>NW_024580672.1:1288945-1888945 GCF_017639235.1 Corvus kubaryi
ACCCCCGGCCCGCCCGGCACCCCCGGCCCGCGGGGCCTTTGATGCGCCCCCGGAGCGGCCGCGGCTGCGGGGCCGTCGCGTCCCCCGGCGGCACAGAGGGAGGGGCGGGAGCCGGCGGCGCCGCTGCGCGTGTGGGAGCAACAGCCTGAGCGACAGCCGGGCCCTGGAGGGAGCTCCCGAAGGATGGGCGAGGAGGCGGCGGCAGCGGCAGCGCACTCACAGATGGGCCAGCGGAGGATGAATTAGAAGCCACAGGAGGCTGCTGCCGGCACCGAGAGGGGAAGAGGAGAGGAAGGGGCTGGACTTGGAAGAGGAGGAGGAGGAGGAGGAGGGTGCGCGGGGGGGTGGGGGGGGGGGGGACTGAGTATCGCTAATAACAAGTTAAAGACTAATAACAATAATAACAGACCACCTCCGGGAGGATCCGCGGCGGAGGCTGAGTGAGGGATCCCCGCTGAGGCCAGCGGGGTCGCCGCGCTGGGTATCTTGGAGAGACGCTCAGAGGCATCAGTTTGTGGTGGTGCTGGATGATTTTTTTGGGGTGGGCGGGGTAGGGGCTGTGTATGCGGGAGAAGGAAGGGGTGGGAATCTGAGGAGGAGACTATATTTTTATTATTATTTTTAATTTTTTAAATATTATTTTCGCCGTACAAAGAGGACGCTCGGAATTCACCGGCCTGTCGGCTCCCGAGAGGGACCCGGGAATTGTGGGGTCGCTTCTCTTCACCTGCTTTTTTTTTTTTTTTTTTTTTTGTTGGTTGGTTTGGTTTTTTGTTTGTTTTGATTGGGGGCTTTTTATTTTTATTACTCTCCTTATCCCTTCCCCGCTGAGCAGCGGCGGCAGCAGCAGCAATATGGCTGGTGATGGGCTTTTTGGGGGGCGCTGGCGGCGGGAGGAGCTCTCGGAAGCCCCTGCGCGCCCGGCTCGCTGTTAGCTATGGCAAATGGCAGCGGCGGCGGCTCCTACCCGGGCGGCAGCGGCAGCGGCATTAGAATGAGTAACAATATCAACGCCAACAATCTCAACACAGACTCGTCCTCCTCCCCCGTCAATGTGCCCAAGATGGATGCGCTCATCATCCCGGTGACCATGGAGGTGCCCTGCGATAGCCGCGGACAGCGCATGTGGTGGGCTTTCCTCGCCTCATCCATGGTTACTTTCTTTGGGGGACTGTTTATCATCCTGCTGTGGAGGACCCTCAAGTACCTGTGGACTGTCTGCTGCCACTGCGGGGTCAAAAACAAGGTAACTGCCCCTTCCCTTCCCCTCCTGCTGCCGGTGATGGTTTGTTGCGGTGGTGGTGGTGAGGAGTAGTAGGAGCCCAGCCTTATAGAGCAGGACACCCGGGCGAGGTGGCGGTGGAGCGGACGCCGTGGGGCTGTTGTTGATGGCAGTGTGCTGGCTGCTCGTGGCTTAGGGTTGCCACGGGCTGTTGGGAGCTGCAACGTGGGCAGCGTAGCTGGAGGGGTGAGGTGTTGGGTGCAGTCCCGAGGCGCCTCCCCCGTTCCCCCTTCTCTGTTCCACCCTACACAGGAACTCATTCGTTTTCATCTGGGGGCACGACAGTTAACACCTGGTGTCCGACGCTCGCCCTGTCGGAGAGGCGCATGCTGGTGTAGTGGGACGGTGCAGATCAGAAGTTTATATGCACCCTTGGGACCCCATATGATGGGGTGGGAGCTTGCATACGCTGATCTAAACTGTCAGTTGTCTTGTGGAATGAGAAACTTTGGCAAAATTGAAAGGCTGAATTTCTCACTCGAGGGAACCTTTATAAAGCCAGTTCCACTCCCTGAGAACATTTGACGTTTCTGTTTGTTAGGTTAAATGTAGCTATCTAGAAGTATTCTGTACATTTGTAAGTATTCACTTAACCTGAGTGTGAAGTCTTTGAGGCAGCCTCTCTGCCCCTTTGATTTTCGCATATTACCAGCTGGAAGAAGGCATGCGAAGTAAGTTCAGCTTCTGCTTTGAAGGGCCTATTTTCAAACCAAAGCTAAGAACTTGCTCAAGTCCAGACTTTAATTTTTGATTACGAAAAATGACATAGAAAGTGTTACAACTCTGTATTGTGAAAGTGGATTTTGACAGACCCCAAAATAGACCAGCAACTGGAGTTTCTCCCCTTCCCTTTTCACATTTTTTGGATTACAAATGGAATAATATCTGCTTCAGTTATTCCTGGCACACAGACACCCACAAAAACACACACACCTTTTAATATATGGTTGCTAGGTTGCTGGTTTGCTTTGACGTACAGTGAGCTGTCTTCCCCTTTCTCCTGTCCCCTCCCCCCTAAACACACAGCATATATGCCAGCTGTATGAAGGGCCCAGCATTTAGGGGAAACCAGAAACAAAGTTAGAGCATGGAAAGTTATGGTACTTGTTTGTCATGTAGTTTGGGTTGCCTAAATGAACCTCCATACTCCAGTTGGAAGTGAAACTATTATAGTGAACTTGGCCTATCTAGGGAAGGAGTGATTGCTAAAGTTAAGGAATAAAAGCTTTTAAGTCAGCCTGAAGCATCAGGAATCCTATCAGACAGCACTACTTTTCTATAGTCATTTTGTTTTTCATTCAACACCAAACCTGAACTTGCTTAGAGGGGTGTTAGCCAGGTATGATGACACAGCTCTAATGAATTTGTGATAATAAGATACTCTTTCCCACAGCAGTAAAAGGCAATTTTCAAGAAAGGGTGAGTAGTGAAGACTTAACCTTTGGTTTCATTGTGTATTTAGCATTTTTGTCTCCACAGAATGAGACAAATCTACAGAGGCTATCAGAGCTCTTGACGAAAAAGAAAAATCTGCAGGTTATTACCTCGTGCTTCTTCTTCTCGAGAGAGTAAGAAGTTAGAGACTTGTACACAGACTTCTTAGGCGTGGTTTCTTGGTGGGTCCTGTTGGTCAGAGAATCCATTATTGGGACACAGAGTTAAAGCAGATCAGTCATTTCTTAACTGGTATAGAAAGGTGTGTGCAAATTGTCTTTAAAACCTCTTAGGCTAAATATGTCAGTTTAGTAACAGGCTTCGTCGAGGGGTTCAAACACTTCCAGTCCAAATAGCTTGACATACTGTGGCTATGGCAGGTTGTAAGATTTGAGTTTATTTCATCTTTGAAACTGAAGTTATTCCATGAATGTCATTCCCTGGGGCAGGAGGATAAAGGGCTCTGCAGGTAGGGGGAGATATATGTCTCCTTTTAGATCCTATTTGTTCCACTTGTAAGGGTTTTCAAAAGTCTGGCGAAAAAGAACTTTCAAGGGCTGATCCTGAATTCCTTATACGATAAAATAGGGAGTTGGAGGGAATTCTGTGTATGCAAGGATGTTAGTTATAACTAGTTATTGCAAAACACTTTTCTAGTATTTAGGGTATAAAGGCTAACTGAAGCAACAACTGGAAATGTCTTAAAATTTGCTGTTACCAAGCACATACTTTGCTGCTTGGTGGGTTTGGAAAAGCTGCCAGTGAGAAATGTGAATGCATATATATGCTATGTTGACTCTATTGGACCTGCTACAAAAGCAATTTTAGAAGAAGTAGCTCCTCCTACTGCAGGATTGAAGAAGTTTTCTGCATATTAGGAGCTTTCCTTTCCTGTGCTGCCTCTTCTGCTGCTCCACAGGTTGCAGGGAAGTTGGGCTATCCAGCATCGTCTCACTACATAAAGAGCGGTCCCAGTGAGAAAGCTAAAAGAAATCTTTCTCATGTCTACTTTCTGTGGCCTCTTATTGAATAATTCACATAGATATATATATATATGAATAATTCAGAGTTAATGTGCTAATACTCATATCTGTATCTGTTATTGCAAAGAACTACAAAACGTTTCATTTTTTTCTCCCTGCTATATTCTAAGCATGACATATTCCATGGATTTGTCGATGATTGTTAACTTGACTGTGGGATGTAAAACTTTTTAATGGTTACCTAGAAGGATTTAGAATGTGATTTGTTTGGGGTTTCCCCTCTTCAACTTAGTCAGTTTAAAGTTGGAATTTAAAACTATGATATAAACAGTTTAACACTTTGTGGTATGAAATTTCATTACATTTTTTTTTCCTCTTGGAGATAAGAAAGTCAAGATACTGTAAGTCAAGAATATGAAAACTGCTAACAGAATCATCATTACCTCTTAGAATTCCGTATCTCATTTATGTAATTGTATGTGAATAGAACATTACTCTTAATCATGTACTAAAAATGATTGTAGAAGTTTTAGGATTTTCATGCTCCACACTTGCTTTGTCAGTTGGCATTTTAAAAAAAATCTTACTAAAAAGTAAATCTTTACCTTCATTGTCAGTGTTTCATGTAGTGTGATAGTCACTACTATTGGAGCCCTTGTATTCCTTTATTTAATATGGTGTATAATTTTAAATGGAATTTTTCAAAATTAGCTACAGTGTATTTGCAACCAACCTTGAAAAAGGCTGGTTTTCTTCTCAGTGTTTACATCTACATTTTCAATAGCGCTTAGATACTGCTAAAGAACTTGTCATTGCTTTTTCTTTGTCCCCTGACCAACTCATTTCTGTTTGTGTATGAAAAGTAGAGTGTGAGATTAAACTTCCTTGGACTGGACTCTGACACCATGCGCTCTTGTTTGTGGTAACAGCAGAAAAATAAATACATCTGCATGGTGATGTGCACATAGGGGCTAAATGCATATTATACAGTCTGTAGTTCTTTTGATTATATGGATCTGCATCAGTGTTTTCTGTGCTCCTGGAGGGCATTTGCTGCTGACATTATCTGATTCCGTATTTTGGCTTTGAACAAACTCTAAAACATGACCAAGGAGCAGTGGAATGAGAGAGCCCAGGTTTGGGGCACAGTCAGCTCCTGGTGCTGGTCAGTGCAGAATCAAGCGGGACTTGTTTCCTGTTGAAGAATATGATACTGGACCCTTTATTGCTGCTCCTTGGTTCCCCAGTGAAGGGTACTTCTTATGGACCTTATGTCATCAGGCTCTAGCAGGTAGAAAATATCCTTACTGTGATGCTTTCAGTGTTTCGAAGAGCTTTTCCTCCCCACAACCCAGGACATGTACACATATAAAATGAAATTATGATTGTAGGTAGCAGTTGCTAGCCTGAAATTACAAGTCCTAACAGTTTTCTTTGACCTTTGTCTCCATATTTCTGAAATGTAGTAATTTACACAGTGCTAGATTTGGTCAGTAGAAACCAAGCAACATTCCCATTTATTTTGAATAGAAAAAACCCTGGTTTTGCTGGAAATAAAATATTTGCAGAAATTGTCTTTGAAAAGTTAACAATTTCAACTCAAAACTCTAAAGCCAGAGAAAACTTCTAAGTGGATAAGTTTAAGTTGTCCATAAAACAAGCAGTATTCATTCCAGGCTGGCTCTCGTGTGGGCGAGGTTTGTTGGTTTCTGAGTGATATCTGCATGAACACCCTCTCCAAATAAAGAAACAAATTTGAAGCACGATCTATTGAGAAAAGTTTGAGTGTACATTGGGAGATACATGTGGACACATAATGCAGGAGATCCCTTCATTTAAATCTGTACGTGGAAACGTCGCCTTGACTCCCGTGAAGATGTACTGTGCAGCAGCGTATGATGAACAACTGGAAGGCTCAAGGGATTAGCGGCAACTGTAATGCATTTTGCTTGTTAGTCACATGCACAGCCTGGCTCAATCATTCCTGTCTCATGGCTGTCAGGTGCTCTGCACACAATTACTCCGGGAAAGCCTCACCAGACAGGTTGCCAGTTGAGAGATGGCCATGGTGGGGAGGTCAAGGTCTGAAAGAAAAGGTACTTCGCAGATGTATAAGCAGAAAAGGGCTCTGGTGTGGAGAGGTGTATGCTGCTGTTTTCCATGCACTGAAAAGGAAGATACTTCTGGCTCTCTGGAGCTTATAAAGGATTTCACATTTTATAAACACATGCTCAAATAGGTTATGCATGCAGAAAAGAGAATTTAAACAAGGATTTAACCTGTAAATCATTCTCTACCAAAATGTTATTTTGGTACAGTATCATTTTCAAGGCTTTGCAACACATACATTTAAGGAGAACATCTGCATTCAGAAAGAACTTAAAAATCTCACATTTGCAAATCTCTAAGTGCTGGTTGAAAACCATTAGATTTCACCTTTTTTTCCAGTTTAGCTCAATAGAAGAAATGCCTATAATAGCGAACAGAAAGCTTTTAAGTAACACTGATCCGTGTACTCAGTTTTGATGAGTTGGGATTTCTGAATGTGAAATGAGGGCAGTTTACAGCCCCAGAGACAGAAACACAGAACATTTAGAGAGCACTAGCCCTGAGTATAACCTCTGCAGGGATGGGATCTAATGATTATAATTAAAACCAGCAATGATCATACTTGGATGTCCTGTATTATTGCAAGAAAGTGGATTGTGAATCTTAGTCATTGAGTGTCCTTCCTGGGACAAATCCTAAAAAGAAGCAGTAATCTCTAGACAGCAGGCACAACACAGAGCAGCAGTCAGTGTTCCTTCTGAGATTGGCTCTGCTATTCTGTGGAATCCAACTCAGAGTGACAAAAGTTTATGTGAATTTCAGGGCTGGCTGGTGATAATTCCCCAGCAGGATCAGGCTGTAGTTCAGCAGCAGCAAGGCATCCTGTAGTGTGAGGTTGGGAGGGCAGCAGTCACTGGGGAGGTGCAAACATAAAAATAACACTAGATGAAATTGGGGAACAGGGTATCCCTTTGCTTCTACTAAACATACCTAGTCACATTGCATAGAAATGTGTATTTTACATGTATGAAAATTACTGAACTACCAGTAGTCTGAGGAAGGCACAGTGAATACAGCTTGTGGAGGTTTTCTAAGGGAAAGATTGCTGAAACATTATGTGTGGGTGTTAATGGTTAAAAAATATTTTTCTCCCCCACATATGATTTTAGTGGCTAAAGGAAATGAACTACACTTTGAAAAGCTCTTGTAAAAAGCTGTGTTTCTGTAATGGGTTTATATGCTGCTACATGGCTGAAGGCTTAGAATCCTAGAATATCTTGTGTTTGGAAGGGAGCTGTAACGATCATTGAGTCCAGCTCCCTGCTCCTTGCAGGACTACAATGCCTCACTGGGAAGTGAGTGCAAAACTCTGTTAGATCACAAGACTACACTGGCATTTATGCAAAATTATACAGGGCTAAATACACCAGTTCCAAATTAGAACTCATGGTTTGTCAGTGTGGGCACGTTGTCCGGGGCACACAGGTCACCTTGGGTGACAATGGAGGGTGGAAAAGCAGCAGAGTCTGAATAAATGGGAAGGAATGATACCTATCTTCCATGCCTGTCAGAGACATACTGGTCAGGAAGGGCCCATTTTGAATCCTGATGGTATTTATAGCCTGAGAATACATTGGGTTTTCATCTTTGAGAGGAACACTTCATTTCCATATATAGTATACATAGTTCTGTTTAAATGAATGTGCTGCCACTGAAATGTGTTGAGTTTCGTTTGCTTTGAGATGATATATTGCATGTATTTGTCTGTTTGAGAGTTACAGAAATGAGAGAGTTATCCAAGGTCTGTTGAAATAGAAGGAAGCAGTCCTAATAACTTCAATGGCTTTGGACTCAGGCCTAGATGTTCACAGTGTCCTAGATGAATTAGATTACAAATTCTAATGTTAACATTTTAAGCTTTTAAAAGCTTTTTTCTTTTATTGTAGCAAGTTGTATTTACTTGGTTTGTGGCCATTATGTCTGAGATTTCAACATTAGAAACATAATATTTAAAAGTTACACATGGTATGTTTCCATTCCGGTCAAGAATTATACCTTCTGCCAGGCTCCCCTTGGAAATTAAAACTTGAGTGCTTGAATGGCTGATAATATCCTATAAGGATATCTCTCCTTCAAGCTGATGTGCAATGGTAAATGTTGGCTCTTTTTTTAGAACTGCAGTAAGTGCACATTTAGTGGAACTGGCAGAGGTCCCTTGCCCCCATGGATCACCTGCAGGACAGACATATGTGCAGCTGCAGCTCTGAGTCCTGGAAATCTTTTTGCATTCACTACCTAAGTTAAGTATCAGAACTGCTACCATAGAGTGGGGGAAAAGCCCCAAATTCATCATCACCAGGACACAAAAATGGGGAGGAATACTGTAACCTCATCAACAATTGCAGCATGACACAACAACTGAATAGCTTATCCCTGTAACTGTTAAATACAGGTCTACTGTGTTGCTTTTTTATTGCTGTTTATATAATAAAATTATAATACAGTTTTGTTTCCCCTTTGTCCAAGCAAATGATGACTAAATATTTTGGCATACTTGATTATATTTCATTCATTTTTCATGGTGTCTTTTACATTTTTATCTAATGGCTTAGCTCATCTCTTTTTTTAAAACTAGAAGGGTGACTCACTTTTAATATGCTATTACTATTATTATTATTAGTAATGAGATTAACTTTAGCACTACTGGTGTTGGATTAATTTTCTATTTTAAGTATAGGGAAAACATTGTTACAGATAGGTCTAAAAAAACCTGTTTGCAAATGGTGACTTTAATATTGCAAAAATAAAGAGAAAAGTATTAGGATGATTCTTTGTTCAAGCATCTTGTAAGTCTTTCTAGTATAAACTCAGTTAAACACATTTAAGTTGTGATTGTGCACAGATACTGTACGGGACAGAAATTTTTTGGAATGAGTTACTGACTTCTTGAACCTGCAATGGTCCTGGTTGGTGTAGAGCACTTCAGGTGCTGCAGATATGGTGAATCCTTTGGCTACAAGTGATCTGACATAACTTTTTTTGAAAGTGAGTTTGCAGATCAACAGGCAGAAGGTTTGTGATGTTCTTACATTTTCTAGGTTATCATACTAAAAGTATTGTTTCATAAAGAAGCTGACAAATTCTACTTGGGTTTTGAGGACTGAATGAAAAAAATCTCCTTATTCCTTTTCCTTTTAGTCATAAGAACAGCTTAGGTAGGAGAAAACATTGCAGAGTCTGTCTGTATGTGGTGCAAGCATTTTTCCCCATGAGGGATTTTTTTTAATGCTTTGATTATACACTTCTGATAAATTGGTTTTGTTATATGGGAAATTTTCCCAGCATTTGGTGGTAGTTTTCTTATACTATATATATATATACAATACACTGACACCTGAAGGTTTCTGATTCCTTCAGGATCAGAAACAGGACTGCAGGCTTTATGTTTGCATTATTTTTGTATCACTTAAGACTCTCAGCTATAAGCATGTTTCTTTTCTTTCACTCTTTATGGGTCTGCTTTCTGATTTAAGGCTGTACAAAATTTTACCTGACTAAATGCTGGTTTTCCTCCTTTGACACTGCCTTAGATGTTTGTAGTGGTTTGGTCTGCTAACCTATGACAATGTTTAACCTCTGGTGTTGTCTTTTGGTGAGTCAGAAGAGCTGAATTCATATGACAGATCTCTTGTTCCTGAAAGAAAACAGCACTGAAAACTTCACAGTTTTGATATTTGGAAAAATAATTTTAGCTGCTTTGCTGGAATGTGTCCCTAGGATATAATAAAATTTTAATTTATAAAAGTGGAAAATGCTGTCCAACATGTGGAGCTCTGATTCTGCCTGTATGATGTAAGAGAGAAAGTTTTAATGCTAACCTAAATGATATGTATGATAGGAAGACTGTGGTATCTCTGTGTTGCCAACTGAATGATTCTGTGTGATTCCAGGAATGAAAGAAAAAAGCATTTGCTTTTTCTTATTTCCTGTTGATGGCACTGTGCTTGTTATTAAGTTATGCATAATTTTGTAACAAAACGTACACAGCAGTTGTTTAGGTCAAATGTGTGGAACTTGCATCACTTGCACAAAATAGCTGTTTAGACATCAAAATTTATATTTAAGATCTTAATAAGGTCTTAATCTGAATTGATTTCAGTCAGTTTCAGTTCATTTCAGAAAGAGGTATTATTGCTCTTGAAAACTTTTTTCTTTATTCAGATATTTATTCATAAACATAAAAGCTAAAATCCATGTATCTTTTTTTTATTTAATGTTGACCTTACACATCATACTGTAGACTTGAGTTGGTTTTACTGAATCTCCTGGCTTTTCTGTGTATATATATGTATGGGAGGGTAGTCAAGCATTTGTAAAGTTACGCACTGTTTTAGAGCTCTGCATTAGCATCTAATAGTCTTAATTTTAATTTTCTTTTATCTAAGAGGTTGATACCTACCCAACAATAAAAATATATATATTTTGAGCTGATTGCTCTTACAAATAACTGTAATAAAAATTAAGTTAAAAATAATTTTTTCATGCTTGCATTTTGAAAACGTTCCTGAAATTTCCGTGGCTATAGTTACTTTAATAAACCTATAAAGTGAGTTAATTTAAGGAGTGTGGGTGGGTGTGTTGGAGGTGACTGGGCGATGGACAGAGCTCCAGACTGTCATCCAGCATTTAACTGGATACTCTTGAGTGTAGGGAAATACCAGTTTGTTTTAGAGCATAGCTGATTGCATGATTATTTCTGTGAAGGTGTGCAAGCCTTATTTTGCAGTGTTTGCATCTACTTTATGCTTTGGTATGAAGTGAAGGTGATGTAAAGCAGACCTGATTTGATCTAATGCCTGTTGAAGTTAAGTTACATCACTTATAACTTTTTAAAACACAAATTTAATCCATCAGAGCAAGTGGAGTGTTTTGTGGCAGCAGTATTTTTTTATTTAGTCTTCTAAGACTGGGCTTACTATCTTGAGGTGCTGGCTTGACAGTGCTAATAAATCCAAACTTTAAGTCTCTGAAGAGACTTGCTGCGAGGAACCTGAGCTGTGCAGACTGGCAGGTAGCGGTAGCTCCAGATCCTAAACCTTTCTGTGTGTTTTTAGGTCTTTTTACTGAGCAGAAATGATTTAATAGGTAAAAGTTGAATGCTGAAAGGTTTTAAGAGAGGTCGTTTCATTATTGCCATGCTAAGTATTGATTTCATGGTGTCCTTCGGAGGATAGGGTTTTGGTTGACTTGGGCATGTAGCTGGATGACTTTTGAGAGTAAACTGTAGCTTTCCCAGCGTGATTAGGTAGATTCCTTTCAGGTGAAACTATTTAGGAAGATGAGCTCCAACCGCACACCTGGTCTGCTCCATCTGTTAAGGGGCTTGGAGTCCCTGCAGCTGGTTTGAATTAGTCTTGAGGGTGTAAATGCTGAAGTGCAGGCATTGTGGACCTCTTTTATTCTCTTATGTGTGTCTTGCTCCTCCTCAAGGTAAAGTCAACCATGCTTGTAAGGGGGAAGCCTGGATGAACTTTTTAATAAATGTCTAGCTTTTTTTTCTTAACTAGTATACAGTGTCTGTACAGCTGCTCACAGTTGGTCTGTCAGGACGCTGCTCCTTTTATTATGCTGTAACTCTGACTTAAGGGTTAAGCTTATGCTCATGGACTTTCTGTTGGTGCTCCAGATGTGCTGGCCCTGGGAGGCTTCTGGGGCAGGCTGGGGATGGGATGGTGAGCTGGCAGAGGTGGTGGTGGTGGCAAGGCTGAGACAGTGGATGATATCTTACTGCTTTGAAGTGTTACAGGTGCTCTGGGTGTGTCAGAACTATTGATTAATTTCAGTAAAACTATTGTAAAATGACCCTTTAAAAATTTTTATTGATCTTCTGAGAACTTTGGCAAGTGTATGAAATCTGTATGGATAAAACTGTTACCATTTGCTGTAGCTGAGGGGGAGGAAAATGGTTTGGGATAGGCTGCTTAAAGCAGCTGCTGCCTATTTTATCTAATCTGAGGTAACAGGTACTAGAGCTTGGTGCCCAGGGTGTTGTTTTCTATAGGTGAGAATTGGAGTTTTATCTTCAAAACATTTAGAAGAAGTGGAGAGAAAGGTAACAATAGCTCAAATTAAAGGTAGAAGTTCTAGAAAAGCTTCTGGCAATATAAACAGACCTCTTGAGGCTGTGCCTCACGAGTATTTGTGTTCTTCCAGTTCAGTCAAAAATATTTATGAACAAAAAGTAAAGGAACAGTTTAAAATGCAGACTGTTTTTATAACTGGTTCTCAGGTTGAATTGTGTTTTCCTTGGGACAAGTTTCAGTCCCACGTACAGATTGTTTTTAGCAGTGAGCACAAGGGTTTTCCATTGATTTGTAAAATACTCTTTGGATTTTAAATGGTATGTACTTGTAGGTTATTGTTACAACTCCCATAGAAAATACATACTTCTATGAATTAAAATTGATGGCTCTACTGGTTGTAGCTAAATGAGAATGTGCTCTGAGAGCTGATGAAAATGACAGTTCAAATTCTGTGCCTTAAGACTGTAGCAGTGTTAATATCAGAGAAAGTATAGGGGGCTCTTCACCCCTTTAATTATATTGCTGTTGGATCCTGAATGTCTGGTTTTATGTTGTCAGCTTATTTGGGTTAATTGGGCTGCTTTCTAATAATTTATAAGACCATCAAGTTAAAGTATTGGATGATTAAGTCACTGAGATTGGCTCAGTTGGTCAGAGTACAGTGGTAACACCAAGGCTGTGGGTTCAATCCCATATGGGCCATTCACTGAAGAGTAGGACTTGATGATTCTTGTGGGTCCCTCCCAACTCAGAATATCTGTGATTCATTCTTTTCTTAAACAAGCTCAAACCCTTACAAATCAATTATTTTACATTTTAAAAAAAGTTTAATTCAGTGCATATTTTGTAGCAAATGCTACATTGATATAAGGTATTTTAAAAAATAATCATTATAGTCTTCAGAATTTAATTGTAGGTTGTTCCCGTTTGTCCTCTGGCCTCAGTCATTTGATTAGATTATGTAGTCTGGAGTTAATGCTCTGTGTCTCACCAGACTTCTGAAGGTGAAAGCCTGAGATTCTTGTTTAGTTGTGTAACAGTGGAGCTAGAACTTTGTGCAAATGTTTTAATATCGGGAGAGATGCAGTGTGTCTGTTATGGAGATGGACCTTGGAGAATTAGCATCGCTTACAAGTGGTGCAAGCTGGTTTGTGTTTTGTATTGATGCATTTTAAGTAAAACTAATTCCTGCACTGTGTGTCAGTGCTTCGGCATCGTTTGTTCTGTTTAGAGGGCTGAAAGGCTTATGTTTTAGTGTAGCATATCCTGCAACTGGGAAAATTCATTATTGGAGCTCTAGGATATTGTTGTGAAATGCTCCACCCTATATGAGGAACATTGTGCATTCAAAATTTGACTTAGCAATTTAGAAGACCTATCTCAACTACTTTTCTGCTGTAGTATTCTGAGGCCACTTGGTTTTGCTGGCTTAGTTATGCCAGATCCTATTACCAGCTTTGACAAAGGGGCGATCCTCTGCCCCATGCATCTTATGAGGTAAAAGCAGATAATAAGGAGAAAGCCAGGAGAGGAGGAGGACTGTCAAAGAACTGATTTGTCCTAGTCCATATAAAGCAACCTAGTGATTAAGATAAGCAGGTGATTTAATTAACATGCATCCACTCACCCCTTTTGTTAAATTCATGAAGGGAATGTAGTTTGAGTCCTTTAGAGCAGTTACAATTTTAAAGAGCTACAGGTGGTTAGAAGTTGCTGTGCCGTTCTAAGTTCCTGTGAAGATTTATTTTTTTACATGAGCAGAGAATAAAAGGAATGAAAAAAAGTGCTTTAATTTAGATGGGATGAAATTTTAGCTGTAGTATATTGAGGAATTTTTAAAAAGAGAAGGGAATGAAGGCAGGTGACAAGAAGGAGGGATTCTGTCTAGCTCAATATGCACTGTATGGTATTCACTTTATATGCAGACACTTGGAATGTGCTTGCTTTATTGCCATTAAAAAAAACCAAACGCAGTTTTTGAGTTCCCATATCCACATTTGATTTAAGGAATTATCTTACTTTTAGGATCTAGGAAGGTTCCCAGTTAAACATATGCTTGTTGGTTTTACTATTTTTAGCTTCTTTGAACAGCACGTGTTCTCCTGAGATATTTATTTGTGAATGTTGTATTCTGTTCTTAAAAGGAAAATCTCTCTCTGTCTAGATTCTTTTTCTGTATCCAAGAAAGGAAAGGACCAGGGTTCTTGTCAGTGCTTCTTCGAAATCCTAGGAGACGGGGTAAATTAATTAAATCTAAAATGGATCCATCTGGTAGTGCTAGCAATGCCAGGGGAGAACAGGTGAAAGAATCTGAGCCAGAGAAAACAGATAGTGCATTGTATAACATGTAAAGTTCTTAGTGACATACTGCTATCAGAAGACTAATCTTGGTGTTAGGCTTTTTACTTTTTGTTTAATCTTGCTTTTAAATCGGAGGGTTAAGGGGGTAGTTTGAAATGCTTGTTTCTGCTGCACTGATAAAAAAACTAAATTTTTTTTTTTCATTATTAATAAAAGGCAAATGTATTTAGTCCAACATGCAAGAAACATACCATTTCCTTTATGGGTTTGTTTGAAAATAAATGGGTTGACATTGTTTAAAACAAAAGTGAAATGAAGTCAATGTCAGAAAAATCACTTACCATTTAAATTTAGAAAGGTGTTATGCAAAACAAAAATCACAAAAGGTATGGTGCCAACTCAGTTTTGCCCCCAAATTTGTGTAAGAAGAATACAAAATCTCTATGCAGACATTTTTGTTGCCAAAATTACCTTGTTTAAATTCCTGGCAATATTTTGAAGGTAGTGATTGCATCACTTGGAATAGGAATGTAAAAATTGAAATGTATTACCTGTTTTGGGAGGCATGAAAAGGTAAACGGTATAAATGCTGGGAAGAAGTGAATTAGATTGGAAGAGAAATGGCAATGAGGAGATTAACAGACAGTGTCTGTTCGCAGTGCAGGGTTTTCGTTTGGCAGGGCTCCTCAGCACACATTCCCATTTTATTATGGCACCAGTTTGACATGGTTTCTGTGTCATGGCATGTGTTATGGGGCATGTGTCTGAGAGAAGGCTGCTAATGTGCAATCTCTGTGGAAATCGGTTTCATCAGGGCAGGTGCCTGGGCCTTTTGGTGTGACTTTAAAACAAGTAGAGAAAGTAGGCCATAGAGCTTTTTGGGAACTTAGGAGCTTAGTAGCTAGATCTTTATCCAGCTTAAAAAAAAAAAAAATCCATGTCATTATCTACCTTTAAGTCAAATGCCATCCTCGACTATAATTTTTTTAAGCATCCTCTGTTATTTTATTTCATGCTGCTCAAGTTTCACTTTTTTTTTGTAGTTTAAAAATCCCAACAAATCTCAGTGAGGACATTTCACATGAAGATTGGAAGGAGCATGTCTTGCTTGTCTCACTTGAATTTGCAGCTCTGAGGTGGAAGATTTTAGGTGGTTTGTAAGATTAAAATGAATGTTGTCTTTTTATAGCGGAGAGAATTGAATTCCAGTTTTGATAAATAATTTTCAGGAAAAGATGCATTTCTCCATATTGGAGTACTTTCAAAACACTAATGCAGTGTCACTAACTAGGGGAAGGGCAAAGATGATGCAGAAACTATTTTTTTTTTTTTTTTTTTTGGTTAGGTAGTAAATATTTTAGTTTTTAGTCTTATATTTTGATTCTGACCTCACAAAATGAAATAAAGGCAGTTAATGGCTTTATTCATGGTGATTTTACAGGAATCTTATTTTGACAAGTGTTTATAGTGTTCAGGAGTTGTTTCCATATTAGAAGTTAATTTGTTGATTTTAAAATTCTATGCAATACATCAATTCTGCCCTCTGCAGAGCTTTAGTCTCTGAATGTTTCCATTCCTAGCGTACAGCTATATAAATATTTGTGTAAAACATAAATTTGTATATATATAAATATGACTAAATCTGTTATGAAAAATTACACCAAAGTTTAGCTGGTTTTACAATGTGCTGTTCTATTAGAGTGTATTATGTTCATTTTAATCCCTGTAATATACTGTGGAAAGCCTGCAAGAATAGTTGATTAAATATGTTTCTCATTTGGAGAAATATGATAAATTCTACAGTCCCCCTCAAATTAGTTGATTGCATGATAAGTGATGTAGCTGCTAAATTACTGTAGAAACTGTGGTCAGATGTTTAATATGTTTCATTTGTTTTAATGATTCTTCAGTTTTCATGTAATTGTAGATTTGTTAAGAGTTTTGTGTGGTTTATTTGTGGAAATAACTATTACAGCAGACACACTAGTACATTGAAACGGGCTTGCTTTTACTAAGTGATGAGCCCTTGGGAAATTTAGCACAGCTTTTGAGCATTGGAATGAAAGAAAGAAGTGGCAAGGTGAAAGCAATACAGATCACAACTGGTCTGTAAAAGACAGTGAAAAGAAAATGTTGACTATTATGTAATATATTTTTAAGTGCCTGGTGCATTCATGCTTTTCTAGGCCATTGCTATGCTGTTCTTTTTATCAGTGTGCCTGTTGTGTTCTGGAGTTCCCTTAACTCTTCAGTGCAGGGGTTTTGGACTTAGCATTGCAATGCTGTTTTCTCTTATCTCATCTGAAATCTACCCTCTCAATACAGACTGGGGTATACATGGCCATAAATTACATGGAGACTATCATTCCATGTTTGATTTTCTTTTTTTTTCCTTCTGAAGTGAACATTATGATTTGGAGGCCTGTTGCTATATTTATTGTAATTTGTAGTTCCTGGTTAGTGGCCAAGTTTTGGTGAAACTGATTAGCAGAAGGCAGAGAAGGTTTGATACAGATTTCTGGATGTTTACATGAGAAATAGTTTGGTGGTATCTCAGGCTATTCTATTTTGCAGAGAGAAGTCTGGAATAGTTATTTGCAATACAGCACCTAATTTTTGATGTTACTGCCCCTCTACAGTGTTGGCCCATTGAGTTGTAAAACATAAAATCACAATATAAATTAACAGTCTTATTTTGAAGATGCATGTCCTGAGGTTTTTTTAAATCCAAAAGAAAATCCAGTATCTCGCTTGCTTCCTCTTATAAGCCTAATGAGTACTTCCACAGCTGAGCCTGAATGAGACCAGGATTAGACTTGGTGCAGGAAGGAGGTTTCTAGGTAGGAACTGGCTGATCAGTGTAGCAGAAATAAGCAGTGCCCTGTGGTTTAAAGGAGCTCTGAAGTCCTGGGCTTCTACGAGTGATGAGATGTTGGAAGGCTGACCTCAGCCAGAGCTGCCAGTGTTCAGTCTTAGTGAGAAATTACACCTTAACTGTTGTTTAATTTATCCAGATGGCTTTCTGATTTCTTGGATGCTGTAACAATGTAGCTCTTTTAACCTGTTTGGAAGAGGCTTTTTTACTGTAGAACTTCAGTAGTAAACATTCATTGTATACATACTTAAAATATATCTCACTGACTGGATAATGTCTGAACCAGAAGTTTTCTACTTTATGCTTTCCTAGTAGTGAAAAGTTGAGGTCAAGCAAATTCTTCTAGGCAGTGCTACTTAAAAACTTAACTTTTGGTAGGATTACCTGGCGTGGCTTTTATTCTTCAATAATTTTTTAGATATTAATCCACAAATCCTAGTGTTCTCATAGTTGGGATCTTTGTGTGTGGCATTTATACAATTGTACAGCCAAAACCATTCAGAGGAATTTATTAGCACAGATTTAGTATTTCTTTTTAATTTGTTTTTATTCTTAATCTAAATTATAGTACTGTGATCCATTGCATTAAGAGATGCCATATAAAAAGCTTTGCTGTATTGCTTTTTTTCAGGACTTCATAGCAGTTATATTTTTTCTGTTTAAGTGGCTAAATGCTTCTTGGAGTAATTCTTCAGTGAAATACTTTATCATAGATGTAGAATTCGCATTTTTGTGCAGCCAAACATCAATTTGTTTACCCACACTTTTCCTCTCTTCACCCAGTGCTCTGTTCCTTTTGCAAAGAGCAGCCATTCCATGGCTTTGTACAAAAACCTTCTGTCAGTGTATTGTCTCTGTGTAATTTTGGATTAATGTCATGCTTACAGGGCTGGTGCATTCTCAAAGTAATTCATTATGATATGCAATTTAGTGTTTGTGTACAAGTCCCTCTGGTATTCTAATGGTGCCGGGACGCTGGGGATAAATGATAAATTCCAGGTAATGTATGCATCATATGGAAAAAAGTGAGATATGCTTTCAGGACTGTAGGATGGTGGTTATGGATATCCATCCAGACCTGGGTGCATCTTCCTTGGCAGCCTGTTACTTTGTCTGAGGATTTGTGGGACTTCTAATTTTTTTATCCCTTTGATTATTACTCATTAGGGACTCTTCCTGACACTTCGGTATAAAGTTTTATTATAATGCAGACTTAAATAAGTCTCAATATTACAACAATTTCCCCAACAGTCCCCAAGTGGAATTTCAGCTCTATGCAGGTTTCGCTAGAGGAGTCCTGCAGCGGCTCTCGATATTGGGCTCACTGGCTGTAGGTCTTTTCTGGAAATTGGAAGTGAAGGAGTGTAATAGAGGTATTTTCTCATTCCTGAGGAGAAATAACATTCTGTAGATTTACAAGGGTTCTCACATTATTATTTTTTTTTTTTTTTTCCAAATGCATCTAGCAAGTATTCTCAGTCAAATCAAATCTGAACTTGTACTTAAGTAATTTTATCTGGTCCGGACTGAAGCTCTTGTACCATGATGTTCTGAGAACTCTTTGGTTCATATTGAAGGCACTGTCAGCTGAGGTTCTTAAAACAGTATAAAATTCTTAACTGCATAATTTATTACTGCTAGGGATACAAATGGGCCAGTGCCAAAGCCTGAAAACAAAATAAAAACTGGATTTAGAATCCAGTCCAAGAATTCAACTTAAACATAGCAAATGCTTGGCCAGAGCTGGTAGCATTCCAGCATTCCAGGTCTGAGGCCATTCACTGTCATTGGTGACATTTCAGCATTTGAGAGCATTTGCTGTTAAGTTCTGTAAGTACTGAAAGCCTCCCAATAGCAGTCCTAAGGCAGTTAATGAGTTAAGATTGCCAGGGGTTTGTGATCTCCTGAGTAGACTTTTTCTGGAAATGAAATTTTCTTTGTTTTAAAGAAAATCTTGGATTAACAGAAGTTTTCTACTGAGATTAAGAATTAATGAAGGAAAAAACAATCCTCAAACAATTCACAGCCAAAAGTACTTTTATAGCTTACAGGGCTGGCATTCTCTAGTACCAGAAATACTATTTTTTTTTTAGCCTCATACAGATCCTGGGGGGTAATGGAAGATTACATGATGCTTATATGATTATATTTTTTAAAATTGTGTATTGAGCTCTGATAATTTCCTGGTTTTATATATCTTCCTTTATAAAGAATGTTCTTATTGAAACAAGAAAATGTGTCCCACAAGTTTAGGGTAGATGTTTCAGATTTTGAGTAGCTGTACTTTCATTCTTTTTTATTTTTTTTTTGAGTTTCAGAGAATCCCTGCTAAGATATGTCAAACAGTACACACTTAATTAGTTGTTTTAGGATCACTGTAAAATATAGATCTAAACCAGCCGCATGTAATGCAACAGCAGTTGCTAAAATTTCAGTATGTTACATAGTAATAGGAAGTTAGAGCTGGGCACAGTACATTTCAGAAAAAATGTGTATGGGTGTGAAAAACATCAGTCATCAGTTAAGTGGAGCGTAGCGGTTGTGTATGAGCACATGGAAGCACTCCAGGAAAGAAAGAGGAACAAGAAATATTACACTTAACACAAATTTCGCTTTAGGTACTTAAAGGTGTTTACCCACAATGAAATTTGGCAAGGAGCTCAGAATTTAAAATAATCTCAAGCATAATGCACATGCATAATTACTGAGAGCTGTGAATGAACCTAGAAAAGAAGTGAATTCTGCGTTTCATTGGAAAGTTGAGTTTTGGAGAGTATGAAGATGCAAAAAGTCAGACCACAGAAGAGCCTACAGAACATTATTCACTTCTCCACCCATATCTATTCCTCATTCTCTTTGTATGCCATAAACTCTACTCTTTGAACTTCAATGAAGGCCTCCTTTGTGTGTGTTACTCAAGTAAGATCAGGTTTCTTCTTTCCTCTTGTGTGCTCTTTTGAATATGTGTATTGTGCAACTTTGTTCAGGAGGAGAGGGAGTGACAGAAACCTGCCTGCAAAAAACTGAGATCCAGGGGTTGCATTTTAGCATCAGCTTATGAAAGTCACACAGGCAAAGATGTGCATATCCTACATCCCACAAAATGGAGGCATGCAGCAGTTGTGTGGTAGGGTGGAGAACGCTCTAGCCTTGGAAAGGGAAAGCAGAGTCCTGAATGGGCACAAGGAATGGCCTGAAAATATTCTTCAGGCTTCAGTAAACTCAACAATAACAGAAATAATGTTAGTCACAGGCCTGATTTACGGAAGGATAAATTGCTATATACAGGGAATTTGGGCAGCTTTTGTTTTTGCTGCCTGCACAAGGAAGAGATTGAAACTTCAGTAGAAAAGGAGTGAAGAGTAGCAGCTATGAACCTTCATGGGGTGGAATGTTTTCATTCAAGGAGTTTGTCTTAAAAGATGAGGAGCAGAGAGGCAAAAAAACCCCAGCAAGTACCACATTGTTCAGGATGATTAATTGCAGTAGAGAGGGTGGGAGACTTGGATAGAAGTTGAAAGCTGGAACTGGAAAGTTGCTAGAAAAAATGAATTCTTTTTACATTTGCTTGGTCAGTGTCCAGTACCCTCTTTTTATCCAGTGTAAATAGGAAAAGATTGTGGCACATCACTACTGGTTTTGGTTTCTTATCCAAATGCTTATTTTGCTGACTTGAGTGACGATTTTGCGTTTTATCCAAAGTCAAAATATTTCTCTCTGGTTTTAGAAAAACAGTTCCTTAAATAGATTGCCTCTTAAATTTCTTTAGTGCGTTTGAAGGCAAGTGGACCGCTGTGAAAGTTCCCCTTTTTTAAGACGGGCCTTGGATACTAAAGGAAACAAATATTTGTAGTAAAATGAGCATAGTTCAAGTCCACAATAGGAACCAGAAGTTTACTTGGTAAAAATGGAAGCTGAAATTATGTAGTTGTTGTATGTCTCTTGGAAACACAGCTTTTTAAATGACAGCTTTTGAAAGGGCAGCAGTACAAGGAGGATATTTTTTTTAGTTTGAGTTTGATGCAAGGGCTTCCTAAATACAAATGACTTATGTAGATTCCAAGCTAAAAGCATGAACAGAATTTCTTGGGTTTATTCAAGCTTTATGAAAGAAGGTAAGAATCCAATATATCACAGAAAGAAGAGAAACCTGTATGATGCCAGTGTGCTGATGGTCCTACTTGCAGCTCTCAGCCTTACTAGATGATTGGAGTTTTAATAGAAGCAGGTAAGCTTGGCACAGCTGTGATCCCACACTGTAATACAAGCATCACAGTATCTTCTTTCTTGTTAATCATAAATGTCAATACCTTACTTGCCTGTACTTCAAAGTAAGGTAATTGAGAAGTCTGGTATGCCTTTTTATTCAAATATCACATTTTCTGGCAGCTGTGGAGTTGGAGAGCTACATAACTTAAAGACTTTTCCATGTGAAATTTTTATCTGTTTCTGTGATCTACTACCTGTATCACTTAAACAAAATAAGCACAGAGTGAATGAAAATTAAGAGGTGACCCTTACTTAGGCACAGGCTTTAAGTCTTTATAAAAGCTGTGGTCTAAGAAGTGAAAGCTAGATGATATGTTTAAAAAGAAAAATTATGGTGCCATGGAAAAGAAGTAAAAAGGAGTGGCAGTTATGAAACCTGCCTTGGAGATTTACTGTATAGAAATTCTTGGGTCACAGCGTGGAGCTGTAGACAGACACTGAAGCTGTACAGGGATGAGATTTACACCTCAATGGTCTTGAGCACGTTTGAGTGAATCCCAGATGGCAGAAGCACTCCTGGCCCCATATAAGTCTCTGAGCGTGGAAACGGAGTTTTAACTGTAGATCCACAATGTCCTGAGCCTCCAGAAACTGGTCTATTCAGCATGCCTATGCACCCAGAACAGCTGACTAGTATCAGTCTTCCCCAATTTCTCATTATAATATTTCTGGTGTGATGGCATCTGCTGTTCTTTGGAGACCAAAAGATAAAATACTGGTACCTCTAATATCCGTAGCCCCATGTAACACAGTCTTTGCATGTACTGGAGAACATGAAAATGGGTCCTTCTATTGAGATCCTTCACAGCATAGTGTGCCTTTATGGATGGATAGTTACAGCTTTTAGCTAGATATTTGGTTTTAGAGGGATTGTAAAATGTTATATTTTGTTTTTTATTAATGTGTGAGATACTAGCAGCTATTAAATTTATAGTTATACCTAATTATTGGCTTATTTGTTGAGACATGTGAAAACCATACCCCATCTGAGGCAGGAACTGAGTTGTGGCACTCAGCATAACTTCAACTGTCTCTGCTCAGAAACTTCAAATAGGCTTTTTTGCATTCAGTCAGGCTGATGTCAGGATGATAGTGCAGTGGGAAGCTCAAGCTGCTAAAGTCAGTGAGGAGAAAATGCAGTCTTAGAAGAGGTGGTAGTACTAAGTAGGTGAAAGTCATCAAATTGACAACTTGAGACATTTGGATAATATCTTTCCCTCTTCTGACTTAATAAGAGGACAAGGGGTTCATCTAAACTAGAGTGAAGCCTTGGGACCACGCACAGTTATATTGAGAAAATGAGAAATCTGATCGCCTGGACTGGTCTTTAATTTGTTTAAAACACAGCTACCTCAAATGTGGATCAGATTCAAGACTATGTAAGCATGTTTTGGCCACAGTTCACTGGTGAGCAACATTCATTGTTGCAGGGAACTTCCGCTCCTTCAGGAATGTA
Source organism: Corvus kubaryi (assembly GCF_017639235.1). Lineage (NCBI taxonomy): Eukaryota > Metazoa > Chordata > Aves > Passeriformes > Corvidae > Corvus > Corvus kubaryi. The sequence continues at coordinate 1,311,678 of NW_024580672.1, forward strand.
TTAACAATAAAGAGCCTAAAGGTAGAGGAGGTTATTGTTTTTCACCTCCCTCCAGTGCACTGGGCAGTGGGTTCTGCTGCAGCTGTGTGTAGCTCGGGGATTTGTCCTCTTGACACTGCCTGTGTGACCACTGGCACTGCCTGGAGGAAGTGAACTGTCCTCTACTGTCATGGTCCCACATGGTCCAGCATGGATGAAAGGAAAACAGGCTGGACCTGTACCTGGGAAAGTACAGTTGCAGTGTTGAAGACTTCTCAGAATGTAGGTGCAGCTGTAATGCAGAAACTCCTGGATTCTGTGATTTATTGCTCAGAAGGCTATTTGGTAATACAAGACCTAGCGCAGAAATTTAATCTCTTTGGGCCTATGTTTGATGATCACATTTTGAATTCTTTCTGGTTCTGAAATGGAATCCAAACAATTCTGACAATATCATTGCCATTAAGTTTATCTGGGCTCCTCTCAGCTTTTAAGTATTTATCTAACTTCCTTAGAGTTCTTACTTTAAAATTTCCGACAAAGTTCTACAAAACAGATTGAATGTTGTCGTTGTACTCTGATAAGCTCATCTGTGGAGGATAGCTTCTTTCTGGCTTTCAAGAGACCAAGGTCTGTGGAGTCTGCTCTCTTATTGGAATTGTTTAGGATTTATTTCTGTATTTTTAATGGCATCTTAATTGGGCTTTTGGCCAGCTTTATGTAGGAAGATAACAATTAATGGCAGATAATGTCTAGTAAATGAGTTGTAATGTTATTCCTATTATTTACCTTTTTATGATATTGGAAATTCAGACTTACAAGTTTACTGCAGAAACCTAGAAGGATTTTCCTTGGCTCTGAACCACATGCCCATTCTGTATTCATGGTAATTAACAATAGCAATGAAGTGCAATTGGTGAACATTGAGAGGACACACACAAGGCTGGCTTCTTTGTGATTTGCTATTTTGATACAGTTACTTACATTGTATTTTAAGTTCATGCCAATTCCATTGTGGAGCACTTGCAGCCCAAAGGCTCACAAGTCTCTCTCTGCATGGAAGTCTTCTAAATGTCTAAATCTTACATGAATATTTAACTTGTCTACCAAGTTTTGCTTAAGTATGATTTATTTAGAAGAAAGTGAAAACTTTCCAACTCTGCTTTACAGATTTTGTTGGCAGTATTTTTCAAGTCTTAAGCTGCCTCTGTTAGCATGTAGTGAATTAGCTATACTTGGAAGTCTATCCAGCATTGGGAGATGGCTTACAAAGTGTGTATAAATAAGAAAGAAGAATGCAAACCATAAAATTTTGGACAAATCTTCAAGTAGACATAATTCCATATGTTCTCCTTGAGGTTCATGAAATTCTTGCAGGCAAAAGCATTGAGTATCAATGTTTGTGTTTTGGAAGAGAATTTGTCATCTGTTCTTGCACTTGTAATGCTGTTGTACATACCGGCATCCATGTGAAGATCTTAATATTGTAGGCGCCAAAGCATATCAGACCATCTTTGAAAACTCTTAGGATGAAGCCCTGGTTTTGTTTGAGGTAGATTTTTCTTAACTGCAGGGAAAGGATTTAAATCATTTTTACCTTTGGTTTGGCTCCTCAGTGCCCTATTCCTCAGGCAGCTGTTGAAACTGCCAGAAAGCACTGAGTCAGAGGTTTGCACTGACTAGTCTGCTGTCGATACAGTATCACATTTGCTTTGCAGAAGTGCCAGCTTAAAGAGTGGCATTTCCTGTTGGAGTGATCGGAAGAATGGCAGGAGACAGAATTTACACAGCTGTCTAATGAATATGCTAAAACGTTTTGAGTTATTTTGAAATGTGGCTCTGAAATTCCCCATTTAGCTTGTGCAGTTGTGAGGAAATAAATGTAACTGCCTACAATGTGGTGAAATGCTTCTGAAAGTCGCTTTCCCCAGCTGTATTACTACAAGGTCACTCGCTGAGCCTCTGCCTAAGGGTCCGGGGTAATTGGTGTCTATGGAAAGGTTCATCTCACCCTGTTCTTTCTTTTAGTTACTCTGTGTTTTCTACTCTAAGATCCTTCCCATTTTATCCTTCTGCCTTTTTGAGATAGTTGCTCTTGTTGCAAAATCCCAGACTTGGAGAAGATGGCACCATTGGTTCTACTTTGCCACGACAAGGTATATTGGGGGCTTTTGCCAGTTCTTTGGTGACTCTTAATTAGTTAAACTACCCAGTAGCCAGAGGCAAATGCAGGGGAAAAGACCTATATGGAGTCGATATGTGGATGTATAATAAGGGGAGTGTGATCAACCTCAGGGTTCTGCTAGTGCAAAGGAAGACAGTTTTTAGTGACATGGGCCAGATTTGATGATGAAAGGCAGCTAAGGGGAGAGTGCAGTAGTTGAAACAAGTGATACTGAGGATGCAGACTCTACTACTGGTATTACTGAAGAGGAAAGTGCTGTGAGCCTGATTGTGAGGGAACAAAAATGTAAATACTAGTACCACAGCAAATATGGATCTTCAGATTTTGCCAGTGTGGCAGGGCTTATGTGAATGGATGTGGGCAAAAGGCAAACAGGGATGTAATGCTGAGCAGGGAGGAGAGGACTGAGTAATGGGGTGATTTTGCAGCTGTCATAACAAAAGATACACTGGGTGAAGCTATGAAAACAAAGTTAATGGGTGATACAGGGCTGCTTTTTGTAGAGTCTGTATAGCCTAATTCTACATGTATTGAATGATAAAAGTTTGTATGCTTCACGGAGGTTCTCATGTAATTCAGGCTAAGGAATTCTGACCCAAAAGTTTCTCTAGGGACAAAATATGAAATAACTACATGGAAATGGAATAAAGCCAATTTAAATACATTGGTTGTTTTATTCAGTGCAAGGGGCATTTACAAAGTATATGAATTGCATTTTATGCTTTAGAATTAATTGTTCAAGCTTTTGATATTATGTATTCCAGAAAAAGTCAAAATTGTGTAGACCTTTAATTTATATACAGTAAACCACTAGTAAGACTATTGAGGTGTATTTTACCTAAATTTTAGGTGATTATTAACACATGAAAATAGCGCTAGTTTATATTTCCTTGAATTTGTCCTTATTTGTGTCTCATTTTTGCTTTCGGAATTTAATCTCATAAAGTTGCAGAAAGCAGGTTTCATACATGAGGTATGAGTGTGGAAGTTGAGTAATTGGATAGCAGGGAAAGAAGATGCTGTGGGATCTTGGACTTGTTACTTTGTGGGATATGCATCTGCTACAATATATACTTGTCTGCTGTAAGGTTTTTTTTTTACCTGTAAAATACACAGGTATTACAGGCTGAGGTTTTTTTTTTGCTGTTTTTCTGTACGTATCTGGCACTAGAATATATGCAGATGAAGCATAGCTTTCTTAGTGCCAGCTAGGGAGAGACTTGTACTGTTCTGAGGATGTTCCTGTTTTTCTGTTGTGCTTTTGCGTTGGATCACAAGCCATGTTGCACATACCTAGGGCTCTCTGTGTAAAATGGTTTGGTGGAACAGGGATTGCATCCTGGAAAGCATAACCTGCAGCATCTGAAGTGGCAGTGGCAGCCAGGATTGAGATGTGCTGTCAGTTTACTGTGGGTGGTTCACTTTGGTGAGTCTCTGGCTCGGGACCGTTCCTGTGCCTGATGATAGCAAGAGGGTGGAAGGAGGCATCTCGACAGGCTTGGAGGTAAAGCCATGCTGCCCCCACCTCTATCTGGATTCAATTGTCACAAATATTTCCTGTATGAATGCAGCCTCTTCAGTCCTGTTCCTTGAATTGGAATGTAAACAAAAGGTGTTTTTATGGGATGGACTAACAATGTTGAGGGTTTCCTCATCTACACAACTGGAAAACCGCATCCCTTTTGGCAGGAGCTGGGGGAAGCTATGGGCTCACATCCTGATGAGGTTTGAGTAATTGGCTGAGAATTTATAGCCTCTTTCCTTATTATGCTTGAGGTGGATACTTGTTTTATTCATGCTTTTCCATTAGATCCCAGCTTGAGTCAGAGGGTATGCACATAAATGCTGGCTATGATTTGTTTTTTGGAGACAGTGGGCTGTTGCAAGCTCTTGCTCAGTTTCCTATGGAATATTTTTTTTGTTTATTTTTCCAGTTGCAACCTATTATAGCTAGAGGTGTGGGTTTTGATTTAACTGTAGTCATACTTCTGATGACTCTTCCACTGTCTGCAGTCACTGACACATTGACTCTCCAAAGTGTAAGGGATGCTTCTAGTGATTTGGACAGCCATAAAAGTGCTGCCTTCCTACATGCCTGTGCATTCTCCTGTTTCAAAATGATAATGTAATGTGCAGCACACAGCATAATCTTGTTGCTATTCCTGTGCCTCTTTTTAATTTGTAGATCAGTAATTTTGAGTATATAGGTGCAAACATAATGAGAAAATAAATTAACAGTAATAGGAAAGATGTGAGTTACTTATAAATAAATTATCTTTCCAAATGTCATGGAAGTAACAGATACGGGAATTTTTTCACACGGCATGAATTTCTGTCTGCTTTTGCAGGGTGGCCTACTTTGTGAAAAAAAATTTTTTGGGAGAGTTCTAGCATTTCAGAGCAGTAGGGATCTTTTTATATACATGTGTAGAAGTAGTTGCTAATCTAAACTGTGAATGATTGGCAGATGATGGAAAAGAAACAGTGTTCTTAAGTTTAAATAGCATCAGTTTCTCACTACAGCACATAAGGAGGACCACAACAAAAGTAATATGACATAACTATTTTTTTTTCTATTTTTATTAAGTCCAAGCCTGGGCTGTAACTCTTCACCACTGACAGCAGCCCAGAATGTGCTACCTGTTTAAATTTGTTTTCATGGCATAGATGAGCAAGGAACAAGGAGACTATGGATGGCTGTAACCTCAAGTAGAGCAGAACATAGAAGAGGGTACTAGAAATTTGATCTATAGTCTAATTTCTGCAGCTGAGAAGAAAAGAAATAGCATGTCATAGATAATATGACATAAAAAGTAAGTAAATTTTTTTTTTCTGAAGTACTTAAATAGCTAATACCTATACTTGAAATTATTTGTTCTATATGAAGGCCATGTGGAAATACAGGGCAAATGGAAAGCTTGTGACAGGATACCAAGGAGAAAAGTAATCTCCAATAATAATTTCAAGTCCTAAAAGCCATCTGAAAAATCTTCCCTGTATGTACTGCTAACTGTGACTACAGGCCCATTTTTCTTTTCCTTTCTGGAGCTTTCATCACCTTTTATATCTTCAACTGACTAGCTAAGATATGAACAGTCACAAGACTTGGATCTTGGGGGTGGAGAGTGCGGTAGCAAGGAACACCCCTCATAACAGCACCAGTATTAGTTACTAACAGTGTAGTTCTTCTTATATGGAAATACGTATGAGCAGCCCTTTTTGGATTTGAATGTTTTCAAGCCTTATGTGTGTGTGCTCTATGCTTTGGCCTCTTCAGCGTTATTTCTGGTTTTCTTCCAGGACAGAACATTTTAGGAGTTTACTGTCTGTGGGGTTTGTGTTTGGGGTTTTTTGGTGCTTTCCTTTGGTTGGTTGGTTACTTTTGTTTTTGTGGTTTTGTTTGTTTATTTGTTTTTAAATTCCTGACTTTTGCCTCAAGATTCCTTTCTGGTTTTTAATAATAGCATTATTTTGTAGTAGACAACTGAGAACACTCTCTCTTAGGGATAAGTCTGTAGCTGGTGAGCACAAAATGTGTACTGGACTTCTGGTTAGCATTATTGACTTGGTGATGTTATAGCTAAGAGATTCTGTTCCTGATGCTGGGGTTCAGCCTGATGGGCTGTCTGGAAGTGGCTTCACAGTGCTGTTAGTTTTCTGAAGTGTTCATTTTCTTAGTATTCTGTAGTTACGTCACCCTAGTGTTCCAGTGAAATAGTAGGACAAGGCAAAATGAGAATAGCAGTGGAACAGCTCTGTTTTTAGAGCTCACCTACTATACAGAAGTGAGTACTATACACTAATACAGACTGGTGTGGAAGAACACTTTTAATTCCCTCAGGAAGCAGAAGTCACTGTGTAGTCATCTGGCAAACTGCTCAGTTCAGATGACAGGCTGTTGGTTAATAAATCACCGACACCCCACCAAGGGACCATGACGATGGGGAAGAAAGTGCATTGGAGGTGAGTCACAAGGGCCCCACCAACAAACATTTCTTAGGTGGAAAGTATGTATGTGGTGGTGAATCACCAACTCCACCAAAAGTCTGTGTGTGCCTGTCCTAATGTTTGTGGGATGACGAGTACTGGTAATGAAAACCCCAGTGAATAAAAATCAACACCTCTACAGAATACACTGTAAGGTTCTGGGCTGGTATTTTAAACCTGAATTTGTTCTGTCTAGCTACAAGAAAATGTGCTTTTAACAGACTCAGTTTTTTGCTCTTTAATTCTTAAGACTTTTATTTTTTTGAATTATAGATTCTATCTGGCCAGGTTCTTGCCTGTAGAAGGCTTTTCTGCAAGATGGATGATACTTGAAGTGTGTAAACTAATTTGGGATTTTTGGTGTCTAAGGTGAGTGACATTTTGAAGAGGGGAGGATAAAACACCTCAAGTTCTATGTTTTATCTCTTCATTTAGTGGAGTAAATCAAAGATGTTACCTGATTCTTTGCTCTATGAAATTTTAGTCTAAGATTGATAAAAACATATGCATAGGGTGATAAAGTATGCAATACTTTATGTAATTCTCACATAAGTCTGTATCAAAATAAGAGACTTGGGTACAAGAGTTTCCTTAGTAAAATTAGAATTGGCCAGATAGCTACGTGCCTCCAACTTCCTAATTTCTCCTGTCTGCTTCATAGGGCAGCTGTGTTCCTTCCACAATATTGCTGCTTCTCACCTGTCCCATTCAGTGGCAGTCGTCTAGTCCTAATAAGGCTTGATCCATAAGAAGACTGCTTTCTGTCTCTGTAATCTTCCTTCATGGGGGTTTCCAAATTTTTAAACTGTGAACATATTGGACTTTTGAGTGGCTATAGTGATGTTTTTTTCAGTTTCCAAGAGAACTTTACTATAGTTAAAAGGGGTGCTCATGGAAGCTAGAGAAAGAAACAAGGGTTTACCTTATGGTAAGGTGCAAGGTCTTGGGTATGTGAAACATCAAATATTGTGTATGAATTATTGTTAAAATTGAATAGACCTTACTAAATGAAATTATACAATTAGAAATAACTAGCAAACATGTATACTAGACAGCATTTGTTTTAGGAGGAGAAAGTGGAATTGTCCTTAAAATAAGGGATTTTGTTAACTAACTGAAGTTTTCCAGCAAGAAATGAGTTGAAAGAAAGTGATGTTTACATGTCTATATACTGTTTCTTAATGAAAAACAAAGAAGAAAAGAGAAGAGAAACACCTGCAGCCTGCCCGGAATAAATCTTCTTTCAAGAGTAATGTGCTCATTATGAAAGGTGTTTTTTTTCTGATCTTGGGGATTGTTCTTGGAGTACAGTGGAGAAGGCAAGGACTTAAGGAATATCCAGAAAACTGTGATGGAAGGATGGTGAAGACTTTGCAAAATGCTTTCTAAGACCAGTGACTCTAGTAGTGAGGAGTCCTTGTTATACAGCAGGGTTTCTGATAATCTTAGGGACACTGTAACGTGGTGTTTGTGCTGTTAATGTCTATGTCCTGCTCTGTTCCAAGGGAAATTCAGAGGGATGACCTTTGGACTTGAGCTTCTCAGTGGAGGCTGTCATGTGTGCAGGCTGTGGAGCTGTGGGGAGCTGAGAAGATGCTCTCATGAAGCATGCTGTGCTCTAGCCAGACATACGGCATATGTTCCAACCAATGTGAACTTAATATCTACGAGACAGTAGTGGTGACTCTCTTGTATGTGTTCAATGTGCCAGGAATGGCTTGGCATCACTTGGATGGAAGCCTCTTTCATCTTGAGAGTCACCTGTTTTCAGAGGCAGCTGGGGAGTGATTCCAGCTCTTTCAGCACCGGTGAGCTTGTGTAAGCTGATTCCTGTTTGAAACACTGAGATGATTAGTAGAGAGTTCCTGGCTTGTCTCGCGTCTGGCAAGTGGGTTACACTTCAGAACAAGTGGAACTGCTCTCCCTGTCTCAGCAACTGTTTGTGGCAAAATGAGGATATGGGAGAGGAGCAGAACGCCTTTACTCTGCACTGCCTTAAAGTGGTGCTGCAAGTGCAGAACTTTTGTTTCAGTTGCTCTTAATATTTGAGTAGTGACCTTTAAGTGCTTCTTTCAGGGAGGTGATATGAGCATAGCTCACACACATGTAGAGATGCTTGCTTTATCTATGCTCATGTTTAAGTGCTGACTTCATAACTTGCTCATATATGTTCTGTATCTCTTTTACTTACATAAAACAGTAGTATGTATGGTATTCCTATTTGTAATGGCAAGGGCTAATACTATTAAGTGTGCTTAGCTTCTTCTGTAGTGGGGTTTTGTGATATCATGCTTAAACATCTTTTGAATGTTTTTATAAAGAGAAAGCTGAAGAAAAACATTATTTCTATTTTTTTTTTTTAAGAATAGCTGTACTGAATAAAGACAGCTTTTGGTTTTTTTCTTTAAAAAAACACCAACCCCCCAAGTCACAGTTGCCTCTTTCTCTCACATGGTATTTTTCCATGGTCACAACTCAATTTTTTTTAAATTTTGAAGAACTTGTTTAAAATGCCTGCTACCTTTTTGAATGACTATGATCTCCAGATCTATATATCAGAAGAAAATTATTTATTTTTTTAAAGGGAAAGAAAAAAAAAAGGGTCTGTGTGAGATTTATGACTATGTATGTAGATATAGGTTTCTATATACCTGTATATATAGAGTTGGAAAAGAAGTATTATTTCTAGTAAAAATGTTTTTCATTCTTTATCTTTTCAATGACATAGTGTTAATTTTCATTTAGTGATTTGCCTCTACCCTGTCACTTTGCACTGAATTGGGATTGCAGCATAAAAGCCTTTAGCTGTGTTTCTGTGCACAGGTAAACTGATAGGAAAGCTTTTTTCAAAGTTGGTGCAGGTGAAAACTCACTGTGAGTAACTGGTGAGTTTGTTTACGTTCTTTTTGCATAAACTAGTTAAAAAACCCCAAATGAAGTGTGACACACATTTTTATATGTAGGTCAAAAGGAAAAAGAGAGAGGAAAGGAAAATACCAAGATGGGCTTTTTAATAACCTGACATGTTGACATTTTATTAACACTTGTAACTCTGAAATTAGCATCTATTTTTTTTTTAAGAGAAGTGCTGGCAGTTTGCTTCAGGAAAGAGGATTTTGCAATTCCATATTCTTGTGTGAGCTTTAACACAGGTAAAAGTACTGGAAGACAAGAAGTACTGCTATTTATGTGAAACATTTTTTGGGCATATTTCAATCTGGAATCCTAATAATCATAGTAATATGATTACTATGATAATATGATAGTAATATTTCAATCTAGAATCATAGTAAAATTACTGGTACATATCACAGGCTACTAAGTGGCAGATGCCAGATAATGATTCTCACTTATTGCTGCTGGTTTGAACTGATAATTTAATTCTGATCATATTTTCAAAGGGCCAGATCATGTTTTTCTAGAGCATGTAGTGCATCTAGTGCTTTTTCATTAGTGTTGTAGATCTAAAAGAGTGAGTGATGCAAGAGATGTGAAGGATTTTATGAATTCAAAAGAGAGAACAATTTCACCTAGCAGTTTCAGGTCAAATGTAGAATCCAAGGTTCATTTGAAGCTTATCTCTCAATCAGCAGTGTTCAGGTTTTGTGCTTTTATCTCTAGTGATTTAAGTTAGTTTATTCAAAATGTATACCCCAATACCCCAATTCAGGATGCTCTAAATAGGATAGCTGTTAGTACAACTGCTATCCCTGACTTCTCACTCTTATTTCGCTGGGGATGCTGTTTCTCTCATTACATCTTAGCCCTGGAGTTCATCGTTCATTTACTGGTGCTGCCATGAAATTTCTTTTTGTTCTTCGCTTTAATGTAAGCATAGTTATTAAAGCTACCTTCAGAATGCTTTTGGAAATACCTGCAGGTCATTGGTGTTAGTCCAGCTAGCTTTTCATCCTGAATGTAATGAAAACAGTGAAACAATAATGAAATCATGATTCAGACTGAGTAAACCCCTTACTGACCCAACAAAGAAAACACAATATGAAGTTTATGGCCACACTGGCATGTGACTCTAGTTAAGGAGATGAAAATTACACAGTGTAACTGTGTCTCATGCATATAATGTCCTTTTAACGTTAAAAAAAATAATAGATCTAAGAAGATGGCTGGATTAGAGCACTTAAAAAAATATAAGCAGTTTGATGCAACAGTCTGTATCTGTATTGTTAAGAATACACTTTGTAGTAGGCTCATGACACACTGAAGTACAAAATGCATGAACGATTTGTACTTGAGATGCTTATGAAAAACAGGTGTGAATGTGAGTAACCTATGAAATGTAAGAAAAGAAAATGCATGCTTGTAAAACAAAGACTTTGTCAGTACTTCCTCACCTCAAAATGGGCTACCTGGACATCAGTCAGAGAAAAGCAGGTTGCAGCCTTATGAAAAGTGAAGTGCTGTTCATTTAATGGCTGTGCTGCCAAAGGACCTGGTTATGGATGAGGGTTATGCTGTATGCTTGCAGCACTGGGCACTGTCAGCCTTGGAAGAGTGGTTTATATCATGCTGGTCGATTTATTTAAAGCTTTGGAACAGATTCTGTTAATGTTGGCTGACTTTTCTGCAGGTTACCTTGTGAAGCAGAGTAGGGAAATGCTGACAGCTCCTCCAAAATGACAAGTTCCAAAATACATTTTAGTTTTTTTGGCTAATGTTTTGTGTTTAAGCCCTGCAGCCTTTTGGGTTTTTTTCCCCCTGAATGTAGTAAAGTGGGTGGTTGTTGTTGTTAATTAAACCAGGGAGACTCCCATGGTGATCATGACTTTAAGGATACTGAAGAAAACTACCCAGATGTCACCAGTGCAGAAGGGTGAGATGGTCAGACTGGATGGTCTAGATCATCAAGCTCCTTTAGATTATAATATCCAACTACAGAAAACAATTGAAGTGACTGCCTCACAATTTATACCTTTCTCCTGTTATTGCAAAGATGTATTAGTTCCACTATCACTGGTGGAATGGCTATGGAAGTGAAGTTTCTCTCTAGCATGGTTGAAGAAAAACATTTGTACTGTCCTGGTTGCCTTCAGTTTGTTGTTAAGAATCCTTTATTTCATTATGTGACTGATTGCCCTGGAAGTAGATTATCTTTGGCCAGCAAAAGACTATACCTGAGCAGCTAACATGAGACATGTGACAGTGAGCTGCTGAATTGTCACTGTGGGATATTTGTAAAGTGTTTTGTTTTATTGAGAGTAGGACAGATTATCTGTCTGAAGCTGGTCTCTTCCCTTTAACTGTTAATAGCAAGCATATTTTGATGATGGATTTGGCCTAATTCTTGCATTGAGTGGAAGATCAGGGTTCATTGAAGAGCATGATTCCTAATTGTCTGTCAAGTGCATTCTGTTTCATTGTGTTTTGAGAGTTAAAGTCTCCATTGCAGTTACTTGGGCTTGCTCAGAGCTCAGTTCCCTTGTACAGTAATCTGCCAGTCAAAAACTGCCCTGACAGCTTTTGCTTTTTCCTGATAGGCATCATGGAGGGATTCAGCTGGCATTATTAGTCCCATATATAATGTATGGCAGGACAGAAGTTACAGGTAGTTGAAATAATATTTTTACAGAAACCTACTTAATGAAGGAGTATTTGTGTTAGAATGCTACTCTGGGCTTGGCTTTAGCTATTATATTGTAACGGGAGTGCTTGAAATAATAAAAACTTGTCAAAAAAATGCATCCACCTTTAGCATAACACTGTCATAGCAGCAGTGCCAACCTTTCTGAGACCCAAGAGCCACCAGCAGCCTGTAGCATTAGAACACTTAAAGAGATGCTAATGCCTGAATATCAGGAGAGTATTAATGAAGTCAGAGATGCCATTCTTCAAGATGATTTCCAGGGGCTTCTTTGCGCTTCTTACAAATCATTACCACTTGAACTCAAAGCTTAGATCATCTTTGTGGGGGAAAAAGGGAAAGGCAGATTTGAAGCAAAAAAGGGAGGTAATCTAGAAAACCAAAACTGCTGCTATTAAGAACATAGATTTGAAAACATCTCTACTTATATTATCATTCCATTTAAGCTAAAATAAACATAAATATAGATTTTTATATATAGGTACTCACATGAAATCTAATAGCAGCAGCATTTTTGTTGGAATTGTGAAGTCATAGTCTAATTAGTACATGAAAACTTAGTATATTACATGTCTGCTCTGAGTGGTTTGCAGACCAATTGGAATAGGCAGATACCACATAAAGGAAAAGTTCAGCAGGATGGACAGTGGGATGGCAGGCAACTGGTTTTTTGTGGCTGCATTGAGTTTTGGAGTGGACTTCTTTAAAAGAGAATAAGCTAAGGGGCAAGATAAAAGGAAAGAGGGTAAAAATAAAAATCTTTGAGAGACCAGGCTGGAGAGAGGAAGCAGTACCTGAATCCTGCCACTGATGCTGTGATTTGGGGCTTTGTTTTGATGTCCCTGGCTGAAATGCCAGAGATGGACCAGGACTTGGTGGTTTGTGCTGGGGGTAAGGATAGGAAAGAGGTAGAAGGACAGGTAAGAGTGGGCTAGCAGTTCTGGTAAAAGAACAGGATGAAACAGTGTCTCCTGCTTCATGGCTCTCAGCAGTCGCTGCTGCCTTCTGTACTTGAGCCTCTTTGTCATAGCAGTGGTGGGCAGAAGCAGCCTGGCTTTTCAGGGTCAAGCAGTCAGTCACGACTTTTCCTGCTCCCATGTGTTTGCTGTCCTGTGCAATTTGTCTGCTTTATCCCTGTCTAGAATTGACTCTGCTGGAGGAGGTTGCTGTCCAAATTAACTTAGACGCTACCAGAGGCCCACTGATAATGGAAGATTGAGGTGTGTATTGAAAGAGTGCCAAGTCTGCTTTGTTAGATTGTAAAAAACAGTAAAAATTCTGTTAGCAAAAAATGACTGGAGCATGCAGTGTGGCAAACGTGTAGCTTCTGCTGCTGGAATTTGAGCATAGAGTGCTGATGATAGTGTGACTAAAAAGACGTGAATATTTAAAAAGTATTGAAAAGAGTTAGGAGTTAAGATTTGTAAGTGCAAATGTCTTGAAGTCAAAGTAGGAAGGCTTTTAAAAGGCAGAAATGGGATTGCTTAGATATCAAACTGGGTTTGATTGTATGCCACTTTGATGCTCATAACAAGCTAGGAAATTCTTTTGAGGCCAAGCTGGAACATCCAGGCTTAGTGAGTGAAAAGTAGTAATTTGGTTCTTGCCATCTTAAGACCTGCCTTGTGATACCGAGTGTGACATAGGGAACCTCAGCTGAGAATGTGGTGATTGTACCTCCTTTCACTTCAATTTCTGGGAGATTCTGGATAAGAGGTTGTTACAGGTTTTCTGTGCCTGGTTTCTTGACTACATCATGCTCACCTGTTGAGGAAGAGTGTCCTTGACTAGCAAGGTGAGTATACACATAATATCAGCTCATCACTGCAGTAGGTTTGCTGCACATTCTAGTGCAGATCCATCCCTAAATCTTTGGTGCCTTTAACACAGGTCACCTGAAACAGGAATATTACCAGTCTGGCAGGAGCCCAGCTGAGGCAGTAACAGGCATCATCAAATACTTACATAATGCTGTCACTGGAATAGCTAATGTTTTTTTCTTGTTATCTGGCCTAGCTCCTTGCATGACATATAGATTAGTTTTATCTGCACTGTGTGAAATTAGAAGTAACAAAACCTGAAATAAAAAGTAACTTATCAGCTCCTGTTCTGGAGAGGCAGAAATAAAAACTGTGTAAATATTGGCTATGTTTCAGCATCCTGTATTACAAAACATGTCATGCAAATGTGTATGGAGAAAATGAATAGAGGATTGTGCTTCCAAACATAAAAGGGCTGAGGGAAGAGACATGCGTCTGCATGGGTACAGCTGGGAGGTGCATCCATCTCTGCTAGAGAAACATGGGGCCCACTTTTCAGCCTCTGCTGTTTGTGCTGCACAGTGTTTCAGATTTGGAGGTTCTGAAGTTTGTAATGATCAGCAGGCCCAGCTCTGTTTTCAGACAGAAATCCCTCCTCACTTAAATTTTAGAACTATTAACATCTGCCAGTGGTATTCTTTAGAGAGTATGGTTGTTTGCCTTAATGGAGCTTGTTGGGAGGATTTGGGCTTACGCATTGCTGCTGGATCAAAGATAAAATTACCAGTCAATGAAATGGAAAGTTAGTGTTTTGGTGTCCTAGCCACTTATTTGGTTCCCCTAATAGATTTTGGATGTTTTAGTGTTGGGAATAAGTGTTTATGAGCAGTACTAGTCACTGTCTGGGTCTCTCTGGTTTATGCAGCAAGATGGTGCAGAAAGTGATGCCTTTGAGCACATGGTTCTAATAATTCTATTTATGCCACTACATAAAGTGTAAAGTGTGTGTTAGTAATTTTTATCCTCAAGATTCTGTGTAAATACAGGGTGTTTCAAAATGACAAAAACCCTTTAATATCATGAACACCTCCAGAAAAGTGCCCTTTTTTTTTTTCCTTAATAGAATTTTTGAAGATGGGTAGAATTAATCAATAACAGTAAAAGGGACCTAGATTTTTGCACCAGATAATTACCTTAAATGGATGTTACAGGTTACAAAAATAACTCTGGGCCTGATCAAGTAGTTTTCCTTAATGGAAGACAGGCAGCTGACACTTCTGACCATTGGGAATGAGTTGCCTTGCTCTGCTTTAGCAGAAGATCTCTCAAAATTTCTGATTATTTTGTAAGTTTGTAAGATACTCAAGAATGAGTATTTCCTCCATCGTTTGGAAGCAATTTTGAACTCAGATTTGACCTAAAGTTAGACTGCTGCTCTTCAGTGTTGCAAACTGAAGTGAGGCAGTTTTGCTCCCTGCGATCTCATCATGCCAAACCACTTCTATTTATACATGCACACCATCTTTAGAAATTCAGTAGGGCGTTTGTAAGGAAATGCCTGCTGCTTTGGCAGCTGGGTGGGGAGGAAAGGAGGTACTGAACTGTGTTTTTCTGTAGACCCTGTGAAAAT
The DNA here is from genome assembly GCF_017639235.1 of Corvus kubaryi. NCBI lineage: Eukaryota > Metazoa > Chordata > Aves > Passeriformes > Corvidae > Corvus > Corvus kubaryi. The sequence goes on from NW_024580672.1 coordinate 1,326,818, forward strand.
TACCCCTCATGGGAGACCTGTGTGTTCTGCATAATCAGACTCCCTATCTTTTGCAGCAGTTCCAGGTGGGCCTGGAGCTGATGGGGACAGTGTTGCTAACTTTAAACTGGACAGCTTGAGTAATCACAGCAGTGTAGCTATGGCAACACAGAGCTCTGCTTGGCCGAGGCTCTTCTTTTAGGCAAGTTTGGGAGCCCATGTGGAACTCCAGGCTGTCATAGTTGTACTCCCATCAGTACTTGGCATAGATCATTTTAAGTTAATGAGATGTGTATCCACCTGAGGGGAGATGTGGGACTTGCCCACCATTTGGGATCAGTTAGGCTTGCTGGAGGAGAGCTGTTCATGCTGGTGTCAAGTCCTCGTGGTAGTAGAAGTATTGATATGTCTATTTACTATGTGTATGTTATGAGTTGTTGGGAAGGGTATGTCTGGCAAGAAGTCAGACAATCATTCTGTGCAGTGCAGCCTTTGGTAGTCTGGGTCAGATCAAACAGCCCCTTTGAGGGGAGGGAGTACTCTTCTTCCCTGAGAGCAATGAACTTATTCAGGTACAACAAGCTTCAGGAGTACAAGGGGGAAGAAGGGACACAGCTGGAGAGATAGGAATTAGGGATGCTCTCAGCAGGAAGACCAATCAAGATAAATTGTGGTGAAGAGGGACCTTGCCTTCCCTTAAGAAGCAGACTTAGCCAATTATAACACTTTAGTTGGAATGTGGAGGCTTGTTTCAACTTGAGAAACAATGAGTGGATCAATTAGAAAACAAGTCTGGTAAATGGGTCATGTCCTTTCCTTTTTCCCATCTGCTGCAGCAGTTGTCTATCTTTTGCCTCTTTTAGTTCTATTGAAGCATTGCTATAGTAGTTTTCATCCTTTTAGCAACTTCCAGCAAGTTCACTTTTGTAAATATAGCCATGAAGCAGAATCCATGGAAGCAGCCAAATCTCAGTTCAGTTATATTTGCCTCAGCTGTCAAGTACTGTTAAAAGCAAGGAAAGAAAGTGCTTACAATTCATGTTGGAAGAGCTACTTTTAATTTTTGGGAATTTTGGGTCAGTGGTGGGAAACACAATTGCCTTTGGTGCTGGTGAGGAAGGAATATGCCATTTGGTTGATCTTGCGCTGTTTTGCTTTCAAGAAAGGGTGATTCTGTTCTGTCTCAGAGGCTGGACTGATCCTGGATCTTGTCCTAATGATCTTCACTTAAATATTTTCTTGTACCAGTAATGTCATCTGAAGATTTGTTATAGTATCACATGAGAAATACAAAGGTGCAGTAGTTTCTGAAAAATTGCTTCCCACTATATACACAAAAATAAGAAGTCCCGAGTTTATAACTATTTTCATTTTATTGCATCTTCTCAACGGATACATGCATATTTTGTTTTAGTTTTCCTACCCAACTGGGAAAAGAAACTCATTACTTATTCAATTAAATTAGTTTCTATAAATTAATCAGGAATAATTGTGTTTATATGGGCCAAGACTTCCTCAAGGGGACATTGAGGGACATTAAATGGGGAGTGATTTAAAATATATTTATTCAGGAATCAATGGCAGTGATTTGAAGCTACCAGTTGAGATGAGTGTAGATGGCAGTAGGGGAGCAGTTTGTCAGATTTATTACAAGAGTTGCAATAAATCAAAGAAATGTTGCTAATTTTCTTTAACAGAGATACTGAAATAGCAAGCATGGTAGGTTTGATAAGTCACAATATCAAGTCTTGCTGAAACTATTTAATGAAATACAGATCTGATATTAGAACTAAGGAAATAGGTGAGGTTTCATCCTTGCAGTGTGTGTGCAGTCCTCAGACCACAGTCTGTATACCAGGCGTCCAATTCTATGCATATAACTGGTTTCTCTGGTAGTTTTTAGGTGTAGTTGCCCTGTTAGGTGAGCATGTGTGTGTGCAAATATGAAACATCTAAAGCACGCTAATGGAGTTGAGCTGTGATGCAGCAACAGTAGGAGAAATCCAATCTCATGTCCTTTGCTCAGAGAGTTGAGTTGCATCTGGTACCTCATGCTTTGCCTCTCCCTTGCACTGGACATGTTGCTCTTAGTCCATCTGATCCTCATTCTTCTTTTTGACTCTCCCTACTATTTTTACTATCTGTCAGTCCCTCTTACTGTTCTGCCCTGGTTCTTTTGGCTGATGGGATACTCCTCTTTTTTTTTTTTTTTTTTCTATTGCTGTGTGGTAAGTAAAACTAAACTCAAACGAAGCAAAGTGAATTGGTTTGTATTGACTTATTCATATACACAGTAAATACACAGTTTAAATTATATCAAACACAAACCAGAAAATATAAAAGAAAAAAATCAATAGCCTGATTTCTGGGGTGTTTTTTTAATCCAAAATTTGTCTAATCCTTTGACTTTATCAGAGATACTGAATATTGGTGAGTAGCTGTTTTTGTGTGTTGCATTTTTTACCTAATCTTGTTGTTACTAAGTCTTATTAAATATACAAGACAAAAATGGAGCAAATAATTTGATTATTACCAGTTCATTAGGCTTAAAACATGAATTAGAGCCAACTTCAGCTTAGAGATTCATTCACGTGGCTCACACTGAGGTTGGTGAGAGGCACATGCATATTCACAAATCCAGAATTTGGCTCCATGCCTGAGTTTTTAGTAGACCAGTGCTCAGTGAAGGCTCTGAGTTAGTAGATCATTTGTTATTTACAGCAGGTAATGAAACATTACTCTGATTTTATTCAAAGCTTTGTTACATAAAGTCCTTAAGTTGGTAGAGGGAAAAAATACTCCTCCAATACATTAAAATATAACTAAGAGGAGGAGCTGTCTATTTTGTAAATGAGTTATGATCTTGTTTAGAGGTGTTTTAACTGTAAAAACTGGCTGACAGAATACTTGCTTGGACTTCAGATTTCCTTGGCGTGGCATTAGGCTCTGGCTGTATCTGAGTCACAGGTGTGCTTTTCACCCGGCTGCTGGCTGTTCCAGAAATGCCACTTGGAATCAGAAACTTCCAAAAATATTTCACAGCGTTCTTGTGGCCAGAAATGCTTCTCACCAGGTGAAGTTTTGGGCTCATTGGGCTGCAGGGAGTGGCAGGACCTTTCCTGTAAGGTGAAGCCACGCTTGCCGATTGTGGCTCACATGGAGGGTGCGGTTCCTGGACCCCACTGCCATTCCCCTTCCTGGGAAACCTGCAGCTGTCCTTGGCCCAGGCAGGGCACTGTCCTGCCCAGGGGATCTGGTGCTGCTCTGCAAGCATAAGGCATCCTCTGGGGAGAGGCTGCACACTTGTTTTTCAATAACACTGTGTCATTTAACAAGTGGTTTGGTTTTAGGTTTTTTTTCTCCTTTGCACTGATTTCAGTGTCTCTTCTAAAGTACAAATGGTAATGAGGACAGCAGTAAGGGCTGAGTTGTCCCAGCATAGTCTCTTTAATCATTACTTTTGAAATAAGTTGTTGATCAGTGAATAAAATCATCTCAATTACTGTTCTTGCATTAGCTCCCAAGTTTAAAGGGGCATCTCCCTCCTGCCAGGTATGTTTTGAGTAACCTTGAATAGGTGGTACAATACATTGTCATCCAGTACTATGGCTGTGTTATCCAAATAGGTGCTGCATCATGTATAATTACAGTCCAGATATCGTTACGTGCCATGCAACCACAGCAGCAAAATTGCATCATTATTTCACTATGTAAAATACAGCAAACTGAGTTGGGTGTGATGGGGAGGTTTGTAAAAGCAGATGGGTGATTGACTTATTTCGCAAAAAAATGTGTTTTCTCCTCCTTGCTACAGCCAGAGATGACTTTAATGCTGAATGGCTTTAGTCTTCTGTAGGGCTTCATTTAAGGAATTTTCCCCTCCTTGTCCGCTGGATAGAACAATGCCCTAGAAATCAAAAATAGAAGATAGTGTCCCAGAGGCAATGTCTGTCTGCCAGCAGTATGTATGACTTGTTTGGTGGCAAGTGTTTTAGAATTGTGAGCATGAACTCATTTGGAAAAATGTAAAACCTGATCTCTTCTCCTAGATTTAGTGCTGTCCCTCTTCCTTTATTTTTATACTTCTATTGTGCCCTATGAATTTTAATTCTTTTAATTTACATCTGTGGAGCTTCTTACCCACAGTCAGGTTCTCTGCAGCAGATGTTGACAGGCTTAGCTGTTTCCCTCATGGAGATGTGCATCCTCCTATGCATTTATATTACAATCCAAATCATTCCTTTAGGATACTATTCTTGGTGCAGCTTTAAATATCTGCAGGATGTCTTGAGATCTGAGAAGATTGGGAGAGCCCTAATTCCCATGACCCCACCAGTATTTCCATTTAAAGTGGAAACGTTCTGTCACAGGTTGAGCTTGTGAGAGACTGGAGGTGACAGGAAATGTGTGATTTTCTTCTAAGATACTTCTCTTTGGGAAAAAAATAAAAGAATTGTATGGATTGCTCTTTGAAGCCTATTTTAATTGAAAGTTTCCCCATTTGCTTTGTGTAAACACTGATTGTAATTTTTTCTTTTTTTACCATTAGAGCAGGAATTGGCATCTTTTAAAAAAAAAAGCCACACACCACCACTTGTATACCTTTCATAAGATCTGACACAACATGATGGAGAGGCCATAATGCTGCCCTCCAAATGTATGACATGCTCTGTGTCCCTCCTTAGATTAATGACTGAGTCCACACCTATGTAGAAAGTGGCAGTTGCTGAGAAACAATGCCAAGAGATGGGAATGCTGGATCTTCAGTCTTCTTGCCAAGTACCATGTTTCAGGTCTTAGCTGGAGGTGTGGGGAGGGGGTGGGAACTAAAACTAATGAGCACCCATGGCAGGACTTCCACAGAAACAGGTGGTGATAATCTGCACTTATTTAAACTTCCAAAGTTACAAATTGAGTAATGACAGATAAGGTAAAATTATTGTTGAGGCAGATTAGTTGCATGCAAAAGTTAGTTATGTAAATCTAGTAGGTATCTCAGAAGCCATAAATCATAACAAAACTTGTGTTCTGCCCCTTCATATTCTTTCTGTATTTTCTTTTAAAATTAAGTTTGATCTTAGTACTATGATACATTTGAAAACTTGAAATTATATCATGTTGCTACTCTGCTAGTTGCTTGAAGTGTATTAAAATAGATGATCTATAGAAAAATCTGCAAGCCAGCTTTGTTTTCTTACCTGGGGTGCATGGCTAAACCCGAAAGCAAGAATACCTCCAAAAAACGGCTCTTCAATGGAAATACTATTCACTGAAATGCTGAGTGAATTTAGAACCCTGAAATGAACCTGTTAGTCAGATAATAAATTTACCATGGCGCAGGATCGAACAAATAATTTAAATTTATAGGTTGATTTAATTTTGTCACTGCAGCTGAAATAGCACTTTTTAAATTAAAAATTTAAAACGAAGACTTGTAAGACTGCTTGCTATCCCCGTCTCTCCTTTTCTTATCTCAAGGTAAACTGGAAAGATCAGGTATCCATTACGATTCAAGCTATTACTGTGTAATGCCTTGTGTGTACACACACACACTTCCACCTCCCAATGAAATCTTGTATTGAAGAGATTTATTGGTATGGGGGCTATAGGTGTACTTCTTTGTTGTCCTTATGCTTCTAATGGTGTAATTATCTGGATTCTTTTGTCATTTTTTTATCATCAATAGGATACCATTCTACTCCTTTTTATGTTTTTCTACTGACTGTTTTAAAAAATAAGATATAGCTTCTGCATACCTGACTATAAATTTTTAGGTAATTGGAAAAGGTTTCTCCAGCCTGAATAGTTAATTAAAGCCAAGTATAATAGCTTCAGGGATGCCAGTGTTTAAAAACCAAGTATGCTGAAGTGATGCTTTAAAAGGAAGCTTTCCAAATTTGCCTGTGCAGTGGTAAATTAAATTTTAATGTAAATTTGAAGGCACAGAAATTTGCACACAGGAATCTTCTGTGTGCATTGTATATTTAATGAATACCTGTAAAGTTGAAAGGTTGCAAATACACAAACCTCCAGAGATTTAATAGTTTTGAAAATAAAACCTAAACCTTCACACAAGGTGCTCTGTGTGGTTTTACATTTTTACAGTGAACCTGCACATTTCTAATGGAAGGCTGGACAAAATCTATCTTTACACAGGATTTTTTTCCAGGATTCATTAAAATCAGGGTTTGCTACGTGTGAAAAATGTTGGTTTGCAGGGGAATAAATGACAAACTAGAGGACTGAAAGTCCTGGGGTTTTGTCGTATTCATCTGAAATGTTTCCTTTGGGCAGAGCTGATTGAAAGAAAAGGAAGGGCTTAGACAAGAGGAGATCTCAGCTACAGCTGACTGGCAAACAGCCTGAACATTCAACCCCAGTTTATGGATTATTGATTGGAGAGGAGATGAAGTGCAGCTCCTATTCTCAAGGCAAGCAGACTGCCTTACACAGAGTGCAGCTTAACTTTCTTTCTTAATTAGTGTGGAATACATAATGTGTGTGGAAAAAAGGAGGTCTTGTTAACAGGTCAGAAGAAGTTAGGTTAGCCTGTGTATTGCCTGTCCCGATGAAAGCATAGTCAGGAAAATCAACCTGGATTTTTTTTTCACTTATTTTTATGAACATAAGTTTCTCTTTGTATATATATATATATTGTGTTTATATGTATTTTTCAGTTGAGTACCTCATCAGGTTTAAAAATGAGGGGTTTATCACAGAGGTCTAAATTTACTTAAACAGAGAAATTCAAAGCAATGAAATATTATAAACAGAGGTGGCTCTGCAAGGAATGGACAGTGAAACCTGATTAAATGTGCCCCTCTTCCCACAAGAACTACAAACAAAACGGAAAACAAACAACTCTCACCTGACCCCAGAAACAACTAACCAAGGGCTAAAAATTATGCTTTTGAATTTAATGGAAAACAGATTATGAAAATGGCATCTTGGGCAACATTTTGAAATCATAACCATTTAGATGGTGTATGAACATAAATAGTTTTTACTAATAAATAAATAAAGGGAAGTAGTATGGTATCCCCTCAACCCTCTAAACTTAGTCTTCCTATGGCTATGAAGCAAGTGCTTGTCTGTAGTTATGACCTGAATATGTAATATTCTACATGCATTTTTCTTTTCTCCAGAGTAGCCTATGGGATTTTGAGTTAAACTCAATTTTCATATCTAGTTGGCAGAGAATTTGTGCAGAAATTAAATTAGAGGGCTCTGCTGGCTTCTGCCTGTGTCTGCTGAAGAACAAGGGAGGTGAATGTAAGATTGACGATATGAAGAAGCACAGTTGCCCTGATCTGGTAATGCCATAATAGTGGGGTGACCCTTAAAGGAAATCTTGTTTTTTGGTTGTTTTTTTTTTCCCCCTGTCATCTTGTGCAAGGATTTTGCACTCCTATGCTTTTGATATTATTCAGCATGCTAAAAAGACTGTTTTATTTACTGTCATTATGATTTCAGAACCCAGCAGATATTAGCTTGTACAAATTAGTGAAAAGTTAATTGTGTTGCTAAAAGGAAAATTCTTGCACGTGAGAAATAGTGTAGATGGCTGAAGTGCCATGTGGCAAAGCAAGGAGATAGAACATAATACTCTGCATTTCGGGCATGAAAAATGTGAGGGCTTACTTAGTAAACATGTGTATCAAAAACCCTCGAAAAACCAGAAATCAGTACAAAACCTTATTTTTTTCTCGTAATTATGCATCAGGAGGGGAAGGACGAGGTCAGCATAGTGCTATAATGTAATCAGTATAGGAAATGCTGCATAAGAAGTAATGTTTGAAATTATTTGTCTGTCCTAGGATAAAATCTTAGCTGAAAAAGAAAAAATATAATTGGTTGGAAATATAAGAAAAGATTCAGGGAGTCATTTGGAATTTCTAGAAACCATTAGAAAAGATAGTTGCACTATTTTGCAGCATCGTGTTTTTAATTTGATTAGTAGTAATGATTTGACTTCTGCAGGCTACTGCTGTGGGGGAAGTTTTGGGGGAAAAGAAAACCTGTCAGGGAGGTTTATTTGATGTCTGACAGACTTGACAAGGACAGAAATTGGTTTCTTGTATAAACCTAATTTTAATGTAAAGTCAGGAATAAATTGATAAAGTTTACTGACCTACAGGAATGTGGAAGTGTGGTAAATGATATGTTGTGTATGTTATATTAATTCTTTCCCTCAAAAAAATTTCAACTAACCCTCATCAGAAATATTGGTGTTTGTCATTGCGAGTGTTCTGCCTGACAGCCTGAGTCACCACAGTGCCACGGTGGTTGTCCCCCAGGCATGTACCTTGTGACCAGCAGCAGATGGAACTCATGGCTCTTTCATGGGGCCAGTGAAGCCCCTGGTCACTTCACAAGGGCTTGAGGGTGACTTCAGTAGGATAATCGTGTTCCTTGGGTTGGCCAGCATGGGGCTTTCCAGACCTTACTGCTTGCTCAGAGTGAGCTGATGTGGCTGGTGTTCCTGGAGCTGAAGGTGCTAGCCCAGCTCTGGGCAGTCTGTCTTTGGTCCGTGCAGAATAGACAGTGCTTGAGGGAAGTGCAGTATGCCAAGAAGGTGTTACAAAGAGGGTGAGTTTAGGCCTGTGTTGAGGAGTTGATATTTTAGTTTGAATATTTTGCTTTCAGGACCAATTTAAACAAATGGTGGCATAATGTGACTTAGTCACTGCAAATGAGTTTGCAGACATGGGAAGAAAATACAACACAGGAATACTACATCAGGACAGTTCTTTCCTCAGGTTTAGGGCAGAGAGCTTTTATTAGGATGTTATGTGTACAAATATTTACTCAATTGCCATCTTTTTTTGAACTTGATCTGTGGATTAATAGAGGCTTTCTTTCCCAGAGCAACCTTCTGATGTTTCTGTGTTGCTGTTTATATGGGCAGTACTTTATATAAGCATGAAGAAAACACAAATTCTTCTGTGAGCATCTTGTAGTGTAATGGTATTGAAATGAAACTCACAGATGCAATTCAGAAGACATCCTACCATAAATTAATGAAAAAAAAAATTGCTGTTTTCCACACTGAGATATTTGTTGTTGCTTATATTTAAGTATACTGGCATGTTAAAAAAAAAAAAAAAATGCAACCTAAGATAACTCAGGACAGCAGTTCATAATAAGAACAGGTATAAAATTATATACTAATGCATATAGCACTTCCTAAACGTACCTGGAGAAGAGTTCTTCTAGTGATAGTGCTAAAGAATATACAAGTGTTGAATTGTTAATTAGAATAGTAATCTTAATGGATGATGCATGACCCAGAATGATTTAATCCTAGCTTCTAAGGGCAGTTTTGCCTGTCCATTGTGTGAACCAGTCTTGTTTTGGTTTTACCACCAATTGTTCCTCTGATCACAATATATATGTCTACAGCTGTACTGCCTTTGCTTGATGAATGCTGTGATAGTCAGCAGAATACATTGTTTTGAAATCTCTTTTTAAGGTTAAACTTTATCACTGACAAAGATTGACAGCTGTTGAAACTACTATAATGAGGATTTTACTCCCACTGTCTGTGCAAATTTATCACTGAAGTTTACTTTTCTCATTTACCTGCAGAAGCATTTACCTCTGATGTTGTTCCCCTTGTGATCTACAGCTGTGTTCCTTTCCTTATCAAAACAACATTGGCTTGTGTACTTTATATTAATATAAAAAATTCAGAGTTGGTGCAACCAATAATGGTTATGAGATAGAAAGGCAAAGGAGGTACTCCTAAAAATAATCAGGATCTTGTTATCTCTTCTGCAGTGTTTTCCATGGTTATGCATGGCCTATGGAATATGATTTGAAAAGAACTGGTGAGCTTTTTTGTGCCAGCTGTTACTCATGATGTCCTCAGCAGACCTTTTTCTTCTCACTGACATACATGCACAGGGAGGCATCAATAACTAATGTTGATAGACAGGAGAGTTGTTCAGGTCTAAATCGTTTTGCTGCTGCATGAGCAGCCCAACTTGCGGCACTTTGCTAGGAAGCATTCCAGATGCACTTCTCTCTGCTTCCAACAGTATGAATATGAGTTTACTTGTTCGGCAGTAGTTTAGAATTATAAACTTCGTGGAGCCTTTCAGACACTTAAAGTACTGCAAAGGTGCAGTTAACCACTTGAAGCATGTCAAAGGTCAGTGGTGGTTTTCTTGGGGTGGGAGGCTGTCATGCTGCATTTTGTCTATTCCTATTTGTTTCTGCTGCCATCCCCCTGACTACACAACAGCGTGCAAAGCCAGGCTTCTTTTTCTCTTCATGGGGTTTGGGCTGTTTATTTTAATAAAGCAGTGACTAGAACTGGTTTATTTCCATGTATACTGCATATAAATATGTGACTTTATAGGACACAGAGCAGAAACTGTAACAATGTATGCAGAATTCCAGAAAGGAGAAGATGAACACATTCACACAGTAGCAATGCCTTATTTAGCACGTAGACTCATCCAGGTAAATGAGTCATAAGCAGGAAAGAAAAACAGGAATCATAATAAAAGGAAATTAGTTGTGGAAAGGGACATCCTAACTCACTTGCTGATTGGACTTGTCTTTGTTTGTCTTTTTCACCTTGGCAACTTCTTAGTTTTGTTTTAAGTTGTCCTTATGTCATGAAGGAAGTCTTATTTTTGGTTCCAGTTTTGAACCTCAGCTAAAAAGGAAAAATAGAGCCAACTCACCTCTGCCCCCCCAAATAGTTATGTGTAAAACTTTTTAATGAAAATGTATATGAGGAATGTAATTATAAAGAAAAGAGAGGATAATTCCTCTAAATCTCATAGGTCACTTCAAAAGCCCAGAGAGCTTTTCTTTTATTATCATGAAGTATACTAGTACACATGCTGTTAATATGCATATGTATTTCTGTTCTTTAGTCTCTGGGGCCTACTGATAGAAAATTCCCTCACATTGCTTATCATGGTTTCCTGTTCTGTTTTCAGTAGTGTGACAGCTTAGCTTTACTTATGTCAATTTAAGCTAGTTTACATTAATGTATTTGCTATAAAGTATTCAAATACCTACTAAAAATCCTTTAAGTTCTACCAAAATGGAGATGGCCTGATCTGGAACATCTTTGATAAACCAGTGTGACTCATCCCTGCTATGACAGCTTCCCTCAGAAAAGCAGTGAGTGGGTTTTTTTTTCTGTTAGATTGAATGATGTGCCTTAGAGATATGTCTGTAGTGGTATTTGGTGATTCTTTAAAGGTTTTTGGTTTTAGACCTGATTGGTATTTGAATGGCAGACTGGTGGGAATGGAGGTGCTGAAGAAAAGTTAATTCTGGCCTTTGAGGAGAAGATATTTTGTCTTATATAAAAATACTAAAACTTAACTGTGATCTTGAATATGAATTATGTTTTTTACTGATAGTATGCATAATATTTAGAAAATTAGGAATGCTAGATCATGTTTGTCTTAGGCACTAACATATCCCACTTATGTAAGAATCAGTTCACAGTTGCTTCCTAGAAGCAAAAGAATGGTGTCTTTAAATGGGGTTAATAACAAAAATGATGTCTATAAACAAGTTGAAATAAAAAAAATAAACTGAACCACTAAAAAGTAAAATTGTAACTAAATTTAAGGAATTTTATTTGTTTCGGGATTGATGAGAAATACTTCAAGGTTTTGAATGGAGAGTTTTGTGGATGTACCTTTTTTCACTTGGTGTATTTACTGTGTATACACCTGTGAATTGTTGTCCATGTGTGAGTGCAGGGACTTTTCTCTGACTATTCCAGTTAAATCCATGATTGGATTTTGCAGCCTGTGTGCGCAACTCTACCTTGTCCATGTTTTCTTACCAGTTTGCAGAATACCAGCAAATTAACTTGTCAGGTCTGTAGTGAATAACAGGAATGGGGTATCGAGTGATGGAAGTTTCTAGTGCACCTTCAATTTCACTCTCATAGTGGTCATTGGTTTTTTTCCTCTTGAAGTTGCACTTCTTCGTAATAACCAGTTTTACTGGAGCACTTGCTTTCCTTGAGGAGAATAAAGCAACTTCAGGATACTTGGAGCAGATTTGCAAATGCCACACAAAAATGCCTTAACTAAGAATAAGAAATATTGTTTCATACTCTTCGTGTCATTGAATGATGTCTTAACTCTCGTTAAGCACTCATTAAGTAAATTACAGTAAATGCCACTGTTCAGGGATGAGAGATTACTTAGCGTGTCCAAAGGTGATACAATCTAGCCCAAATGCCAGCTTCCAGTTTGTATCAGCTGAACAACAATAAAATTGAAAAAGCTTAATTGGTAATTCTGGGATTTGCTGAGAATATGCTACAATGGCATGCATTGAACTGTATTCAAAATACCAACAGAAATATCTGTGCTGTCATATTTAAAATTTGCTTTGTTTGAGGGACTTTTTTCCCCTTCTTCCTCTGGGCTTCTGCCTCTGAAGCAGTATTTGGGTTTCACTGAGAGGCATGTACATTATAATGGTAAATACTGTTTAGTGTGACATTTTTTTCAGGAAGATGATGTGCTCGGGAGTGTCTCCTTCCAGGCGCAATGACTCAGAAAGCTCTGAAAATATACCATGGTGTGGAAGACTTCAGAAGCATTGCAGGAGGAATTGGTGGTGACTAATTCAGTGACAAAACTGTGGGCATCAGATGCATTTTGTGCTTGTGGCTGATTCATGCTTTAACTTATTACATCCTCACAGTGTATCTGATGGACATCAGTGTGATTTGGAATAACTGCTATCCCTCTTACTATTTGTTACCTCAAAGTATATATATATCTGATATGCATCCAGTGTTCATAATCAATCTCTAATAATCTTTTTTAATATCCTGTCTGCTGTATGGTTACACAAATTACACTGAAACTAACTTTTTTCTTCTGTAAAATCTCTTTATTGTTCAAGATTAGAGATTATTTATGTTAATTTAAAAGTCAATAAAGAACCTGCTGATAAAAGTTCAAGATCTGTTACTTAAAACAGAGGAAGAGCAATATATCCTTACACAGCACATTCCAGCTGAATATGAAGATATATAAAGACCCTGAATTAATCATTTTATGTAATTTAAAAACCTGAGAAGAGTGGACAAACTGATTCAGATAAGGATACACTGATACAGTGGTGAGATGAGATCTTCTTGTCTAGTGAAGAAGGACCCTTCTCTTTTGAAATATAAAAGTTAAGATTCATCTGCCTGGCCAAGTTAACCATTTGGGGGTTTACATCTGTTGTAGGTACATTAACAAAGACGATGATTCCAGCCTGTACCCTTTTGTTTTTGGAGGTCCCAATGGAAAAAATTTTCTGTTCTGTTGCACAGGTGAGAGATGGCATTAGGATGGGTTTCATGTTTATTTCAGTGTTTTTGAGAAGCTTATATTTGAGTTGAACTTTCTTTGGTTACACCTGTTGAACAGACTCCGGGAAATAAGGATCCTGCATACAGTTGAAAGATAGAATAACATAAACGTGAAGGAAGGGGAATAATGATAATAGTGAGTTTATTTCTTGAAATAATGTCAGGGATGCAGTTCTAGTAAGCACCAGTGAAATAATTTTGAGATAGGTTTTGCAAAAATCGATATGCTAGGGAAAGGTCTAGAAATTGTGAATTGAGTGTCCTCTCTCATGGAGTGAGAAATTCTGCGTTGAGGCTATACCTGCCTTGAGTGTCTTTCAGGAAAACAAAATCTTGGCCTTAAGCAGTACTTCTTACCCTGTGAAGCTGGTAGGTGAAACGTTACCAGAAATACTGGAGTTTTGCAGAATCAAAGAATTTAAGAGTAAGGTTCTGAAAACATAGCAAATTAGATGGTTAACTATCACCTACAATAATAATAAAACATTACTTTAGATGCATAGAAGCACAGTGGAATTAGCTTCATTCTTCCTGGGCTGTTTTCAGCGTTTTTACAAAAGCCATCTCTGTAAGAACTGAACAACAAGACATATATTTTGTAGTAAGAACATCTGTCTTGGATAAATAAAGTTGCACAGATACATGTCTGGAACAGGGAGTGATTTTTTAATTTGATTGCTAAGCTTACGTATGTTGAGGTTTTTAAATCTGCTCCAACAGTCTCCTGACTTTGGATAGTGCTTTCTCTGTTAGCTCCTTTAATAGCAGCAATTATTAGTCATTTCTGCAAGAGGCCTGTGAGGCTGGGGAAATGGCCATTTATTTTGTTTGACAAAGTTAGTCATAAATTAAAAATAATTTTAAAAAAAACTGTGTTAGTCTAGTATGTCCTTTTTTAAGGACAGCATTCCCTTCACAATTCTAAATGTCACTGAGAGGAGCAACAGTAGAACCTGTACAGCAAATTAGCTCAGATGTAGAGCTGCTGTTTCACTCGAATTGGAAAGTAGTATGGTGTCCTGGTTTTGGCTGGGATAGAGTTAATTTTATTCCTAGTAGCTGCTAAGTGCTGTGTGTTGGACTTAGTATGAGAATAATGTTGATAACAGTGATGTTTTAGTTGTTGTCCTGTGGTGCCTAATTTAAGTCAAGGACTTCTCAGTTTCCTGTGCTCTGCCACCAAGGAGAGGTGCACAAGAATTTGGGAAGGAGCACAGCCAGGACAGCTGATCCGAAGTGGCCAAAGGGATATTCTCTAACAGTGAGCATCATGCTCAGTGTGTAAACTGGGGCAAGTTGGCTGGGAGGTGCCAGTCACTGCTGGGGGCCAGGCTGGGCATTGGTCAGCTTGTGGTGAGCAATAGTCACCTTCGTGACTTGTTTTTATTACACCCTTGTTACCCAACTTCCCTTTGTTATTGGCCCTTTCATTGCTATTATCATCATTATCTTTTACTATAGTTCGTTGTTTTTCCAATTCTTCTCCCTATCCTACTGTAGGTTAGAGGTGTGTGAGCAACCATCTGCATGGTACTTAGTTGCTGACTGGGATTAAACCACAACGTATGAAATGAAATGGAAAATGAGGTTAAGAAAAAACAAGGACTGTCATTACTACTCTCTTCTTTTTTTCCACTGCCCATCATCAGTGGTGCCAGACAGATGAAATGTTTAAGTATCTAATTAAAAATGAGTAAATGTCATTGAGGAAAAACTTGGAAGAGGCAAATAATGTCAACTGAAATAAAAATTTCTCATTCTGTTATAAATAAGGTGTTAGAACTGAAAATATGCACATACTGGGAGCTAAAGAACAGAACAGGCAGAAGATGATATTTTGGAGGTGTCCTGATATTAGTGTAGTTCTGCTGCTGCAGTTTGAGACCAAACCCTGTTGTAAATGTCCTTGGCCAGTCCTCAGGAACACTGAGGGGTGGGTAGGGGGTTCAGCCTCAGTTCATGGTGACTTTAACATAACGCACTGCAAAATGATGAGGGTACATGGCATATTCTTTTGTTTTCACTTTAAAGCTGCTTAGAAGATACTGGTATATTAGGAAATGAGAAAGCCAGTGTAATAGAGGGGACTTATATGTTACTGCCCTTCACAGTGTTCCCAGAACTGAAGCCAAGGGTTTTGGTAACTGCATTTCAGTACTTTCACTGGAAAGGGTCTGGCCTGCCTTAGTATTCGATCATGTGAGATTGTCATTTGAGAATGTATGTTGCAACTCCCAAATAACTTGCTCTGTCATTGCTAGAATTGCAGTAATCCACTGAAAGAAGGAAGTAGCAGCAGTATGTTGGGAGTATAGAGAACTTTTCAAAATACAAGACTAATGAGAAAAGAAAATAATGTAAGAAATTTCCATGTTGACAATTCAAATTATATGGATTTGACCTAATCTGGATTTTTCTGAAGTCAGTGGTAAAAGGTAACAGAATTTGGCCAAAGCTGAGTTCCCTGGGAGTCCCACTTCTGCAGAAATTTAATTTCAAGTTGTTTCTAATTATGACTCTTCTCCATTTTTGTGCTCAATCCTGATTTTTGTAGTCCCTGTTTAGGAGAAGGCAGTGTCTCAGTGTGGCTGGGATCCCAAATGTGCCAATTCTAAGAGGCAAAGCAAGAAGAAATCTGGGTAAAAATGATATAATAGATTTGTCCCTCTTGCAGTTCCCCCTTTCCTGACATAAGGGACAAGAAGGAGCTTGGGGATAAAATTAGAGGACAGAAACTTACCTGGTCTGCATGGTAGATCTATTCCTGAAGTGGCAGTAAACACACTGTAGGTCTGTAGTACGTGATGAGATTTCATGGGTGTTATAATGTGTTTTCATTATTAAGAAAAAGCTTTTAAGCGCTGTAAGGATTTCTGTGGTGCTATCACAGAACAGCCACGTACTCATTTCAGTACACCCTTTATTGAAGTATGGGTGTTGACCCTTCAGTTGAAGATGGCTTTTTCCTAAGAGGCAACCTTATTTTCTTCAAGGAAGTAGGATACTGGTGATAAGTACATACTGCTCTAGTAATACAGACTGATCAGTTAGATACACCATACCTTTAAAATAAACCATACCTTTATATTGGTGGGATTTTTTCCCCCTGTTGTTTAGAACTGCGAAGATGGTTCACTTCTCTGTAAGATGAGAATCAATTTCTGTTGTTAAGTGGGTTGGTTGTTTCCAGGAGTTGATGCAGAGGATGTTTTGATTCAGCAAAAGCATTATGCATGTTTATTGTCCTCAGAACATTTGAATGGTGGTTCAAATGCCATTTAAGGGCTTGGGAAAGGCTCCTAGGATGTATTAAAAAAACCCAAAAAACCAGCCTAAGTTCATAATGATGACAACTGTTATTCAGACCTGTTAGATGTCAAATTTGAATTTTGGCTAGCATACATTAATCATATTTGTGTATTGCTATGCAAGCAGACATATAAATGAGCCATAGGTTGCCTGGATAATAGAACTGAATTCCTAAATACATGAAATCTTAAGCATAAAACCGTATATGTCAGAGAACTTTGTTTTCTGCACTAAAAGCTACAAGACAAGTTGTTAGTACATTTATTTTTAGATTTAATGTACCTCCTTTTCTTTGGCTACTATTTTATGAGGTATTTCATCTATGGTGTAGTGTAACTACAGTAGTAACTTTTGGTAGTTCCTGTTATAGTAAATGCTGATACACTTAGTTTATTTAAACCTTTTTAAGGTGAATTCATTACTTTTGCAGTGGAGCATTGTTGGCAGTCTTGGAGGCCCAGTCAGGTGTCACCTTCCCTCGCACCAGTATGTGTCTTTATTCTTTTCAAAGTTCATATTCTAACATTCTGGACAATTCCTGTGGTTATTCAGAGTTTCTCTGAACATGGCATTAATAAAAGTTTACATCTGTGATTGCAGTTTCAGTGCTATTTTCCTTATTTATTTAGGAAAAAAGTTAAAAAGCTAATTTTGGACTGCTCTTGTAGCCTGGTCTAGATTGTGCTGTTCAATTTTATGGAGTGGACGCTGAACTGAGGTAGATTCCCTCCTTAGTGGTCAACCTTACCAGTTATTTTTCCTTGTTATTTTGTTTTTTGCATATCAGTTGCTGTGCTCTACAGCATTGTCAGTTTTCACTTTTGAGCTTGTTTTCTTGTGTTGTCCTTCAGCCATTACCGGAACTGGTGAGCACTAGGTGGCTAGAAAGTTACTAGGAAAGAAAGGTTTAGTAGACTTGGCAGTCTAAGATAACAGGGCAAGCAGAGAGAACACAGCTGGCCAGTAATGCCATCTGGAGAATAAAAAAGGTTTAGTCCTTTCAAACCTCCTGGTGACTTAGCACGTCTCTTTAGTAAATTGCAGGCTTGGCACAGAGAAATAAACTTTATGCCAGTTCATCTCTTTCAGAAGTCTCTGTATGGCAATGGACTTCATTAGAATAAACGTTGAGAGGTACAGAAAAGATTTTTAAAATTTAGGGAAAAAAGGAATTGTTGGAATCTCACTAAACAGCACTTGAAGTGCCTGACAGAGTAGGTGCCACAGAGAGTTCTGAATTTATCCCCTGCTGTATCTGTTCCATGTAACACACACAAAAAATAGCTCTAAACACTATTGGACTGAGTAACCCATTTTCTGGGTTGTTGGTTGACGTATCCAGGTGGTAGAGTCTGACCTAATTTTCTGTGCTGGATAAACATTGTAATAAAACTGAAAAAATAATTGTTTTGCACTGTAGGTCAATTCAGATGTCTTACATAAAACTTGCGTGTCACAACTTGAGTTGTGATATTTGACTTTAATTTTCTTTTTTTTTTTAAACCAGCTATCTCCTTTATTTCTGGCTGCGTAGATTACCAGAGAAATTCTTGCAGAATTAGTTCATGAGTCTTCTGCAACAAGTTTTATATGTTGTGTACTTTAAGTTACCTTGCAAATATACACATGAAATAGCAGTTCATGGTCTCACTTGCACTCCCTCTTTTTCTTTGACCATACAGGTGATAGATCAGGTATGAGTGGCAAGTTGTACAGCTCTAGAAATAAGTTCTAAGTTATAGGTTCAAATGTACTTTAGCTGTGAAATACAGGAGAAATTATAGTTGTTTCAATAAATTATGCTGTAACGGTCCAGACATTGAATTGTAATAATAAAATGTAGTCTTGGAGTTAGGAAGATGAGAGGGGGGAGGGGTAGTAAAAAATGGAGCTGCTGCAGTGGCCCATCAAAAGATAAATTACTGTAAGGGACAGAGTGTGATGCAGAAAAAGGAAGAACAGGATGGGGTAACAAGTGGGATGGAAGAAATTCTCAGCAAGCCAGAGTAGAATGAATTAGGGGGATTTTTACAGGAAAATCCTTTTAATTTGATGGAAAAACCTCAGAAAATGTAGTTCTTTGCCTTCCTATGTGTATATAAAAGGCTGTGTTAAACACAGGGAAGGAACATTTCCGTGTAATATAATACCGCAAGCCTTTGTTCCTTCAGACCTTGTTTCTTCACCTTGGGATGTATGGCCATTTGGAGAATTTTCTGCTCCTCTGAGTTGTGAAGAGCACAGTGAAGAGAAATCTATTCATAGTAAAGTTATTATTCATAGTTAAAAACCTGTGTTTACAGAAGTGCAGGATTGTTGGCTGAAAGAGGAAATTTGCCTTTGTAAGTTAATGTGTGTAAAACTGACCCCTTCAGTTTTCAACGGTAGAAACTGGCATTGCACACTTTATACTGTGTGTATTCATACAAATTCAGATTTTAATCCACAGCAGTTATGATTCCTAGTTCTTTATTGAACTAATACTGAAAATAAAACTTGGGACAATAAGGATAAAACTCTCATAAGCTTTGATCTTTGAAGAGTGTTTATTTCTCATCTCTTAACCATGCTGCATACTTCAATATGTATCATTACCACACCATGGAGTTTCTTACATTCTGTCCTGTCTATAGGCAGCAGCTCCATCAACTGTTTATTTGCTGCTTTTTCTGAGGAAGCCTCTTGCTTAGCATTTACAAGAGTTATGTGCCTCACTTGTCAGTGTCTGGATGGAAGAAAAGGCTTCTTAATGTAGTAAGCATCTGGTTTTTAACGACTTTCAGTTCCTGAGGAGAAAATTCCAAATTGGATTTGTACTGTGTCTTCACAGCTTTAGCTGATGCTTGATATTTTTTCTCCCTCTCATATTCCCCTGAAAACAGGAGATGGCTACGGAAGGTACTGCTGATAAGATGTGACGCATGCTTGATATGTAACAAAAGTGCCCTGCAAAAAAAAAAAGGGTTTAGGAAATGTTTTAAGATATTGAAGTTGCCTGAGGGACAGCCCTCAGCGTGGGAAGATACAGCATGATTTAGTATAACCAGGCAGGCAGAGATTAGCTCAAAATGAGAAAGGGAGCAAGCCATAATTTTTCCTCTCCAAACAGAAACCTCTTCGGAGTGTTCAGAACACGGTGGAGAAGTGCTGGTTGTAGATTTCAGAAGTGAAAGTAAAGCCAGCATGGTCTGACAGAGCTGCCCATGCTCCCTGTGCAGAGGAGCTGGAGGATCTGTGGCCTCGTGGGCTGAGGGACCAAACATGAACCAGTGTGCCTTGGTTTGGCTCTTCACTTCCTCTTTTAACTCTCTCCTACCTCCTCCACTTAAATGAATCTTGAGAGGACAGAGTGGAGTTAACCTGGGCACCAAATACAATTGTGGTGTTATTAAGAAAAGGAGTCTTATATTCTATACAAGCTATATTCTGATCATAAATCTGCTCTAGAGTTTTCTGAAGTGCTGATTTCACAGAGATCTTCGGTAGCTTAAAGGTTGGTTTTCAGTCAGCATCAGATTTCACCTTAAATATGTGAAAGTGACAGTCATTTCAGAGGGGGACTCTACATACAAAAAGCCAGATGTTGGCTTTTTGCCTGCTCCTGTGTTTAGTGAGTATAGTAATTTGCTGAAATGTTCAGTTCCTTGCTAATGCTTATTCTTTTGTTATTGTTATCTGTATCAACAGGAACTATTTGTCAAAAATTTAATAATTGACTAAGCCATCAGTCTTCACCTGGGTAATTCCACTGAATTTAATTGAAACAGGAAACTTCTTATCAAAAGGTATCTTAAACAAAGGCCAGTTATATATAAGTTACCGTACAGTGGCTTATTCACATAAGAGAAAAAACAGGCTATGATCTATAAAAGAAAAAAATCTTAGGTTTAGGTTTGTATTAAATTTAGACTGTATTTCATCCCCTTTAAGCGTGGGTGTGAGAATTTTTTATTCTGTTTTATTATCTAGTACACTCTGAAATCCCTTTGGAAAAAGTTGCAATACCTTTCCCCTTTGGGCAATTAAGAATGTCAATTTTATCAGTTTTTACTGTTGGCCTTTCTGTTTCTCCTGTAGATACTATTCTGTCTTTCTCTCCTCTGTAGTTAGTTCCCAGCAGTTGCAAGGAACCTTTCCCTGTCTCCTTGCATTAATACATATCTTAAAGATTTTAAATAGCCTTTTCAGACTAGTTTCTTGTGGCTTAGAGACAAAGCATATCAGACATAACTATTTTTCTTTTCCTGTTCCTTGAGAAGGCTGCTTATTTCCAGTTGGAATAGCTGTAAAAGGATTCCTGACAAGTTGGTTTATCATGCACTATTTCATCCGTTACTTTGAGAGAACTACTTTAAGATTCAAACCTCTCCACAGGGTATTTCACACGTCCAAATGAATGATGTGGACTGTTGGGCTGCGTAACTGTCATCCTGCTCAGAGATGCAAATTGTACTCTGTATTTTTCCTTACTTGTTTTATCTTCTTCTTTCTTCACCAGTAACTTGAAGATGGAAACTTTTATGAATGACTTATTTCTCTTAACACTCTGTCAGTTACAGATTGGGTGGACAGAGGCTGACAGGTGTTTTTGATGGCATCTTCTGTTTTTCTATATTGTGTTTATGTTTTTTTGTGATGCAACAGAACTGTTAAGACACTGGTTAAGAATGTGCAAAATCCAGGATAAAAGGCCTGATTTTGATTTAACAGGAGTGAAAAGTTCTCTTTCTGTCCTCTTGAAGGAGGGATTTTGCCCAGCCTTGTGCTGTGAACAGTCACTAGTGGGTGAGATAATATTTCACTTTTCATCCCTTTCCTTATTTAAATAAACAAAACTCAAAATGCAAAATATTTAGAAGTACTAGATCACTAGTAAATACCAGATTCCCTCCAAAGCCTTTTGGCAGAGATTTTTCTGAGTATTTGTGCTGCTCAGGTAAGATCATGTCTAGGCTTGCTGTACACGCCAGTTCCCACAGCTGATGGAGTATTTCTGCCTCCAGCAGGGCTTTTGCTGGCTCTAAGGAGAACAGCATAAAAAGTATTTCTCCCTCTAGGCTCTAGGAAAGAGCACAAAGACTAGCTTGCATATCTAATATTTTGGTAGGCATAGACCTTGCCTGAGGATTTAGTAAAATATTTACTAAAGGGAGAGAAATAAACAGGGAAAGAGAATTTATAAATGGTTTTGTTTTCCCAGCTTATATAGGAAAATGTTAAATGGTGAAAGTTTTTTAGTTGTTGACTTTTTGTTTTGTTTTAACTGTCTCAAAATAACTTGGTATTTGCTCTGTGTGGCTGAGAATAGATGCCAATTACAAGCTGTCTGCGAGTTCTGCGGACAGTGGTCGTGGACAGTAGCTTATGTCATGAGCCTGCTTCAGCAATAAATATCATTGTCTGGTTAGTATGGCACCATGGTGGAGATCTCTTGATGTTGAGTTGCTGCTTCCCTATTCTCTCTTCTTCCTCTCACCTTTCTTTTTCCTGTATCTCTTTGAGTCTTGGAGACCCAGCTGCTCAGGAGATACAGAATGTGTGGTACTGTATACTCATGACTTCACCTTATTAAGTGTAGGTTGTGGTTAAAGAGCTTGGGAAGGAAAACGAGGCATTTTTAGCTCAGTTTTAAATTTGCGGCTTTGTGATATGCGTGAGCAGTTTTATGTGATACTAGTTGGAAAAAATGTGAACTTGCTCGAATTTTGATCCCACAGTTGTGTGGGCATAAATTGTCCCAAAGAGAAACTGTAGGACAAGGGAAAATAGATAAAAATACTTTTTTCTAACTTTGCTTTTAAAGTTTATTTTGTCTATGGTTGTTGGCTTTCAAGAAAAAACCAGGCATACTCCACTGTTACTCCCTTATGCTGTAGTAGTTGGTGTGCTAAGCTGCTGTTTGCATGTGGGAGGCAATATATTGTTTTATAAAATTGCAGTTGCCTGTGGTGCTTAGGTGAATGCATACATGCCAATCTGAATTAGATTCAGATAATTAATTTATAATTTAAATGCTGTGATATTGCCAATTCTCACTTTGATACTATCTAATACTTGTCTGGTTTATAACATTTACCAAGTGGTAAATGTGAACACCCCTAATAAAAAACCTGTTTTCAAAGAGCCTTTTGTGCAAAGTCCTTTCTGAATGAGCCTGTGTAGTTTTCTGTTGCTATAATTTTTTATTTAAGAAAATAGTGCTTAGTACCAGTGGCCAGTATTTTAGTTTTTGCAGAAATAAAAAGCTATTGAGGTTAAAAGTCATGAAGTCTAGGGATATCCTGTTTTACCTTATTACTCAGTGTCAAACTTTTCAGAAAAGTGTAAATGGAAGAGAACTGTTATGCTTTTTTTTAGCTGATCTGTGAGTATTTTTGTCTTTAATTTATGCAGTACATTTTTAGTTGTATTGTTCTCAGATCATAAACTTTCAGTAGATAATAACTGTTAATGTCATAGGGTTGGGTTTTTTCCACTCTTTCTGATGTTGCCAAGATAATAAAAATATTTCCTCTTTGATACGTCTGTTTGTGGAGATGGTCCTTAAGCTGTTTAATTCTTAAAAATGCAAAAGCGTTATCATGTTTCATGCTAATGAGCTGTTAAATAGCCAGTGCAAGATGTTAGGTAGGACTGTAGCCACAAATCTGCCATGATTTTTTTTCTCTGAAGCTTAAAATATTTCATGATGAGATAGAAAGAAGGTAAAGGTGAAGTAAGCATTGTAGATCTTCCTATTTGTTATAAACTGCCGTTTCTAACAGTGCTAACACATTTCAGATAACCTTGGATTTCTGTTTCCACTCATCAAGCAACTGTTCAGAGCAAATTAGTGTTTCTTCTGTACCATATTTGTGTGTATACATGCACATGCTATATTGTGTATGTACAAATACCTACTCTATGTATGAAGTGAAATTCAAAATTCTGAGTCTCAGCTAATCATACTGAGTTCAGATACACAATTCAGCAAACCACTGCCTGTTCCTGCTGAAGATTACAGCCAAGTGACAGCATTGGCAGTCTAGGGATGGAGACAGGTAATGGTGGAGGCCGATTTGTCTCAGTTTGAAGGAAAGCAAGCAGAAATGCATTTTCTCCTTGGAGGAACAGGTGTTATTTTTGTATTGTTGTTTAGCAGAACTGGCTTTACATTTTTACTGAATTTAACTTTTTCTATGTGGATGTGTACCAGCCCCTTGACAGCTTTCAACATGGGTAAGCATCAGTTCTGCACAAGTGAGGAGAGGAGGAAGCATGTAGCCATAGCATAGTTTATCCTGAATTTTCTGAGAACAGTAGGAAATTTGGCTATGCTCTGAATAATGTATATTGGTATTGCAGACAAGACTTGCAAGATCTGATTTCTCTACGTAGGTCACATCTACAACAGAAATGTTGTAGCCTTCTAGGGTATTGGTATGCTCTCCTGGCAAGGCAGCAGCAAAGCAGATGCAGTTGTACTGCACAGCTGTGTTCTGTACTCACCACTGCCTGTGCTGCCCAAGTTCCTTTGCTGCTTCACAACAGATCCTTCCCTGGCAGGTTATCTTAGGGACTCTGCTTTTTCATATTGCAATCAGTGTTGATTTTACTGGCCAGAGGTCTGTCACACAGATACTGCTGTTGTCTCAGCACTCACTAACACTACGCTAGTGAAGTACTTTGGAGGGTTTTTTCTTGTTTCTCCCCTGTTCAGCCATTATGTTAACCCAGTGCTTTGCACTACTCTGTGCCATGGGAATATTTGTCCTGATTTCTGGTAAAGATACTTGGTATTTCTAGTTGGCTAGGCTAGTGCTTCTGACTTCCTTTGGGCGTGTAGGGAGGTAATCATGAAAAGGAAGGAAGAACAGGATGTTTCCTATAATGCTGCTTGCCAAGACACCAAAAAATTTTGTTTCTTCAGCATAATATAGAGGCAAAATCAGACTTTTGGGAGTTTAAGTTTTACAACAGATGGAACCATGTGCTGATGGTATCAAATACTTTATGCTTCCATATTGTCAAATGGCTACTTTAAAATGTTGAATGTTAGGTATGCTGAAATATTTCATCCTGCCGCTTTTAGAAAGTTGAAACTTCTGATTCTATTTTTTATCTAGTTATTTCCATGTTCCATAACCATACCACCTGCAGAAGTAGTCACAAGGTAAAAAACATGAAGCGTTACCAGGTGTGGCACATTATTAATTCACACTGTGCCCTTGATGTCTGCAGGGAGTTCACCTGTGAGCGAGAACTGCCTTGCAGACCAAGGCAGGGGATAAGTGGCTTAATCTGTAGGTTTTTTGAAGTGCTGCAGTGTCAGCAGTGCATGAGGGATTTAGTGTGCAGCGAACACAGAACACGTCTCCAGGCTGAAGAGCCAGGCAGTGGCAGGTAAGCTGATTGTCTATGGCAAAGCGCGGTCGGGCTGCTGCTGGAGCTGCAGGAGATGGGGGCTCTGCAGCCAGTGCATTTCCCTGCCTGCAGAATGACTAAAGATGAGAATGGAGAGATCTCTGCTGGCACCATCTGTGATTCACAGCCACTTCATGGCGTGCTCGTTGCACTGTGGGAATAGACTCAAGCTGGCAATTCTGTGTAAAAGGGGCTGCAATATGAGGGCTAATGCAGAACTTTGAGTCAGTTCAGCTGCATAACAACAAATGGCATACATAATTACTTGTTTCGGCTGAGAGGGGCTTCTGCCTTATTCTCTGACTGCAATCTATTAATTATGCATCTTTAATGTTTTTAATTGTTTAGAACAGAATAAATTAATTGCAGAATTTTATTACTTTAGACTGTTGGTAAGGGATTTTTATCTGAAAGTATCCATCTGGATTTAACCCAGTTCCTTTCTGTATACTTTCTCTTCCAATTTATGAACATATCGTGCTTTTTAAGACAGACTTTAGTGAGACGCTCTTTGAGATCTTACAGAACCCTGTACTGGTGGTGGCCAGCCTGTGTCTGTAGTGTCATTTACCATCTCTAGTTTACAGTGGTTGCTAAAATACCTGATCAGCAGATAAGTGATTCACTCTTACTAAGTCTTCTTTCAGACTTACAACAAATTCCTCTTTTCGGGGGATTGCTAATAATGTAGCTTTGTCCCACAAAAATGGGCCATCATAATTCAGAAAAGGCACATGTTTGCTTTTTCCATTTCACATGGACGTGAAATGAATCATAAGATGCAGTATAGATGGAGTATTCCTACTGCCATTCTGTCAGTTTTGTTAATTTTATTTTGACAGCTTAATTTTGAGGGGTACTCGTTACCCTTGTATATTCAGTACTGACTTCTCTCTCAACAAGTGTCCCCATTTGCCTGTGGGATGATCTGGGGGATGTTTGGAACTATGAATGCTCTGCACTGCTGAGACCTTGTCAGTCTCATCCCAGAAGCCATCACCCAGTGATACAACCTCTGACTTGCTCTTGTAGTTAGGCAGGACATGTATCCCTTCTGAATTCTTAAAACGCTGTTTGGGTTGTTGATGCCCCAAGGTGTTGCCCAACACTCTGCTTCCACTGTTTAATTATCCCTGGGAAGCGCTGGTAGTGTGCTTTGTATGCTTACTTCACTTAAATCGCTGCTTGATCTTAGACATGCTAAAAGTTAAAAGCATAAATCTGCTGTAATGAATTTATTTGCAAAGTTCCGTGCAAGGTGTAGGAACCTGAAATTGGGAATGCAGTAAAGTGCAGCCTCATGCTGTGTTTCATCTCAAGGCTGTTTTCATAATTGTCTGTTAGGGTTCTTGGAAACTGGTAGAATGACAGCAAAATGCTATTTTGTGTAGTAAATCTTAGATCAGAAACATGTTTTATTTTCTTTTTCTTTAAAAATTATTTTACAAGATGGTTAAGGTGGTTGAAGTATTTTTTCTTTTATGTAGCTATAAATTGTACTTTCTTGCTATTCAACATACAGTTGTTGCACTATCTTGAGTTACTCACAGAGACTGCATTAATTCTAAGTTTATTACTTAGAGCATTTGATTGAAACTACTCCCAAGTTATTGACATATGGCTTCACAGACTCCCAGCTGAACAATAACTGTCCTGTTCAGCTCTCTAACAAACAAATACTTTGCTTAAGCCATTGGTAGGAAAGCAACTAAGGGCTTTGTGTTCCTGAGGTATGAGTAATGTACAAGTGGTACAATATATGAAGGAGAATGGCTTATAACTTCTCTGTTGAATACTTTAATGCCTGATAACGGCTATCAAAACCTACCAAGTAATATTTTTAAAACTAGTATTTGCAATTTCAGAGACTTCTACAGGGTATATGCTTAAAATGAATATGAAAGGTTTGAACTGATAAGCCATGAAACATTTTGATCATTTTGTGTTGAGTATTTAAGAACAATTTCGTTTTTACTCAATATGAGATATGCTAGTACAAAAAAGTGATGAAGCTATACAACCCACACTGAAGCTGGATGGTTTTGAATAAAGTATCTAGCAGAGATAATGGTCTTAACTTTAATGGAGGGCTGCTTCCCCTAGATCATATTCAGACAGTTATTTCTGTCACAGCTAGCTGAATGGCAACATAGTTTTCAGTGAAACTATTGTAATTCAAAAAAGTCTGTGTATATTGAAGGATTCAAGATGAAAAATACATATCTGTTAAGGTCCACTAAAAGTTGACAAAAGCATAAGGAAAGAGGAATACTACAGAAGATGTTAGATGTTATAGAAAATGTAATGAGCTGAGACAGGTTTAGTTTTTCTGCTTAATGTAAGCGCTAACTGCTGCATTAAAAAGAGTATTTAGTGCATTTTCCTAAAAACTGTATCACACATTTTTTCCAAGAATGTGTAGATCCATTTCTTTGAGATGAAAGTTCTATTTAAAGACTACTTTAAAAGTATTTTTCAGTCTTTCTTACTAAGAAGTAGTTAGTTTGGTAACAAGCAGTTAGTGTCCCTCTTTGGTGCATTCCAATCAATTGAAACTCACTGCTTTCCTTAAAGAATTATTTCAGGAAAATGGACTGAATTTAATGAAGGCATTCTTGTCTTGCTGATGTTTTTTCCATTACATTTCACTTCCTCAACACAGCACCTTTGGCTTTTGTCTTTTTTTTTACCTTGTCTGGGTGAAGCTCACTCCTGTGAAGTTAATTCTGGTCCCTCTTCTCTTAGTGTGGTCTGTGTATTCCACAGAGAGTCAGGTCAGGCTTTATTTCTATCCATCTCTCTGAACTAGTTCACTCCTCGCTTCTTGAGTTATGCTTAATGGCAATGTTCTCATCTATCCCATATAGATTTGTGAATACTTAATTGCCTGTTACCTAGTGTACAGCAGCCCTGTGAAAAGTATGCTACATAAAGTTAAGCATGTTCTAAGCACATAGTAAAATGAAAAAGCGTTGGAGGTTTTTTTACCTGCTGTGTAACTCAGCACCATGAGGAGCTGAGCCTTCTGGCCAATATAAATACCAGGAAACAAAGTGTGTGTGTGTGAAACAACTCACTCAGTTCATCTGTAGGCATATAAATGTGACTTGACTTTTTAAAGGTTCACCATCCTCGAAGCAATGAACAATATGATGGCAAAGGAGAGGAGTTATACCTATAAGTATTGTTCTGAGGGCCTTATTGGGCAGAAAAGAGGACTCTCTCTTACTGGGAGATCAGATTTTTAATTTAACTTAATGGCACCCTCCGTTCAGCTGGAGGAGTGAATGTAGCTGGCCTGACTAAGAAAACCCTCTACTTCATTGTGATAGTTACCCTTGCTATTACACGTGCAATTAAGAGGCAGCTGACATCAAGCTTGCTCATATTTTTCAGACCTCTCAGAGACCAGTTGGTAACTTTGATTTTTGTTGCTGCATTGGTTGGTACCTGTATTAGACTGGCAAAATTGCTTTTCCACATGGTTGAGTAACACAGAAAACTGTTAATATTTTCCCTCTTTCTCTTCCATTATTTTTCTGGTGATGGTAATGTAGGCACATTCTGTGCATAGTGAATTTTAAGCAGTGCCTGAATGTGAATTTTGGAACTGAAGCAGTTGGGGACAGAAGCACACATTACTGTTCCCTTGCAAGTGTTCTTGGAATGGCTGTCAAGGACGAAGCACAGCTCCTTCTGGTGTCTAGCTTCTGTGGGGAAGATTTAATTTCAAGCATTCAGGAGAATGCTGCTTTAGTGAACAGTTTGGATTTTTACTGATGGTATTATCATTTGGTATGCATAAGTAGGATGTTTTAAGTGGGATCACTGTTAAGTTTCCTTGCTGGCTCATGACCGGTTGTTGCTAAGAGATGTTCACACGTATTTGCTGTGTGAGGGAGTTCATCTCTGTTATGTAGATTTTGATAGCACGATCCAGAAAATATGAATATGCTAATGATTGAGCAGTACAGAGTGGGGGAAAAGCATGAAGCTAAAAGCTCTAGAATTTTTTTCTTTTCAGAAATAGATTCTGTAATAATTTTGTGTTGTTATTACAGCCATTTTCTGAAATATTTCTCTGGTCTTCTGAAGCAGAGATTTCCAAAGGGTGGTGACGTCATGCCACACAAACCAGAAATCATTACTGCATGGGAAGGTGGCATCCAGAATGGCTGGCGGTGTGAGCCTTCAGCACTGGTGTGGGCTGAGCCCTTGCAACAAACAGTAGTTCCAGGAACGGTTAATGTATTTGTATTTTGGTAGAAATTCTTGACTAGTTGCAGTGAGGATGGGGTAAGGGTAGGGTTTTTCTTAACTAGGGCACAATGTTTATCCACTGTAAAGTGCATCTGAACCCTCACTACTTCAGTGAGCATTGCCTATTGATTTACATGTCACTGTGCTTCTTATCAGTGGGTGGCATCAGATGGTGAAAAACGAAGCATTCCTGGAAGTGTTTCTAAGTACAGCTTAGAAACTGTGGCATTTTAATGGCATTTGAAATCGGAAGTAAGCAAATAAGATGGGGATGTTCTTCTTTCCACATAATTTTTACCTGAAAAAGTAAAACCGTGTTTTTGATGTTGATGCTGTTTTTAGAGGGTAGAATTTGTTTATTTTTCTGCCTTTAGACCTGTAAGTTGTGCTGCTGACATGAATTTCAACAGGCATTTCTGTGGCCTTAAAACCAGATATTTTTCCATGTTCCTTAATTCAAAGATGATCTGAAATGATTTATTTGAATTGGAACTACCCTTTTAAAGAAAATGTTTATTATGGCAATAATGACAATTCTTCATAGTAGTAATTTTACATAATGATTTCACTTCTGATTGTTTCGGTAGGTAAATATTGGTGTCCAGAGAAGTAAAAACCAAGTCTCCCAGCACTGACCTTGTCTAATTTATGCATACTCTTTTTTTCAAGCTTTTTTTTTGAGTCAACAAAACACCTTTCCACTTCTCCTTTTCACTTTGAAAATGCTTTCATGCTGTTTTTATAAATATAAATGCATTAAGTTCTAGCAGTCTAGCAAAATAATATATTTTGTCTGTCAGTTTCAGGTAGAGGAAACAACTTTTTCATTGAGGAAGCAGATTTCAGTTTCAAGCTTGGAAGAAGTCATCTCAGACTGTACAGATACTGTTCTAATTAGGAAAAATTACCTTGGCTGTGTGTCCTTAATTGTTCTCTGAATGTCAGGTAGTAATGGCCAACTCAATACAAGCATAAAAATAACTTCACATTTCACTGGCTTGACTTTGAAATAATCCTGAAGTACTTTGACTCTGAAAATTTTAAAAGTGAAAAAGGTCACTGAAGAGATAGTCAGTGAGCAATCTGCAATAACTGCAAAAGTAACAGGCAAAAGATGATGATTTACTTATCTAGGAAAACATTCCAGTATAATTTAAAAATTGGGTAGTGTTTTAAAAAAGCAAAGAAAACTATCTCTTTCTGAGCTAATTGTGCTAAAATTTCCCAAAGTTTCAACCAAATTGTTGTGTTGTGAGATTGTGTTAGAGCAGAATAGATTTTGGTTGGTGACTAGACCCGTCAACCCTGCATCTCTTTGAAGCTGCCTCCTGATGGGAATTTTGACTGTTCAGATGAACTGTAGCAGTGATACAGAAAAACACCTAAGTGCTATTTTTTTCAGTTGGACTGGGAGACTTGAACATATTTTTTATTCTGAAAGGTGAATGTCTCCTGCAGCTGAGCTGTGTGTTGAGTAATATACAGTTGCCATGGTCTTATATCTAGCCCGGTATAGGTCATTTGCTTTTTACATGGTCATGGAACCAATAAGTAAGCAAATCCTCGTGAGCAGAGTTGGAGCTGTGGAAGTGTGGATTTCAGCCCTGCAGTCCTTTGGAAAAATACCATGACATTCTCTTAGCGATTGTAAGGTAAGAGTGCACTGAGAATAAGGGAGAGTTTTATCCACTTCAGTCAACCACATTGCTTCTAATCTTGTGGAGAGTCCTCAAAATGTCTTCTCTAGTTCTGGCTTAACGTGGATTTCAAGCGATTTAAGGACACAACACAACCTGAACAGTTGTCTTGGTTCCCCTGGAGTTTCAAGCTCTTGTTCTGTCCCCTGTGCTGGGTAATTTGTGTTTGTAAGTGCTTACACAAGTGAATGTCCATCAGTTATTCAATTACAAGCACCAGAAGTACTGGTTGCTTCAAATTCCGTACCTGACACATCATGTGGTTTATTTGATACATCTCTATAAAGTACAGAGAACTGGGATGCTTCAGCCCCAGAACCTTGTCACTAATGCGAGATAGGTGATGAGTGGTAAACAGATATCTGAGAGCAGTTAAAGGCCTGATTTCAAAAGCTGTCAAAGGCCCTTCAGTCTAGATTGCTAAAAGAAAATTCCCAGCATTCATCTTGCATATGTAGGTTTTGAATGATGGCTGGCATGGAATAGAGAGTAACATTCTTATTTAGTAATGAGGCTCTGCTCAGGTCTACCAATGCAACAGAATCTACCTGTAAAATAATTAAAAATGGTATTTAAAAAGCGTAGGGGTTGTTGTTGCTTTTTCCAAGGACCAAAGAAAGACCTGTTTTGTAAAACCTTAACCGTATTTGGGCAATATTAATTTCCAGTGTTTTCCTAAGGGGGGAGAAATAAAATACGGGCTATCAGTGCAGTTCTAACATGCAGCCTGTGCAATGCTAGCTGCCCTCCAGTAAATTACTAAGGCTAGAGTCTTTTTATTGCTTAGAAAATTGTAACTACAAGATGCATTTATTCCTAATATTACACCACCTCTTCGAGCTATTAATATTGTCTGGCATTTTTTGCCAAGATTAACAATGTATATCTAGGCATGAGATAAAACCACAACTGAGAATGTTAGTGGTGGCAGTTAAAATATAAGTGTGATAATTCAAGGAAGTGCCTTTCCAAAGACAGCTCTGCCTGTGCTTGACACCAAATGTGGAAGCTCAGTAACATAATGATAAAAGATCAGTTTGTCAGTGTGGAAAGGTCTTGTCCTGGAAGGTCCATGGGGCAGACTTGTTCTTGTGTTTGCCTTGCTGTATGTGCTTGTGCTTGCAGACATTCTGTTACTGTGTTTGGTTGTCTCTTCTGCTTCCCCTCACCTCTCCTTTTCCAGCTACTCTGTTAGAAACAGCTGTCCAAAGCTAGTCCAGAGTTGTAACCATTCATCACCAAGATTAAATTATGCACTTGTTAATGTCAGCACCACCACTGTACCTTCCTGAAAGCTAATCTCGAGTTTTCATATATTTGCCCCCAAATATTACAAATGTCCTCCTTGAAAGTTTATATCAATATGCCTCCTGAACCACTATTTCACCAAGGTTTCTTGTTTTCTTTCAAAAATACTTTTTGCTTGTGTGTTTTTTGGTCCCCCTCCTCCTTTAAACAGATCAAAGGCATTGAAAGCAGCTTATGGCATTAGATGCTTTTAAGCTGCTTTAACTTAGATAATTTTGCATTTCCCTTACTTCCCTTGTCCCATTAAATAAAATGCTCCCCTCACCCCAAAACCAAGATCACAGTTCTGAAGTGAGAAACAAGGATGTGTGATAATGGATAGATATACTAAGGCAAAACCCTTGTGGGCTTTTTCAGTGTAGTACCCTTTCCCTGAAGTGCATATACCATGGTCCTATATTTAATTGGTCTGTATTTTGTTGCTAACTTCAGATCTCCTGGAAAAATATACGGAGTTCCCTCATTTTAGCCAGTAAGTACTTCATTTATTTTTAAGAAAATGTTTAAGGCATTTTAAGGCAGTCTTTTCTTGCACAAAGTTGGTTTTAAAAATAAAACAATTATTGTAATGGTAGTTCTGTGAAGGAAATCAGGTACATACACAGGAAAAATATTTTGTACTTGCTTGATATGTTATTGAATGTACTCTGTCTTGTTTCTACGCTAAAAAGGGCAATTTAAATTGAGGGAAATTTTAGCTTCAGGTCTTGGAGAATAATGATAGATTTGAATTTTTCATATTTTGAAATAGTGAAAAATTTCACTTGTTCAACAGAGAACTGAATTAAGTGGAAAGGACAGAAATAAGGAAGAGCCCAAGGTGCTGCTGAAACTACAGAAAAAGTTGAAATCAATTGAGATTTTAGGGGGCAGGGGGAAGCTCTGCTACAGAAGATCATTTAAAACTTCAGATTGTCCTAAGGTTTGCTGTGTGAACAGTTATTACTGCAAGGCTGAATCTCAGCAGAGTTAGAAATGACTTTCCAGCCAGGGCTGTACAAAACTTCTGAGAGTCTTCTATAGTTTTTAATGGCAGGTAAGAAATAGCAGGAATTATTTATAGTGTTCTGAGATCTAGAGATAATATTTAGGTCCTGCTGAACTAAAGATAGAAAATCTACTAGGTCAAAATTGTGGCAGCAGTTAATTTCATAGTCTTGCACAAGGAGGAAGAAAGCAAAGGTATGTGAGGGAGCAAAGTAGAAACAGCTTTAATTTGCTTGTCACATCCCTGAGGCTATTCCAAAATAAAAAACTAATTGTGTATTGTGACACTGTGGGTTTTACATCATGTGAATGAATATCCTTACAAAGTAAGCTATTTCCCTGTTGTGTCATCTGAGGACACATTATCTAATCATTTCTGTCTTCAAAGCATTGTATAAATGGGAAATTTTTGCTTGCTCACCAATGATTTATTGTCTTCTAGTACAAGCAGGTTAATCTGTTTAAAAAAAAATCTTACAAAATTAGCAAGTAAGCAAATAATGTCTTGACTACAAAGATTTAGAAATTTACTAAAGGACATCATGTCAGACTGAAGTGAAATTCAAGAATTCTTGATGTGTAGTCACATGTTTATTTCTTTTTTTCACTTCAAATGAGAAAATGATGTAGAAAAGTATTTATATTTTATTCTCCATGAATAAAAGGATTTCCATACCTTCTTATAAATCTGTCTTTAACAGAGCCTAAACTGACCTAAAGAGTCATTAGGATTTAAGTTGTGTTCTTCCACCTGTGTCTGCCAGTCTAATTAAAGATTCCAAAAATAAGGTGAATTGTACATAGAATTCATAACTGCATCATCACTAGAAAGCAATAGAAGAAGTCTTTAAGTGCTGAAAAAGTAAGGTAGCTTGCTTGAGATAAAAATAGAATTCTAATTTTGTCTTGAATGCTAGTCAACATTGCCAAGCCTTCAATTTTACTGTTTTGTTGTATCTTAGGGTTCATGCAAGATTGATTGTGGTGTGTTGATGAAATATATACAGGCTGCCACCTTCAAGTTTTTCATGTTAATCAAGACAAAACTGCTTTTTTACAACGCTATACACAGTTGCAAAAACTTAGTGCTCTTAATCCCTGGGAGGTCACTAAATTCTCAAAAAGGGCTTAAATTTCTAATAATTTCTGGTCTGTTTATCAGGCTGACAGCAAATCTAACTTGAAGGCTCAGTAAGCTCCTCCTTCCATTATCCTTGTTGTGGGCAGTGGTAAGGATTCTGATCTTTTAGGTTCCAGATATATAAATATCCCGATTTTTAAGTCTGTTTCATGTCAGTCAAATAAATCAATGTGATATACAGGAAACTGGCATTGAATCAGTTATGTCTGATCAGAATTGAAAGCAGGACCGATTTCTAAACGAGTACTTACAAATTTATGTTTATGTTTATAGTAAGCCTCCGACCTCTTTAGTATATTTGGATCCAAGAGAAATGTGGAACTTTTGTCCTTTTTGTCTTTCCTCTAGGGTGACTTTCTGTGCAATATCGATAGGAAAAACAGCTGAAACGATACATTGTATATTTTAAATATTGGTTTAAAAATGAATACCAGGCAACTAAGCAGCGGTATTAGAAACCTTTGCCTTTTATTTCTAATTGGGACAAGAACAAAACCGCTGCCATAAATTACTAGATTCATTGGCTGGTGGTTTGCTTCATCTTTTGTGGTAATTTTGGACCTGAGAGTGTCTGCAGCAACATTTTCCAGTTCTGTGTGTTTTGGCACTTCCAAGGAGTACAGATGGATTTCTCTGGCACCTGTTGTTGCACATTCTGCCTCAGTAACATCCAGAAGGACTGATGTAACCTACTTGAAAAAAAGTAATGATGGTCTGTGTTTTTCATCACATCTTAGCTATCCTTTCATTGTGACCCAAATGTGACTTAGACTGCAGTAACAGCGTAGTGGTGTCAGTGCAGGGAGGAGTCTTTTCAGAGAAGGATGGACTTTGTGTAAATGTACTCCTTAGTATGTAATGGAAGATTTCAAACTCAAGTTCATGCCAGGCCCAAATGTTGACTCAGAGAAAGGGATCTTCTGTCTCAACCCAGCGAGGCTGCCTGTTACTTCTCTTTTAAGCATTTCAGTAAAGAATCTATTCTTTAATCTATAGTGGTCTGAAGTTTTTTTTCTATTTTTTCTGGATCAAAGAGATGGGCTTCTGTGTTCCTGTCTGATCGCATCTTTTCGGGGCTAAATTTATCTGGTATCTTCAGAAATGTGTACATCTTGCAGACTCAGTTTGATACTGTATTATTGAAGAATTTTTAA
This sequence comes from Corvus kubaryi, assembly GCF_017639235.1. Classification (NCBI taxonomy): domain Eukaryota; kingdom Metazoa; phylum Chordata; class Aves; order Passeriformes; family Corvidae; genus Corvus; species Corvus kubaryi. The sequence goes on from NW_024580672.1 coordinate 1,362,413, forward strand.
TTCTTACAATGGCCCAGACTAACGAATAACATATTTACTACTCTTTTAAGGGTATCTTCTACTACAGAGACTTTTCTTGTACCTGTTTTGCTCTCTTCTCCCTTTTCCTCACTTTCTCCATAGCAATTACTTGGTATCTGGCAACCTGCTCAGGAAACTGCTGACTTGAGAGCCTGTATGGTGGTTCCTCTTATCATTTTAATGACACTAGAACCAAAAGCAATTACAGTTTTCTCTGTAGGATACCCTTTAACTCCAGTTTCCTTACTCTCCCTGTCTCAAATCAGATCCCACTGCTAGTGCATTTCTAACCTGTCAGATGTGTTTCCTTCTCTATGGCTAAATGTCCTGCAAATAGAGGCTTCCTTTAGAAAGAAAAAGAGCAGTAGTCTTAAATAATTCTTTATATGCAAGTTGTCAGTGTGACTTCTGAGTTTATTAGAGGGTATTTGAGGTTGATCCTTACAATAGCACTGGACATAAAACCCATCCTGGAGAAGGAGTTTGTTGTCCTTCAGCTGCCTTTTCTTACAGAGACATCTGTCACATGCGGGGCATTAAAAATAACCTAGCGGTTAATAGCCATCTCAAAATAACAGCCCAGAAAGTATTTAGAAAAAAAGGAAATGAGAACTAAAATTATATTTCTGAAAAGCGTCACTTAATTACTGATTTATATTAACTTCTGGAATAATTTCTACTTGGCTGCCTAAATTTGCTGCGTGTTAACCTATAACTGTTTCAGCCAAAACCAGTACCTTTAAGCCTGGGGGTGCGTTTTTAGAGTTATATTGAGGTGTCAGCACAGAACCGTAGCCCTGCAATAACTTTGATCATGTTTTAGTGTGCCACCACGCACAATTTTTTCAATACATGCCAAGGTTTTAAACCCTACTTTAAATATTTCTTATGTGCTACTGTCATATTTTTGTGATTATTGAGTTTCTGCCAATCTTGGTGAACTTGAGCATTTAATAGGAGGCAACATTGTTTTGTGTAATAACAGAACCAAAGTCTGGCTGAAAAATCCAATATCGAGAATTTGAATGATGTTTAGTTATAGCATGCTTTTCTATTCAATGCAATTTTGCTTAAAAATACCAATAGAAAACCCCCATACTTTAGAAATAGTAAAGCAAGGTAATTTTCCTGCATTTGAACAACCTTCCATGAGAAAAAAAAAAAACAAAACAAAACTTGGTAAGGTTCGGCATCAATTTATTGCAGGACTCACACAAGCTGCAGTTCCTGGTGTAACTAAAGATGTAGCTATAGCTGTATTTACATCAGTGACTTTTTCCAAGTGTTTCCTATGCCTAGGGTAAGAGAGGTTAAACTGTATTTTGAGACAATACAGTGACCTGTTTATTCAGTCTGTAGCTAATTCTCTAGGGCCTAGACAGCTCTCATCTTGGTGTTGTCTGTACACACATTTGAAACATCTTTAGAACACATACTGTATGAATTTCATTGAGAAGCAGAGGTAGAAAAATGTATTTTGCATCTGCAGTTTTTAGATGTAGATAGATTTAGTGTAAATGCTACAGGTATTGTGAGTGTGAGAATATTCCATGTCTCAGTCACAGAGGATCAATGTGCTAAGGTGCTAACTGGAAAATATGATCTTCCTATATTTCTGCTTGTAGGTGATGCTTTTCCAGTGTGCTAAAACTCAGGTCATGGTCATTTTTAAATACTTCATTGGAATCTGAAATTCAATTTGGTTGGGGGTATTTTTTTTTTCATATACCCATTAAAGGAATCATTGATTTACTGAGGCAAATGCAAAATGATGGAAGTTCAGTCTGACTGTTTCCTTTACCAGTTAGAAAAGTCAAAAAAGTCATGTGGTGGTCACTATTGATGCACTGTGTACTCTGGCAACAGATCCTTTTACATTATCGATGTGAGGGTTGAGGATGAGTCTTTTGCTGAAACAAAAAGCTGAAGTTTTCAACAGTGTGATACTGTGATCCCTCTCCCACCTCTTTAATTCTTTCATTTTGTGTCATTCCTGACATCCCAGCTACTTGGAGTGATTAAAAAGAAAGATGTGGCTGCTGTTGATTGATGGTATCCATTTCTTGCTAAGTGCAAAGCACACAACCTGCCTTGCTCAGCGTCCTGCTTTGTCTCTAGAAAATTAAACAGTGTTAGCAAAGGCCAGTTACACCTAATGGATTAGTGTCTGCTTGTTATCACATCCAAAGAAAGAGTTGTTAAATAGTGCTCCAACTGATAGCAAAATTTCACTTTCATTTGAAAGTATTTGCGAGTAAGATTTATTGTGCTGGTATCTTATGAATGTTGTCTACCAGTCATTTGCTATGGAGACTAATGGGGTGTGAATATGGGACTTAGAAAATTGCTTGCTGCTGTCATGAGGTGTAATTAGGTGGCAGAATGGGCAAGGTAAGATCAACAAGCCTCCTTAACAGGAAGCCAAAGCTATGCATCATGCCCTGCACTTCAGTCTTCAGATCTGCTGTTCTTGTTGAAATTATCTGTTTGCTGTGAAATGTGTCTGACTTGGCATTAGCAGGAGTGGCTTCTGGTACAAAATGTATAATTGCAAAGGAAAATGCAATAACTTTTCCTTTGTGAGAACAAGAAGCTGTACTCTAAAGATACCTCCTTGAGGCTTTGTGAAGATTGTTACATTTCCTCATTCCTCTGGTTCTTGGCCTTTCCACAGAGGTTTGCCACAAAAGTGCCTATTGTTCTCTCTGGCCTGGAGTGATTAGCTGTAGAGATTTACTAACTATCTCAGGCTACTAAATAGCTCAAGCTAATCATTAACACTGATGACCGAAAGGTTAAAGTCTCTGTCCGTTTATAGTGTGTCCCCTTCAAATGACTCTTGCGTTCAGGAAGATCAAGAAAAACCATGTTCAAACCTTAAAACCAGTTAAATACAGAAGTTGCCCTATCCACTTTCCCGTCATTTATAATTCTAACCATTTTTTAACCCCCCAGTCTTTTTATGAGGTTTCTTGTGTATGGCCTGTGTTCCTTTATTTGCAGTACATGTATGTAATTTATAAATAAATACGTGTATGTCAGGGACGCGCATTCAGAATTTTATCAGTTTTGTAAACTTCGTCTTTTCCACTGTACAGGGAGTTTGGTCAGAGGTGAGGTTATAATTCTTAACTTGTAAAACTAGAGCTATTTTAGAGAAATAAGGAGTAGGTGAGATCAGCTGAGATCCTCAAAATGTATATTGACTCCAGCTGGGTTTCCTGTTTTTTAATGCACTATATTTCAGTATGCTCTAGTTTTAAGACCTGAGCATTAGTGTTGGGGTTATGGAGTTTTGCCGTACATTAAGATTCCCTCTTTCTGAATTTTTTTATCTCAAGAAGTAAAATTACTCTTTGTATCTATATAAACTAAAGGTTTAAGTATGGTATTGATATGTATAGACTAGTTAAGAGGTTTATTCAATATCCCTAATGCTGCTTTGATGTTTCTGTCTGTAGATTAAAGACAGGTAATTTATGGAAAATTTCTTGGAGTTGTGCTGTCTATTCAAAGCCATATGTTTTGATTTTAGTATTGTTTCAGTGTCCTTCAAAGGAATTTCTGTTCTTCACTTTTAAATGGGACAGTCTGCATGGGGAGAATAATAGGTAACTTCTCTCTGCCTTGAACTCAAATCTCTGCAAAAGTGCAACATGGTATAGACATGATGGTGTCAGTGACCATTAATACATGCTCTGATTTAAATAATTCTAATCCCAAACAGAGTTGCAGTAGGTTAACCAAGGGTGCCAATACTTTCTCTGTAAGTAACCCAATAAAATTGTCACAAAAATATTTCATCTATGATATGGCTTAAGTTTTATCATTCCAAACCCTTTTGCTGTAGTTCAGTTGTTATAAAATGCTGTACAAAAATCCAGCAACTATACTACAGAGTGTGATAGACGTCTTCCAAAAATAAGAATTTACGTTTCGCAGTAGTCTCTCTTCTAGGTCTTTTCAGGTCTTTTTGCCATCAGTGGTCATCTGTCTTATTGCACAGACTTCAATTTAAAAGTCGCTCCTTGCATCACTTGTTCAGATTTGGTCATTTTAGTAAAGTGAATGCACTTAACTTGCACTTAAGTGAATTAACTTAAAATGTTAAGAATATCAGTATACATGATGGAAGCTTCCAACTCAATTAAAAATTATAATAATGTACAGTTTTATAGAGATCTTATTTCAGTACACCTAGGAAAAGTTTGAGGTTTTTGATGTGTTTCTCAAATACCTGATTTGACTTAGCAGAAAATCCACCAAAACATAAGACCAAAATGCATTAATTATTGAACGCAGTGAAGCCAGATGAGTTTCAAATTTGGCAAAGTCAAATAGAAGTGTTGCCTTAAAAGAAGAAAGGTAATGTGGAAGCTTGAATTATTACCTGCTTCATGTTAATGGAAAGCATTTTAACCTGATTGAGAATACTTACCTCCCTTTTTAGTGAAGTGTTTTCCTGTAAAGCTTAGAAGGTCTGCAAGCATCAACTGCAAAGGCAGGTTCTTACTTTTTTTACTCCATTTGCCGCTGAGTTTCTTGGTTAGGAGTATCTGAATCACATGCCCCAAAATAATTTGGAGAATCAGCAAGGGTAGTGTTTACCCCATCAATAAAAAAATTCTGAACATGCATCCCTGATATATGCATATTTATTTATAAATTATACACATGTATTGCTGGAGTTCTCATATATTCTTTAGTACCACAGTGGATTGTCTTGAACACCCTACTCTGGGGACCACTACAGCATTACTGTTGATCTCCCACTTTTCTTCAAGCAAGTTTTTAAAAGACAGTTTTATCATACTTCCTGTGTGAATGACTAGAGAAATAATTGTTTTGAGTTAGAGTTTTAAAAAACTTTATGACTTTTTTTTTCAGCTCTGATTATCTTCAATATTATGAAAAACTTAATTTCATGATTGGGGTGGGGTTTATTCCTGGACATACCTGTAAAAGATTGGTATCTGTGTGTCTCACTACAGATTCTAACCTGGCTAGAAAGCAGAGAAACAAAATTAGATGAGAGTGTTATATAAGGGTTGTAATGAAACTCAACCAAATTCCTTTCGTTTAGCTTCTAATTTATTTAGGTGTATATTAAAATTATTAAGTGATTTAAATAGAGGAAAGATAATTATTTGGTTGTAGTGGAGTGGGATTGATGCCTTATTTTCTTATTATAGTACTTGAACAGTAACAGTTCAGGTAGATTGAATCCCTTATTTAAGCAAAAGAGTAGAGCAGAAACTCAAGCGGAATGTCACAGATCAGCAATTTTTTGTGTTGTTACATGCAGGCTAAATCAGTGAGGGGAAAAAAACAGTTTATGAACTGGATTTTTCCCTCATATCCCACTGGACTACAGGCCATGAACTTCTATAAACCCAGTGCTTTTGGAGAAACCAAACTTAAAATTTTTATCGATTGTATGTGCTAAGAAGAGTATGATGCATGACTTAGATGTAGTTCTTTTCCAGTAATCTGTTACTTTTTTGTTGGTCAAAATATTCTGGCAGTGTTCAGGGCTTTCAGAAAAGGGATAGCATGGTGTGGCCCAGATTCACCCAGCCTAAATGCCATCTAATTCCACCTAAGTCCTTTTGTCTAATGTTTCCTACTGGCTACATGCCTTTGGAAGCCTGGAGCCAACCAATAAGAACCAACAGGCATGGGGCCTGTTGTGGAATTATATGGGATTAAAACTCTGTAAATCTGAGCCATTGCTATGCTCTTCTGTTTTTTTCCTGGGTGTACCAAACAGTGTCAGCCTTAACTGACAGTGGTATGCAAACCACAGACTGTACTGTCCCAGTGAAAATGCTGCTCAGTCTGAGTGTCATCACAGCCACTCTTCCAAGCCTTAACTTCTTCATCTGCACCTGAGGATGTTTTTTTAATTCCTGCTTTGGGAGTGTGGAGAAAGATTTGCTGGACACTTTTAATGGACGCAGACAGTGTTAGGAAGGCTGTTGTTTATATGTACACGCAGCTACTGAAGTGGAAAATACCCTGTGTATAACAAATTGTAGATTCTTTTGCTGGAGATCTTTTGAAAAAAATAAGTGAAATGTGTTTTACTTTTTTCTCTGGTTCTGTTCTTGAGCCTCAGAAAAAAACAGGTCCTTCATTCTTTGTTAAGAGGCGCAAGATGTTTGCAGGAGTAGCTGAACTGTGGGAGGGTTCTTTTTTCTTTGCCTTCTCTTGTTGCATTTGGAATTGTTTTAGGTGTGGGAGTGTTGTCTTTTGGGTTTTGTTTTTTTTTAGGGGTCTGGGGTATGTGTTTTTTTCAGAAGACTACACAAAGATTGCATTTTAAATTCAAGCATAAGCCAATTAATATATTATTGAATATAGAGAAACACTATTTCTCTTACTATTAATTTCTAAGATGAGTACAGAAATGCATGAACTAGAGACATAAGTGGATCCCTTTATTAGCTCTGTGATAAACTGAGTCAGCATGAAAAAAATGATGATGTTAACTTGCCTACTTCATAAAGCAGTCAAAATCTACTGCATATGCCTCTGTATGTTCTGACAAGAATGTCTGGAGAAGCAGAGAGGGAGCACCATTCAGGGCAGAGAGCAATGTTTGAACACCCGCTTGGTCAAAGTCCAAAGCAACCTGAATTTGAAATTTTGAATTCAGTATTTTCCCTGTTTTGAGCAGTAGTTTGGACAAAGTTACATTTTGAGGTATCTGCCAGCCTGAATCATTCTGTGAAAGATTTTGTGGGAGCTGGGATTTAAAAGTTGCTTTTGATATATCATTAATACAGTGGAGAACTTAAAAGAAAATGTAAATCTCTGCTGACTATGTGAATTTAAAAAAACCCTCTCAAAGTGCTTTTTGAGCACTTGGGCAAATTAATTAGATAAAAGCTGAGTGGAGACTAGTTCGGGAAGCTCATCAGAAAAAATCAGATACTTACCTCTACTGCTTCTTCCTGATGCCAAATAAAACATCTATTTTGGGAGTAGCTGCAACAAATACCCCATGTGAGAAAAAGTAATTTGAGTTGGGAGACTAATTGCTTTTTATTTACTTTTGGTTGCCATCCCATCAATTGACTTTGAGTTTTTTCATACCATATTAACTTATATGTAATAAATTGAAGCTGAGCTGGCTTTGTAGTAGAGATTTGGTTGATAGGGCTAACAGGAGGCAGGAACTCTGAGTTTGAGTGCAGTTGGTGTGATCGTGGGTGTCTCGGGAATAAAGACTGAGGATTTTTCATAGAATGAACAGCTGAAACAGTAGAAGACAAAGGGTAGAAGCTTGTTTTGTGAAGAAAGTTCAGAAAAGCCAAGGTAGTTTTCTAATGCTTAGTCTTGATGGAATAAGCATTTCATACAAAAATGTCTGTAGAAATGACATTTCTCTTGATCTTCTGGTACTATCTTTGGTGGGATTCTAGGTAAGAGAGTAACTTTTTTATATTGGGAGTTTTGAGGGTTAGACTTGCAGAATTAAATTTGGATATACTCTCACAAAAGTTTGTTTCTTGGATTCAATGTTTTGGTTCTAATAAGAATATAATATGTGCTAGCTTACTACTTTGTGATTATTCATGCTTAATCTCTGAAGCTTTGTGACTATTCTGATATTCTGTACTTTAAAGAAGGTCATACTTGTTTTCTGCAGTTTCTAGGCCCTTCACTGTGCCTCATAGCATGGAAATTTGGAAGATAAAGGAGAAGCAAGTGAAAGGGCTATTAAAGTGCAGATCATTATGTTATGAAAAATTTAACAATGGCTTATCAAAAATTTACTTCAGTCTGATGAATGAACTACACAAATCTAGAATGAATTCTTTGCTTTGATTAAATAAAATGGAGGGACTTAAGAATTCATTCCAGTGCTGTAGGATAAAGTGCTTTTGGACTGTCATAATAAACGAAGAGCTCTGTCTTTCTGATGTAAGTTATAGAGGACATGCATGTTCTTCCTCCCTTTCTTAGATCAATTAGAGCTGAAATCTGTCACTGGAGGTCATTGTTACTATTATTTTCACTGTAGTATTTGAAAAGCAATATGGAAAAAAATTACGTTACTTGGGGAGGGGCTATTACATGCTATTTAAAAATATTTTCATTTTCGAATATGTGCTATTAAATTATTGAATACTTTAAAATTCAAGAACTGATGCAACTATTTTGTATACAGCTGTGTGTGTATTTACTATTAGGATAGCAGACTGCTAACTGGAGATAATTTCATGACAGTGTGCACTAATAGCTGTATGAAGTACACAGTGAATCCTTTTAAAGTGTAACAGTGCTGTGGAAAGATAAAGCTGAGGATATGTGTCCAGCTTAAAAGGATTATTACTTTATAATGTATTTAAACAGTTAAATATAGATATGTAGAAAGTTTCATCTAATTAATTCATTATTAATTTTAATCCAACATATACTTTCAGAGACTATATAACCCAGCATAGGTTTTTGAATGACTTGTGTGGAATGGCTTGTTGCTGTTCGTTGAGTTCCATATTAAAGTTGTCAGTACCACAGCTGTTGGTAGCAGAAATTATTTTCTCAATTCTTCTATATGTACTTTTTATAGGCTAAGGTACATTTGAAAACTGCTGAGTGCTGGATCTAGTTTACCCATAGGCTTATTAGATGACAGTTCTGCAGATAATGTGATAAAAGTAGACTAAAAGTTAGCGTCAGCTTTTTGGTATTGGCTTACATGGGCTAGGACTGCTGTCATCTTCTCTGACATGGTTTATTGCTATGGAAATGGCCTGCAACATGGAAGGGGAAAGCAGCGAATGCCTAAGAGGTCAAGCTAAGGTAACATACCCCATTGCTTTAAAAGGAGATCATGAATGATACTCAATGGTAATGTTTTCAGAACAGGTAGTAGAGGCAATTGAAAGTTTGGGCTCCTTGAAGCGGCTTGGCTGCACGTTTTCCTACTGCCTGATCCAGTGGTGAATTTGTCAGATCTGTCTAGTTATGAATTCCATCCACTTAGTAGTTAACTGAAACAATGTGGGGTATTTTCTTATTTTTGCTTCATTTTTCATGAAGATCGTAAAGAAACATAAAATAAAACCTTTGCAGCCCTATGGATATTGTTATCTCTGTCCAGTTTGTTCTTCTGTTACAAAAATGAGGGTTGCCGAATGCTCACTGCTTCTAGTGAATAAAAAGGAAGGAAAACATTCTTTTAGCACTATGTGGTCTTTCCATTCTGAACTGCGAAGCAAACTTCGGAATTTTTAGTGGCTTATTGCACTGGAGGGTGATGTCTATTAATTGCCAGCTAATTAACCAGTATGTTGCACTCCAGGTGATACCAACAAGTTCAGGATTCTAGATTATCTCATTTAGTCTTGCTGTCACCAGAACTCTGTTTTGTTATCCATGGCAGCAAATGGGTTTCCCTCATTGCTAAAGGGAACCCTGACATACTAAAGTAATCATTGGATTACTAATATGCTAAATAAAAATAAATTTCATCAGTAAATCACTGTAGATAACAATGGGGTAGAAGAAAAATGTCTATCAGCACTTGGTGTGGGATGATGATCAGGGCTTACAGAGGAAATGATTGCTCCTTGGAAATAGCAGCACCTGTGGAATGAAATGGAATCAGGTGAATCAAATGGCCTTCAGTATCTGGAGGCAAGGGTTTAGGATTAGGGAGCAGACAAGCATTGGAAACCTAATGAGGAAAAGCTTTTGCTGGATGAGAGATACTGATAACAACAGCTGAGTTTAAAAATGCCAGTGAAATTACTTCTCCTTGAGTTCATAATATACATTATTGTTTAGTATATTGCTGCGCCTCTTAATGTGTGCTTTAAGTAATTAATTAAAAAAAGAAGTCTACTTGTATAGGTTGCAGCAATTGAATTATGTCTATAGGCTACCAGCTCTGAGTGACATAAACGAGCTTTTCTACTGAGTGTTGTTGGTAAAAAGCTCTTGGTGTACCTTCATTACCTCTGATCTAGTTCCAGGAGATTTTTCTGTACAATACAAAGTGTATTTATCCTTTAGGACTAACCTGATGAGCAATCTGCATGGCAGGAGAAGTGTTTTGTGCTAACAGAAAATCTGTGTTTAGAGAGAGCAAGTCCAAACCATTGATTTCACTGTCTGACTTTGGGATGCCCATTGTTGGATGTTTATCTGCCACTCTAGACAGCGGTTCTAATACATTTGGTGATGAAAGTTAAGAACTTAGAAAGATTTTAGGTATTTTTTAATGATTTTTTTTTTTCTCCCTCCTTCCTCACTTACCTCTAAAATGGCATGCCTTTTAGATAGATTGGTGTGGAGGTTTCAGTCTTAGTGTGCTGTTTCTGGACATTTTGACAGCCCATAGGATCTGCATAGAGAGATCTGAGGTGAGAGACTCCAAATGTGTTCAGCAGTACTTAAATACAGGAAAAAGTACAGCCATGAGGACCTTGTAGATTTCAGTATATATGGGATAGAAATTGGTTTAAAAAAAAAAAAAGACAGTAAGTATAGGAATTCTAAAAGCACTATTTGTATAAGAAAACTTACGGCATATAATATAAATTGGATGTCATTTGACAACTATTTCAGAAGTTTGACTGTAGCAATCACACTTCGCAATCTGCGTGTGTCCACATGCACAAAAGTTATTTGAACTCTGATTTTAGCAGAATAATTCCAGTTATGTCCCTTGCCAGAGACAAATTAATCTGTGAGATGAGTTATTGTGCTTGACAGCAGCTCACTTCCACCCCATACCTAAAGACATAATTTGAGACTTCTGATCTAAATTGAATCCTTAATAGCTTGTCACACTTACTATAAATAAATCTCCTTAAAGGCCAGCTAATATAATTATTTTAATTAGGAAATAGTTTTAGTATGATTGCACTCCCTTGTTCTATTAATTGCTCATCACTGGCAGAACTGACTCCATTTTTCCATAGTCCTTAATACTGTCACTTTTTCCCTTTTCTTGCTCTGTCTACATCAGCTACCTTCTCAGACAAGTGGAAGTTCTGAACTTGTTGCTGTGTTGGCTGCATAGATTTTCTTTTTTTTTTTTTTTTTTTTTTTGTTCCTCCCCCGACCTCAAGTCTTAGCAGTGGATTTTCAGCTTCTTACTCCTTTATCATTCTCTCTTGTGTTCACAATTATGTCTAGAAAAATAAACTGTCTCCCTGTGCCTCAAGCGTGTTACTGCTCCTCAGGTGGGCCTGCCTCATGTGCCTTGCCTTTGTAATTCTTGGTCATCTCAGGGGAGGTCATAGGATGGGCTGCTGTTCACCCTCTACTTCAAGAACTATACCTAAACTCTAATGGATTTTTACAGTGTCTTTTGTTCACGGTGTACTATTGCCTTGTGTGCTGGCAAACTTTGTCAAAGTTTATTAGTAAGGCAATTGTCAAGAAAGTAGTGAGGATAGATAATAGTCAGCATTGTAGTTTCTGTCCTGAAAGTCCACATGGGTTTCTGTTTGGTATGTAAGAAGAAAGGGTTTAGTTTGCTTCCTGGTGGCTTCTGATCCCCTTGATGTTTCTAAAGGCAGTCCTTGTATTCTGGAATACTTTTCCTCAAGCTCTGCTTATTTGAATTTATTTTAAATTACGGTAATTAATGCCAGTAAATTATGTATTGAGGGGGAGGGGGTGGGGAGCAGGGCATGAAGGTGACCCAATTCTGGGAAGGCAGAATCTGAAAATAACCTTAAGGCTTTAAGAAGGAAAAGTTTAATCAGTTTTTATAATTAATGAATGTTCATGCTCTAGCAGTATTTCCCACAGGGTACTTAGAATTCAGATTTTAGAGCTCTGTTTGCATCTTGTGTATGAGTGATATGCTTGCTGTGTTTTTTGTTGAATGCCTATGAAGAAGAAATTTCAGCATCTGAGAAGATGTGAAAATCATAGGGGTGTATGTAAAAATATGAGCACACACTAAAGAATGAAGGATAGAAAGCAATTGGGTTCTGGTGTGTATTTTTGTATTATTGTTATCAACCCACTTGTGCTGTGTAGTCTCTGCAGAGATGTGCTGAAACAGCTTGCTGCCTGACCTCTGTGCTCCAGAGCTTTTCCCTCTAAGTGGAACATTGAATGAAATTAGTACAGAAGGATAAAAGCCTGTTTTCTTGTTCTGTTACCAGGAAAAACCCAAACCACTAATGATGCGTGCATAGGGACCTTAAAGGGTGAAGATGGAAGATTTACCTGTTTTACTAGAAGAAAACTAAATTTTCAGAACAGCTAGCTGTTGGTTTAACTCAGAGTAGTGTCATTACTGGAGCAGACAATAAAGTCTGTATTTATGGACTTTTAATTCTACAAGACTCAGCTTAAAAATCTTTGAGGCTGTGGACCAAAGAGGTAAAACTGAACGGAACTCCAGAATGAGGAAGATGGGTTGCACTGAGCAGCATTTACTTGCTGGGTCATACCATCACTTTCTCTGTGAACTTCCATGTCCAAATTTTCTTGAACTATGCAACCCAAATATTATTTGACTGAAATTTGATTACAGTATTTCCTGCTTGTTTGATTTTTCCAACTTACTAGTTTGAGAATTATGTTTGAAATAGTCCCTGCTGCTTAATATCTGAAGAAAGTATTTTTCCCTGATTGTGTATCTCTATTACACAGTCTGTTTTTTTCAGCTTTTAGTATTATTTAATTTTATTCTTGTGGAAAGCAAAACATGAGAGCTGAGGAAGTCCAGTAGTTACAGTGTGGTATTGGACATGAGACCTCAGTTAAAACTCTGTGGTGTCACAGGCTTCTTTGTTGGCTCTGGGGGAATCTTGATGGGTCGGTGGCTCCTTCCCAATTGAGTAATTCTATGGTCTTGCAGTTCTGTAAAGAAAAAGTTGTGAAGAAATGTAGAGTCACACTGTAGCAGAGGCCTTCCTGATGGTCTCCAGAAATAGAATTTATCTGATATTTGGACAAGTAATTGATAATGGAAATACTGCTTCCAATTTGCTCCTGCAAATATTTATCTGATAACAACTCCTTAGAAAAAGGTAATTTGCATCTACAGTAGATGGCATGAATGGCATTTGTACAGGAGAATTTTAAATCTCTGATGTGAAATGTAAACTTGAATGAAGCTCTTCATCTGCTTTTAACAGTAGACTGTCCTTTGGAAATCTTTATAGAATGATTTTGGTAAGTTTAAAAGATGATATCAGTTACTACCAATAGGCCTCTTGAAGAAGTTTTATCTCCCTGGGTGGTTTTTTTTCTTTCTTGGTGTAATTTAAATCACTGATAAGTTTTATCTGGGTTACTACATTGTGATGCTTTATGTTCCCATTCTCTCCTTGACTGGCAGCTAAAGATAAGATTGATGACAAAGATACTGAGTGGCTGGCAGTAAGGATGCTGTGATTACTGTGTTGTCAGAAGCCAGAACTGAGGAAGGAGCCCAATTCACTCACCAATTCACTGTGGTCAAATCTGGGCATAGCTAAACTCATTCAAAAAAAAAGAAGGGAGAGAAAGTGGATTTTCTTTCTAATGAACCTGAAAATAATGAAAACATTGCATTATTGAGATTTATTTTTCTTGCATTTTTAAATTAATATGCTGTAATCAAGGAGTAGGATGATGAGTGGTTCTGAAATCCTCAAATGCAGAGAAGTTTTGGAAAGGTAGATCCTTGCCAGGAAGGGATAAATATTGATCACACAATATGTTATTTTGTGTTATTTGAATTTCATATACTGCAGAAAGGAAAAAAAAATTCTAAGGCTTGGCCTAATTCTTGTTTTACTACCAGTAACCATCTCTTGCCTTTAAAAAAGTATAGTCTATGCTTGCGGATTTTTATATTTCGTAGTTGGATTTTTGTGGTTTTTTTGTTTGTTTTATACTGTTAACGAATGGTTTTAATTAAGTTCTCCACAAGAGGACAAGTCTCATTTTAAAAGGGACCCAGTACCAAACCATTTTCTACATCTCCCCTCTGTGGTTTGGGAAAACATCACATCACTGAATGTGATGTTAGGTCGTGCTGCTGGCTGGCAGCAGTTGGCAGCCTGCCAGTGGCCATTCCTGGGCAGGGATTTCCAGGTGTTAGCAGGATGCAGCCACTCTCCACCAGTCCTTCTGGGGACACTGCCAATATATTTTGATTGCTCTGCTCTTTTTTCCTTATTTAATTTCCTTTTCTGATGTTCCTTTTTTCCTCCTGCCTCTGTACTGTGATGATGTCAGTGTGATAACTTTTGTAAAGAATGATTTTAGGAAAGTCAGTGCAGGAGCAAGTCAGTGGCCATGCATGCTGGGCCAGATTTGCAAACTGAAATATGGGCAAAGAATCACTATTTTCTTTTTCAGCAAGTCTGTGGTTTACCACATAGTCAAGTGCAAAGCAGTTGCTTTTCTTTGGTACTACTAACCTTTAAAAGTACTTAATAAACTCCCCTTTTGCTAAAGAGAATGTGAAACCTTCATCTATGAAAAATAAGCTATTTTATAACTTCTAAATTATTATTTGATTTCCTTTTGGGATCAGGATGGTAGAGCATATGGTGCCAATTGCACATTTTCAAGATGTATCCTGATTTTCATGATTTTGTTTCTTGAAATACTGTGTTATATCAAAAGAATAACAATTTTTTTTTTACGAAGAGTAACTAATGATTGAATCATGTCTATGTTTTTAAATATTCCATATGAAGTAAAATAAAGCTTGATGAAGTGCTTTGATTTTTTTTTTTTCCTAATGGAAAGTTAAAAAAACTTCAGAAAGATGAGCCTAAAACAGCTTTACTTAAAAACTGATAGCAAGTAACTGAAAAGAATTATTATGATATCTAAAGTATTGATGTACTAAACTGAATTGTGATTTGTGGTGATATTAGGAGACTAGAGAAGAAAGGAAGGCTAGGAAAGTAAAGCTGATTTTTAGGGAGAGTACCATCTCATTTTTATCAGTAGCCAAATTAAACTTACTAAGAGCATCCCTATTTAGTAGTATGTTTAGCATAAACATGCTTTATCTGTGCTATTCCTTAGAACATAGTTTTTAATCTAGTCACTCCATGGACAGCATGAGAAGAAAGCAAGAGACACAAAATCTATGGACACTTTAATTTACTTACGCCAGAATTCCTTCCATGAGGAGCACTTTATGTTCCATTGCAGGCTGGTTAGAGTCCTTCCTGCTAGCTAGAGTTTCACAGCCTCCTTCACTGTTGCAACACGTGAGTGCTTGGGCAAAAATAATAGATTATGTCATCTTTTTTTTAAGCTTAATTGCAAAACTCCCAAGTCAGTTTTGTCTTTGAGCTCAGTCACCAGACATGGTTTTCACATAAAAACAGTGTCTAATGGGACGTTGGTGAGTAGGCAAGATAAACTGAACTTGGTGGTTTTAAGGTTGCTGCTGTAAGGAATTCTCAATACTTCTTTCATCATCTTGGCATCTTTGATATACCAAGTTTTTGAAACATTATTTTCATATGGTTTTCACTTTGGCATACTGAAAGTGGTTTTTTAACACTAAGAGTAGCCTTGGTTCCATTTCCTTCGTGTAACTGATTTTTTGCAAGTCAAAATTACTATTTAAGTTTATTTGGAGTGTTAAGCATCAGCAATCCTTAAGTGTTATTCCCTGAAAATGTTGACTGTTGCTGAAGAACACTTTAACCTTCTGCTGGCCCTAAATGGCTCCTTTGGCCATTATGAAGTTACATAGCATTTCAATTCCTGCATGGAGATGTAATAAAATAAATCTGGTTTTATATGCAAAGTGACATGCTGTAGCAAATGACACTTAT
Source organism: Corvus kubaryi (assembly GCF_017639235.1). Taxonomy (NCBI): domain Eukaryota; kingdom Metazoa; phylum Chordata; class Aves; order Passeriformes; family Corvidae; genus Corvus; species Corvus kubaryi. Next base: position 1,378,207 of record NW_024580672.1, read on the forward strand.
GATTATAACAGTATTTATTTACAAGTATTGTAAATTTAGACTCTGAAGGGAGCTCATCCCATTTCTCTAGATAGTTTTTGTCGTTCTAGTTTATAATTTTCATTGCTTTCTTTAATCCTCATAAAATCTATACTGTTGTGCACTTCCTCTGTGCTCACTGACTTGAAAAGTAATTTTCAAAATCAATGTATAATTATTATTTTTAAAATTAGATAGAGCTAATATGTGTAAGTAAATGATGCTTATCATGCTAACACTGATAGAACATGACATAAAAAGCTGTTAAGCCTACCAATGCTGAGAATTTAATGCCTGAATTTGCCTTTTCTGTAGTAATAAATTATCTCTACTAGTAGTTGACCTGAGATTTAGTGAATTGTTCTCAGTTCCCTGTGAATTCTAATGGGAGTTAAGAAATCAAAATACCTCTTTCTTTGTACATAATCAATGCAATTATTCCTATGTAAAAAAACCCTATAAATGTAACAGAAAACAGGTAAGGCTTTTATTATTCTGCAGGCAGCCATGGCATAGGCAAGTAGGTTTCATGTATCCATAGAATTATTTCACTCATCACAAAGTAAGGAGTGTTCCCCAGCGTTCTGTATTGACCTACATCTGCTAGCAACACCAAAAAAAAAAAAAAAAAAAGGCAAGGAATAGCTCAAATACATGTGATCCTGACCACAATAAATTGCTTATAATCTTATTATTTTCTATCATGTTGGCTCAACTAAACCCAAGTTGTCCTAATGCTTCAGCAGAGAACTTGCTGTTTTAACTGAAGTTGGATAAATAAAATGCATGCACATTAAATCAGAAAGTCTGTGGATTTATCCAGCTGTATTATTGCTTCCCAGCTTTCTGAAAAAGATCTTGTACTAGAGCTCTGATAAGCAAGTGAAGCTACTTCTGTCTAGCAGACAGGTATTGTGTCACAGAAGCAATCCATCTGTGACTAAGAATTACATAGAAATAGAACAGAGGAGTTGCTGATGAACTGAGGAATACAAAAACGTGGACATAGTAAGGATATATCTGCCTGGGGTGTGCAGTGGAAAGGCAATATTCATAGCCATTCTTGTTCCTGTGCAAGAATAGTTTTGCAAGCATCTGTTTTCATGAAATTCCTAGATGAGGTTATGCTGAGGGGGCAGGGAGGGAGAGAACACTGAAGTATTGAGTACTTGCCATTTGAGGTATTACTTCATCATCTGAGTCTCTAAAAATTCACATTTCTCTCTTGTGAATCCTAATTTGTCTCTGCTGGATGTTTGCCGCTTTGGATGTCACTCTGGAGAGTGCCAGTCATATCACCAGGTGCCTCTAATTGGATTAGATGGTTCCACTCCTAGCCCTTTTCTAAGGAAGATTTATCCTGGCTGCTATTTCAGAATATAATTTCTAACTATTTTTATATTTAGATTGGATGAAAGCTGTGAGCTACCTGCAAAATGGAAAGGGCTTTGATCCTGTCTCCCTTGAAATATTTATATGGAAGAAAAAACGTTTTTTAGAGCATCTGAATCACAGAAGCCAAGAGCTCAGTTGGATGCCAATTAAATCTTTCCTGACTTGTTTTCCTGTTTGCCATTCGCCCTTGTTTATGTGGACAATGCTGATCCACATGGTGCTTGGTGAATAAGCACAGTTATTTTATTTATTGTGGCACGTACTTGAATTATTCTGTAGTTAGAAGTATTAGAGCAAGGTGACCAGAAATTAACTTCCATAAAATTTGTGATTGCATTTTTCAATGTGAATATGTTTTCACTGCTGCTAATAATATTTTTTTCTCTGCCTTTTAATATGTGAAATTAACCTGTAATTCTGGGTTAATGCCTGTGCTTAGAAATTCAGCAGTGTTGTATTTATCACTTCATAAGCTTGTATACTACTTCAAGATTTCAGAAAGCTCAATTACATTTCTAGCTGTTTAGCTGCTATGGTGCACATTTATTCTGCCTAAGTGTTGCAGAATTTTTCCTTTGGGCATAGCCTAGAATAAATCTTTTCATCTTTATCATCCTGCAAAATGGTAGGAAGGTTTATTTCTGTATTCTGTTTTTTAACAGATTTGTTGGACTAGTTTTGAAAGACTAGTTCTTCCTCAATCACTAAGAGAATTGTTTCATCTTAAGTCCCCATATCACACTGTCAGAAAGTCTTCCATGATAGGTAGATGATGTCTTATTTTTGCCTCGTGACTTTATGAAATCTTTAGATACTTGAGACAAATCAACTCTTAGCATAAATTGGTGATCTTTTCCTCTTACTTCCTAAGTAATTGTTTCAGCCAATGGATGGTTTTGATCATTTTTCTCTGAAGGTCTTTTCTCTTTCACCCAAGTGAGGTGGAATTTGTAATTTAGAAAACCAAAATGGAAACAAACTAACACCCCCCACCCACTAAACAGGCTCATAAATGATTAGCAGTTTTCTAAGGTGCATAGACTTTTTTTTCCCCCCAGAAGGTATATGCTTAGCTATTTCCATATCTGAAAAAAAAAAATCTAGGCTACTTAAGGCATTACCAATTGAAACCTCATAACTTTAATATGTACCATTAATGGTAATTGTTTCAACAACTTTAGCTAATATTGATTCCGTGGCAAAAAAATAGTAAAACTCTGTAACTGACAAGTCTATAATCTTTGAAATTTTCTGAAGTTTAGTTCTGTTATCGTCAAATTTTATCTGATGATGAGATAATCCTGGCTCTAAAAAAAAAAAAGTAGTTTTTCATTCCTTTGAATGGACAGAGCAGTAACGATGCTGTCAAGCACTTGAGGGTACTTCATCCAGCATTAGTTCTGAGCTGCTTGTGGGTTAGATTCAGTGTCTGTGCAGTGTCAGTTTTTACCTGGCAATAAAGTAACTTCACCTCTGGGGAAGGTCTTCCGGCCATTCTACTAGAAACAGCTGGGAAATACCCTAGAGCTTGGAAACAAGGTCCTTCTGATACTTCAATAAATGGTGACCGTTTTGAAACTGGAAAACTCCTTAAACATAGTTCTGTTGTGAAAAAGACGTAGTCTTGACTTGTATAAGCTGATGTATTAACACACACGGGGTAAAATTCTAGTGAAGCTAGTGCAATGGATAGGATTGAAATGTGTTAAAGGCAAAGATTATGTTGCATCTTTTCCTAGTAATTACTTCTAAAATTAAAAAAGGCTTTGTTCAAGGGTGTTACGTTGATTGCTAGAAATCCTGAAATAAGAACTTATTTTTCTTCCAATGGAGAGTAAGCTTATGGAAGAAAAATAAGCAGGGGAAAAAATCCCCCTCAGCCCTCTAGCACTGATCTCATGAAAGGATTTCTATAATATTCCACTTCTAAAATATTCTTCACTCTGCTCAAGACTTCCAATGCAAAATGTGAAGCTTTTTCATTAATTTGTTTGTGAAATATTAAGAAAAATGCATGCCATATTGATCCTTTTGGGGAGGGCAGTTGCCAAAAGCAAACTGTGTTCTAAATCAAGTATTAGTCTGTGAGAACACATGGTGGAACCTGGGTGTGTGAAGTTGGGTGTGAGTGGGTTTTTTGGTAGGTTTTTATTTTTGGCCTGTCTGGCAGCAGCACTCAACCATCCTTCAGAGAGCTTTGTTTAGAAATAATGGCAGAAAGTATTTCGTAAGCTACCAAATTTGAAAAGCCAGTAAGTGCTAAATGGAGTTTTTGTTCTGTGATGGATGACCCATATAATGTTGTGTGGTTTGTCTTTAGTCGTATCATTTATTTAAATATGTGTTAAATGTTTCTTAATCAAGCCATATCAAATAAGAGTTTGTTGCATTTCTGAATTGAGTGATAATTTACATGTTTGAAGTATGAAAAAGAAACAAGAAAGTTTTCATTTCTGCTGTGCTCTGTAAATTAGGTTGCATTTACAGTGAAAGGGACATAATAGCTTACATTTATTTCATACCCAGGGATGTTTCTTGGCCACTTGACATAAATGAGGATAATGGCAAGAATATAGGTAAAGTTAACAGTAAAAGATGATGCCATACTCTTCATCATAGCACAGCGGCTTTGAATTTTCATTTTATTTTTTTATTTCCTTCAAGTGCTTAGGAAGGAAATCCTAAACCACCAATCGACAGGTATTACTCATTTACAAATTCTTCTGGTGGAAAGCTCTGGCTGAAGATGTGGCAGTTTGCCCCTGCTGCTGCAGTGTAGCTGCATAATTCTGAGACGAGTACTGTAATCTTTCTTAGCATCCTTTTTTTTTTTTAATGAGGATATTTCTAGCAAGTAGAACTGTATATTTTTATTCTTATTCAGAAACCTGTCTATACTGTGAACCTCATCTTGCATCTGTTGGGCTTAAGTTGTCTTCTCAAGCCAGTCATACAGAATGAAAAAAAATCAAACTGTAGTTCATATTTGTTCCTTGAAATAATGTTTCCTTGGGTTGAAGCCACAAAAGAATGAAAACTGAATGGATAGACAAAACCAGAATTACATGAATGAGATTACATGCCTGACCTAGTTTTCATAGACTGCACAGGCTTGAATGACTGCAGTAGCAGCATTAGAAAAATATGTTAAAATGTGTAGATACTATCTGATTTTTTAATTATGGTGGTTTAAGATTTCAAATGCAATAATCATAAAATGTTGTTTGGTTTATTTATGTAGAAGCTCATAACTTTTAATATAAATTTATCAAGTAGTCCTTTTGCTTTGTTGAAATACATTGATATCCAGGTTTAAGAATGAGACACGGCTACATCTACTGGTAAATACTACAAGCAGGGACTTCACACTCCTTAAGTATTAGCTGTGAAGAATGAAAATGAATTATCATTTCATTACCTAGCTAGACTGGGATGGACAGTACCTCAAAGAGGTCAAAGGAGGAGTACTAGAAAAAAATAACCAAACCTCAAACGAATAATGCATTTATTCTTTGTTACTGGTGGTGTTACTGTTTTTTAAAAATTAAGATAATTGAGGCCTGCTGGAACTTGCTTTACCCACTTGACTTGTAAAGTCAAGTATGAGAAACCAGGGCTACTGCTGTATGTGCTTATTCTTTATTTTTTTTTTAATTTTATTGGCATTACTCCTCATTTATACTGCTATACAGAATAATATTCTAGAAAATACGTGTAATGCCAGAAATCTGAACTTGAATAAATTGAAAACTGGGACATATCTTTGGCAAATAATGATGTGGTTTGAGGACCTTTTATCTTTTTTGATGACTGTTGGAAGAACAGAGCTAATATAAGAGATAATAAATTGCAATTATAGTAATTCCCAGTGCTGCTAAAGTGAACCTCTATGTTAGGAGGTATTCCATAACTACATAGCATCTGAGCCAGGAAAAGAACTTTGTTACGTCATGAGACTTCTGAGTCTCTGTGTGGGAAATGAAATTTCAAATGTTTTCAATACCTATGTGTATGCGTTGTATAAGTGGCACCTTTTAATGATCTGAACTCTTTGACATAAAAGAGAGGAGCAAGTGGTAGTAGACTGATTAATAAAAAGTTTCAGCTCTCTGTGATAATTTTGCTAATAAAGAGTATAGAAAAGCAAAAGCTGGAGGAAATAACGTGCTAGTGAATGGAGAATGTTTGGATGTAAATTACTTGTCAGTTGTGATAATTTTCTTTATTGAAGGGGTTTATGCTTTCTCAGGCTCTCAATTCTTTGTGTGTTTTGTGTTTTTAAAACTCTTTAAGTTCTTAAGGGACAGGTATTACGTGCAATAATAAACTTTTAAATTGCCAGTTTTCAAAGCCCTGATTGTTCCTGGAGATCCCAGAGTTGGAACGTGTAACATTTGAGAATTTTTCAGTTTAGGTAAGAAAAATCAAATTTTGCCTGCTGTGTAGCGTGGGACATTTGTCTTGCCTATGCCAACTGAAATTCTACTTGGAATTTATTTGTCTCTGTGTTCTTTGGCTTCTTGTTGTAGTCTTTGAATTGTATTTCTCTGCTGGTTTTTTTTGTGGGTGAATTTTATAAGCATCAGGAATACATTATTTTAAACCATCTACTAATTTTAGAGAATGCTGTGTTCATATTTAGTTAAAAGCTTTGAGGCAATACGGGCCCACCCTACTGGAGGACAGCAATGAACTTCTAAAGGATCGTACTATGCTCTTGGTTTTTAGTTTTGTATAGATCCATAGGTTTTTTCTAAGGAATTATAATTTATTTTCTGAAATGTGACTGAAGGTGGTTTTTAGGCTTCAAGCTGTGTTTTCCATCAAACAGCACTTTCCTGGAAATGCCATAGAAAGAATTAAAATTCCAAAAAGAACAGCTGAGAAAAGCTCTCTTACCTAAACCTATTTCTGGGAAAACCTCTACAGAGAAAAGCAGTTTTACAGACTTCCATAGTAAATTTAAATAAGCCAAGTTTTGGAATTGGTCAGTTTCTCGTAATGAGTACTTGGTGTGTTTCATAGTTCAGAAACCACTGCAGCTGCCTTTTGATTTGTCTCCAAGCATGCTGAAAGGAATTGTTAAGCCAAATTCTCTTGGTTCTATGCTGTACAGTCTTCTAACCACTCCCATTTTTGAAATGTAGCGCATCTTATTGCAATTTAGGTAGTTTCCCTTCTTGGAACCCAGCATTGGAATTCACAGTTGCCCTAGGGTCAGTGTCATTGGGAAATACCTGAACTCCATTGTGCTCCAGTTTCCTTGTTCCTAAAGCAGGAATAATGCATATCTGAGAGGAATCCGACTTTTTATTTAGTTACTGCTCATATCCTTACCTGAGGACAGTACAGAAGGCAGTTGTACACTGTGATTAAAGCATATTATTTGGTGGGAAGCAGTAACCTTGCCAGGAGAATGTTTTGATGCAAGTTTCTATAAGTTTCTTGCTTCCATGTATTATTTGTGCAAAATTGTAGGTAAAGGCTGTATTTTGTTTCATCTTTCTCTCAGGGATTTCAATTTTGTGCATTTTCAGATTATGTAATGTTAAGAGCGCTTGTTGCTTTTCATCAGAGAATTGCCGTAGAGACATCGTTTTACCTTCTGGTGCTATGTGGATGCATCAGAATTTTGTCTTTTCACCTAAGATAAAAAAAGTGTTTCTCGTCTTCTTGATTCTGATTTTTCAAAAAGTAAACTATATAACATGGTAAGAAGGTATAAAAGTCTGATATGCAAGAAGAAGGGGAATATTATCTTCACGATAGCCCAAGCAGTTTGAATGTGTAAGACTAAGTATTTTAATACCTCATCTTTTTTTATCTTCCTTATGTACATGCAAGGATGGTATTTCACACAGTATATCTAGGGTGTTTTTTGGTTGTTTTATTTTTGTAGGCTGAAACAGCTTTGGATTTGGGAAAGCAGTATACCTGTTTTTTGCTTTAAACTCCCCATCTCCTCCTCCATCATGTTTGTATTATAATTCTTGTAAGGGAATTTCAGTTTCAGTTAACTATGTACAGAATCCCAGGACAATAGCATTCATTCATTTCTTCTAGTGAATTTTGTAATTAAAATGCAATACAGCAGTTAATAGTGTGCAGTAAAGTTCTTTTTCATGTCGAAGACTATACTGTTACGACTTAGCCCTTAAAATAAGGACCAGTTGTGCTACGCATTATTAGGCAGTATTAGCTCATAGGCCTTTTATGATTGCATGAGAACCTAGAGAGAGTAATAAAAATTATAATAAACCATATAGATATGTGGAATGAAAAGAGTGTTTGCTAAAGTGTCCTTTTCTGTCACTCAGAATTTTCCTCCAACTTTACATGGTGCTTTATATGGTGAAATTATCCTAACTTGACTTCTATGAAGGAGTGATTTTTGGGTTTGAAAAGTTCAAATGTCAGAGTATTGGAGGGACAAATGGGAAGAGATGGGATTAAGATCCTCCCCCACCCCCATATCTCCATAAAGACAGCTGAAATGTTGAATTATTACAGTTTGACATAAAAATAGCTCTGGTTGCTAGGCAATGATGAAGATTTGTTCTATAGGAAATCAGATTTGTGTTGCCCAGGATCTAAAATTGTATGCCTGTCGTGTGTGTGTTTGTTTCTAAATATATTAATGCATGTGTGTATATGTGTATATACATATATATGTTTGCTAAATTCACAAATAAGTATGAACCTGCAAGTTTGCATACACTACTAGTGGGTTGTTTTTTTTTTACACTTCTTAGATTTCATATGTGAGTGTAGCAAAGACTAATTTGTTCCAAGCTCTCTCATTCTTGACGTGTGTAGTGCCTTAGTTCTTCCCAATTTTGGTTTCTCACTTTGCATCTCCTGTTTACTCTAGTTATTAGATATGCTCCTTAATTATGCAGAAAGCTCTCCTCCTTAAATATAAAACAATCTGAAGAAAAACCCGAGGGGAAAAAGGAAGGGGAGGCATTTCAATTTAAAAAATGCTGGAATGCAGAAGTTGTGGGTTCTTTGACAGCTAAAATATTATAGATAGTTCCTGGTATATTGGTGATGTAAGAACATAGAATCTTATTATAACATGGAAATAAAAATATAGTGGAAATATTTCAGTGAAGATAAAAATGTATTTGAATTAAACCAGTAGGTTTTGTCTCCTTAGACTTGCTTTTTGGTTTCATTACATTTTTTCTTGATTGCACAAACATTCCTTTTTTACTGGTTTTGTCTGACGCGCTATTATGTAAGTATTATGAATTTGATAGATTTAAATATTTTTTCTCTCCTTTGACTTTCTTTAAAGGTAACATTAGAACCTTTGCTTTGACTTCACTGTGTTCTAATAATACAGGGACCAGCCAAAGCTTTAGTTTTCTCAGCCACCCTCTTAGGCTGTCCTACAGAGCTGTTTCTTCATCTCAGGCAGTCCTTAGAGCCAGGTAGGTCTAAATTAACTACAGTAGCAATACTTGCTGCTCCTAGAAGGAATCTGAATCTCAGCATTAATTGGCAAGTTCAGTTATGCACATGGAGCAGTATGATTTCTTCAGTGCTTATTTCTCCATCTGCAGAGAAATGCTGCTATTCTTTTGTGGTTTTTTTAGAATTGCACGGCAATTGTGCGAATCCCCACCTCAAGCCTAAATACTCTACAGACACAACAAATTATAAGAGGATTTCTGTAAACAGGAAAATTAAAATGCCTTTTGGCATACTGATTAAGCCAAGAGCATATATAAATTGGGTTTGACAGTGGCAGGAATAAGAGCTAAAATAGCGGCCTGTTTTGCACTTCATAAAAGGGAAGCATAACAATGGGTGAGGAGTGTGTCAAACATTGCAAAGGGGCGGAATACATATTTATCAGCTTCTTTGAACAGAGTACTTGAGCTTCAGTTTCATCTGCTGCTATAAAGAAGCAGTATCAGAGCGTGAAATTGGCAATCAAGTAATACATATGCCATAGCCAAAAGCAAAACAATTAGCTGCACGGATCCACAGTTTATCTACTGATTTGATTGCGTTTTCAGCTCCAAACTTGATGGTTTTTAACTCACTGAGCAGCAAAGGCAGTAAACAAAACTCATTTGCTGAAAAAGTATTATTCTAGCCTGCAGCAGCAAGTCAGCCTTGTAACTTTGAGTGGGCAATATGGTGCATGTAGCATCTGTAGCGAATGGTCAATATGTGGTTCTGTATTGCAGACTAAAACAGATTAACTCCTGTTAAACTCAGTTGGAACTTTGTACTCCAATATAGGTCTTCATTTGTGTATGTGTTAGAGAGAACCTTTCAGAAATTTAGTTCTGTATTTAAGACTGAAGCTTATGAGCAGTGCATGTAGGTCAGGATTGGAATTTTATTGCCCTTAAGAAGTGAAAGCATAGTTTATGATCATTTACACTGTGAACTACAAATATAGTCTTCCTATGGAGTATTGGATTTTATAAAGTATCAATATATGTTAAAAACCCCAGTTTGAGTCCATTATTATTTCTATGCTTCCTGATAAAATTAAATCAACAGGAAATTGCAATGATGGGTAAAGAAAATGCCTTTTTTTTGAATTGCAGAAACACATGTATAGAGTGATACTTAAACACAAATTATGGTCTGTGGCATAAAAATTGCCGAAGATATCATTGTATTGCTCAAATATTATATATTAAGTAAGGCAATCTTAAGGCTTTCGGCATTTTTCCAGGCACAGTCATTTTGCTAGACTGTAATAAGGTGCACAGCATGCACTGGATCTCAGTTAATAACATTTATTTATAGTTTAAAGATGTTCCCTGTAGCCATGTTGTGCTGTTTGTTTGCTCTTGTGGGCACTTATAAAGTAGCATCCAGTGTTCTGTGAGAACAGGCACATATGGAAGGCAAGTCTTAAGCTTTGCCTTTCAAATCCTTATGAATGGGGTTTTAATTCTGGGAATTTAAACTATAATCAGTGGTAGCCACAAATTCCAGTGAAAGGGACCTTCATTTGGCATATCACAGTAACAGCCAGCTGTCCCTTAATTACAGAATTATGGTTTCTCTTTCAGCCTTTTAAAAATGAAGCTAAAGAATGTTTCTCCTGATGTTTGTCTAAAGCCAGTTCTAAAAAGAAACATGTGAAGAATGGCAAATGAAAAAAAAAAAAAAAAGGCACCAGATTTAATGCACTTGTCATATGACTTCTTAAAGTAATCTGGTATAGGTATTCCCATTCTTTATCTTTTTTCCCAAGATGTTACAGCAAAGCAAATGTTAGAATAATCGAAAGGCAAATGTGTACAGGCTAGATTTTGTTCATAGGTTTTAAGTCATCAGATTTCTTCTGATTTTTTTTTTTATTCTTTTCTTTAGCTCTCTTTCTTCTACCTGTAAACTTGATCATACAAGGAGGATATTCCTTGACATAGCCATGTGTGTAACTTGCAATTCCTGACACAAAACTTGTATTTGTGTGTTGTGACAAGTGACTGTAATCCTTTTAGCTGTACTGATTCAAAGTGTTTACTTTCTTTATGAGGGCTTGTTTGCCCTGGTTTCTCCTTTTGAGTAGTTAAACCAAGGCCAGACATCATTGTCAATAATCTAATCCTTTTATGGATTAAGAACATAATAAACAGCTTTGTATCAAAAATAAATGTAGCCAAATATTCTTTTGCAACTTGTAGCCAAGAATGGGTGCTTATGTAAGAATATTTAAGCAAGGCTGGCGTATGTAATTGTCCTTCCTTTTCCTTTCCAAATCTTCAGCTGTTTGCAACTTGAGTGATTTTTATGAGACCTATATAGTTGGTTTGCAGTAAACAGCTAATGGTTGATTTCTCTTTCATAAGCTTGTTCAGTGTCTTACCAAACCCACACAGATCCAGAGCATCAAATTGCAGTTTTTCCAACTGAAAAACTGAGTGGTGACCAAAATAATTTAATTTTTATAGCTAATCTTCTAGATGTAATGGTTGATACAATTACTGCTTGAACTCTAGAGTAATGCTTCAAAAATGCTCAAGGAGATTTTTGTATTCCTTAGTGAAGTGTTGCTTTCCTTGGCATTCTGTTAAGGACTGGGTATTATCACCCTTCTGCTTGCAACCCAGTGATTAATGTGCTTAACTGGTTTTAAAGTACTGGTTAATAGTGATAATTTAGCCTGTTAAATGCTGGATTTTAGCGAAGCTGAGGTATAAGTGGAGATCTGACTCTTCAGGAATCATAGCAGTCTGTTCCTGATTATCTTCAGTCTAATGTTCACTTCTTACTTTCTAGGCTACCAAAAAGACTAAAACACAAACTATTTTTGTATAGTTCTCAGCCAGTGGGCTAGTCTTAAATTAAGAAATGTTGCTTTCATAGATACCATGAGTCTCTGAAGTATTGCAGTACTCTAATTCTGAATTATTAGCTTCTACTTCCTAAACCTCTATATGGAAAAATAAATTTATGTTTGGAATGTAAAGTTTTCTTTCTATTATCCATAAGGCTGAATTTATTTTCTTTACAAGCTGTAGTATCTGTTCTTTGGATAGAAAAAGAATAAAGCATAGTCCTTGGTATGGCAGGCAGGAATACATATTGATTTCAACTGCTGTATGCAGGAGTTTCTTAAACATGAGCCGAAGTAGAAGTTCCATTTTTGGCTGAGAGTATTTCAGAGACAGTTATCCTAAAAAATGTTATTCACGTGAAAATGGATCTCCTCATAACAAGAACAATGTTTTCTTGGGCTTAGAAGACCCAGATGTGTGGATAAAGCTACTTTCTGGTTTATGCACTTTTGCTGTATCTGGGAGCTGTCCATCTGCTCTTATTTTATTACATTCCAAGACTGAGTTGCTGGTAGCAGACACAAGCAGTTAATCAAAGAATTAAATTGACAGTGTGCCTCCTAAATGACAACTTTGTTGCAAGGGTTCTTAGGTTGAGATGCAGTCTTAAAAAAGCACTGCCAAAACTTGGTTAGGAGCTAGCTTGGATTTTATGATGACTCTTTCCATTTAATGAACGGGAGAAAAATGAGGACATGGACTAAATTTACAGTCCATGTTTTCTAGCCCAATGGAAACTAATTAGAATAGGAAATTATCAGAGGATCCAGACTTTAAGGAAGGCCTTTAATGTATACACCAAGTAACATGAAGTTATTTTGAAAAATGACCGAAAGGACACTCAAAAGACTTCTCAGAATGAAGTTTCTCAGAATTTCTCTGTGTGAGATTTATTTAGCAAGGTAAAGGATTCTGCTTACATACACCATGTGAGAGAGAAAGCTATTCCTTTTATTAGTGCTATACCTTAAAACATGTAATCTGATTTTAGATGTGTATTTCCTTACAGGTTTTCTGTATGCCTTTCAGTTTCTTTGTACCTGCTTTTCAAAGTTGGAAAAACACTTCCCTGCTTTGTCTAAATGATCTGAAAGCAAGTATTTCAAGGCCATCAGTGTTCTGAGTAAATGCTGAAATCTGTGATACGATTTGATACTATTTTTACGAAAGTGAGATATATAAGCAGAAATTAGTCATAGAAATTCAGAAATTATTGTTAGAAATTCAGTTGTAGCTGCTTAAAATATTTTACAAGTAATGATCCTAGTATGAAAACTCTTCACTTTGAGACAATGTAGCTAATCAGTCTGAAGTGTGCAAATGAGTTAATTGAGTTTGTCAGGTTGGCATCTTAAGTTCTAAAATTCCGCTTCACTTTTAAGGAAGGCGCTTTGTCCCTTAGCTGTTTACCCTTCTGATCTCCTAATGTTCCTTGATGGTAGAGTGGAGTTAAACTCCCAAATTGTATTATTAATTGCTGTGTGCAAAAAGCAGTTCCAATTTTACAGAACCAGTGTTTTGAGAGAAGCAACTGGGTGAAAATGAGTGATTTTTGTTATTTAGTTAATAGTAATGATGTCAATGTAGGTTGTGTTTATTTACAGGATTACTGCAGTGCTTTCAGTTTGAGGGGGAATGCTATAATATACAGACACTTTAATGTTTGTTACTTGTCTGACAGCATCCAGATCTGATTCTCTGAGCGAACTCATTAGTTTCAAGGTGTTTTTTATGCAGTAGAAAAAGTCAAATATTTGTTTTTCAAAATACAACCTTTTTCTTAAATATTACTATATTTTTGCTTTACCTTTGCTTAGCATATGAGGAAATAATTAATTTTATTTCTATTTATGTGATATTTTCAGTAGTGTGTTTTCCTTTACAGTGTGATGTTATAGTTTGGATTTTTGTGCACATCAGAGAAATATTTGTGGTATTTTTTATTCCTAGGTGAGGATGAGTACGTATACGTATGTTTTCATTGACACTGAAAATAAAATCAGGCTTCAATGTATTTATCCTTTATATTTTGTTTTATTTTTTATTTATAGAAAAAAACCTCTGAATTATACTGTTATTTATCTTGTACAGTTACATGACCTGTGATGGATTAGCAAATAACTACTTTTATTTGGTCTGAATGCAACTTCCTGCATACAGAAAACTGTACTTTAATTGAAACACAATAGTATGTCTTTAAGCTTATTTTGCCTACAGATTACTGTTTTCTGTTTCTAGAAAAGTTAAATGAAATTAGCACGTACAAAATTAGGGCAGCTCAGATGAGAGCAAACTGTCCTAAGAGGTTAGATAAAGTAGTCTGCATTGGTTAATACATACGTTTTCTGCATCCCAAGGCTACTGTTCCCATTCCTATTAATAATGTTACAGAATCCTCAGAATCCCATTTTTTTCTCATCCGTCTTGCACAAAAGACTGCGTTACTTGCGTAGACAGATTTTAGTTTGTTGTTCGGCTTCCCAGGTGTCAGCTTTGTGGTAGCTGCTTACCCTGAGCAGCAAATCCTTGTGCACAAAATGATGCTGCATGTGCTGATGGCAGCCAGCAGTGCTCAGGTGAATGGTACCCACAGATGGTACTGACCCTTCCACGGATGGCTGCATTGATGTGTCCATTGATGCTGCCAGGAGACCATGTCCTTATGTAGGCATGGTGGCATGCTGTGAGAGAATGAACATTTTACTTCCATATATTCCAAAAATCAAAAGATCAGATTTATCACAAAAAAGTGTCCAGTTGTTCTGATTACCTGTTTCTAGCTGGAGAAGGGAATTACATAGAGGCCTAATGGAAGACTGCTGAAAACTATAAAAAGTCTCGACATTATGTAATAAAATTGGGTTTAAACGGGAAATAAAATTTTTCCTCATTGTGTCTATCATACTAAAGACTTCTTTATTTTAATATAAAGTCTTAAATCTGTTCCTTTTCATTTTGAACAACTAAATCAAAACCCCACTCAATTGACCAAACCAAAGTAGTGTAGCAGATTCTGTTGATTCTAGGTCACAGTTAGTTGTTTGCTTTTTTTAAAATTTTTTAAATTGGTTTCAATTAAGAAATAAATGAAGCATGACTAATTTAAAAATAAAATTTTTTTCTGAATTATATTTGAGTATTTTTGTACATGTTAATTGGCTGTGTATGTTTTGGTGGGTTTGTGCATGTGGATTGATGTGTGTGCTGGTATAATGTAGGTTATCAATCTTAAGAGAATATTCAGCAAGTAGGCAATGAATAAGGGTTCTCATTACAAATTGATGAACTTCTACTTGCAAGATAACCTTATTTGCTCCCTTTAACTCAGACATGAAAGTGTTGAGAATGTGAGAATTTTTTGCATTGGTCATGACAAGTTCAATGTAACAGAAGTCTTAAATTGTTACCTATTTTAACTGTAGTATCATTCCTCTTCTGAAATAATTTGTTCATAGAATCATAGAGTGGTTTGGGTTGGAATGGACCTTAACCCAAAGCAGATGTATATTCATGCTAGAAACAAATATAACTAAGCAAACCTATTGTGATTTTCTTAGTATTGCCAAAAAAAAGAGAACGTGATGTTAAAACTACTTTTTCTATTTGCAGCCCTGCTATAGTGAGCAGAAACTTTTCAGTGAAACAAGTAAATCTTGTTAGTAATAGGTAATTACTAATTAAAGCTTATGGAATATGTTTCGTTTTTTAATTTTGAGTTTAAAATATATATGTACTTGTGGTAAAACCAGGTTTAAAACTTTGTATGAAATAATCATTATGTTATGTGTAAAACTTTTCTTACATAATTGAACCCTTGAAATTAATATTATATGGTAAAATATATCTATAAGATCTTAGAGTGTGAATCAATAGAGGTGATGCAATACACAAACCATAGCTTGTAGTTTTAGGTTACTGGAAAGTGGAGGAGGAGTCATGGCACAATAGTCAGGGTAAGGGGAATCATGGGGACTTGAGAGGAAAACAGATTTAGCCAAGCTAAGAAGAGTAAGTTTCCCTTTACTTCTGCTAGAGAAAGAGGAGAGATCCTTAAGAATAGATCATTAACTCTTTTCTTTAACCTCTAATCATGCAGATGTTCTTTTGTCAGTTCATTTGTACTCAGAAAACAGACTGTACACCTTCCTTCTCTGTACATTGCTGACTTACTGAAACCATCAAGCAACCGAAAATAATAATAAAAATAGCAAAACCAAAGACCAAAAAAACCCCCCTCCAAGCTAACACCCAACAAAACCCCCCATCATATGTGGTAATTTATAGAGCCATATGTTTTGTCCTGTCCCAGAGGGAATGTGTGTTTATATTTTTTGGCCCAGATCCTTATTGATTTTTATGAATCAATACACTTTTATTGTTTAGGTCACTGACTTGGCATTTCTTTAAGTTAAAAAAAAACCAAAAAGCAACCAAGCTAACCAGCCAAAATCCTCCTGGTTTTGTTCTGCCAATAACTAGGTTGCTACCCTGCATATACTAATAATCAGGACTATAACTTTGATTAGACCGTCTGGACCATTTGTTGATAATGCTCTATCCTCACATTGTAAAGAAAGTGGATATTTTTACAAGCTATGTTTTGATTGCAAAGACATATAGGAAAAGGGAGAAGTAATGGCTCTATGCTCTAGAGGTAAGTCTGCATGCTTTCATAGAAGTGAAAACCTTCATTTTTTCATCTTCAGGGCCCTCTGCAGAATTTATAGATTCAGAGAAGTTTGTGAAAGATGCAGAGTTGTCAGAGGTGACATTTTTTAGATGTCTGAGTACATTTGGGTAAAAATACTGATAGCATGAACAAATCTGTTTTCTGAGATAGTTTTGTCACAACCTGGATCTTAATGTGCACCAGTAAGCGGAGAGGCCTTCAGACAGCTCTTTTGTCTCCCAGGCAACTCAGTTCTAGTATCAAGTGTGTCTATGCTAGAATCTTGTCTTAAACCTAGAGAGTATCCTGGAGAGAGTGTGTATATGTAAGAAAGTGAGTTAATTGTAGAACAAACAAACAAGAACCAAAAAAAACCCCAATCAAACAAACCCCAAAACTCACACTGAGGAAATGAGGGAAGGATTTTGTTACAGAGAGTTGGGATTTGCATTCAAGTATATAATTCTATCATTACTTTTTCTCTGTTAAGTATTCAGTTTATTTTTATACTTTTCTACTGTTTTGTTCCAGCTATCTCATAAACAGCCTACCTAACAACAGTTTGAATCTGGCATCCAGCAGGGCTGACATTCTCATAATTGATATGCCTGTGTTGATGAAAAATTTCCCCCACTTGGATTCCAGCAGAACACTCCGATTACAGGGAGTGCCGAGCACAGCAGAAAATCATACATTTTTAAAAATGTATTTTTTCAGATGATTGATGATCACTTTATTAAATATCACTGTTGCTACGTCTCTGAGTAATGAAATAAAACATTCTTCTGAGCTCCAGGGTCTGGAGCACAGCAAGGCAGCAATGCCACCATCACTGGGATGCTGGGTGGCTTAAGACAGGAGGAAGCAAACTCTCAAAGCTCTGTTCTAATAAAGTAGAATTAATTGTCAACAGCTTTGTATTATCTTTGCAAGAAATTGGCCCTTTTCTTGATATGAGTTAATTGTCAGTGTGGCCTTTGCACTAATTTCGTTGCCAGGAACAAGATTTGTATTCATACTCCTTTTCTTACAAGATGAAGTGACTCATGTAATGCAGTTAAGAATCTCGCTTGTGATGGGAAACTTGCCCTACTTCAAGCATAAATTTGTGGGGATTGATTAATTCTGTTTTCTTCCATTCTTGCTGCCATATTTGAGACTGTCTTTTGTTTCAGCAGTTCCCATATGCTTGCTTTTACAGTTAAATGCTCAAAACAATGAACTTTCTTCTGGAGCTTGATTACTCTATCTGGTATATTTTATTATTCCATCGTCCCAGTTACAGTATCCTTGCCCCACACACTACTGGGTTTAGACCCAGCCTACTGGTATTTTTTCATTAGAATCATGTTTCTATTTTGTTGTAGCAAAAAAATCTTTCCAGCAAGGTGACAGGCTGTGCAACCATTTTGGTAATTTGGTGTGTTTACTCCTGTGACTAATTACTTGGTTAAATGGTGACCTCAGTGCCCAGTGGACCATAGTATTATTTCTGCTGTCAGTGTTACTTTCAGGTTTTGACTTTTTCCCTGGGTTAGTATTGGCTCCTACAAGACATGAGAACTAACAAAAACATCTGTTGTCACCCTAGGGGGTTGTCAGGGTTTCATCCAGAGTGTGTGTGCAGATGTTGATCGTATTTTCACTACTCAGTACCACTACAATTGAAGATAATGGTAGAAGATGCTCTGAAGGAATTGGAGACTTTAAGCCAAACCTGCAGACGTGAAATAACAAACTGTTATGTTGGAAGGGAAGGAAGACTCAAAACCCCCATTTCTAAATCAAGCAAACAGAAAGTAGAAAAAATTAAGAAGGATGATACCTCCCTATCTCCTGAAAAAATGGCTTAGATCATAAATCTTTTCTCTCAACATATTCTGCTTTGCCACTAGACACCTTCTACTGAACTAATTGGAAGCTTACAGGCTCTTTACTCAGTCCCTACTGTGTTAGGGTAAACATCCCTTTGGCATTCAGGACACACTGTTGTTCACATTCAACTTGCCATCAACTCAGACCCTGGCAGAGGAAGTGCTAGCTTTATACTGCACTTCTTTAGTTCTGGACTGTGTGCTATCATTGTGAGCTTGGTTTTACATGGTGCTCCACAATCTTTACACTCCCTTTTTCTAGGTTATAATTCCTACGAGATGGTACTATCCAGGGAGATGGATAGTAGAATCATAGAAGGGTTTGGGTTGGAAGGGGCCTTAAAGATCATCTGGTTCCAATCTCCCTGCAGTGGACAGGGACACTTTACAATAGACCAGATTGCTTTAAGCTCCATCCAACCTAGTCTTGAATGCTTCCAGGGATGGGACAACTAGAATGTCTCTGGGAAACCTGTGCCAGTGCCTCAAAGCTCTTGTAGAAAAATCCAGGCTCCTTTTTTTCCTTTTCTGACTGGTACTTGGTTTAAAAAAAGACATTGGAGACTTTCACAGGGTTTGTTTTCATATGCTAACGGCTGCTGTGGCTGACT
This sequence comes from Corvus kubaryi, assembly GCF_017639235.1. Taxonomy (NCBI): domain Eukaryota; kingdom Metazoa; phylum Chordata; class Aves; order Passeriformes; family Corvidae; genus Corvus; species Corvus kubaryi. The sequence continues at coordinate 1,397,090 of NW_024580672.1, forward strand.
GTAATGGGAAACATACACAACACCTTTCTGGTGAGAGTGTAGAGTATGAGGGCCCAGTGTTTCTCTCTCTCTTTGTTTGAATTGTATCTGTTTTCATAAGTTGGTGGAGAGACAGAGACTGCATTTACTACCATACCTGCAAAGATGTTGCTGGAGATCATAGAAAAGGATAACTAATGAGGTGGTGTGTACTTAAGTAGTAGTCCACAAAGATCCACTTTGTCACCTGTAGAAGCAGTAGAGTTGTGTAGATTTGATGGTGTTGATGGATGAAGCAAATAGCTATAGGAAAAAAAGTGAATAGAAAAGAAAATAATGCTTTTACTGTTTTACTGTGTGGGGTTTTTTTTCCCCCCAATAGCCTCTGTTGTATGTAATTGCTTAGAACTTTGTGTAAAACATTCTTTATTTTATAAAATTATTAGTAGAGATTGGAGTTTGCTTAGTTTATAGTTTTCTGTTACTGCTGTGGTTACCTGCATGAGAAGAAATCAGTGTGGGAAAAGATTTCTGTGGATCTGAGGGATTCCAACTTAATTTTATAGGTAATAGTGGCGGGTTTTTGGAGGAAATAGAATTGTTTCATCATTTTTGAATCCCATAAAAAATGAAAAGTGAATGAAGGTAACAATTTTTCATTTTAATTTTCACAGCTCTTTCTAGTGACCCAATCAATAACAAGGAGACTTTGTTTCTGTGGAGAGCCCTTTAAAATATATTTGAAGTCAGGTTTTCCTTAAACACCACAGTTAAAAAATCTGATATAGGACTTAGTCTTAAGGAAGAAGCTTCCTTCACAGGAAGTTCATTTATTCAGCAGAAATCTTTTGCAGCCTGAGGTGAGGGCCAGTAGATGCTTCTAGGCAGTGGTGATTGCTGGTGTGGGCAGCAAGTAAAAACTACACATCGCTTTTAGTTTATTGGGCACTTTACAAGTGGTAATAAATTGAAGCGTTTGAATTATGTGTGATGCATCCCATGATACCTGTGAGGACTTCGAAAGTGACCAGGAATAAAAACATCCTTGAATCCTTTTCTTAGAGTTGTATATCTGCAGACAAAATGGGATTCATGGTACATATGACTTCTGCTTTTGTAACCTGCAGATCCCATTTTCCTTGTTACACTACTTTGTTAGGATAAAAGCCATACTTTTTAACTCAAAAAAAAGATCTTACAGTTTATGCCTTTCTCCCCTTCCTCCCCCCCAATTTCCATCAGCTGAATCTGAAATGCAGAGATAATATTTATTTCTCAAATACATCCCCTAGTTACATGTATTACTTCAATGTCTTGTTGCTGAATCAACTAGAATCAGATGTTTGGAAGATGTGAATTACTGATGTATGAATCATTACCTTTTTTTTTTTTTTTTTTAAACTAAGGCTTAATTAAGCCCTTTCTTCTTTTAAGAAGTAGTTAAGGTGAAATTTTTAAAGTCATGTGATACTTGCATGGGATTGTCAATGACTCTCATTCACAGATAAATTATGGGGGGCACCTGCATCTTGAAAAGCTGTGTGAGGTAATTATGCAGCACGGTAAATGGAGAAGATCTCTTAAGCTTCAAGCTGATGAGTAGGTTCAGTAAAACACGTCTTCTGAATTGTGTAAAGTGTGACAGCCTGCTTTGATGAACTGTTCAATCTTTATGCTGCTTTAAACTCTTTACCAAATAATTAATATAACATTTAAAAGAAAAAATGGGAGTTCTAGGCTCTGTAATAACATTATCACATTATCACAAAATTGCAAGATATAAACCAAGGGCATTCAAGATTGAAATTTCCATAGTAGCCATAACTTTATTATATGTTATTGTCAACTTCTGCTCTCATGAAGATCGAGCAAATTAAAACTCAATACTTTTTGATGATTTAACAATAGTTATACTTTAATTTCTTTTTCCTCTTATTTAATCTTACAAAAAAAGAGCTAGAAATTTAAATTGACCTATCCTCTCACCTCTGTTCATTACCTTTCCTGCTCAGGTGACAGTAACTGCCTGCTGTGTCATGCATAATTCATAGGTGGAGTGAGTGTTTAGAGGTAACATATTTTTGTAACATATGCTGTATTTGCTGGTTTGATAAATTTTGAAACCAAAAACTGCAGACTCATGAGAAAGAACAATGACTGCATTTAATTACCTCACTGACCCTCTGCTACTAATGCAACTCTGCCAGGGCTGCTGCTGAGCATTCAGGCCTCTGAGGAACTTCAAAGAGTTGCTGTTCTCATTTAGAAAATGACCTATCAGAGTAGGAGCTTCACCTACAAGTTTTGGTACAGGCAGATTCAGTCCTGCATTGAACAGGATGTGTTATGAGAGCCAAGAATGGACTCTATGTATCTTTATTTTCCACTAGTCCGTCTTCTGACTGCTTAAAAAGGCAATGTTCAATGTCACAGTCATGCATCAATTCCTAGCAGTTCATCTCTGCTACGTGCACAAGAACTGGGGTCATCTCTGTGCCACTTTAAGTTATTCCTGTTTTTAAGGTGATGAAGTTAAGAGAGTCAGAGAATTCACTGAGCTTGTTCTAATTCTATATAGCATAACAATGGGGCTGTAATATGCAAATCAGACAGAAATTTAGCAGTCCTCTCCTCACTCCCTTAGATTTGAGCCAGTATCTGTAAATTTGGAACAACTGTGAGTGTTTCCTTGCACCATAAATGTATCAGGTGCTGTATTTGTAGTCTGCAAGTTTTGATACTGGGTAATTTGGATGCTGATATTTAGTGTCTAGGAGGTGAACCAAAGTAATATAAGTTGCCTAAAAGAAATAAGAATTAAGAACTTTTGTCTGCCATTTATGCAAGGGAGTCATGAGATTTACATTATACAAAATTGTTTTCATAGTAGTGGGTAATAAACGAAGTTACATCTACTTGATTAAATAAATAGCACTTACACATTTCTTATAGTGTGATGTAACTGGGCTTTTAGAGGGAAATGCTGAGTCTAATGAAATTATTTTATAGTAATCGTTAAAACAGTTAGTTGGCAAGTAAATCTGCATTTGCGATATTTTGAGAAGTACAGCTGTATGTCTTTGCTCCAGATTCCTGCACATTTGTGTGCTCTCTGACTCCCCCCTGCACCAAGTTCTTGCCGTTTGAAAGCTGCATGGCACTCTGTAATCTCTGAGTGAGAAGTGTTGTGTGCTAGTAAATAGTTTTAATTACTTATTGGCTGACCTGCTGCTCTTCAAATATTTATGTGCTGCATACTGGAACTTATTTTCCTACTTCAGGATAGGCTGAGATATGGCTTTATATCCTACAGAGAGCTGCCTTTAATTCATTGTGCTTTCCTTTATGATTTTAATACAATAATAATAAATGTTATATACTACCCTTGAATCAAAAGAGTCTTAGAGATTACTCTTTTATTGAATTTGGCAGATGATAGAATTCTTCTCTGGTGTTCTTCAAATCATTATTGTGTGTTATGTGTGTTATGATATTACCAGCCTGTTATATTTGCAAGTCTGTTATTTTTGGTCCCACTGCCTTTCTCCTTCATCTTTTATGCTGTTATCTTTAAATACTTCTGAAAAATCATGAATCTGTTTATAAACATGTATATGCAAATAAATTCTCTTTGAGGCTCAGCATTGAAGATGGCCAATATTCCTGTAAAATATTGATAATTTGCTATTTTGCATATAAAGAAAACGCAAGTATTTAGGTCCATCCTTTCCATGTTAAAATATTTGATTTGAGTCAAGTGAAGTTCTCAAATTCCTGTCAGCAAATTTTTGTGGTGAAAACCTGTCCTTTCAGCTAAGGAAGTGAGTGGTTAATTCCTTTTATGTAAAGACCAAAATTCCTGTTTTGGAGTAGCTATACTACCTTGTGCTTTGTCCTTTAAGCTGTGCACTGCATTTCCTAATCCATGGCTTCTTTGTGATTTTTGGGCAATAGAAATGTGATTTTGAGAATGAGTTGTAGTCATTCCGTATTTCACAGAAGAGGGGAAAAATTTCCTTCTGCAATTCAGTCTAGATCTCCTTCTCTTGGATACTGCTGGTAGCACATGCAAGAGAGTATGATGAAGTTAATGCAATGAATGAAAGCATCCTGTTTGCTAATGGGTACGAACCTCCTTTCTGTGGTTGAGCAGGATGGAGAAAAGTACACAACTGAAAAGATGCTGTGAAGTTTAACTGCACTGACAAAGCAGTTTGTCAGTTATTTTGTAAGTGGTGTTTGAGTATATCTTTTGGTGAAAGAAACTTTCTACTTTTGTAACATTTCAATGGTGTATTTAATTGACTATTCCTGGCAGTGAATAGTTATTTTATTCATTTTCTTACTGCAGGTTCTATCACGTAATTATTTTGTAAAAACTACCTTGTAATCTAGATCCTAAAGGTCATAAAAAATTTACTCGTAATACTGCTCTTAAAATCAGAAAAAAAATATGTTATTTTTCTATTTTTCATCCTTTCATGGTAGTAAAAAAAAAGTGCCAAGAGGTAATGACTGAAAAACTTGGAACTGTGTATTACTTAATGTTAACAACAACAACAACAAAATTACAAGCAATCAACTAGAGTACTTCCTGTAATCAAGATAAGTAAGTTAGGTAACTTCCCCACTGTTTCTTACTTTTTTTCTCATTTTTAAGACTGGTTTCTTGCATTTGTGAAGCACTTTGAGACCTTTGGATAAATATTTAAAATGTTTTTACATCTGTGAAAGATACTTCTTATTCAATAGTATATAGGTAATTTGGCAGTTTTCACTTCATGACAACATCTGTATCAGTTTTATTTTCAATCGTATGCTTACTTTGATTTGCCTTCTGGAAGGTGGGAGGAAACAAGACAGGAGGATAACAGAAAATGCATGCACTTTTCTGCCCTTCTCTGTGCTTTTCTATTAAGGAGCCCTTTTCTGTAACTTTCTATAAGTTTCAATAACTCAGTCCCATCTAAAATTGCTTCCTACATTTTTGCAAGTTTAGTTTCTATCATATTTAATCTACTCCAAAGGACTTTAAAAAATATATTTTGAAAGGATGACCTCAGTGTAAGGCTTGAACCACAGAAGATACAGTTAACGACAAGTGTCTTACATGATAATTGTCTAATCTACTTAATGTACGTATTTCTATGGTGTGTAGGGACCAAAGAATAATGAAATGTGTCCTTCCATTTAAGTGTAGTGTCCCCATTAATAAAGTGAAATGCTTGTTTGCCCTTTTGTCTGCTACTTTATAATTGAAAGGGCCTTCAGAGAATATTTTAATGCAATAATAATTTGGTCTTAGAAGAAATTAATAAGAAATGCTCTGTTAACTATTAAAAAGGAAAATAAATTTATAGGCTAGGTATTAGTTTGACATTTTGTGAAATATTTTCAGTGAATGCTTTTAACCTGTGCATCACTGACTTGTCCTATTTCTTTCCTTATTTATATATTGCAGACAGTAAGTTCACTTGTTATGTAGTTTTATAACAAGTTCAGAGGTTATTTATTTCTATCAATGGGGTTTAATACACAATCAGAAGCAACAAAAGAAAACTTAGTCTTATTTTTATCAATAAATTTACATGAAATTATTCACACAAACTGTTTAACTTACAGCAAAAGCTTACATAATTATGGATATAAACTCCTGCTAACTTGAACCAATAGTTCTTAAAAAGCACCATTTGTCTATTTGAATGCGTCTAAGTTTGCAATGACTTTGTCATTTTTCATTTCCCTATGTCATCTGGAGTTCTTAATTGCTTCTCTTTTGCACATCTGTGTTAATATGTTTAATTGTCTTATATAACTACTGTAACAATCTTTACCAGTAGGTTTTTAGTGTGTCTTACTTTGTGATTTCACCTACATTATGCCTGCATTGTCTTTGTGTAATACCAAGACACTTAAAATCCTACATATATTTATTTTTATAAGGCTCCTATGCAGCAGAAACTACTGTTGCTCTTGTTTTATAGCTGCAGGGTGAAGACATGAAGAGATTAGACAATGTGGCTGAGGATTTTCAAAATTTGATGACAGAACAGGGACTTGCAGCATATCTCTCAATTCTTAGGCACTTGTATGGAAATCTGCCAGCCAGTTTTTCAGTTATTTGGAAATACTGTTTCACATCAATGGAAGTGTTACATTATAACACTGCCATTAATGTGTAGAAATTTTTAAACTTTGAAATGAATCTTTTTGTACTTTCGTCAGATTTCAGATAACGTAGGTGTCTGCTGTTTCATATTCTTAAGTGAGAGCCATACCCAGGAACCCTTCATTTGACAGACTGTTGTACTATTTGTGGAATCACGGGTGGAACACTATATTTTACTAGTCTAGTTTCCCTCGTCTCTCAGGTCAAGGTTTTAGAATTAATTCCTCTACTGCAGCACTTCTTGTCAGTCAAAGCAATAATGTGAAAAGGGAATTTTGTACAAGTAACCCATACCAGAAATATGAAGGGCATAGAACATAAAATCTGTGAGGATTGCTGAAGGTTTGCAAAAATGCAACAGAGAAGCTGGTGACTGGAGGGGGGGAGGGGGGAGAGAGGTTTCCTTGGTCACCATAGAAAGAAAGAAAGTAAGGCTCTGGTTATAAGGACTGGCAAGATGCTTCTCAAAAATTCCTTGGGAGTGCAGAAAACCAAGTATAACATCTTAGTCTTAAACTAATAAGAAAACTTTTGTATTCTATTTTTGACTTATTTTACTTAATCTTACAAATTTGCAAACACCAAGTTATATAGCTTGTGAATATTTTATGAGAGCAAAATGTTGGGTTATCTCATCAGCCATGTTTTCCATACATCATTCTGGTTCTTTTATTCAGTGAAAGGAATAATGTTTGTCTGGGTATCAATAATTAATCCTTTGAAACAAGTCAAACCATAGCTACAGCACGATAACTGACGTCAGTGTAACCTAATATTCAAAGAAATGCTGTGGATAGGCCAGTTTAGAAGGACCTCTTAGCTCACATTTAGTTAGTTTAGCTTTTGCTTTCTCTTTCCTACAAGACTGATTCTTGCAAGGGGTTTGTAAGTCTCCATAAAGCTGTTCATTTCTCACATTGCCATTTGTTTTGTTTATTAGTACTCCAGTGAAGATCTCTGTTTCCTAAACTGCCCTGGACCAGGTGAACAGCTGCAGGGTTTTTTTGTTTTGCTTGTTTTTAGCACTGGATGAACTGGTACTTAGTAACTATTAAGATGGAGACTGAGGATGGTAACTATATGTGACAGAAGGCATCTGCCATGGCAATATATTCAGTAGATACCTGAAGTCTTAACATTCACTGTACTTTGCCCAGCTTCTGAGAATGCAGCATCATATTATGGTTTTATATAAATTGAAGACCCCTATTTGGAGATTTCAAAGTGGCAAGTGAATGTATTGAAGGACATGGAATTAAATTATTGGCAGAAGTCTAATAATTTTAAACAGTGTTTTAGACATTTGCCTAAGAGAAAGGAGAAATAATCTTGTAGGCAAAATTATTCCTCTTCACATAGCACCTCATGGTGACTTTGGGGAAACAGGTGAATGAAAAGGAAAGGAAAATAAATATAGATTCCTAATTTATAAGAATGGCCATTATGAAAGTGTTGTTGGTATGATATAAAACATTTCTTAAAATGGCAGGGTCTAGGAATGCAATGCTCTTAATTGAACGGTAGTTAGTAGAGATAAAATTGCTAGTTGCTAGCATCATTATCTAAAGCAGCCCTTTCCTAACTGCTCCAAACTATATTTTTTTGTTGTATTACTGCTGCATACTTTAAACTAGGAGCAGCTGCCATTCTGACAGACCCTTTCTCATCTCATGTTATCTAGGATGGAATTGAAAGGCCAACACTGTTTGCTTCATTGGTGTTACTGTTTTTAAACATCTGCTTAAATTGAGCCATACTACTTTCTCTTGAGTGCTGTGGGTATGACTCAATGCTGTGTATCTCATTACAGGTGATACTTAATGATTTTTGTGTGATATTCAACTAGTTACATGTTAGATACATGGGATTATCAAATCCTTTTCTTTGTTTCACCACACTTCAACCCAGTTCTTTGCCCTCACATTACCTGTTTCCTATGTTTTTTAACATATTTTAGCAGGGTGCCAAGTTTTTTCAGTACCATACATCAAAGAGTTCTTTCCAGGTTGTCTTTACGGTGTCCTGTGTTTTTAGGTCTTTAAAAAAACCAGATTATTCTTAGATGATGAGGCTTCGTAATAACTTTCTGATTTTATTTTGTCTTATCCTGAATTGAGTGAGGTGTCTGTGCAGTGGTTCTATGTTTGTACAGAAATTTAAGAGGTGAAATGAAGCAAGCAGGACTACATTTTGAAAACTGTTAACTGTTTTTGGGTAAACTTTGCTTTTTTGAATTCTTCTTCCTTAAAGTAACTGTGTTCAAGAATCCCAGAACTTAATGTAATCAAAATCAATATTTATTGCTGAAAATAGAAGACAAGCCATTGAAGTTTCTGGTCCAGGTCTGTGTCAAACCATTGGTAGAACACTGAGTACTGATTCCTGCACATGCCTTCTCATCATGCTCTCTTTCATTTTGTCATTAAGTTCAGGAAAAATATATTTCACAATATACTGCTTCTCACTTAATCTACCTGAATGTTTCTGTTATCAAGTAATTAAAATAATGAAAACTGGTAAGCAGAGTGGGTAAAGATCCCTTACTTGTAATACTGAACTTGTAAATAATTAAACAATTATTGTCACTGTCAGGTTATTATTTTAAGCACCTTTTTCAGGTATTGGTGTTGGTTACTCAGTGCTTTGAGATGAAGAAATATCAATGGAACAAGACTATGCATTTAATAACAGGACTGATTTTTGTGTTCAGTATATTAAAAAGAGCAGCCTTCAAACCTCCTCTAGTGATCTCTGCACAATTGCATAATGACTTGGGGATAAACTTTTCCTAATACTTAACTGCCAATTAAATAAGATAAAAAGCTAGCTATGTAGATGAAAAATATAAAATATCCCAACCGAATACAAATATTACATAACAGCAACTAATCTGCATATTAATTACAGCTACAATAATGTCAAGAGCTAGGCTGATCGTGAGTGTTCCAAATCATACTTGGCAGGGGATGACTGTTTTACTTAAATTTTAATTAAGAAATAATATGGGTGGGAGATTTTAATAGATGTGAAATCAGTAGTATAAATACAGTAATACAGCCATTCAAATGTATTACAGATTTTAATACCTATAGCGAATCAAATACTGAATAGGTTTGTCATGTCTTACTGCTCTGTTCTATTGGCAACCAGGAGACAATACAGCAAAAGAACTATAGGTTATAAAAACCTTTTCGAAATATAAAAGCTACCTTGCTTCTTCGATTAAGTAAATTGCCTACTATTTCATTGAGTGCTAGGAAATTTTAAATTATTTTTATATCTTATGAGCAATCACATCTAAAGACAAAAACATTGGGTGGTAAGGAAGAAATGTGCACAATAAAAGAATTTTCTAACCTTAATACTTAAAAGTTCACTAACATAAAATGGACGTTTTCATTTGGCTCTTTTTTTTTAGTGATCTGTAGTTCTGTGACTTTCTGTAGCAAGGTCTATAGTTGTGAGTGTTTTTAGCAAGGTATGTATCCGTGCAGTTTTAAACAGGGGTTGCTGGGTGGAAAGATCAAAAAATACTCTGGTTTCATCTTCATTCTGCCAGTGACTTCTCTAGTGTCTGAGTTAGGCACCTAATCACCACCTCAGTTTCTTATCTGAGAGGAAGAGATAATTACACCTCCTTTACTATGAAAACCACATTAATTCACTCAGTATAAACTTGTACAGAGTATGAAAGCTCACTGTGCAATGCAGAGGAGGATGATGGAGCAAAATCTGGTGTGTGAAGCTTACATTCTGAAAGACAAGCTCTAGCAGTTACAAAAGGCAGAGAAACTGGTGGGAAGAGAGAAAGAAATGGCATGTGTAGTGTTTTAAGTAGTCTGTAGCTGTCAGGACTGTGGGGCTCCCTGTGGGCCAGGGGCCTGCCCAGCACCCTGGCTGGGGTAGTGGGACAAGGCTCTGGCCTGGAGCCTTCTTGGGGCCAGCCTGGAACAGCAGCCTGTGGGTCTGGCAAGGGGAACTGGCTGTGAGCTCACCAAGGCTGGATGGGACAGGGCTGTGGGAGCCCTGGGTGGGGCTGGAATGGTGGTGTCCTGGGCCACGGAGGGCATTGGAGTCAGGGGAGACCCTGGGGACAGTGGCTACGACCAGTGAGGCCTTGGAGACATGTCTAGGTTGCCTAAGCTTCAGTATTTTACCTTGTTACAAGATCTGGAGTATAAAGCCTAGTTTTCTCTTTCCTGGTTTATAACTGAAACCCTGATGGTGGTGGAGGCATTTCTTTGGGACTGATCTGCATGGCTTTGTGATGCTTTGGGTCACCAGTTGGCTCCAGCCAAGCGTTGCTCTGCTGGAAATGCCTCATGCTGTGCCGTATATCGCTGTCCTCTGCAATGATCTCATTTCTGTAGGTTGTGCTCTGTGCGTGTGCAGCACAGGATATGTCTTTCAATGCTGAGTGCAAAACATCTGATTCACTATGTCCAAATTTGTCAGTGAATGAGGTCCAGTTATGCAAATACAGAGAAATTTTTATCTTCTGTTGTGTTATTTGCTTGGGAAGTGTACTGAATTACTGTTGTAACTCTGAATAATTTGTTATTATCAATAAAGCAACATCACACTGCTCTGTAATCGCTGTTAAGAACGTAGAGCTTGCTTTCTAGGAGGGAAACTCACAGAGGAAAAAAGTCTGATTAGCTAATTAAATTGCAGTGTTGAGATTCTCTATAAACAACTGTTGGTCTCCATATTATATTTTAGCATTGTTCTGCTGTTCTTTGCTGACAGATTCAGTGAAATTGCTTTATTAGTTAAGTGCTGCTCTCAGGGAGTGTCCAGCTGTCTTCTCAAGGCCATCTCACAGCTATGGACTTTGACCATCACAGGGTAGTATTTCTACTGTAGTAATAACCATATAACCAGCATCAAGCATCTTTGCTTGTATAAAAGATATCCTAAAGGAGATTAATGGTTATTGATTTCCTGCTTAGTGGCCTACAGACAAGACACCTGTAAACAAGATCTTTCAAGCTGTTGGTCTGTGCAGAGTGCTTGGAGCACTAATGCAGATCTATGGGCGCAGTTCAAGTACTCAGTACTTGCTGCAGCACTGAATTTTGCTGCCTCTCCTATTCTTGTTTAGCATAACTTGTCAAGTAGTCAGGAAGTCATTAGTATTATGCTGTCACGAAAAGCATTCTCATGGCACAGTCTGATACTTTGCATGCGATATGATTTAAGCGCTGTAAAATCCATGCTGGCTTCTCCTGTCATTTCCCTTGATGTTTGTGCAGCACCCATGACTGTAGCACATAGCAGGCAGTTACAGAGCATGGCATCCTTGCTTGCAGCATCCATGAGAGACTGATATGAATTCCAGTGCATGTGACTCATCAGTGAGCTCGGTGCAGCTGAGGCTCCTCTAATTTCTAGCTCTTCATTCTGTGAGAGCCACTTACTGACAGAATAATTCCTGTGATATATTAAACACTTTCATTGAAACACAGGTTCACTGATAGCATGGCATCTCCCTGAAGATTCTCTATGATGTATTTTGTTCCCCTCATACTTGATAATTGCTGTCTTGTTACATCCTCCTTCTCAGTGAAGGTTTACTCTGATAATGAATTCTAGTGATAGTAAATTGAACATAAATTATGTTCACACCTAGTATGCATTATTTTCAACTGATACATCAAAAGGTCTTTCAGTGTACATCTGACAAATTCATTTCTATGTAACTCTGTAATTGCATACAGAGCTGTTGTCTATTATGTTGCTTGTAAGGAAGGAACATATAGCACATTTGGTGCCAAGTATATGTTTTGAAGATGTAACGTCGAGGAGAGTTTTATTCTATAGGTTGGTACCTTATAGAGCGTTTCTATTTCTCTTATTTCTAAAGAGATACGGGCAAGTAGGTTCTTAATTTCATCTAGCAGGGATCCAGGAAGACAGATTTTCTGGTTTTTATAACATTGCTATATACTCTTTCTACCTGTATACTGGCTTTCACTGTCAAATTGCTAAACATTAACTAACCCAAATACTTACTTTGCAGGAGGCCCAGAAGATCAATGGTGGTGGAGATGCACAGGCAGATGGAGCCTGCAAACCAACAGATGAAAAAGAGGAGAATGTGGCAGCAGAAGTGGGATGGATGACGTCTGTGAAGGATTGGGCAGGAGTCATGATATCTGCCCAGACATTAACTGGCAGAGTACTTGTAAGTTTTCTATGATTTTCTATGTTTTTATTTTGCAGAACATTTTTAAGAAGCACTGTGTCCCAGCTTTAGTGGAGGATTTTTGATTGGTTTGTTGCATCAGCACCGAGTTAATCCCAATTTTCTCTTTTAGAAATAAAATAGCAGACTAATTCCCACTGCAAGAGAGGCAGAGACAGCAAGTAAGAAAAACTGACTTCCAGACCACTCCCCAGCGTGTTTCAGTACTCTGGCCCTATGATTTTGAACTATGCTGCAAACAGCGAGTTTATTAATTTCATCTTAGGTGTTAAAACTATAGACCTATTTTATCTGAAAGTAAAATTGTGCTTGGAAAAATGGAAGCAAACTTGAAAAATAAGCCCAATGTTGCAAACGTAGAGAGTGGTCAGAACTGTAAAGCAAAGACAAGATTGAATTGGGTACGCAACAAGATTTGTGATATTTTCAATCGACTAGTAATGATTTTATATTCTCTTCATATTTTTACTAGGTTTGTTATCCTTCAAACATGTGAACAGCTATGTATCAAATGGGAGACAGGTATTATTAATACGTGGTTTATAGTGAAAAAAATTTATAGTTTTTCACTTTATTTAAACATCATTGCTTTAGAGCCTTGTCAAGCATTAAAATGCAAGGGTTTTCTGTGGAGTTCACTGCAGTAGAAAGAGTCTCCTTTGTCATTTTGATTAGTTTTCTTTTTAGAATGCACATACTTATAAAATAGAAGCTAAAGTGATTTAAATTCCATTTAAAACTTCAGATAATCCCAGTGAAACTTTGTAACTAGTTTGGGTTAAACTGAAAAAGGATTTGGGTCTTTGTTTATTTTGGTTAAGAGGTATTTTACAGTAAGTCAATTTTGGACTATAGAGTAATTATTTGGATAGGGGAAGGGAATGGAGGAAAAGAGGGGAGATTGCACTTCTTAATCAAGTATCTTACAGGAAAAAGTTGGGGTGAATTAATTGCCACTCTATTGTTTGATTCTGTGAGCATATTATTTTGATCATTTTTCCTAGAAATACCTTCTTCACTTATTTTTATGTTAGTTGCTGACTCTTATCAATAGCTGGAAAGTTCCCTTGCTGCTTTTAGCATTATATGTTTTCTATGTGCAGCTGCAATACTGACAGTCTTTTAGTGACTGTCTTTTAAAGAACGGTGTTTTGCGTGTTTCCTGCCATCTTCAGCATTAAAAACCCTAAAGTCATGCTTCTAGTTCCAATTTAAGTATCAAGGCTAGAAATCCCCCAAACCCAGAGTCCTCTGCTCCCACCTATGCTGTCAGAAATTGCCCTGCGTTGATTTTACCGGGCTATATGTGAACACAGATAGAAACCAACAATTGGGACCAAAATGTAATATACATAACATAAAATATATTTGACTTCAATATACTGGGAGAACTTACTCAACACTGTTTGATGACTTCATTTATTTCTTTGGGGTATTTTTTTTTTGTACTTAGAGTTTACCACTGCATTTTAAAAGGGACCAGCTGGCCAATGTCATTGGGTTAGGTTATTTCTGAGAATATATTTATAGTCTTGTCAAGATATAGCAGCACATATTGTGCACATCTGGGTTTATCAATATGACTGGCGATCTGAGAAATAAGTAACAGTGCATGGAACCTCTTAGTTAATTTTGGTCAGTTTAGAAAACAAGGTGCATTTATTTTAATATAGCAATCATCAAATTCAGTATTTGAATTGACAGGATATAATTTATGGAGGACCATTTCCAGAATGGACCATTTGGCTGTTCATTTAAATTTTACTTTCTGAGAATATTTGATAAAGGTTAACTGCTTCAATGAACATTTGTGCTAGGGCATAATACTGACATTATTTTTAGATATAGGATGTAGTAGAATCAAATTAATATTTATCTTGAAGTGTATTTTTTGAAAATATAGGACTTACTCATGGATTCCTACTAATTTAATACAGCCTGTTCCTATATTTCAGAATTGAAGTGCTTTTTTTTTTTTTCCCCCTGAAGAAGAGAGAACTGGTGATTTCAGATTTATGAAATCAAAATTCTATGAGATATCTGACTTAAGAAATTATAGTACACTTTTACCCTGTGAGAGTTTAAATTAAAATCAATCTTATATATCCAGTGTTTACAAAAAATGCTTAAAAAGCAGTCCAATGAAAATGGACTTTGGAGAAGAGTTACAATTGAACTTCAGTTCAGCGTGAGCACCTGAAGGCTGTTGTGGAACTGCTGCCCGGGTTTATTTGGCAAGTGAAGGAGACAAGTTAGCACAGTGTGAAACACACATCAGTGCGAAGTAGAAGCTTATTTGTGTTTTCTGTGCATGGAAAAATCTCCCATTGTTATTTTTACCTGGAAAGTCATTTTCTTCACAATAAATCTTAGTGGACTGTCAAGTGCTATTTGTGAAATCTAAAAGGGCTGCTTTTTGGAACTTTCTCTGCTGGAGTCTATCACCATATCTTTGCCATGTCTGATCTAGCTTTTGTTTCTTCCCTAGTAACCTTATAAAACAGCTTTCTAATTTATCATATCAGTTTGTCCAGGTGCTTTGTGAATATTGAAACAAATATTTAAATAGCAAGTGCTCCTATAATTACCTCTTTAATATTTAAATGTTATGGCTACTCACAGGTGAAGAAAATAAAGGCCAACACAACATACATGTTTAAAGGTTATAGCTTCATAGTGTAGTACAAAATTGGACATTTACATTGACATTGGACCATTTGTACAATTCTCTAGTGAAATCAAACGTTTCTATTTGCATAACAGATGCAGACTTGAAGGCCTTAGGCAACATTGTAGCCACAGAACTAGTTGAAAACTTTTTTTTAGTCAGAAAATACTTTTTTTGCAAAATAATTTACAAAATCATGTGTTTTGTTGCATCTGCTGGAAACTAAGGGATGTTACTTTTTTTTCATGGTCTGGGTCATTGGAGACAATTAGTGAAATGATTTAATCCATTCAGAGACAAGCACTGAAGTCTTCAATAGAGATGATTCCCCTCCACACTAGTTTTAAAAATGTTTAATTCATTGGTGGTTGAGAGGAAAGGAAGAGTTCTGTACCTGAAATGAAAGGTGAAAGAACCCAACCATATTTGTAATCTCCTCCTGCCCAGTTCAATTCATTGGAGGGAGAATTACATTTAAAGACTAAACAAACAGGAGAAATTAAAACCTTGTTTGTTGTTGTTGGGAGCATCATGCGAAACAAGAATGGGAGATGTTAAATAGTTAAACCATTGACTTTTCAAAGCATTTGGCCATCACTTGCTTTATCATTATGTCAGCTGAGTGTCTCCTAGCCTATAATTTGTCTATAAGAGATGTAAAAGTGGCATGTGCATGGGATTGTACTAATACTGCATTTGTTTCAGTAGTTTATGTGAATATAGTAAAGATGAAGTACTGAAATAGACTTCTTACTGCTTTAGCAGCTAAATTCTATTTCTGACATTTCAGAAGTGGTTTAGGCACAAAGAAATATTCACACTACCCAATTTCATCTGAAGGGCAGGCTTTGGAGGAAGAGATTTGTATAAGGTGATCTGGAATGTCCTTCAGTTAGAAACTGTTTTTGTTTTTTGAAGTAGTGCAGCTGCCTAGTCATGGTGCCTACAGCTGTGTGGTCAGAATATCCTTTTTTCCCTCATACTTTAGGTTTGAACCTAACTTTCTTGGTGACAACCACCTTTGAAAATGTGATTTTTGCCCTTAAATAATGTAGATGTGACTTTGACATATGGTTTAAAAATGTGTCCATGTTAAATTGCATAAGCACATGATTTAAGAACACGTAAATGAACCTGTGCAGTTCTGTTTGTATTTAATGTTGAATGGCATAAATATAAATAACAGTAAAAGGTAACAGTTTACTTAAAATCTGTTCAGGGAAATACTGATTTACTTTAAAGTGCTGTAAGATGCTGTAGATGATGAAGTATCAGATTCCTGAGGTGGGTTTCTCAAAGAAGAATCAGAGACATTCATAATTAATCTCAAGATGCAGGAAATTAAACATATTTGTGAACTGATTTTGCTTTCTGAAATTATATAATTTGAGTAAGAAGAAAAATATTTCCTTAATTAGATGGAGTGTTTCACATACAGAAGAAAGTCACACGTATCTCGTTGAATTTGACACAGCTCAATCTATGGAAAGCTTTAGACCCTTGACTGGACTTCTGACGAACTATTAAAAATGGTAGGGGGTCTCACTAGTCATTCAGGGAAAACCAGTGGATCTTTACTTATATAAGTATGTATAGTAAATTTTCCTGGGAAAAATATGTAGGTATTTTATATGCTTTTTGGTTTAGTTTACTTGTGTGTTTTGTTTTTTTCAGTATTTTTCACAACTACATTTGTTCTTGCTGCTTTTTATTTGCTTTTAAATTTTTTTTTCCTGAAGGAGAGGACTCAAATTCTTTTAATGTTGACGGGGAAAAGTACCCACAACCTCTTGTGATAAGTAATAGTTGTCTAGCACCCAAAGTGAAATTTAACAGTACAGAAATTATGTGGGGTTTCTCCATGTTTCCAAAGACAGTGACTGTTGTCTCATTACTTTAATGAGAATAGGATAATTCGATATTTGACAGATAAGAAGTTGGAGAAGCAGGAGCATTTGGTATACATGTACATTTTTTGACGATGTTCTTGACAATATCAGCTATTTCACTAGATTTTCAAAGCAGGAAGCGAAACCTTGAGCAAACATGAGTATGAGTATCTCAGAATTCAAATACAAAGTTTAAGTTTTCTCAAGGATAAGCAAAGCTCTCATAAATTTACTTCTTTCCTTTTCTTTCAGTTTGAACCCTCTCATCCTGGAAATGTCTTGTTAACCAATCTTCTTGTGAAACTAACATTTTTTTTTTTTCTGAGCATGTAATGTCCTTAGGATGCAGTTAACCTGAATAGGAGTTAATGTAGAATAAAATGTATTAATTGACTAGACAATAGAAATTGAATGTATTCTTCAGTGATTTAGTCTTTCATACTCATAATATTCCAAGCCTTTTAGAAGTCTAAATCTGACATTAGTTTTTCAGCGAGGAAGCACATGCATTCTTTGATAAAAGAATGTGTTTTGCAGTCTATTGGCTCTGATATTACAGTTTTTCTTAGATAGTTAAGCAAAGTTTGGTGTGACCTATAGAATCTGCTAGTCAGGCAAAAATAAATAGTGCCATATTTTCACTTTAGCTGTGGTCTAGGTTTCTGAACTTAGAGGAGAAGGGGAAAGTCCTTCTCAGCTTCCAGATCTGACTGCACAGGCAGGAAGGCACAGATGTTCCATGCCTTGAGTGGTATTGGGTGGTTGGGTGGTGTGGTTTTGTTTGGTTCCCTTTTCCTCATTCTGGTCAACAAGGAAGAGAAATGGCATAAGGATGGAAGGGCAGAGTCTTCCTGCGTAAGGGCATTTGTATAAAGACAGTGCCCAAACTGCTGAGAATGTATCTTGCAGTGTGTCAGTGTAGCACCACAGATCTGATCATTGCAGGTGTACATAGGTTAGGAACTGCTTGTCAAGGTTTGGTACTTACCTACCTCCTGTTCCTAGGAAATAGTTTAGATTCTGCTCTTCTCTATTGAGAAATGAACTTTATTTAGTTATTTTTAATCTTTCATAGGCCTTGGTGGCACATAAATGAATCCAAGAGATGAGTTCTAGGTTGCCTTAGTCTGTGACAATGATGTGGGCTATTTCCAGGGTTTCCATAGGAATAGGAACAATGTTCTCCATTTAAGTTCATGAGATAACGATAATGGAATAGAGTAGGAAGTGTTGAGTAAGTCTTGTTCGTTTCTATGGTAACTGTAGCTAGTTTAAGTTCCAGTTATGCATTTTCTGAATATTTATTTATTATTGACAGTAGCAAGGGTTTTTTTTTTTTTTTTTTTGCAGGCTTTTTGCTTTGGATCAAAGGGTGGGCTTCTGCCCGCAGTCTTGTGGGAAAGTTCTTCTATTGCACATATGTCTTTAAAACAAAATTATTAAATTTTGCATGTAAGTGCTACATGTAGATGTAGCATTTCTGATTGTCACTGCACCTACTATTTTTGGGAAACTGTTATAATTTCAGTGGATCTTAAAGAAATAATGTACTGATAAAACTAAAATAATAAAAATGAGAGCATGCTAACTTCCCCATATGAGATGAAGGTGACCAAGAAGACAATTTTTTTATCAGCTATGACACTTTAATATGGGAATAAAGGCAGATGATTTAAGTTCTTTCACTACCAGCTTGCTTTTAGTACTTTTTTTTCTTAGTATATTTTGGACAATGCTCTTAGGGACGTGGTGGTTCTTGGGGTGTCCTGTGCAGGGCCAGGAGTTGGACACAATGATCCTGATGCAGCCCTTCAAATTCAGCATATGCTGTGATTAATATATGCTAATCTTAAACTTTCTTTTCTGTAAGGTTGTTCATGAATTATATGGCTAATCAAACATAAACAGTATTTTTTCCTACTCAATTTTACCAGTTTTAAGTACTGGTATGTGAAGAATGGGTTAGGTTAGCATAAGGTACATATACATGGTAAAATCAAATCAAGAAAAGAATAAACAGTACATATCATAAAGAAATGACATTAAATATACTCAGAACTGGACTTGAAACATTGCATTTGAATTCTTAGCTTAGGAGGTGGAGAAATAGAAAATTAGTGTATACATCACATCTGCAATTTATCTTAATTAAAATTCCTAATTTTGATAAGCCTTCTCTTTGTAAGCCAGATCTCACTGTAGCCTAGTCTACCGTATTTTTACTCAGTTTATAGCTGCTGCTATGGAAGTTACCCACTGTAAAGTTGTCTTCAGCTTTGGGCTGTGCTGCAGTGACTTCTGTGACCTCTAGATAGATGACCATGCTTGCAGAAGCCATTCTAACAGTATTTAAAAGCATGAGGCTGTTTCTACAGTGGTAATAAATACCTTCTGCTAATATTTTTTGCGACTACCACTTCCTTTCTTGTCTAAATTAAGGTATCTGTGGCATTCTGTCATTAAAATGAAGAAAAGCAAGCACATGTTAAAATAATGTATCAGGTTTTGAATGGTGTGATTATCTGGAGAAAGTCAAGAACATGGTTGATATTCAGATGGCAAAGCTTGTTTAGGTAAACTTCTGTTATATAAGTCTTCTTTGTTGAGAAATTGTTGTACGACTTTATCACTCTTAATAACCTGTATCACTGTGTATGTATATCAGACATAAGTAAGGAAAAGTCTTAGCTACTTCTTTCTTGCATACATCTAGAATGGAAGTGTGTAAATACAGAACTGTTCCTTCTCATAACTCTGTGTTGATCCTCATGGTAAGAATGTGAAATTTACCTTCCACCTATGGGCCACTGACAATAGTTAGGTATTGAACAAAAGGTACGAGCACAACTTCGCATATTTACAAAGCTCACTAGAGGAGCCAGATGGCTTCCCCTAAGGCATTTGTGCAGTTCCCATGTGAAGGGCTGCTCTGATAATGCAGTTGGTAATACTGGGGTTTTTATGGTTTTCTTTTTTCTCTTTGCGTTTAGTGTATTTGAAATTGTGCTTGTAGTCAAAACACTGATGTGATAATGAATATTTTTGAAGATAGTTCTGCGTATGTTTTTGTACAGCTCTGCCATTGATGATTTGTTCTGAGGTGTGGGGTAAATGGAACAAATTACTAAGCTTGCAGTAAAACGAAAAATCTTCATTTTGGTGTTCAGCAGAATTTTCACACAGAATATTGCCTATCAAAATGAGTTTCCTGTCCTTTCTTAAATATTTTTTTTTCTTTTTTAAACGATTAGGTATTTACTTGGATATTCGCAGGTTTCTTGAGAAGTGTTCTCAGCATATTCCTCCTGGCTTCAGTAGTTTTATGTGGCTCCTTAAATGTGCATTGCTTTGGCACAGGCGATTCCTCTCTGCTTTAATTAATGCTTTGTTTCAGCTTCAAATGCTGCAGCAGAGACAACTTCAAAGCTTACTACTAAAGCTGCTGAAAGTCCCACTTTTCCTGTGAAGTCTGATGTCTGTATTGGTAAGATTTGGAAGGCTTGGTTTAATCTGAAGTAGTAGTAAACACTACACTTGCCTTTCTGAAAAGGGAGAAGGTAACCTAATGGTAGAAACTAGGATGGAGAAGTTTTCAATTAGAACTAAAAATCAAGGACTATTAACTACCTGTTCATGTGTTTCTTCTAGAAGCTGGAAGCTCTCAGGACCTTCCATAAGTCCACAGCAAAATGCCATGAGTTTAAGGGAGAAACTTCCTTGTCTGCTCAAATGATCCTGCTTCTCCTTCCTAGTGAGAGTCTTCATCCTGCAGACACTTTACTTCATCTTGGGATAAAGCTAGGAGAAATACTTTGAGTGGGGAAGGCGAGAGAAAAAGGGAAAGAGACAGGACTCTTCAGAAGTTTGAAACAGCCCTGGTGGCTCTTTCAGTGTAGTGAAGACTGGTTCTATTCATCATAGCTATCTAGGATAGGTGGGTGAAAAGGCGATTTCTGCAGTGTAATTCCATGCCTTCTGATGAGCTATGGAAACACTAACTGTGACTGTGAATAGGGGGTCACAAAACTGACTTAACTGAGGCAGGGTAAATATAGAATGGGAAGGGAAAGATAATCTGATTCTTCCTCTATTTCTGGTCCAAACTTAAGAAAAAATTATTTCAAACACAGTGTACTTGTTAGTGCTTAGAATGGGGATACCGCTTGGGAACTAAAAGTGAAATGTGGAATCTGATCCTGCTTTGTGTAGACTGCATGCAAACTAAGCCATCCAGTTCTGTCAGATGCCCACGGTCCCCTCATTGAAAAACATGTAACTCCTACATACTGTTAAAAACATCAGTTTGTGCCTGTCAGGGTAAAATCTCGCAAAAATTACTCAGTAGAGATGAGTAGATTTTAGTGAGCCATCTGATTGTTGTGATACACAAAATGGGATACTGTCATGAGCCTGCTGCAGAATACTAAGCTCTTGGGTTATTGTCAGCCGTTATATTTAATCCGATAACATGTATTCTGAAGGTGCTGAATGTCCCTTGAGAAAGTACAGCTATTTATCTTGGTAACAATTATCAGTATATTGTCAGCAGTTTAGTGATAATGCAAAATGTTTGCAACATCCCTGTGACTGTTTAATTTTAAATTTTTTTCCGTCTTTTTTTAATTTGTTCCTTATGAAAAGAAAGTCAGTATTTGGCTGCCTTGTTCTGGATTTTTAAATCTAGCCAACCCAAGTGCTGTAAGGTTGAATTTAAACTTAGAGAATTTTGAATTAGAAGAATCCACAGAGTGTGGCATGTGGCAGTTGGCATTTGATCTGTGTGTGCTGTGAGTGTCATTAGGCTGTCCGGACAGTGTTCCATGCTGCCATTTCTTTTCCATGCTAGAGTTTAGCACCCATGCATCTGTAAACAGAACCTGGACCAGTCAATTCTGTTGTTTTAGCTAAATTGGAGAATTTTACATTCTGCTCTAAGAAATTCAGCAGGATATTTCTTGAATATTACAGTAGCTTGCTCAGTTTTATTTTTTTCAAGGCTGCAGGTTTGTTTTTTTTTTGTTCTCAGCCATGGCCAGGGAAAATTTTGTCATTGGTGCTTATGTCTGATTTGTTTCAATGAATGTGATCAAGCTGCACATTCATTGAAAGACAAGATTTTAAAGCCCTTTTCTGCTTTACTTAGAGGATTTTAAAAGAATATAAAAAATAATGAAGTAGATGTGATTCAGGAGTTTTTTCCTTACTACAAAACAGCAACATAAATCAGCATGTAGAACATGAAAGGCTTGCATATCATGCTAACAGAAAGATACTGGAGAAACCTGTAGGTATTTTTATATCAAAGTGTAAAAAATTGTTGCAGTAGTTTCCCTACAGATTACATTTTCAGATTTGCTTTGTTTTCTCTCGCTTAATATTACAAAGTTATTTTGATAAGTTGATGGTTTTCAGTTTGCTGTTGTTGAAGGCCATGAAAAGTAACTAAGAAAATCAGGTCAACAGATGATAGGTTTACTGTTGCTGTTTGGTATTTGTTCCAGACTGGAAAAGGTTGTCAGCCACTGGCTTAAAGCTTTTGGAGGAGTTAGTTGGGCAGAAAATTCTTCTCTCTTTTAAGTATCATCTAGAGGTCCATAACAGTAACTTTTAATTTCCTAAGCATTTTTTGTCACTCTTCAAAAATAATGGGAGCAGTGTGAATTCACTAGCTGCAGCATGTGGCTGGAAGTTTGACATGTTTTCTGTTCTCAGGTATAACAGTAACTTGCATGAGTTTGAATATGTAACTAAACTTGGTATTCCTCCTTTCTTTCTGTGCAAGCTGTGATTCAAATTAATTTCCCGTGCTTGTAAAAAGCATTGAAAACAGCTTTTAAAAAGTAATGAAACCAGGAATTTAATTATTTAGGGATTTTTTTCTTCTTCTTCTTTCCCAATACACATTTTGTGGTCCAAAATACATTTCTGTCCTATATAGTTAAATCAATCTAGTATTATGAAATGCATATATCCTCTTTATATAAATTTTGTATACCTATACATGAATTATTTTTACTTCTATATTGTGTATTTGAAGATTGTATACTCATGTATAAAAATATTTTTTGCTATACACGCTCTTTTCCTAAGTGTTCTTGTTTTGCAATTCTGCTTTTTTTAAAACCTCTTTTGGGCCTGATAGGTGCAGACAGATAAACAATCTGAATTTTTCCTTGCCATTCAGTCCATTAGACTTATTATGTATTCTCTTTTGGAAAAAGCCTTGGGCATCAACACTAGTTGCTCATGGTCTCTTTATAGCTGATGGCTCTTGATATGAAAGACCAGTTTTTTAATGATGCAGTTCTATTGCATATCCAAACCCACTGTTTTATTTCTCCAAATGAAAAGCCTGCGTGTGTGAGATCTTTTATTTCCCTTAGAGAATGTATCTTGTAGTAAAAAAAATTTAAACAAGTTAAATCTGGTTTTATAAAACTTAAATTGTATAACTAGTTGAGAATTAATCATGAGTTAATTCAATGGTATGGAGTTACAGGAATAAGGATAAGATGAAGCTTGAAAACTTATAGTTTGCCACAAAGTAAGCATTAAATTGAGAGAGATTTGGGCCTTGTCTTACCTCCTGTAGCTAAGAATATTGACATTAGATGCTTGCACTTGTAATGAAATCTCTACTTGTCGTGTTGATTGTTCAAGGAATAGGAATATATGAAAAAGCTTGAAAAATCTTCATTTTTGTTACACTTCCATAATTAGCATGCTAATTGAAAACAGCTTTATTATCTGCTATTAGGTCTCATTTACAGGTACAGTGAGGAGTACGTAGGAATCCTCTTTCCCATTTTGTTTTAAATAAGTTTTAATATTGCAGCAACTTCTGACTTGGCATGAGTATTGGCATTTTAATATTATTTAGGTGTTTATATAGGAAGGTCCATTGTTTTTGTAAGTAATACAGAAAGCATAGAAGAAACAGTTTTAAGTTTTGTTTGGTGCATTTGGGTTGGTTTGTTTATTTTGGGTTTTGGTTTTTTTGTTATTAAGTGATCCTTTGCTTTAAATTAGGCATCACCATTTGATGTTGTTGGATTTAAATTTTAAGACTCCCAACCTCTTGTCAGCAAATAATGGCAGCATGAAGTTATGGGGATTTAATATGTAGTTACCAGTAAAATACTCTACAGAGAGAATTTTGCTAGGTATTTGCAAAGCCTTGTGTTTACATGATGGAAACTCTGAAGGTTGGAACTAATGGTACCATATTTCTCTAGATTTTCACGTTACTCTTAATGAATATTTCAACCAGTTCACTTGATACTAAATTGAAATGTGCTATTTTGTTGGTTTTGATGTAGTAGCACCTCATACAACTTGAATACTGTAAGATGAACTACTAATTATCTGCTAGTTCATCATACCATTTATTGCAAATGAGAGACAATGCTTTTTGTTATCAGTTCAGCAGGTTTATTCTTAAACATTGAAAATGCTTGGTCCTTCTCTAATCTTGACCATATTTTCTTTTTGTATTGACTGTGTCAGACTGTACCAGATTTCAATGGTCATTTCAAGGATTCTACTTCAGATGAGAGATTGTTAGTTTGAAATGCACTATAATCTCTCATGCTTTACCCTTAAGTTGAAACAAACAATAAAAGGTGTATTTTGAGAAACTGTGCCTTGCTCTCATCTCTCAAGTTAAAAGAAACCAGTGCACCTTTGCTTCTTGCACTTTCAGAGAGCTGTGTACATGCCTGTTATTTCCTAACATAGTACATTTTCTGCAGTTTTTTCTTGTGGATGATACATAGTCCTTTGATTTCTCTAACAGAGTATAGCATTATGTCCAAGAATTCTGGTTCAGACATTAAAGGAAAATAGTTAGTACCTCCTGAACCTGTTTTCTGGTCTTTTATGCTGGATTAGTTTTGGCATGAGATATGTGAAAAGGTGGCTTAACATTATAAAAATGAATAACTGACTGTAAAGAATTTAGCTTCACCTGGGAAACATTCATTAAATATGAATGCATATGATTCGTACTTCTACCTCTTGTACTAGTTGCAAAGTATTATTAACTATTTCTTTGGTCTGTGTTTGGATGTTTTCTACTTTTTAGACTAGAGGAAAGGTAAACTAGTTGAATTTTAAAGTCTCCGTATAGAAAAAGTTGACAGGAGTATGTCTGCTGTGATAAGCAGTTAAACTTTCAAGTTTTGTAAAAACAAAATACATGTCTTTATTTGCTTGCAATGCCAAAAATGTCTAAAACCCATAAATTAGCTGACAGAAGTGTTGACAAGTGTGTTATTTGAGTTACCTTCCCCTGCTTACTGGTTTGGTTCAAAAATACGTAGTGTGATTCTTCTTGAAAATGCTAAAAAAGAGTTCAGAGGAAAATCTAAGGAACTGTGTAAGACTGAAAGCATATTGAAACTCAAAGTTAAATTAATTTCTAGCTTCTGGGTCAAGTTTTGGTCCTGTACTTAACTGTGTAATTTAATTGAAGTTAGCTCAGTCAATCTATATTTACACTGGTTTAATTGAGGACAGATGTAGATGGCTATATTTGAGGATGAAAATAACGTATTTGGAAGAGCATGTTCCTGTCAGAGAGCCAAATGAAACTTTATCAGATCTGGGGACACCTGTCTTCCTACAAGAAATTTAAAGAGGATACATGTGCAGGCCTATTGGTAATGTAAAGCTAATTATGGGTGTATTTTTCTTATAGGAAGATGAATAGGCGTTAGAATTAAAGTGAAGCAGAAAAACTCACCTGCCACAATCCTCTAGGGAATTTCTAGGCTCAAGGTCAGATGCTGTTGAATAGAAATGAAATTCTGTCCAAACTCCAGTCAAGCCTTTCCCTTGGCAGGACCAGATATGAACATAAAATTGATACTTAGTGGTAGAGACAGTTACAGTTTGAGGAAAAATTTGACTGAAGCCGGTTCTTATATATTTGGGGACATTCTGGTTTTTATATGGTTCTCTGTAGCACTTGCAGTTTTCTAGACAGTTTTTCAGTGTTGGGATACTGTGCTCTTGCTTGCAGTCTGACTCTGTGAGCTTCAAGGTGGAAAACTGATGCTGGAAATTTTAGTAAAAACTTTTAGACTTTTCAGTGAGGTCTTTTCTTATATGTTTGACTAGAGAATTACATTTTCATTCCTAAGCCTGAATTGTTCCCACTATGGAAGCCTTGCCATTTTTTTCCTTGGTAACATTCTATGAAATAAGTAGTGAACTGTTTCTTTTCCCATTTTTGTAGGAAGAAAATGTGAACCAGTAAGTTTCAGCAAAATTTAATTTCTGATACAGTTGTCTAATAGTGCACTTCCTGCTGAACGGAAGGTCTGTTAAATTTACATCCCTGCTCATACAGAAATCCATCCGTGTGATAGTTATTCCCAAGAACACAAGTATCTATACATTGTACTTCAGTAAGTATGTTCTCAAAAGACAGCAAAGGAAACACAACCTCATGATTGTGTGTATCTTCTTCTGATTCCAGTGGGAGCAGGGATTAGCCGTAATATTCGGTTACTTAAACTGTATGCGAAGGTTTTAAGTATATGGATTAGATCTGGTTAGTTGTTTTGTTAGCCTTTTGAAACAGTACTTGCTCATTTGCACTACAATGAGGCAAAGATACCTGCTTTAAATGCAGAATTGGAACCCTTGATTTTTTTTTTTTTTTACTTTTTTTAAGGACATTTCTCTTTACTGCCGTGCTGATTTCCTTTAATGCACCGTAGATAAATCAATATTTGATAATAAATAAGCAAAGGTGAATTTTATTCTTGCAATTTAAATGAAAAAAAAAAATTACTAGGTTTGTTGACAGATTCAGTGTTCTATGAGAACTGTTAAAAACAGCAAGTTTTGTGTGAAATCATGGCTACTTTCCTATTACTGTATGACATTATCTATTGTTCTATAGATAAGATTTTTCCAGAGAATGTTTTAATGCAGCCATGTAGACTTTCATGCTGCTGTCTAATAAAGCAAGGTCAAGGGAAATTATAATGCAAAGCTTAATGCTTGGGGTTTTTTTTTTCCTTTCCTCAAAATATTTTATTTTTTTTTAATTGCACAGAACAGTGTTTTTAATTTGACCATTGCAGCAATGATGTCTCATAGTATTTCACTGAATAGAGACAGCAGTTAGAAGTAAAACAACTTTATTGCATGGGAGAAATATTTCAGCTTAATTTATGGTAGTTGGAAAAGAAAAATGAAAATTATAGGGTTTTTTCTTGTCCTACTGTGCTAGAGCCCACCATATTTAGCCAGGTTAAGCCAGTCTTCTGGAAAAGGTGATACATTTTATAAGGAAAGCATTATACTAGTGTCAAAATTTTTCTTTAAAATCAATAGCTCTGGTAATGTTTTAATTAACATAGTAAATTGCAAAGCATTTCTTTAGAGAAGTACTTTGAAATAGTTATGTGAAAAGACTATCAATCCAATGTTAATATTATGAAATATCTTGACAACATAATGATTTCAATTAACTCTGGTTGGAAATTTAACTTGCATTCATGTAAAATGCCACAGAAGAGAAGTTGCTTAACATAAATTCTGGCAGGTATGTAGCAATACTTATCTGAATTATGTGTATATAAGACATAACCTGGAAACTGCTTCTAGATCAAGCCAGCGAGCTTTGGCTTTTCCAAGTAGTGTTTCATGTAGTTATATGCTACCGTTTATGGAACACAGTAATCCACTACATTTTGTTCAGTTGGGTGATGAGCACAGGCCACTGAGCCTTCACTTGAGAATCACTGACTTTATCAATTTTTTAGTTTTTTTTTTTTTTTTTTTTTTTTTTTAAATTCTTTTCTTTCTTTGCTTCCTCCATCCCCTGGTTCAGTACTCGAGATATTATGATGGCTAAAATGTCGGTACTTACAGATGTCCTGCTACACATGCAGTTATTTTGACAAAAGTTGTCTTTCCAGGAGAGTCTATTTGTAAGAGCAAATCAGGTATCCAGTACAAACAATTTTTTAACCCATAAGATATTGTGAGGTATGACTCATTCGTTATGGAAAGAATGTTTTGTACTTAACTTTTGAACAGTAACATGGAAAAAGTGATCCATTTCTCTTGATTCTTTCAGTTTTAACACAAACACCCAGGTTAGGTTTTCATTTGAAGGAGTGTACAATGTTCAACACTAGCAATAAAATCTGGTTTTGTTCTCCTGGAAGACAGAGATAGTGTCAGAACCATGATATACAGGCTGAAATTTTATATAAGAGGCAGAAATATCTACCACCTGAAGAAAGAAAGAAAAAAGCCTGAGAATAAAAGTTCACAATAAATTCAGTTCTTCCCCCATAATTATTTCTTCTCATTTGTGATTAGAATGTAAAGGCTATAATTATTATTTGTTTATATATGTATATTTATTTTTTATATAACTGTTCATTTGTCATATCAGTCACTAAAAAGTGTTGAATGGGTTTGCTGTTCTAATACAAACAGTAAGTTTATATATAACAGAAGTTGTAATATAACAGAAAGTTCTAAGCTCTTACTGTTTTACTAATGCCCTGTGGGCAAAGAAAGGTCAATAAAATAAACCTGTCTAGGTTTAGGAAACAAATGCATAAAAACTGTAGCATATTTGTCATGTACTGTAAATCAGAGGTAGGCTTTGCTAAGCACTGCAGAGACACAAGAACATAAGCAAATTCTTTTCTAGAGAGCTGTCAGTTTGATTAAGATGGAAAGAGGATGTGAGAGCCAAACTCAAATTCTGTAATGAAAGTTTACCCAGGAAGTCAATAGAGAAAATCAGAAGTGAATATTGATTCAATAGTCTACCTGATCATTGAACAAAGTTTATTTCATTCTTTTTTTATGATCTTATGCTACACCAGTTTCAGAAACTCATGACTGCATTTAGTTGTTTAATTGGTAAGATTATTTAGCCAAGTTATCCTAACTGGAAGGAATGTCCCATTCTTCTGTGACTCTTGTTGTTTGTCTTGTAGTTATAAGGAAAAAGGATTTCTGAGTTCCTTCTATTTTGGAGACAACCTAGCACTGAAAAATAATATCTGTGATACCCCTTTCCAGCCTTTCAAGGCAGAAGGATAACTTGAGCGTATTTAGTATTGGCTTACTTTGCATCTCAGTTGGCTACTTTATGACTGTCTTTGCATGAAGTTGACTTGGATGAGGGGAAATCCCTTGGGATCTATTGCCCAGACAGGTTACTATAGAGGGTTTTTTCCCTAGCCCTGTCAGATAAGGTAACCTGCCTTCAAATAGTATTACCTATAAATAGCATGCCTGGCCAGTTCTGTCAGATTGTATTAGGAAACTTGTTTTACCTGTGTTTGAAAAAGAAGAGTAATATTATTGCATAACAGTTGAAGTAGGTTTTTTTGTGTGAGTGTGGGGAAAAAAAAACCTAATAAGGTTAGTGAAAGATATTGTTATTCTCACTGTGCTTAATTTCTTAGGCTTTGAAATATAAAAAAAGACTTGTATCCTAAAATATTGTAAAAAAAATACCACCAAAAACCTCAAACCAAAACGAAAACAAAAAGCAATCCCAAAACCAAACCAAAAAATCAACACCAAACAAAAACATTTTGGAATATGAGCCAGTACAGAAATCAATATGAATGTAGATTCCTGAACTTTCTGCATCATTCTGCTGAACACTTTAAGAGGACAACTTAAAGTGAGCTTTGTGCTGCTTGTAAATAATGTAGTTGTTTGGTAAGAGTTTTAAGCAGTAATCATTATGACCATGAAGTGTAAAAATTAAAGGATTACCTGTCAGGTTTTCAGACCTACTATTGCACAATTAATTTTGTGCTGTGTTGTGAAAACCAACCATAGGATGGACAGAGGTTCTGTACAGTGAATGTGTGATGATGGGAGATTGGGATTCTTATAATGCTTGCTTTGCAGTTATCTTGGGTTTGTTCCCCTACTTTTCTGTTATGGCAGAAGTTCCCTTTTTTTATTCTTGTAAATGTTATTTTTTTAGCATTTATTTTAATGCTGAATTAAATACAGTGGAAGCAGAAAGAGCTGTCCCCTTCTGTATTGTGCGTATGTGGGTATGGAGACTGTGGACTTGACTCTGCACTTGCCTAGAATTTAAGAACACAAAACTTCAGTTTCTGGACTGGATATTGCAATCTAGTTTTAATATGAAAAGATTATTCTTTTCATAGATTAGTATTCTTCATCACCTACAAAATATTTTATTCAATTACAATGCTCCTTTACTAGAAAGATTTGTAAGATCTGTTTTGAAGAAGCTTGAAAATAATGTCATTTGAGTTCTGCCGACTACTTAAAAGGAAAACTGTAGGGATGTTTCTTCCCCTGACCTGGTAAAGAAAAAAGACATTTTGAGACTTACTGCCTATTGTTTCCATTGCTGTTTAGCTAACATACTTGGATTAAAGGTAATTACAGAAATATTAGTGGTCTTTTCCACCCATTGGCATCACTTGCCAACTTCAGTAAGAACTTGTAACTGTTCTCTGAAAATAAGCATTAGCTATGGACTCTACGTCTGAACAGAGTTACTAAGTAGCTTGTTTTATCTTTTAATATATAATGCTGCATATGTATTTGTTTAGTCATCTCTAAAGAAGAGTAATGGTGAAGCACTGGAACAGGTTGCTCACAGAAGTTGTTCATGCCCCATCCCTGGAGATTTTCCAGGCCAGGCTGGATGGGCCTCTGAGCAACCTGGTCTAGTGAAACATGTCCCTGCTTATGGCAGAGGAATTGGAACTTGATGATCTTCAAGGACCTTTCCAAACCTAGCCATTTCATGGAATATTTATTGCAACACTACCTAATATCTGAAAGCTGTAGCTATAACACAGTCATTCTCTTGGAAGAAATTCTGGCCTCCTTCAAGAAGTTTTATGGTAATTAAACTTCTTCAATCAGTTTCTTCTTTCTACAGAACAAGTCTTTTTACTGATACCATCATTAAACAGAGTTATCTAGTTCTGCAGTCTAATGGTTAGCATTGTAGCAGAGCTCTGGTATTCTGGTATGATGCTTAATTCTTCATTTGTCCTTTGACAGAG
Source organism: Corvus kubaryi (assembly GCF_017639235.1). Lineage (NCBI taxonomy): Eukaryota > Metazoa > Chordata > Aves > Passeriformes > Corvidae > Corvus > Corvus kubaryi. Next base: position 1,428,054 of record NW_024580672.1, read on the forward strand.
TTTTGTCCTCGTTTGTGTTTCCAATTTGCTGGCATTTATGACAAGAGAATTGTGTGAGGGTTTTTTCCTTCACAGGTTAAGATTTAAGATGAAGAACTGCTAAGTGATGGTTTTCATCATAAAAAGGCATTTTAATGTCTTTTTTTAATTTTGACATCCTGTGTTCAGATAGCACACCAGATTAAATACTAATATTGGAGTTAAAATAGTACCACATGTAAAACAACACAACAACCAAACCTTACAGTGCAGAGATTGTTTAGGGCACTTAATTCACTCATTTACCTCTGATGTAGATACATGGGTAGCAATAATAGCATCACTCTGTGCTGTCATACCTGGCTGTATGCTCTAGACTGATTAGACACTGTCTTACCTAGTCCAGTTCAAGTCACCCAGATGATAAAACATCTGCACTTCTTTTGGCAGATAATGCTGTACTTTAATAGCTTGCAGCAGAGTCTGTAATCTTCAGACTCTGAATTTTATCTGCTGGCTAAGGAATTTATATATTACCTATACCTTGTTGCTAAGCAGATGCAGGGGTTTTACGTCTTTTTGTCTTTACATTTCTTCTGTCATGTTTAATACTGACATTGATTACATCACAAATGGTATGTGTGCAAAACTATCCTAAAAGTCTTAAGGTTTTTGCAATTACTTGAAATGCAGCTCACTTTCAATTTGTTCAAACTGTCAGCATAACCATATTTTGGACTGAATTTTTCTGTGGATAACTTCTGTTATGTTCATCACCCAACTTTAAACAATAGATGAAGCATGAATGCAGTCTGTAGTATGGTTTTCATTATGCAGTCTTTGTGCAGCACATTGACTATCTCCTGAACTCAGAGACAATTTGGAAAAGCTAATATGTGATTTTTAATCAAGTGGAACATTTTAATGCATAAGTGCAAAGGAAAAGTTAAGGGTGCTAAAGCAATAATAGAATAGTAAATTTATGGAACACTACATTGGTGTGTTTTGTTTCAGTTTTCACCATGCTTAATGTTGAGCTGTTGTTCAACAGTAGTTCTGTTCCTATTCTGTGTGGCAGTATGATAATTTGTGCAACTGCAGAAATCTGTGACGGGACAAGTAAGAGGAATTAAAAACCACAAAACTTGGCAACTTGTCAGTTTTTCAGCAGTCTTCTATTATCTCTAAAGGATATCCAGTGTGCTTAGTCTGAAACATTTTACAAGGAGGGACCAGGACAAGGAGTTATTTCAATTTCCGTGGCTAAAAATTGTAATGAAATGTATTTCAAACTTATCCTTTACTTGCAAATACTAAATGTCTTTAATAACAAGGAATTCGAAAGAATAAATTTTAGCTATAGCGTTTGGATTCCAGTAAAGTAAGTAAATAATTTTAGCAGTACATTTAGTACAGTGCACAATTAGAAAACCTGTATGCCTACACTAAGGTTTATTTTATTTGTATTTTGTTTTTTTTAATTTTAAAGAATTAATTTTGACTGGCTAGTCATGGAAATTTTTAATTTTTTTTTTTTTTGATAGAGCTTAAATGTTTAAAAATTCCTTAGGTCCTTAGATATCTTCCTCAACATCTGATTTAGTTATCAATCTATTCACCCAACCAGAAATGCTTTAAGGAAATGAACGATTGCACCTGGTACTGTGGCAGTATTATTTGTTTATTTAACCACATATTCAGTTACTTCATTGGATGCAGAGTGTTATGTTAGAATCTCTAAAGGCAAAATGATCTGAACTCTGACAGAAATATTGCATTGCAGAAGTATTGCATAATTGTGCTCAAAAGAAGTTTTTGAGTCATCAAGATGTACTGCTGAACACAGTTACACCTTATCAAGTAATCTAAATGCCTATGACAGTACTTCCCTGGACACATTTTCCAAGTTTTCCACCACCACATTTGCTTTGCTGCAAGAAGCATAATTCCAATGTTTAATTCTATTGCTTTTATCTAGTTATGCTTCTTTTTTTACTGTCAAGTGAGTCCCCATCTTCTTCTGCTTTGGTCTTTAAGCTGCATTATATGATTTTGATATTGTTTCTCTTTTGTTCTTTATCCCTATTAAAAAAAATACAAAAAAACCCCCAACACTTCCTTTTGTTTAATTGCATATGGAAGCCCCTGGAATTAAATGCGCTAAAATATGCTATGTGTGAAGCTGGATAAGTTTTTTCTAGGCTGAAAAGGAAATCTGAAAACCCTTAGACATTTGAAATACTGTTGTTTCCAGTAGATATGGACATGGGGAGGATGTAATGAGCAAAGGTGATGGTTTGAACTTTAGATAGAATGGCAATATTTGATGGCTTAATAAAGACTAATAATTGATGGTTATGGGAGGAAAAGTCTAAATGTATTTCTCTGGGCTTGTTCATGTGCCCATTCATTGTGCTCTGTTGGCAGGGCCACCACCCTTATGACAGCCCCACTGATCCTGAGACCTTTGCAAGACTCACGGCAAGTTGCACAAGAAAACCTGTCACATTTGGCCCCTTTTTCTTTTTGATCCAGTCACCTTCTTGGGTAAAGGAAAAGGGGTCTGGTCCTTCCCACTTGAAAAGAGTTTATTAAAAACTAGAAATATAATCTGTCCTAATTCCTTGGTGATTTTCTTGGGCTTCATGCAGGTGATACTGCAAGCACGTAAAACACTCATGTATTTCTTCCTGTTTGAACTAATTTATAGGATCCTGTGCAATTTCTAGAGTATGCTGCTTTCTATCCTTTCCAGTCTGTTTTCACATCTTCAGTGAAACTCTTTAAATATTACAGCTTATTTATTTTCTGGTTTATGAACAGCTTGAGCATCGTATTGGTTCCAGTTCCTATATTCCACCTTTTTTCTAGCTTGAAAAATTAGTAAATATTTTCAGCCTGTATACTTGGCATTCTTGATATTAGAGGAGGAAGGCAGAATTAGAAGTAAGCCTTTATGAAGATTTTTTTTAATTAAAAGCTTATACTGTCACACTGTGTTTTCAATTCCTGATTAGCATTAAAATTTTATTATGTTTCTGAGTTGGTAGAAAATGTTCCTGTCATGCTGAGTTCATCTGGGTCTTGCTACTTTCTGTGATGAAACTGAATTGGGCTCGATTCTTCTGATTATCAAAGCTGAGTTAATTGTTTTAAGGTGCAAATGCAAGTAATAGGTCCTGTACTGTGTGTGCATATGTATCTTTTTCTATATATAAACATCTTAGAAGAATATCTGTGTGTATATGTATATATTGCATATATAAAGAATATATCCGTGGCTTAAGACTGCAAACTGGGATGAACTCTGCCACTGATGTGCTTTGTAACATCAAACACTGATCTGGCTTGTCCTCAGTTTTCCACTGGTAAGTGGAAATTATGGCTGATATCCATGATGTTAGGCAGAAGTTGATGTTTCATCATAGTTCCTTCACTGGCTGACAGAACTGTCTTGGATAGGAGTAAAAAGTACATCTCTCCCATGTGAAGGAATATATTTAATTGTTGAAAGTTTCTTACTGCAAAACTCCTTGTTTCCTTATTTGCACATGGGAAACAAACATTTTCCCACTCCTTAAATAAGTTCAAGTGAGAAGAATTCATTCTTGTCATCATGTAGTAAAAAATATGTCTAAGATATTGTCCCCTGAAGTATAGATAGACTCATAGCAAAACCCATTTGCACCTTACTTTGTAGTCATGTCTGAACATATCCAAATATTCAGAAGAATCTCATCTTGTCTAAGTTATAAATTATTTTAGATTTTTTTTCCTGCAAATCAGAAGGATCCAATTTCACTCCAAGCAAAATTTAAGATGCAATGATATAAAGAGGATAGACTTTAGTCTGTGGTAATACCCCTCATCTTCACTCTTCAATACATTATGTTCATGTTAAGTATCTTTTATTGAGTTGAAGTGACTCCAACTAAACTGTAGTTTAGTTCAGTTAAACTATTTCAGAGGTGGTTGGCAAATGAAAAAGAAAAACCCCGAGAAGTTTTCCCATGTAATAAAAATCCTTTTTTTGTCCAGTGTTTTTGTAAAAATGTTATAAGGAAGCCACTGTCTTTTGACAACTTTGTGAGACAAAACAAAGATGCATGGAAAAGTATAACCAGTCATACAATTTGTACTGGGATTTATACAAGAGTCCTAGTAAATGCATTTTGACTGTTTATATCTCTAATACCCACATCCACTGCTTTCCTTTTCCTAAAACATTATGAATGATAATACATAGAAATAAATCTTAATTGTGTATATCCCTGGATCCAAGGAATTGATGTTGATTTAACTTACTTGACATTTAGTTTAATTATGGGAAGTCTCTGTTGGTAACTAGCAGAGAGTGTATACATGGTTGCCTTATTATCTTGCTGTGATAGTGTGTGGCTGTTGTGTTTGCTCTTGTCTTGATGCTTGTTTACTCATGGCCCTCTGGGAAAACCATATTAAATAATTCTGCAGTCATTTTTCCAGAAACAACAACAAAAAATCTTAGTGTTTTCCTGTTTTCAAAACTGACAAAAGCCAGTGAAATTGAGCTACTTTGTAACACGGCTTCAACACAAGTGGAAATATATTGGTTTGGATTTGGGAACCCCACCATAAGTTCTTATGAAACAAGGATTTCTAGAAATAACATCCAGCTGAAAGTTGATATTTTCATATAATATCTAAACCAGCATTAGAAATTTTTTTGGCAGTCACTGAATGACGGTGCTTTAGTGTTCTGTGGGGAAGCTGCAGCAGTGTGCAGCAGCCACATGTGGGTAGCATGATGTGGGAACAGAAAGCTGTAGCTAATGAAAAAGTTAATGCTGCATTAGTTCCCACATGAGAAATCCGTGCCAGTGTACCTTGCTAAAATGCTGTTAACCCACTGTAACCATTGTCAGTCTTGTAATTTCTGTTAGGTTGCAACACAAGACAGAACCTTTCAACAATTGCAAGTGGTTATCTGGTATTCTATTCCAAGGTGACTCATAAACTGATTAAACAGACATGAAGAGGGCTGTTGTACTGATACAATACTTCGTGGTCCCAGTTGCTGCAGTTAAAATTCACATCAGTCTGTCATGAAGTAAATGTCATGGGTTATTGAAGAATCTTCTGGTTTTTAAATGAGTAGTATGACATGACTGTAGAACAATTACAGGCATGCAAGCATCAGCATTTGCTACGCACATGTCAGTAACACATGAAGTAAGTAATTACTTAATTAAGATGGATTTTTTAATTTCATGAGCCTTTCAAGAGCCATATATATATTACAAAGCTCAATCTATGCAGCGTATCTTAACAATAAACTTGTGGCTTGAACTCCATTATGAAATTTAGAAAACCAAGCATGTTTAGCAATTTGCTTTTGAGGAACTAAAACTTCTTACTGTCCTGACCAGAATGTCACCTGTGGCTCATTTGCTTTTAGCCCTTTCTTGAATATATTCAAGTAGTCTTGATCTACAGCAGGTATCTTGTATTAGAATGTGATTTAGAGGCAGACCAAGAAATTTCTATCAGTCCTAAGGTATGTAACCCTAATTGCACTTGCCCACTAAAAGAGGGAATAGGTAGTGGAAGAGAAAACAAACAAAGAATTATAAACATTGCAAATTAGAGCAAGAGGTAAGACCAGCCTTTCAAGCAAATCAGGACATGATTGTGGACTGCAGCACAAAATTGTGTTGTCTCCCAGAGATTTTTGCTGTGGTTTATGGGGATTTGTTTGTTTTTTGTTTTTGAGCTTTAAAAGTAAAGATGCATTTGTCCTGCTATGGTTTGCTATGATCTTTCTAAGGTTTTTTCATGTACATTCCCTAAGTATGAATTTCCATTTAATATGGCACTGTTTCACACACCCCCCAAAAATGCTCCAAAACCCACACCTAAACCTCAAATCCAAACAAGTTCTCATTTTACATTAGTGTCAGGCATTAACATTTTAAATGACAGGAAATCCTAGATCTTGCCTGTTTTCTTTCATGATGGCCTAAAATGTGCACATGGACTCCATTCTAGATGAATACAGGTGAGCATGATGGTCACGGGATGCAGCTTTGTGGCTTTTTGTGGTCCTTGAAGGCAACATATCCTGTATGTTTCTGACAGCTGTGAGGTCAGGAAATTTTTAAAAAGAGTTCCATAGTTCTTTCGTTTTCAACACCCTTGGATGATGTTTTCTCACATATCACTCTACTATCACTTCCTATGGCAGGCTGCAAAAATGGTTTTTGCTAAGAGCTTTTCCTGATTTTTTTCAGATTAAACTTTATCACTGGCATAATGCATCATCCCAGTAAATGCTGTTTCTTCTTAGACTGAGGATTTGTTGGACCCACCCTTGGCCACCCCTTAAAGGACAATAAAATAAGTTTAGGGCAAGGAGTGCTCTGTTTCACTTGGGCATGGTTTTTGTAAACCTTTCTCCTTATTGTATAACTTATCTTGACATGCCCAAGACCAGAATAACAAGAGAGAGCCTCCAACTGAAAGGGGTATTTTACAGATGCCTTGTCTAAAATTGTGCTTTTTAAAATAGTGTTAGCTTTTCTGTTAGTGGAAAAAGTAAAGATACTGTTAGGCTAACAGGGAATTAATCCTATGTTGTTTAAAATATAACAACCTGACCCGATTTCATGAGGTTTCTCTTTCAGTAACTATAAAAAAAAAGCCCACCAATTAAACTTTTAAAGTAACTGAAACCAGCAATTAGCAATGTAAATCACTACTGTTGTACTGCCTCATGCTTTTGTAGGTGAAAGATTAAGTCTGTGTAAAATCTGTTTAGAGTGAGATAAGGCAGGAATAAAAAGGCATATGAAAGAAATCAGCATAAAAACATAGGCTAGGAGGACTAATCCAGATTACTTCTTGCCTACAGACTGTCTGAATAATAGGTATGATCATTTCTTACTGGTTTTTACAGGGGCAATTTTGTGATTAGTTGGCAGTGGAAATTACTACTGAGAAGAAGGATCTCCAAAGGAGAGGGAAGGTTTAAAGAGATCTTGTCCTTTTCAAAACTAGTAGAAAACATTTTTGGGGTGTGGCCAACAGTATTTCCAACTCTGTATTTTACTATGTTTTGTAGTTTTGTATTTTAAACCAGGAAGTGTTTTGCCCTAATAGTTGACAGTATCTAATCCTAGAACTCCATACTGGAAGCTGCTTGTTTGCAACTGATGCAAGTGTTCCTAACAGCACAAAAGCCACTCTGTTCTCATTTTCGCGTTGCTTACAAAAGAAGAAATTCCCTATTGCTACGATTTCAGGATTTTTTTGTCTTATATAACGAAGGAGTGTCAACTATTCTTTTTTTTTTTTATGATTTAAATCACCAGCTCTTTGCAGATCCCTCAAGCTAAATCAATTTCTTCTCTATGATCTGGAAATGTCCCTCATTACTTGTTCATATGAGATTGTCTTGTAACATTATCCTACCAGGAGCATGTTGAAGATCCTGTATTAGACACAGTATGATGTACTAAATAGTGCATTAAAAATGACAGCATAAATGGTAGTTGGAAGCAGTGTTCACTATTTCAGAAAAAGTTCAGTTTGGTATTGCTGCTTATCATTGAGTGAGTGCCACAATTTGATCCCTTGGTTATTAGTTCCCCATCACTGGCACGGCTGGCAATGGTTTGGCACAATGCAAAGAGGTTCATCAGAACATCAGAATACATGGAAGTTTGTGAAATACAATTCTCTGAAATGCACCAGTGTCTCTGAAAGTTAGCCACTTCTTCAGTACCTAACTCTCTGAATGTTTGTCCTGTTACTGTGATATTAAAAAGTAACTTTATTTAATCTGCCACTGTGACCATATTAGTTCTGAGGGAGGAGTGTTCCACTCTTGACATGCTGGTATACATGTGCAAATCATCACATGTCACAGTTAACTTGGTGAAGGTTTGGCAATGCTAATATTGCTGTTCTTTATGAAGATCTCAGGCAGGGGATGAAAATTTTAACTGCTGAAAAGCCTTGTTAGGAGAGGATGCCTTAGGACTATGCTGAACAGCATTGAACATACTGGTAATACAAGATTAATCAAAAACTCTGATAATAAAACAAGCTTCCTCAAATATTCAATCTTCCACCTTTATTTCATCATTAGTTTGAAGCAAGAGTGTTGTTGCTTGCAGAGAGGCAGGTAAGTGAAATAACTTTGTTAAGCTGCATACTAACAAGCATCTTAGTACATGGAATGTAGTAATGAATTATTATCTGCCTGCAGAACAGCATTTCCTTACCCTTGTTATTAATTTAGCAGTCAATGAGGGCAATGTCCTAAGAGCTGGGAATTTTAGATAATACCTGTTATGAAACATAAAAAAAGGTCAAAACCAGAAAATGAATAGTGACGCATTTTAGAACCACCCTTGATAAGAAGGCTTTTGTGTATAAAAGTTCTCAGAAACTGGGCTGGGTTTTGAACTCCTATTTCTAATCACATAAAGATTAGGGCCCATGGAGTGAGCAAACCTGCTTTGATTAATGTAACCTCTTCTGCACTGATTTCAATGTAGAAGGCATGAAGCAAGTTTAAAATACCACCATGAAATCCCACCAAGAGGCCTTCAAACAAGCTTTTCTGTGTGTAATGTACAAGCTTCTTCCAAAGCTTGGTTAACTGTGCCAGACTGGATACTATAAATATTGCTGGTGTGTTCTCAGTATACTATGAATAGTACTGATCCCATCACCTATAAAAAAGATTTAGCAGTAATGCAAAGCATGTGGAAACAAACAAACAAAAAAACCAACATAGAGAACAACTGCCAGCTGCCTGAGGTAAAAAAGAAATACTCTTAATTGTTAGGTATTCCTCTGTTATTTTTAAAATTCCTCCTGAAGGGATTGATATTGCTAGATGTACAATAACTGGGGGAGATAGGAAAGTGACCACTAAGCCAATCTGATTGATGACATGGTCCTTTCCTTATTTAATAAGTCTCTGAATTTTCCTGCTGGTTAAACTGAAATTACCGGGTATATAGATTGTGCAATGCAAACGTAAAGTTATTGTAATTAAATAATACTTGAAGCATCAGCAAAGAGTTAACTGTGGCAGTTCTCTATTGTAAATTCAAGCAAACAGAAAATTTCACTGAGTAGGAAGACAGGCATTTTGATCAGAAGGTCACTGTTCTATTAAAAAGGATCTAATAGGTTTTCCAAATGAATGACTTGTATTTTCAATTTGAGGAGAGGTGAGAGTACGAGGTAATGGAACTGAGGTTCAATTGAGAGTTTAATCTATGTATCAAGAACCTTTGTCACTGAAACGATGGTGAATAGATGAATTCATTTACAAAGTGTAATGAGTTCCTATTGAGAATTAATTATCTTGGAACTTAGTTCTGAAACTAGAAACATATTTGACCCTTGAAATCAATCTTTCTTTTTCTCCCCTCATACCACCAGAAGCCAGATAGAACTTCATGAGTTCAACACGATGAAAGTTAGAATTCATATTTTTCATTTTTTTTAACACATTGTAGTCCCAAGTGTGGATGATGTTCTTATTCCCTTTTCTAGTTTTAGAACACATCTGAACTGTGACTGCAGTTCTTCCTGAATATTGTTGACCTTTAGTTAAATAAATATACATGGTGGTTTGTAGTTTTGAGGGATGGAAAGCGTCGTTGCACCCTAATATGGTTGAGCACCTGGAGATATAAAGAGAAAAGCCAAGAATGATCTTGGAATTTAAGGCAGACAACAACAGTGAGAGGATAAAAGCTTCAGATGTTCACAGGAAGAAGAGGAAAATCATGGGAGGAGCAGTGTCCGTCATGGAGAGAGACATTCAGAATAACAGACTAAGTGGCAAGGGAGATTATGTGACTGGATTTTGTTATGTGAATTCTGAGGCAAACAACCTGAACTGTTGCATCCAATTAATATTTCCTAGAAAGTAGGTAGTATTATAAAGTAGAAATTTCTGGGTTTGAATGTTAATTTATTTTCTGTCTGTCAGTTCATATCCTTGCTTCCTCTTTTTTCTCTTGCGGCAATCATGTATTGAAGGGGAGTTACAGCTGCAATTGCCGTGAATTCTTTATAATCTGTTAAATGCTTTAGAATTGGCTAAGCTTAACATGACAACCCTCTAAAATCTAGATTTTTTCATTAATTAAAGTAGTAGTCTAAGTTAATCTTGTGAATAGACTTTTTAATATCTTCAGTTTTCCCCGTAAATTGTGGGTTGTGCTCACAGAAGTTCAATCTAGATGATAGGTGAGACTGATTTTCAGTATCGATTGCAAGCATTCTTTCTAGTTGTCTGATAGAATACTCTTCCATTCTTCAGTTTTTTAAAGATTCTGTAAAGTGTTGAATGAAGTTGGTATATTTATGCACATGTGACTGCTTACGCAGTTTGTTCTTGTTGATTTTTAAAGGTACAATATTGCATAAATGATTAATTTTACTTTGTATGTAAGCATCCAAACTTCAGAGCTCTTCCAGAATATTCTCTGAAGGGATCCTTTAGACTTCACAACTGGTAAAAATGTCATTAATCCTATCTTTGCCAAATGCATGAAATGCATTTACAGATGTGTAGTAGATTTAGGAAATGCAAGTGTTTTTTTGATTTTTTTTTTTAAGGAAGTCAAATTGTATGAATTAATAGTCAGCCTACATAACCAAGAAAACTCACTGTGCCAGTTCTTCTTTCACTTGTCTCCTGAGTCGCCACCTCAATATCATGTCCTCTGTCCTGATAGTTCTGAAGTCCATATGGAATAAATCCAGTAGTTTCAATTCTTTCAGAGTTTGCATGTATATGTGAGCAGCTTTGATCTAATTGAGAAGGAATAGGAAACTATGTGGTTGCCTGACCATACTTTGTGATAAGTGAGGCTGGTGATAATCTGCCCTACTAAATCTGTTCCAGTCAAAAAGGTATGTAAACACTATAGCTGCTTTCAAAGAGGAAGAAAAACCAAGCAAACAACCAACATACACCCCCCCCCCCCCACCCTAAAACCCAAAAACCATAACAAAAAAGCCCCTGATCACAGCTGTTGGTTCAAGAAAAGAAGAAAGGTATCCTCTCATCCACTGTATCACTGAAATGATTAATTTCAATTGAATTTATTTATGGCAAGTGTTCTAAAATAGGTCTGGTCTTTCCTGGTGATTGACATGATAGCTAAACAACTGGTATGAAGTTGATGTTCGAAGCAATACATTCCAGCTGCCCATGGGATCGTGCCCATTATGATGACCGTGCCTTTCCCTGCTTTATCCGTGTAGCTACTTGCTCAGTGGTCTGCCCGTTGCACGGTGTTTTGAAATCTGCCTTTGTCAGCCTAATAGAAGGTTTCCATTGAGAGGAGCAGAACCTGAAATCTAAGAGGATGAGCATTGGAGCAGTAAATCCTGTGTTGTTGTGTGCAGTTTTGTAAGCATCTCCAGCACAGATCATTTTATTAAAGCAACATCTGCTACAAGCACAGTACTTGGATTAGGGATGACAGCCATTTGCAGCCAAATGAACTCTTAAAAGTAGAAGATATTTAAGTTTGACAAGGATTAATGTTTTATTAGCTTGCTGAAGTTTTCAGGTTTACAGTAGCAGCTTCTGTGGATGTTTTATATGGATGCTCTTTATATTTAGTCTAATGTAAGTGTGATCTGCATCACCAGTTTTCTCAGCTTGCCTTATGAGATTGATTGGTCTTATATCTGTCTGTTGTCTGTCACGAAAAATCATGAGGGTTAGGTCTATGATGGCAGTGTTTTTCCCATTAGGGAAGCACTTAAAAAATATCATCTGGGAGATCTGTCTCTTCAGGCACTTCTACCAGATCTACTGCCATTGGAAGATCTATATCCAAACACAACAAGCTTTTTATTCAAGCCTTATCAGTTTCGCTGCTATATCTTCCTGCCACAGGATCCTTACTTTACTAACTTTAAATATGGATGGTTTGGTCATTTCCATACTTAGTTCAATTAGCTTCTCATTCACACCATTTCAAGGTGTTAGGACATAGCAGCTGATTCCAGTGGCAACATCTGCTTATTGACTAGAGCAAGCAAGTTATTTTGTGTTTTTGTCTGGTCCAGCGTCTATTCCTGTAGCTTTTTAAAATTTCCTCTGCCTAGTCAGAAGACATTCAGATCTGTTTCTCATATAAGTAGACTTTTTAAGTGCTGGGGGGAGCTTTTACCTAGGTGAAGGAAAAAAAAAACCCCATTCTGATACGTGCATGTTAAGAAATACATGCTGCCATGCATTAAATACAGTCAGAGAAACCATATGGTTAATATTGCCCATTCATATTGGATTGATTCAGTGTGTTGGTTCATTTGGTGAAAAATATGTATTTTGAAGACCAATCACTGGCATGTTTAAATGTGATGTGTTACAGTTAACTCCTGCATTGACAGTATGTTGCTGCTTAATAACCCCACCTGAGACTGGTGCCAGGTAAAAAGGTCAGAAAATTATAAGAAGAAACAATCTCTGCTCTGAAAAGCTTGTATTTAAACAGCCAAGACAGTCAGTTGAAAGCTTTGAAAGAAATCTAAATGTAGGAAGCTGAAGTGCTTTGCTGTTAAGAAAGTCTCACAGCAAGTACAGACAGAACGATAATTCAGTCCTTTCTGCCATTTTTCCCAAACCCATTGAAAGATACCCATGCTGAACTGGTAGGAGATGCTTCCTCTTTTCACTGCTTCTCCATTTGCAACCAGCAAGGCACAAATCTTTCCTTTGTGACCCAATACCCATTCTTGCCCAAGCGACAACTGCCAAATACAGTTTTAAAAAAAAAATTTTTGGTGGGTTTCTGAATTAATGCGTTGTTAATATGGGGCCTTGGATAATTTTTTTTCTAATTCACTGCTTTCATAGCCTTATCTATTAAATGGCTGAACTTCAACCAACATCTTAGTTTTCTGAGAGTTTTTCTCCTTTTAATGATTTTTTTCTCACATATTGTAATACCTGGGGTCAAAACTCTTTTGATTTTATTTTAATTGAAGGACAACTCTTAATGAAAAGATTGAGCAAAAGCTGATTCTCTCCTCAGTATTTGTTTACTGATCTTCCTTTTCCACTCAAAATACATACAGTAGTATGAAATTTGTGAGACACATTTATTTTCTTCCTTTAGAGTGGGTTTTGTAAGTGATCTTGGGCAAGACACTTAACCACTCTGTGTGTCTTCCCCCCTCCCAAATGTGTATTACGGCATTTCTTACCTTGTGGAACCTGCTATTTCACGTAACTACTGGTTAGATGCTATGGTAACAGAGGCTATATAAAGTAAGTAGGATACTTTCATATGGAATGGCTCGTGCAAAGGCAAAGCTGTAGGATTGAAAGAAACATGTCAGGACTGTAGATGATTCCTGGAGTGCTCTCTTGCTCCTTTACCTCACAATTTTTTTTCCTTGACAAACTTCTTGTGTTGATTACTTAAAATTTTCTCAGAGACTTAACTATTCTTTCCCCATTAATCCAAGTTGAGAGTGCAATTTAGTATCTTTCAGAAATACTTTCTGCTGGTTTCCATGCTGTTTTGCCCTTTTTTGTGCTCTATTTTTCCTTTATCCTTCCAGGTTCTTCAAATGCTGTCTGTAAAATGATAATCTTAACAGTAGAAGAATCCAAAAAACTAAATATGCCCATTCATTTCAATACCTACTTAACTATGGACACTCCCCAGTCCCACCCCCCCCAGCATCACTGTGATAGAATGCTAGGGAAAAGATGGTTTGCTCAGGTTTAGGTTTATACTATTACCAACATGCATCTAAAATAGTTAATATCCAGGCTGCCAAAAATGAACATGTTTCCTTAAGAGCTTTCATCCATCTCAGACCCAAATTGAGTGATTTCTTCATAGCTTATGTGTTTTTGTATAATCACCTGATGCAATTTGGTTAATTTCTCCTACAGAGTAGAAGTGCTGTAGATACTGTGGAGTCAATAATATATTAGACTTCAGAATGTTTTAAACCAAGAAATAAAAACAATATAACATTTCAGATGTTTAAGACATTCACTGTAGATGTATCTTGATCCTGTACTGTCTATAGTCACTCTTTATAACTCAACTATCTCTTCTTGAACAGTATTCAGGAATGTGTAATGGATGAAGTTTGCATGGATTATCCTGATACTTTTGGATTCAGAGCATACATACTTGCATAAAAGCTTTTGAATTAGGTACAAAAACTGTGCTTTAAACCTTTTGCAAACATGGTTCCACTGGCAAAGTATAGACGAGGGTAAAAAGTAATACTATTGAGAAAAGTGTATTTTCATTTGGAAGGAGATTTGTTTCTTGCAATGGTTGAGAGTTAGCCATTGTTTTCAATACTATGGAAATTTCTGTGTAAGGAATGTCTCAATTACCAAGAAAATTTGATAAAATGCCTGCTGTGTGACTATAGAAGGAAAATAGATGCCTCTCTTCCTTTCAGAAAGAGGGAGTTGAGTTAAATGCAATCTATAGTTTCAATCCATAACATCTACAATTTGTTTTGGGGAAATTGTAATTAAAGACAGCATTTATCCTATCTCCCTCCTCCTGCCAGTTATGCTATGCTAACATATTAATTGTTATTTGATATGCTAGTGAGTGAATCATACATGAAATTATTACATCAGTCATTATGTCAAGCAAGGAATTAGTACCAAAACATTCTTAATAATTTATCAGTTAAATAATGAAAAATTTCTAAATTGACAACCTACAGAATTTTTTCAAATAAATTTACTTGTGTCAATAAAGCTACCCTGATCTGGTACCTCAGAGTTTCAAAATATATTTACATATATCTTACAGTAATGATTTATATTTATAAAATGTTACGGAATTCCCTGGATTCCTTGTTTATTGAGAACAGTAGTTTCTCAAGGCAAGTGTTATGCTTCATGCTTATGTAAGGCACAGGATTTTGGCTGCGAAAAGCTGATTAATAATATATAGTTTTATGAACAATATAAATAAATGTTAATTCTGTCAAATGTCATAGGAACAGTTGTTATACCTGGGGAAAGTATCATGCTTGCTGGATTTCTTCTCTTGCCCTCACAAAATTTAACTGCAAGACTGGACTTACCTTAGCTTGTAAAGCATAGCAGAGTTCTTTATGGATGTCAAATGGTAATACATTTGGTTTGATGGGAAAAAACAATGATAGACTTCTCTGACTTGTACAGTTTTGCTTCATTATGTGCTTCAGAGATTGCCATTAATGAAAGCCCTTGGGCAAATACATACTCTTGAAGAAATAGCATGTGAACTGTTCCACTGTTTGGCAGATTTCAGTCAGTTTAGTCTTCTATGTTACATTCATAGCTCCTCTTTTAAATGAGTAGCTATTTCTAGAACATATGCAACCATAAATTTGTTAAATAATAGCATAGCTCTTATATTCTGAAATCAATTTTAGTTCACAAATAATAACTTTTTTCATGTGGCCAACATAAGCATGAAATATGAAAACTACAGAGAAAGCATTTTTAATACAGATTCTTCTAGTGATCAGCCAGGGAAAATTAATGAATGCCTTGTTATGGTGTGTTGTTGGCGAAGATCTAAGCATTACACTGTATTTTGTTATTATTAATTTTAATCTGTATTAAGCCTATTTATTTATAAATTCTTTTCTGTTTCAAAGAGGAGTAAGAGTCCTGAGATATCATAGAAAAATAGAATAAAGTCTCAATAAACATTGCATTGGATGGGCTGTTGTAGAATTAAATTAGCTGGCCTGTGTGCTACTGAGTCTCAGCCCTGTAACCCATGGAAGCTGAAGTTCAGAGCTTCATGCCATTGGAACAAACTTGATTGTCTAGTCAGACATTGAAATCTTAATATGGATTAATACTAGACGATTCTATAGGATTTCTTTATCTGAACCAGCTTCTTGCTTGAAGTATGCTACTCAAAATTATGGAGAAAATCAGATTTTAATTAATGTCACTGATTAAATGAACATTTAGTAGTTAAATATATATAAATAAAATAATACATAGTATTATCTAACTTTTTTTGTAATCTGACTTTGTAGATTATGAAAACCTCTTCAGTAAGGCTTTTTTTCCCCAGAATTTAGTAATAGACAAGTTTATATCTTTTTCTGGTCTCAGAGTTGTAGCTTCTGTTATAATTTTAGAATATTTTTTTTCTTCTGGTTAATGTTTACTTTAACTGTGCAGAAGTACAAGATTGTCTATGAAGTCAACATCATTATAGGTGACTAGAATTAGATAAAATATGTCTGCTCATTGTGAATTATTTTGTTCCTTGGCTCTGAGATGGCTTCTCTCAGCAATTTCTGGTAGTTTCATATTGCATTAACATCTGATTTGGAGCCTGCAGTGTGATTGAGCTGTGTGATTACTTCAGCACACTGCTAGAACTGGAGAGAGGGCAAGCAGCATTCTAAGAACCTGTGTTTCGAACTGGTACTAGGAGACATAGTGATACTGGAGTGCTGACCTTCAGTTGAATTGTTAAGAAATCATACAATTAAGTTGAAATTTAAGTATAAAGAATCAAGTGAGGTTAAAAGCTCTAACCAGAACTGATTGAAATTGTGTAGTCTCAGGTCTACCGCCACAGATTGGACTACCATATCTCTGAATGAGGGGGAAAAAAAGAAAGGAGGAAGAATTCAAGATCTGGAAACCTAAAAAATGGCGGGGAGGAAGCCTGGTATGGAGGGGAGTTTGGCATCTGAGTTTTGTAGCCTTGCAACTAGGCTTGTCCTCAACCTTAGAGGACCTTTCTGAACATACACAGGCAGAAGCTGTTACTTGCAGTGTAGGTTGGAGTTGTAGAAGAATGATTGGCTGAAATTGGGTGGTTCAGGAAACAGTGATCAATGGGCCCTTTTGCAGAGGCATTGTTCTCCCTGATAGTTTAGACACATTCCCTTGGTGTCTTATGCTTGCTAATAGCAAAATAATGGCTTGAATCGTGAGTTGATCTAAATTATATGGAAGGGAAGCCCCAGAAGAGAATTTGGCTTAGCACATTCCAAAATTGACAAGGGAACAGTATGGAATAAATAGCTTATGTAACAATAAGTCTTGTAATTATACACTTGTGTCAGCAGATGGATGTGCTATTTTGGGACTGAATAACAACTGAACATTAACTCTAGTAACTTGCTTTTTCAGTGATGGCAATCTGGACAAATGTGCTGCAACTCCAAGAAGCTAATGCAGCTGGTGGAGGCAGAGCTCTGCAGGCTGGCAGCCTGCTGTGCTCCAAGCCTACACCTTTATGTATGACTCACATTTGTTCCTGCTCATGCTCAAAGCCCAAGGCAAAGCATTGATCTGATCATGTAGTAGGAGTGGACAGAGTAGGTTCTTTCTGTTTTATCTGTACATCTAAAATACCAGACAAATGATCAAATATAAGAAAATCCGCCCATGTGTAAGTGTTGGGTGGAGAACCTACACACACTTAGGAATATTTTGTTATGTGATAAACCTAGCAGGAATGACTTTATTCAGTTCCACTCATCATCACCCTATATTTCTCTTAGTATTTCTCTGTAAGAGATAAAGTTTTTTCAGCCTTATCAGAGCTCAATGTGGGGAAATCATTACAGATAGCTAACTACCCACAATTTACCTTTCCTCAATTTTATACTGTAATTTCTTGTGTAGACCCTACAAAGTATGAGTGTTTTCGCTGGTGGGTTTTTTTATGTAGTTATTAAAAGATATTATCTCTTCATATAAGTTAAGAAATTTAGAATTGTACTGCTTTTTCTAGGTAGCACAGTTAAATAAAAACCTGGTTTAAATTTATGCTTCACTTTCAGTTTAGGTTTTCAAAGATGGCATTTAAATACAGTAGGAAAGCACTCCTAAAAGATGATGATGATCTTGATGTCCAAATTTTAATTCTGAGATATATTTCAGATTTGTTAAAATACCTTAGGATCTCCTTTTTCTATTTCAAAATTCTTTCATGCTATGCAGCTCTTAGAAATGAGAATCCATTTATTGCTATCAAATGTTTTGCAAGTGTTACACAGGCAAATATTTGAAATGTAGGACTGTCTTCTGTGCAGTTAGTTTCATTCCTCCTTGATGGCTTTTTTTTCCCTTTTGATTCATACACAAATGACTTATATTTTGTTTCTTGGGTTTTTTGCATTGAAAAGTAGAGTTAATCTACTGAAACACAAAAAGACTACATAAAAAGAAAACACATTTCACCTTTCTGTTTATTGAATACTATATGAGAAGAGCTTTCAATATTTAATGTATTAAATTACTTTGACAATATCTGCTTCTAGGATTTCCTTGCAGGTGTATTTTACTAGTGTGTTTAACAGGCTCTGTAATGAGAGCAGTTTGAAACTTGTTCCATACTTGGAGCCACTTTTATTTGGGTAGGGAAGCCAAAACTGTCATAACATGTGGTTCATGATTACTTTCCATGTACTGTCAAAAAAGCGCTTTGAAAAAAAATTTCTCAAAACTCCGCAATAGGCTGTATCCTGTTCTGGTTATTCTGTTGGGAGAATAATACTGTAGCTTGAGATGTGGAAGAAGTGTGGAAGTGATTTTATTTATAGGAGTTACTTACTAAAGTTGATGTTAATTTTTGAAGTTGATTTTTCAGATTTTAGCAAAACTTTTAATATGGTCTCTCACAGTATCCTTCTGGAAAAAATGTCCAGCATACAGCTATACAAGCCTGTAACACATTGGGTGGACAATTGGCTGATGGGTTGGGCTCAGAGTTACAGTAAATGCCGTTTTGTAGGGCTGGTGGCTAGTCACCACTGGGGCTTCATAGGCTCAACTGTTTTTATAAATTATCTGGACACAGGAGTTGAATGTGCGTTGAGTTTGCCAATAATACTAAAGTAGGAGGAGCTGTGGACTCCACTGAAGGCAGAGAGGCCTTGCAGAGATCTGGACAGACTCAGAGCTGGACAATAAGCAATTCTATAAACTCTGTTTAACAAGAGCAAGTGAGGGATTCTCCACGTGGGACAGGGTAGCCGTTGTTATGCATACAAGGTGGAGGCTGAGAGACTGGAGAGCCACCCCATGGAAAGAGATCTGGGAGTTTGGGTTGATGGCAAGTTGAGTATGAGTCAGCAGTGTGCCCTGGCAGCCATAGGGCCAACCATATCCTGGGGTACATCAGGCACAGCATCACTGGCTGGTTAAGAGAGGTGATTGTTCTGCTCTACTCTGTGCTTGCATGGCCTCACCTCGAGTGCTGTGTGCGGTTCTGGGTGCCTCAGTATTAGAAGGGCATCTGTGAAGAGTGTGTCCAGAGGAAAGTGACAAAGATGGTGGAAGGTCTTAAGGGCCAGATATATGAAGAGCAGCTGAAGTCACTTGGTCTCTTCAGCTTGGAGAAGAAAAGGCTGAAGAAAAGGACAGAGGGGGGTAGGTGCTGATCTCCTTTCTCTGGTTATCAGTAATAGGTCACAAGGAAATGGAATGAAGCTGTTCAGGGTGAGTTCAGACAGGACATTAGATTTTTGCTCCTTCAGCGAGAGGGTGCTCAATCACTGGAACGTGTTCCACAGGGAAGCGGTCATGCTCTTTGTCATTGGGTTTAGTTTTAAGTATTCCCATGAGGAACAGGGAGCTGGACTCAATGATCCTTATGGGTCCCTTCCAACTTGAGATATTCTATGATTCTGTGATATCCTAGTAATTCCATATTTACCATATTACCATATTAAATGTACTAAAGATTTTTCCAAGTAGTCTATTCTGACAATTTCCATTTGTAAAACGCAATTGTCAAGATCAAGCTGTATTCTTTGTTTTCAATATGTGGTTTTGGCATGAGAAGAATATTCTCATAGTCTTTCCAGAGAAATAAAGCATCTTTCTTTTCTGTAATAGGCTATCGGGTGATTTCCCAGTACTTACGATGGTGTGGGACTTTAGATGCTTTTATACTCACTTTTCTTTCCCCAAACCTTTTAGCTCTTTAGTGGGCTTTAGTGAGGCTTCTATTCTACTGAATCCTAGGATCAGCTTACTCTTTTCTTAATCACAAAGTATGTAATTGTGCCTGTAATTGGAAACATACTTGGGTGCATAAGCAAGCTCTGTCTATGGATCTTGATTAATATGAAGTCTAATCTTTGAACTAATATTGCTTAAGAAATTAGGCGTAACTAAACTATCTCTAACGGGGATTTCTAATATTCTTAAATTAATACCCCTGAAGGAGTTGAGCTACAGGATGAGTATGCTTGTCTTTATTTTTCAGCTTGCATGTTTGATATTGACATTCATTACAATAATTTTTTTTTTTCCACTTTGTCACAATGCTTCAAGGGGAGGCACCATTACATGTCACCTGTTCATCAGTCAGACAAACCTGTGTCCTTAGAAGTCAATTAAATGGAGATGCCCTGAGATTCACCTGTATTTTGAAAACTGTGACTTCTGTGTGCCTGGAATAGGTGTTTTTCCATGTCCATACATTATATGCATGTATGTATCATGAAGCTTGATTAAATAATTATTTTAACTTAAAAAGTGGGTGAGAAATGGAAAATTAGATACTTGATATTGTTTTTATAAAGGAAATTAACTATTTGGTAATGATGCTAGACAGCTGCTTTAAAAGTGGTTTACATGCCTTAAGCATGCCAAAGGCAACGGGACTGGTCCTGCCAGAAACTTCAACAAGGACCTTAACTTTCACTGCTTGGGAAGAGCTTGCAGTACCTAACTGGAAACTCTTAACCGTGTGAGTTAGGTGCAATACAATTAGATGTAGGTCTATTTTTCTGGTATGTATATCACAACAAAGACTAAAAGCACCTGATAATGCCAAGTACTCCCATTTCCAAGGATCCAGAACTTTCAAATAACAAACTTTAGCTTTTTCTTGGTTTGATTCACAGTATCAATATAAGTTACAATTTTTCTTTGTAGATGTTGAAGAGCACCCCCAGCACTTCAAACCTGGTTTCTTCATATAAAAATAAGTTATTTGAATGTTAATTTCTAAATTCACTTATGAGTACTCAGACTGTGTTACATTTACCAAAGAAAATACAGAAAATACCATCTGTTTCCATGTTTACACTACAGTACAGCTAATATCTAAGAAGAATAGAAACAGGAAATAGAGATCTGACTATAAGAGACCAATAACTACAGAATAGTAATTGTCCTTCTTAATGGGTCTAGGCCTGAAATTATTATTCAGGAAAAAACTCACTTGATTTAATTAGTTTCTTGATCTGTAAAAACTAATAAGGCCTGGGATTCTCATACATGCAACAAAGAAAACCCCCCACAAATGGGTATGACTAAAATATCTGTTCATCAAAAAATCTCAAAACATGTTTTAGGACAGCAAGCTATAAAAATTTGTACAGCATTCCTTATCATAAATTAATAACACGATAGTCAATGAGATTAAGGATACAATTAAAGTTACTAATTCTTCTGACTCATTTTTTTGTATTTTTTTTGTGTGACTCTGGAGGGGATCCTTCATTTCTTTCCATTTCTCTTGGGTTTAGCTAAGACAGCGTAAGGAATGGTTGTAAAATCATGTATGAATACCAGCCTCACAGAAATCTTGATTTCCATACTAATTTCCCTTCCCTCACAGATTACTTGAGCCAAACTAATTTGGCAAGTGGATTTTGCAAAGCAAAAGTTTTTGCAAGCAAGTTTTTGTGGCCAGAATGGGTTTGTTTCCTGTACTGAACATACAGCCTCTCTTGTATAGTGCATTTTAGTCTGACTGTCATGAGACCACCAAGCTTTTGATAAGCAGAAGTGTGTGATATGTATAAATGTGCAGCTACATGTGAGAAGGACTAGTCAGTAGTTCACTGATGTTGAGGTGGCAGAGACTCAGCCTTTTGGGTCTTTGGTTGGTTGGTTTTTTTTTCCCTAGTAAATAGGAATGAGTTGGTCTCATGTGCTGATTCTTACCAGGAAACATACCACTGAGGTAATTGCAAAACTATTTAGCTTCACTCTGATTTGATGGAAAGGAATTGTAGAGGAAATTTGCTTCACATGACTGACAACTTAAATATTTGGTTTTGAAGCTGAAGTAAGTACATAGATTCTCCAAATACAAAAAACACGGAGAAAAATTTTTTCTGTGGAAAATGCAAATGAAGTTGACAGGGCTCCTTTCACAGGGCAATCTTTGCTGCTTGGTTTGACAGCCATGTCCCCCAAAAGTCCCCAGGCTCCCTCTGAGACAGCAAAAGCTCCCAATATAGTAAGCCATGTCAATTTAAATACAGCATCAGGATATTTTGCATCCTTTCACAGCATCCAGACACAGCAGCTGACATCATGCATTTCCATTATATAGGTCTGATGTTCGTTGCATGATGTGCAAAGAGACACTTGGCATTCAAAACTCATGAATAAGTCTAGGCTCCTTGTTTCATTCTGCACATGGTTAGTATGGACATTTTATTTCAAGTTGTGACAAAGAGGAAACCTTTGCAGATATTTACTTTGACTTAGTGTAGTACTGACAAAGATCTTTAGTGATGTATATAATTATGTGCATATTTGATGTCAGGGAGCTAGATGCAGGCATCATACTATTTTGCATCCATTTTCTTCCATGTTAATGTAATTTTAGAGAAGAACATGAAACAGACAGCAAGGAAGACTGAAGGCCTTAGATCACAATATGACGTCAGGACTCTGCTTCTCAGTAACTGCTTACAACCATCTCTGGCTTTTTCATGATTTGTGAGGATGATTCCAAAAACATTGAGCACAAATACTTATTGCAAGATTAGCTGCAGATGGGTACTATGCTCCAACAGAAAAGTTTCCTTTGACATCATTTATTTGCTTCATTCTTAAAAACCAAGTGAAAATTTTGCAGGTGAAATACTAGGTGGCAATTTTCTGAATTTTAGGTTTTTTGCAGAAGTGTTGAATTGATGGTAGAGGCCAAACACCTGTAACCATATCCAGTGAATAAAACTATCGATTTAAACTTGTTCTTTATGTCACCTAGCTTCTGTAACTGGTCACTTGAAAGAGTCATTAAAAATGACTGGTCCCTTTAAACACTGGATCAATTCACTTTTTGCATTGATCAGAAATTTCAGAGCATTGAACGTTTATTTTTTATTGTTTATTCTTTCTTCCTCTCTCACAACTACTCTGTCTATCCTTATTACTTGGATATTATTGCACTTAAGGATTGAACCTGTTACTTTCTAGGAGTATTTTAATTGCATCCAAGTCATTGATGCTTGAAAAAACATATTAATACAACAGGAAACTTAAACGTCCAATGAACTATATGGCACAATGGCAGGCAGATGAATGCAACAGGCTATAAAATGAATTATCTGGTCTGGTATGAAGATGCAAAAACTTGGTGAAAATAAACTTTGTAATTGGATATGTTTTGTGGACTAATAACAAATTAGAAAATTAAGGACATATTTGAGGGGCTAGGCATCCACTTAATGCAAGTAATTTGAATTATCCATGGGGGCTCTTAAAGCCCCCACTAAGCCATTATTTGCATGTTATAGTTCGTGGTGCATGGAATCATGAGATGATTGAGCCAGCACTATAAAGTAAATTCCCCTTGATGCTTTAAAATAACAAATGTGGAGGAACATTTCTCTTTGCGATTCTTCCATTCTCCTTCCTTCATTCCTTTCATGTGAGAAACTGACTATAGATTTCTGGAATTTTTGTATCCCAGTTATAGAATAAAGACATATCCAATGTAATAGTAGTATTTGTACTATACGTTCCAAAGACTGACACATTTCCTCAGGTGAAGACAGGAATGTGGGTTTAGCGAATGAGATTTAATGTAATTTGCTTTCTTCATGCACTGGCCATGCAATTTAAAAATCAAAGACTGCTTTCATTTATGAATAATGATTAGTGAAGAAGGTAGGGCTTATACTAAATTTTTAGTTACCACATATGGGTAGAGCAGGTGGTTGCTAGAGGCAGTGAAGTGTTTATTGGACTTTTTATTGTGTGAATGATTTTTAGGCTGTGCTAGACAGATTTTAGCTTGCCCTGAGCTTTAAAAATCCTTGAGCTGGCAACAGTGGCGTTACCACTGTTGGCAAGGCCATTCCCCTCATAAATATTAGAAGAACCAAGAAAACTTTCAAGTCTTTAAACAAGAAAATACTAATTAGGATGTCATTGCTTCTAAACATTATTTATTTCTGTTTCAAACTTATTTAACTTGTTTAAATACTGAAATTGTTTCTTATCCAAGTATGTGTGTGATTAGGATTTGCAGCTCTAACTCAGTTTCTCTTTGGATTCTGCTAATGCTGTTTTCTTGAAGAGACCAATGAAGCACTTTCTGTAGAACTTAGTACTCTGGAACTCAGTCTTGTTCCTTGTTTTTCCTGTGAAATTTTGTTGTGATGCACAATATATGGTGGGATCAATATAACCAATAAAGTAATTTTCCATGGCCTTTGAAAATGTCTACTAGTACACTGAATAGGAATCTTCTATGAAATTTTTGGCACATCTATTTGGGGAAAATAGATTGTCTTTAAATCTTTATAAATTTATTGGTGGCAAAATTTGTTTATGAGCTAGTACATGAAACTCACTTTTGTTTAGTTTTTTAGAAGTATTTCTATTAGTTGTTAAATGCTTCTGAAAACCTGGACCTTTTTCTACTGAAGTCCAATTTCATATGTACATATGTATGTTTGTATGTTTTATATGTATATAAATGTTTGATTATCAGATTACAATTAGACTATAACTTTTACAGTTTTATAAATCTGTGCATTGACTAGTATTCTCTAAATGAAGGGATGTCTCAATACTTTTTCTAACCTTAAAATTCAGGACAGCCTTTTAGAAGTTTTATTTTGAAACACTCCCTGATCTGCATTCAGGAAATTAGCTATTATGATTCAGAAAATGACTATTTCTTTTGGATTCATTTTTCTTTATAAAATGATGTGAAAACAAAGTTAGAGTCTGAAGTATTCCTCCTTGCCAGTGTGCTCCCACCTCACCTCATCATGTTATCGTTCAAATCAGATGCTTCAGGAGAACAGGGGAGATAATTTTTAGTACTAAACCCGCAAATTGCTAACCTAACCTGTCGAAGTGGAACATAACACTAGCACTGAGGAAGATACAGCATGTATCATTCAAGGTACTACATTTTCATTACCATAAAGAGGAGGATTTTAAATAGGAACTACTGGCAACTTGTTAGAGTAAGAAGGCTAGCTTTGGATTCTTTTTTTTTTAATTACTTGAGCTGAGTTTACTTACTGTACATTTAGTGTAGTAATTAGTAATGGAAAGGTTTGGTTTAAAAGCAATTTTCCTGCATTGGTCACTATAGCAGCATTGTCCCAGTGCATGGAGTTTGGAAGATGAAATTGACTTGGAACTTGCTAGTGCTAAATATAAAGTGGAATCTAGCAAAAATAATTTATTTGTTTGCTTAAGTTTAGAGAGGTCACTAGTCTGTGATCAGCATTCTTAGTAATTATATATGTGCTTTTTAAAGATGCAGATTCTTTAGTATAATAGCTTCCCAAAAATAAAACTCATTATTGCTGTGCTTACAAGGTAAGCCTCATGCCAGTGTCATATGTGCAGGCACATGGGGTAATCTCTTCATTGTTTTGTGACTAAATTGTTTGCCGACTGATTTACTTTGCAGCGATGCCCCACAAGTATTCCTAAAAGATTTAAATATTTTTTTTCTTTTTGTTTTAAAGTAGCTTCCCTACTTTGTTAACATATTGAATGCCCAGTGTAATTACCATACAGTCACTCAAAAGAAGTATACAACAGGTTATTGCTGTTTTCTCTACTTCATGGAGAAATCACTCTTGTGTTGAGTCACATACTTAATTCTGTGAAATGTTGAAAGTATTGTAATAAGCAATAACTATCTTCACTACTTATCACCCCTGAGGCAATAGAAACAAAATTGAAACCCCTCAGTATTATAGGATACTTTCAAAAGAATCAGGGAGCTCTCCCCCACCCCGACTCTTTTTTTAGCTACTAATATTTCCCACTCAGCACTAGCTTAGATAAGTGGATATAATGAATTTCCTAACACATTTCACGGTGGACAGTGAACCAGACAGATGCACTGAGGGCAGAAATGGTAAGTTAGTTGAATAGCATCTGCAGGAGGCCAGATTTATTAGCTTTTTAAAGCCTGAAGCTGTTCTGTGCATTGCTTTCCCGCAAAGCAGTGTTTCTCTGTGCACTCTCATGTTTCACTCTAACCTATATAGCAGGAATTATTTCTGGATCATGTAAAAATCCTTGAAAGGCACAATGCTGAGCGTACAGGGTTTGAAACGAAGACAGATCTATCGTCTGCCTCACACGCAGTTTTAATTGCTTGTGATTTATTCAAACTTCCAGGATCGTTGAGTTACTTTTTTGTGGAATAGATTTTTAGAAACTTTTCAGATGTCATCACTGCTTTCATTTAAAGGCATTATATAATTTTTATTCTCAGATAAAACACATTTTAAAGGTACCTTTTTCCCTGAGGGTCAGCGAGAGTGCAGTTTGCATTCAGTGTTCCCAAATTCTCTAAAGTACTTTGTTGCTATTGCTTTGTTCATGAGCACCCAGATAAATGGGGTGTGATAGGCAAAAAGAAAACATCTACATGAAGATAAGAACAAAAGAATAAAAGAAGGAAATCCTTTACAGGAAAGTAAATAGAATTCAATGAAACTCACTGTTTTCTATGCCATAATTTTCATACAAATGTAACTGTGCATTATAAAATTTGACAGTTATAAACCAGGATTTAAGAGACACATGAAATGGGTAAGGGATATGTTGCAAACTGACTTGTTCTTTACTTGAAATTCTTAATGGAGTTCAAAACTGTTTATTTCCAAACACTAAATTGCAAATAAGGAGCCAAAAATGATCTCAGTGGTGCTAGCTGACTGAACCAAGATGTGGCATTAACTGGAATGTACTGAAAAGTGAATATTGATACTCTTGAATATTGTTGTTGGCCATCAGGTCTTGTTAATGTGACTCTATAAAAAATCGGTCCATTTTCCATGAATGCTTGGATGGCATCATAGTGAAATTGAAATGACTGATAGAGAAAAAGCAAGGAACAAAAGAACAATTTAATGACCTCTGTTTCGGACCTGATCCAAAGCTGTATGATGACATAAGTGGAAAGATTTCTATTGAGCTCATTGGGGTCTTAATTTAGTTCTTTAAATCTTAAATGTAAACAGTGTGTTAGCCAATTCAGGTGTTGCAGGGTGCAAGGAAAAGCTTATGGGAAGTGTACTTTATGCTGTCATTTCAGGCTTTTTAAAGTTTTTGCTGTCTTTTGAACTCATTGACTGTACCTCAAAACTTCCAAGAGAGACGAGGAAGATATAAAAGAAGGTGGTACATAGACTGCATCAGTGAAAGAATTATGAGTGCGAGTAAGAATTTCATGGAACTAAGGTTGTTTTGGAAAAAAAAGCATGATAAAACAGATAAGAGCTATAAAAAAGCAAAGTATGATTCTAGCAACCGAATCACTTTCAGTAGTGCAAATTCTGGTTGTATAGCAAAGAAATATGGACAGAGACAGATTGTATGTCACTAGGAATTTTACCTTGCTCTTCCCTTTTGAAGAGGAATAGACGTATATAGGGTTTGGCTGTGATAGTGATTGATAATTGTGTCTAGACCACTAAGAAAAAAATCAAAATACTTCAAGCAATGTATTTCCAATGGTATGTTAAAATAGTATGCTTATCATTGAAGGACCTCTGTTAAAAGATATTTTGGAGGAAGGCTGTACTCTTAGTTCTGAGTGATTCTATATTGTTGGTGTATACATGAAGTTAGTTTATAATGGAGAACAGTTATATGACTGAAGTAACTGCAACCCAACAGTGTTGCATTTTTAGTAAATCCAGGTACATGTACCTGTTTACTGGAGTTTGCATATAATGGATGTTCAGTTTACTGCAAGAGACAGGGTATTTGAATTTTCTGCGTCTGTTTAATTTATAAGAATTACCTTCTGAGAGAACTGTTTAAACCTCCTCCATTATGTTTTACTCTTGTAAAATCTTTCTTCCATTGATTTTTCTCAAATAAGAAAGTATATCCATGTATGTGTATCTTTCCATATGTATGGAACAATGTAACTTTTTAACATCTTTTGTTTTATTTTTTGCAATAGAGGGCTGTAATTTGAAAGCAGTAATGCTTTTTACTTCCAGAAGCACAAAGAAATAACATATGATAATGCTCTCCAAGCCAGTTTATAGTAGCAGGTATGAGTCAAAAGATGCCTGAGTCATAGCAGGCAACCTGTTCTTGTTTGCCTTGAGGAATCTCATTGAAATTTGACAGTAGGCACAATATCAAGACAAATTTCTGCAGCTATCTAAATTTATTTTTCAAGTAAGATGACAAGGTAAGAAGTCCACATCTGTGTTATTCAATAATAATAATAAAGCTAAAAAAAAATACAGCTGACTGATGGCGTACTCATTGTGGAGATTTCCATCATAGTTTAAAAGTACAGGCATAATTTCCAGGTTACCAGTGTCAGTCAGGATCAGCTGTTTGTTTTTTCTGCCACTGACATGATGACCTCATCTAATTTTTTGTTAGTTTTGTCCATCTTTAAGGAGATGTAGTCTGAAATGTCATTCATATATCTCTATACTTACAGTTTGTGAATAGCAAAGTTTAGTTTTATTCCTCTTGGGCTCCCCCTTAAGAAATGTAGTCATTAGCGCTTACTGTGCTTTAGAAAGGACTCCTAACTCCTTTCATCCATCTAATTGACCAACAGCCTTGAGACCACAGTGTGTGACAATTAGCAGCTTTTCAGAGTTGAGATGGCTCACAACACATGACTGTCAATGGATGCGTAATATGCTTGGACAACATTTTTAAAGGAAAGAGGTAATGCAGCACCTACCTCTAATTCTAAGAGAAGCATTTGTTGGACAGGTAAACTGCTCCTTCTAACACCATGACACTGGGGAGAGGATGAGAAAAACAGGAATAAAGCAACAGTAACTAGCTCACTCCAGTGGCCTTTTAAGAGCGAGAGCCATAAATGTTTACATTAAGGTTTACATTTTCTGATTTGTCACCTGAGACATCCTAAGATTATAAGCCTTAAAGAAATCAAAGTTTTTTTAAAACATAAATATATTATTAAATGTAACAAATGAGGATCCTAAGGTCAAAGTTTTGATCATTTTAGTTAAAAGTGAGAACAGGATCAAATACCTTTTGGCTACAATCAGTGGGGATATACCATCTTAGCAAAAGATAGAAATGTTTATCTTTGGTCTGTATATAATTTTGTAATTTTCTTTTTCCTCTTCAATTCAGAGCATTGAACTAGGCCAGTAACTTGAACATTGATTTTACCCAGTAAATCAGGTGATAAAAGAAAAAAAAACACTGCAGTAAAATTAGTGCTTGTTTCAGATATTTCCCTCTTTTCATCAAAGTAGTGACCGAGCCAGATGCTACACTTTTCAAGAAAAATACAGCCTTTTCTGAAGAAGCAAGCTGGAGATCAGAATCTATTGACAGTTCAGTAGTTCACTTAGCATAGGTTACTCCTGTCGGACTACCAGTGACCTCTACTAAGTACTAAAGTACACCTAATAAATTCTACTGTTGAATGACTTGCCTTTTTAGTCTATTTTTTCCTTTACTTCAGTTTTTCTCCTGCATACTTCTGTGACTATGCATGCAGAGTGCAAATTTCCAAAAATCGTTAGTCAGTTTTCAGTGCTTAGTTAACTCTGGTAGATGCAAGAAGGTAGGTCAGAAGTACTCTTGTTTTACTACTGTGATATGCAAGGTGATGGTTGGTAATCTGACAGAAGGGGAAACAACCTAAGACAGAAGCAGTGAATTTGTTTTTGCTTTTGAGTGCCTTATTTCATGGCAACATTTGAGCATGCATTATGCTTCATTCCCTCTTCTATCGTACAATTCCTCAAAGTAGAAAATGTCCAGTTGGCTTTCCTCATTCAGCTATGTCCACTGCCTACTGATTTTTTTTTTTTGGTCTGAACTTCTTTCTGCTGAGAGGGAAAAGCCAAATTTTGCCAATAAAACCCCCTGAGCATCTGTGTAAATTCTGCATGGAGAATTAAAAATATTCAAAGTATATGCTTGTTTGCTTTGTTTTGATTTTGCTAAAGTTTGACATGGCTTACAACTATTTCTCTGTTACTAGTTCACAGATTTAGATAAGTAGTAGCGTATTCCATACAGTTCTAATATGGGGTTGTCTGTACCAGAAGAGTCTTCAGTGTTTTTTTTGTTCTTTCTTGCTGTGACATTAGCCACTAGAAATTCTCATTACACTTTGTTCTCATTAATCAGGTTGGTGTCAGGGACCTTGCATCTATTTCTTTTATATAGACATGTCACTGTGTTGACAAATCACCTTATAAATGTTACAGCAGAAGTGCTGAATGGATTGTAATGAGAAGAGATTCACTGGGGGAAAGGAAGTGTTAGCAATAGGAAAAAATAAGGTAGTATTTCATCACAAGTATGCAGTGCAGTGGAAAATACCTTGCCAGAAGCCCAAACACCTTTTGAGGCAGGGAAGTTATGGGGAGAAATGCTCACATAACTGTGAAATCTCTGACTTCACATTGTTTTTTATTATGTAAAATACAGTAATAGTTTACGCTTTGCACATTTTGCAAATGACAGTGTATAAACATACTATAAAAAATTGGTCCTTTATCTGCAGAGCTTATAATGTCTGATTGTGGCTGTCAGAACAGATGAGATGAATGAATCCATTTTTTAAGCCTAGATATCAAAATTTTTAAAAGTCTTCTGGATACTTGTGACATAACTGTACAGCTTTCAAGTACTTAGAATGATGTACTGAAAAAAGTTCTGGTTTTGTCCACACTTCGTTTTTCTATACACGAAGCTAATATCTGTTTACAATGTTCGCCTTGAAATATTTTTTTACTATCTTGTAATTTGTACTGTTGGAAGCATGACACTTTGGCTAGCTGTTTGCATTTTGTTTTGATATGTTTTATTTCATAACCCATGTCCTTGACCTCTATGTTTCTATGAATAGATATATTGAGAGAAAGCATATTACACAGTTAAGATGGGCTAATGAATTTGTGAGTTTTGAAATAAAATAAGGTTATAATATGTACCCTTTAAAATGAAGGACACATCACATCTTTTAAATAGTTTACCGTGGAACAAATTAGACAAATATTGTCCTAACGGTTATGCTGGCTGTTCAGAAGAAAACTAAAGACTATGCAATTTATGTTATTAACTAATATTAAAATAGCTGTGTTGTTTCTATCTCCTTTGTTGCCGACAAAAATTGAAAGTGTCGGTTCATCCATCTTTTATTGGCCTTTCATAATCACTGAATATTTTAGAGCTTTCCATGTCAGCCTTAAATTATCTTGGATCAATGTAAAGAATTATATTCACCTTTCAAACCTGATCTTTTAGGATATATGAATGATAGATTGTTTTCATCATGGAATGCTTCATTAAAGAAGGCTTTATCTAAATATGTATTTGTGGAAAAGGTCATCCACAACTGTGTTACAAATATGACAGTTTTATCATGTGTCTAAGAATATTGGCTTGTTTTTTCTTTTAAAACTTAAAGATAAGTAAAGATATATTAAAGAACCTCAGGGCCAAGCTTAAAAGAATTGTCTCTAGCTAATTCACACCAGGAGATGACTAAAAAGAACACTGAATTTGGCTTTAAAACAAAGTCTCTTAATAATTGATGCTTGACTCATAAGCCTTGTACATTTGGGAAGGGTAATCTGAAAATACTCAGTTTTGTTTGCCATACAGTACATTTGTAAAATTAATACACTTTTTAATGCTGTCCCTGTCACATGATCATGTAATAAACTCATAGGCGAACTCATGACATTTTAAAGATTGAAATATACTTTCAGTAGCTCAAAGGTAAGAAGAAATAGAAAGGGAACAAAGAAAAGGATATCTGTGCCCTAAGGAATGTATTCTGAAGAAAATTAGTAATAGCTTTGTACTGTGTAAAATTCAGGTATTTTTTTGTTAAAATTTTTAAAGCATATTTTTTTCTGTCTTAAGAACTTACTATGGTTAATCTTGCATACTAAATTTTCAGTGTATGACTGCAGAGTATCTGTTGTTTCTGTGTGCACTCTTGTAAGAGAGCAAAATAGATTGGGGAGGCAAACTGAAGTCTTCACTGTGCTCTCTAAATCACAGTGCTTACCTGTACAACATCCCGGAAGACATCACTGACAGAAAGGCTTCCCAAATAGTGCTTAATGTATGCACAAATTTCATTTGGCTTCCCAAATCATTAAGTTCCTAGAAGTCCAGCAGAAGTAGTCAAGTTTCTCAGCATCTCAGGTAGAATATTTTGTCTCTTTTGTTTGGTTTTTTCCTTTTGTTTGGTGTTTTGTCTCTTTTGTTTGGTGTTTCAGTTGCTTTTTCTCTTCAGTTTGTATTCTCTGTTGTTCAGTCAAGCTTGTTCTTGGGGTTGGGAATATGCAAAGTTTGTTTTCAAAAAAATCTGCTTAAACCCCAGTAATTTGAAGGCACATGCATCATAACTCTTTCTGCTGGTTAAACTTGCTACTGTTAATCAGGAAAAATCTTCAGTGAGAGGCCTTAGAGATAGGAAGTAACAAATATCTTCATACCCACAATTTGTGATAAATGAAGTTGGGGGTTGTAGTTATGACTTTCTAGAGTATTTTGAGTCTCCTCTTCTGTTTGCATCCTTTGCTGTCAGAGCTGGGCTGTGGATTATTAGAGACACATCTGAATTTTTTTTTTTTTACTGTAAGTGCCCATTAAGTGGAGAACCTCTACCTGCTGTTTTACCCATTACACCTCAATAGCTTATACCAGGGAGGAACAGGGCTGGCTGCCATGTAGGGAAGGGGAGTGTGGCAGGCAGGGCCATGCCCTCAGCAATCAGGACATCATTCGTCCCTACTTCCCCCCCTGAAATTAATTTTGTTATTTTAATGGAATCAGATTACAGAATTAGGCATTGCTTTCGTTTTTTTTTCTCTCAGGCCAATTATAGTGATGGGTGCTTTTTACTTAATTAATAACTTCCAAAGCAACCATCCTGCTGAGATTAATGGTATGAGTTTTCTGTTTCTCTGAAGGCTAAGATTGATTATCTGAGTCTGTGGGGGAAAAAAAAAAAAAGCAGTGATAAAGGAGATGTTTGTAATACTCATATTCTCAGACGATATTGTAATGTTGCTTTAAATCCCATTCCTGAAGCAGGACTGGGAATCAACTACCATTTGTGATAACCGAGCTGCTTTTCAAAATTGTTGCAAGTCTGTATTTGTTTTTTTTAACTTCAACATGTTACAGTACTAAGCAAAATATCATAGTTTTATATCATCTTAATATTATTACAAAAACATATGCATTATACTAATAACATAATAATAATAATAATAATTCTTTAATAATGATCTAAACTCAGGCAATCTGTAGGAATCTTACCGGGAAGTCCACCTGACAAAGCAAGAAACAAATATGCCATTGGTGTTGAAGCATGTGTATAATATATGGAGCACAGTCTTACTTAGAACACATTTACTGCGGTGTCCCTGGAGCTGCAAGAAGATAGATGGGTACTTAAAACAGTGCTTGCTATTTAATGTTAGAATATGCTGGTAACTTAGCAAAATGTTGTAAGAGCAGGTAATTATACCAGATTGCTGAAACTTTGGACTCTCCACCCCAAAGTACTACAGTGAAAGTAGGCACAGTAGAACTGGTGTTAGTGAAAATGCCTCTGCTTATGCCAGCTTTGGGTTTTGTATATATACACCCATTTAGTTGGCTGATTTACCATGACTATGGTGTTGCAGTAAAAGCTTTAACAAGCCCATAAAATGTTTCTTAAGTGTAAAAAGGTGTTTGCAGTTGGGCGAAACTCAACTCAGGAAAAGGCTATTGAATGATCATACATTTTCCTTTTTAGCTTTATGAAATTGTTGCCATTCCAAATATTTTCTATGATGTTATAATGTACAGATAGCAACTCTGTTATTGTACAAGGCGAATTTGCTTGGTGACCCCTAATGTGTCTTCTTTATGTCAGCTTATTTTGCTGTGATATTGTGTCCTTCTCTGTAGTGCATGTAATAAGTATAATAGAAATGCATCCAGGAAAACAGTTTCAGCCTAGACTTTCACAGATGCTCAGCTCTGCTCATCATTCTGCTGTTCCTCAATTCTGGCAGTGTTATTCTTGATCTCCACTTAAAACGTAGAGGAAGAGGGGGGAATTGACAGTCACATTCTATTACTCCACTTTGTGCTTGAGTGACCACATTATTTCATAAATGCATAAATTTATAATTTTAGATAAGTGATTATTTCAGTTCCTATTGCCATTTCTCTGTCTCCTTGATAACTTCCTGCTGACCTGTAAGGGCTAATACCAGAAGTACAAACTAGTATATAATTATTGGGAAGTTTGAGTAGGATGAAGCAGAGAGAAGAAAACAGCAAGCAAAATGTTGGTGAACTTGGCTTCAGCGTAATACGCATTACTGACTTCTCATTAAAAAAAAAAAGCCACATACAGAATCCTATATTTATGGAATAGAAGTATTTAGAAGCTCCAGGATAGTTTTGACAGCTTATATTTCTCTAAGCTGTTCTTTCATTTTGTCTGCAGTGTCAGGCAGATAATGCTATACTAATTTATCTTTCCAGAGTAAATGCAGTGATAGTTAAAAAAGTCAGATTTCAGACCATTGTTCAGAAACAAATGAAGATGCTAGAAAACCATGGAATGCTCAGGCTCTAGTTGTGGTTGATAAATTTGCAAGTATTTTCAATGCTATTGCCTCATTAATATAAAGTAAAATAGCCTACAAGGGAAAAAATGTCTTAGGCTCTATTTAAATTTCCAAATTCTCAACAGCCTTATTTAAAAAAAAAAAAAAAGGAAATAATTTTCAACGTGATATAGTGGTAGGAGCTTTTCTTTCTGTAATACCGTTGGGGGATCTGTAGCCTGGCTGGAGTCTGGTAATTTCACATCATTTTTGCCTCTTCTTCCATGTCTTCCCAGTACTTTGCATTATAATTTATTTATCCCTGTGCCCTATTAAACTTACTATCAATCAAAGGGCTTATTTTTCTGCATCTTTTCATGATAAATTAACTTGTTTAGAAACAAGGTGATTATGCTGCTTCTCTTCTGTGTCTATTTCCAGCAGAAGACTGATGCTCTAAAATCATGCAGTTAATCCATGGAAAAATGTCTTATTTTCCAATTCCATTTCCAAGGATACAATAGACAACAAAGAAGAAGCAAAACTATTAAATTTTAGTAAACATTATTATATTTAAATCTGTTTTATGATTTCTTTAGATCACATCCTCCGATGTCTTAATAAAAAGCAGTGTTGGAAGATGAACAAAAACTCTAATAGTGTGGAGAGAAGGTGATTTTTTTCTTTTGTGGGGGCTTCATTTCATGCTGCACTAAAGCATGAGGCCTATTGCAATTAATAAATTGAAAAGGAAGTGTTGAATAGACTAACGAGTGTAATTAGGCTTCATTAGTAATGTCAGAAGTTACATATGCATTAAAGGGAAAGTACAGTCCTGAGTGTTTGTCTAGCTTTCCATTCAGTGGAATGGAGCACTGCAGTTTCATAATACAGGTCCCTAATATATGTAGTACTTACTGAAGGAAATCAAATATGCCAATCCATATGCTTTAGAGAAAAACTGGTTGAGAGAGTGCTGTTTTCCTTGTACAGACACCTTTCCTAAGTGAATGTGACATTTGTGTTAGACAAAGGTCATAGTTTGGCATGAACTGTGATTGCTTGTCTGCTGTGATCCTCTGCAGGTAATGCTTTTAGCTGTAACTCTTTCAGGTCTTGCTTAGTCTCAGTTTATTTCGGTCCAGGTCTATTTATAAGAAATTTAAGCATCACCTTAGGGCCTCTAGCTGAAAAGGCTGTTTAAAATTAAAATAGATTAGTGTTTGTGATCATTTGTAACTACCAAGCCCATTGATTTTAAGGGAACATTTCTATGAGAAGCAACATCATGCAGTTTGAATATAGCAAACTGCCCACGTTACAATTATGACCTTGAAAGGGATATAAAATACTTCAATAAAACTTCCTAAATCTTATTTTTGGCTATTACATCCTTGTTTCATTTTGTAGTTTGTCTTTTATTTTTATTCTTCTTTATGTTCTGGTCATTTCAGTTTCTATTTCATTTTGCTGATATTTTTCTTGGTCTTGAATTTCAAATTTGTTATGTATGTGTGTGTATATATATATATGCTGGCTTGGTCTACTTTTTCAAAGTAGTTACTTTATTTTTGGTTTTAGCTTTTTTTCTCATCATCATGTTTAAGAGTATTCTGCAGTTACCTGACAACACAATTTGGTTTATCATGTCTTTTTTTTTCAGAATTTTGTAAAATTCAGCAGTGTCATAGTGCTGATGAACTTCAATTACTCTTCAGTTTAACTTGAATAATGCTCTCTGGCACAGGATGGAATTCTTGGGGTGTCCTGTGCAGGGCCAGGAGTTGGACTTGCTGATCCTGATGGATCTGCTAACTCAGCATGTTCTATGATTTTGTGATTGTGGGCTGCTCATACCCCTTCAGTTAGGGACTCCACAACAGATTATTTTAACATATAGCTGAGAGAACTTTGTGAAACTTTTGCAGAATGAATCCTTGCAGGGGTAAACTACCAAAGAGATGAGATCAGCTGTGATTTTATTTGACTGAGTCTTGAAAGCCTTCAAGGACAGGGATTCCATAATGTCTCCAGGAGAGCTGTTTCAGTGTTGCACTGACCTCTTATGGAAATCTTTTTCTTAATGACTGGCAATGGACATGTTAGGATGATATTCTGTTTTCCAGTGAAATTCTGCATTTCAAACAATATTTTAGTGTTTGAAAAGCAAGCACAAGGCAGTAAGTGTGTAATCACACCTGGGTCATTCTTCTTGTGTGCATTCTGACTCTCTTAATGCAAATGTCTAAAAAGCTACAGCAAAAAAAAAAAGTGATTAGAAGGTAATTTCAATTCTGATTATAGCATAAACAAAATTATCAAACTGTAGAAAGCTAGCACTCTCCATTATTCTCAAGTAGTTGTTCTATTTTTTTTCTTCATTTATTTTTTTGTAATATGGATGAATGAGTTGTTGAATTTGGTTAAATGTTGTGAGTATGGAAATCTGACAGCGATTAATGGCTTAAAATTCCCTTGGCAGGAGATGAAGTGTGGGTTGGAAGCAGAGCAAAAAAAAAATCAGTGAAAAACATAGCAGGGTGAGTGGAAAAAGAAAGACACAGGAGATTTTGTAGAATGAACAAAGAGGAAACAGATGCCAATTAAAGTGAACACAGAATCAACATCATTTGTCCTTCGTCCACAGGGGTACACTTTTAAAATTTCTACAAGGATTCTACTACCCCTCTAAAAAAGGAATAAAAACACTAACTTCACCTCAATTAAGAAAGCCTGTTTTTATTTAGCTGAACCTCAACAAAAAATAAAGCAATAAAGGTGAAAAACAAAGGCTTAGAAATTCAAATTGGTTTCACCGTTCTGTAATAGTCTGGAAGAATTTTTTTCTTGAAGTGCAGGCACAAATAACTTTTTCACTTTTTAAAATATATTTAAAATGTAGGATTTTTAGTATATTGGAGGTTTGTTTTCTTATTTGTTCTTCTATGGCCCATAAATTGAAATTCATTGAAGTGCCAGAAAACTGAGGAACCTAAATTAGGGTATGTGATTGTCCACTTCTGTGGCTATACAGAGAAAGGCTTCTCAAGAGAGACAGTCCTCATCCTCATATTTAGCTTCTCAAAGGTGTTAGCAAAGTAAAAAGTGATATTTCTGGTATAAGCAGAGAAGATGAGGGATGTGTATTCATTAAGAATATTGTGTTGAACAAGTCTTATCCCATAACCTTGTGTACTGTCAAACTTTATCTTGTAAGTGAAAGGCTCTAAGTCTCTTTGTTAATCTCATTAGCTAGATAATTTCTTAGCTAATCACAGGTCTGATTCTGACTATGTCCTTCTTTGCACTATGAAATATTTTTACAATATAATTTTTTAAAAATAGATTTTTAAAAATTGTCTTAAACTCAATATAAGTATCATATAACACATTTTCATGGCATGCCATTGATACGAATATTTTAATCTTTTTTTTTAAACAGATGAGATTGAAAATGGGGAAATAATAAGGGAAGGTAGGACTCACACAAACTGAATGCCACCAAATGTGTTATCATTTCTAGAATGAAAATTTTTCTCTCTCTGCTCTGAAAGTCATTGCACCTCATTGAATCAGAATGTCCACACCTCCTTCTAAAAGCAGTAAAATGAATAATGAGTTACTAAATCAGATTTAAATTGGAGTCAAAATTATGTCAATCAAGGAGCCCTGCAAATATGTCTGTGAGTTTCCGTTAATAGATGAAAAAATCCCTTCAATACAGAGAAATACTGAAGACAAGTTTGTGACTAGAACTGGGATCTAGAAGACATATTCATGATACAATGCTTAGAAGTATGGATATGTATCAGGGTGCACTAATCTTAAATACTGTAGCATCTTAATTTTTCTAAAATAATTTTATTTCTCAGTATCACAATTATATTATTATAACTATTCCTTTTAAAAAATATTTCTATCCCCGTTCAGATTTCATACATAGTTCTGTTTCAATGACAAATAGTTCCAAATAGTTCTGTTTCAATGACAGATTTTATATATAAGGAAGGTGACAGACCTCAGCAGCTGAGTAATGCTTCTTGCCTTTAGTTTACCCAGTAAACCCACTGAGACACGTTGCCATTACTCAGTTTGGAAAACACCAATAGACTGCTACTTGTACAACTCTGATACACATTAATTGACACAGCACAGATGTTATTTTCAGGCAGAATGAATCAGATATGTTCTTTAGAGTATAATTGGTACTATTGGGGTATCAAACCTAGTTCTGTGTAAACCAAATGAGGTACTTCTGGCAGTAAAGAAAGGGCAGATGGAGCTTACTATACATTAGATGCCTTACTATTTATCTAGTTTCTTGGGAAGTTTGTGTCTTGTGCACAATGCTGCTATGGAGTTGCTGATCTTCATATAACTTCATGTAATTTCACTATATGAAGTTGGCTTGCATATGGCCTTGGATAGGGTCTGGTTTATGGACATATCCTGAAAATTGATGTGTCCTACTTGTGTCGTTACTTGTACAAGACTGGATTTTGTATCTATCACCGTGTTTATTTGCCAGTGTTATGTTTAAAAATTCATGTGGCACTTTGCTGTCAGTCTAGAGACAGTAGAGATCAAAATCTTCCAGAGCAGGATGTTTACTGAAATTGGAAGAAAAAGCGTTCTTGATACCTTGCTGAAGTTATTTTGTTCTTTCTTAAACTAAGAAATTATTTATTTTGAAGAATAAAGTCATTTTGAGGTAATTTTTTTTCAGAGCTATTCTACTGGGTACAACTGAATATTAGCACATACCAAGTGCCAGTCTTTATTAGTGATAATCTTCCCCCAGGGTTTTGTGAGAACTGAGAGCTTGTATGAAAGTATATATCCATCTTGGAAACAGCAGGGAACATGATGAACAAATTGGTTAAAAATCAAAATACAATTTTTTCTTGTAGGTCTTAAACTAGTCTGGACTTTAATACCTTGCAAAACAAGTATCTCTCAAAGCCCACAGCCTGTTTTACCTTTTTTAGTTAATAGGAACATACTCTCCTTTTTTTTTTCATGTAAAATTTGCTTTTTATCTCCAGTATGTTCGATATAATTATCCTTATCCTCCACTATTTTGAATAATTGTGTATGCCAAGTATTATGCAATATATATGCTATGTATTCAGCCAGCCCTGCACAGAGCTTAAAGGCAGGGTAAGCACATTTGCCAAGAAGCAGTTATGGCCAGTTAACAGGCAGGGGAGCCAGCTAAGAATCTCCACCTGGCAGAGTCAGACCCTGTCCTTTGTCATGCCAAAAGCAAACCTGTTTAGAGTGATCTATATACATAGAGCCCAAAACCTCGTTACCTAAAAGTCTAAAGAATATCTTCCATGAAGAAGAAAATGTGTGTGGAAGAGTTGTGTGTGAATGTAAGGCAAGGAAAGGAAGGAGAACAGGAGCTGATAGAAAATGTGCCAGTGGAGAAGACAATAGAGAATAGGCTGCCCCTTCTTTCTAATTTGTGGAATGTAGTTTAAGAGGACAAAGTTGCTAAAAATTAATTATGTTGGTATGGGGTAAATTTCTGTAAATGTTTTTGCTTTTTGAAGTTTCATAAAGGTTTAGAAGATATTTGATAGTGTATGCTGAAGTTAGATACTGCTTGACAGGGCGTTGCGTTAGAATAAAGGTACAGTTGGCTATTGAGTATAAATTCAAGTTCAATCTATCAGAGGAATTGTAACTTCAGTGTCACTCCAAAAATCACAAAATCAAACAAAATTAGTTTCTCTTTGCCCCTATGGCAACTGTGCAGGGTAGCTAAAAAGGCATACACTGAGACAGAATACATAAGGTTTTGTTCACATAATAGAAAGTGATCCTTTTGCTACTGATGCTACTAATTATACATTAATTACCTTGTTATGCTGTGGCACCAAACTGGAGCTAAAAACAATGAGCCAAACCTGATAATGTACTTTTTGTTTTGTTACTTATTCATAAGTTACTTTGGAAGGTTTATTTATTTTTCTTTCCCAAACAGCACTTTCCAGTGTTTTTTATGAGAACAAAGCAGTAAACAATTAAACCTGTGAATTTTAATGAGTGCCTTTGCAAAGTGGAAACTCACCGAGGAAGTTAGTTGTTGTTAGTAAATCAGCAAGGCCCTTGAGAAGATGATGTTTTTCCAGATGGGTAATACTTTAGCAGTAATAATCAGTTTCACTTGGAAACAAGGTAGAGACAGTAAAAGAATAATGAGACTGATGGAAATAGATAAGAGACTGGTTATTTTTGTGATATCTGTCAAGTTGGTACAATTAAAATTGTTTGATACTATTTTATTTTGCAAAAAGCAGTAAATAATTTTCTTACTCATCAAATAACATTTATGTATTAGAATACAAACATTTCTGAAATAAAGGAAAATTGCAAATGTATTTTTGAAATGGTTGAAATAACACTGACTTTTTTTTTACCAAATAATAGGGGAAAATACATACAGGTTTATATAACTTCGGTCGTGCCTAATGTAGGTATTTTAAAGAAAAAATTATTACATGGAACAGCTTATCAGGTTGATGAATGCAAAGGGACAGTACTTTCCCGCTGTGAAATTTACCTTTAGGTGAGGTTTAAATAAGTTTTCAGAACTGAATGATGCCAATAAATTGTCTTTATTCCTAAATGGCAAAAAATAGCATACAAATAGAAATATTTTTCATTCATTTTTCAAGTGTTACAAGTGTTGTTAAATATAATTTTTTGCTCTCTGTGTATACCAGTTAAGATCAGTGTACCAGAACCTACTCTGTTATCTAAGCGTCTTATTTTGACACTGATTTCCATCATATCTAGCATTCAAATTTAAAACATTGTCTGTATCTGTTTCATATTTATTATTGTCATATTATTCAGCTTTATGGGCCTCACCAAATTAAAAATCAAAGAAATCATACAAAACTCAATAAACCCATACAATAATCAATGAAAACATGCAATATAATCTAACTGGGAAAAAAAAGGAATTTGATTAAGAAGTTTATTTTTGAGTGATTGGTTGTTAGTGGCAAGTTGCTTCCATATGGTGAAAAAAACCCCCGGATGTGGACGTATTATAAACTACAGTCCACGAAATTGCAACTAAAGGAGCTCTTAAATTCATGGCTTATGCAACTTTATTGCAGTGACGTTAAAAGCTGACTAATGCATATTAGCTACTATACTGTTGATCATTAAAGGGCTTGAAGTTGTCATCACATTGAAAAATAGGATAATGAAGATGGCTGAGTGTCAGTTTTTGGTTCAAACTGAGTTTGATTTGCAGGAAAAAAGATAATCCAGGTTCTCTTAAGTTCATTACTTGAAGTGGGACTTGAAGTGAATTTTAGTCAAACATACAATGAGCAAAGAATTCAATCTAAGGATGAAGCTAATATTTTTTTTAAATGTTTGCATGTTTTCAAAACAGGTGCAATTTGCACACAATCAAGCAGAATTGTGATCTTCAATGAGAAGTTCAAACATATAGGTCTCAGATTCAAAACACATCTCGCTGCACAAGGACTAGCAGAGAACAACCTGGCTCTTTAAACAACTTGCCAGGACAATTTTTTAAGTACACTATTCATGCAAAACTTGTATGGCCTACTTTTCAACTGTGTCAGTCCACATGGTGTGAAAGAAATAGTGTGAAGAAAATGTGCATGCTATAAACAGAAAAATTTAAGGTATGGGATTTTAAAGTTAAATAGAAGTTAATGTGTATGCTGAGTATATTCTATACTTTCTTGTTTAGATCTGTCTGTGCTTTGCTTCCTGCCTTTCCCCAGGCACAGCCTCCACAGAGCCCCCAGCATCACTGATGGGCTCAGTGCTGAGCACAGGGAAACTTCTAGCAGCTTCTCACAGAATTCACCCCTGGAGTCCCCCTCCCCACTGCCGAAACCTGTCATGCAAGCCCTATAGAGTTTTATAGCAATCGAGATCCTAAACTGCCATGGTTAGACTGAGCTTGGAAATATGCAAAATCCCCTTAATTCCTGGGCTTTCCACTGCCATATCAGATTATTGAAAGTAGTATTTCTCCTCGGAGTTCTGCATCACAGTGAAGCAGCTTCAGTAGCTTGAGTTGAAGGCAGGAGCTTTTGTCCATTAAAATGTTTCCTATTGTAAAAAAGATGAAAGTATGGGCTTTTCATCAGTCTGCTAGAGACAGTATCTTGAGGATGTGAACAAATACAGAATAAATGGAACTAAGATTATAAAATCCTTGTACTTTCAGTCTATG
This sequence comes from Corvus kubaryi, assembly GCF_017639235.1. NCBI lineage: Eukaryota > Metazoa > Chordata > Aves > Passeriformes > Corvidae > Corvus > Corvus kubaryi. The sequence continues at coordinate 1,471,099 of NW_024580672.1, forward strand.
TCAACATGAGCAAATGCTATTCATATACTGAGAACACTTTACTCTGACATCAGAGTAATAACAGTTTCTCTTTTTTTTTAATGTGAAAAAGGGATAGCAATGCACTTGTGTAGTGTACATTTTTCTTTTTAGTTTGTGCATGCATCAAGAGACTACAGAGTGAGCATCAAATATATGGACATGGATCTGGCCAGAATTTAAAAGCTTCTGGACAAAATGGGAACTCTTTAGTAATGCAATCATTGCTGCTAAATACTTGATTTTAAAAAGGTGTGAGATGATAACTTTACCAAGCATTTTTAAATGTCAAGATTATTGCAATGGAAGGTGATTCATATGAAAATCTTGCTCCATTTTTAAAAAACCTAAATTGAATTGGTAACTAGCCATAAACATCTGGCCTTATAACACTAGAGGGAGAGAGTTTTGTTTTCTAGTCTGCCTTTCTGTTACTGCAGGAACAAAAATAATAGCTGTAGCATATTATTTTAAGGTACTTTGTTGAGACAATTTTAATTGTTCATATATACTTTAAAATAGAATTTATATTTCCCAGATAAAATTATTCATAATGTTTTCATGAAATAAGTTAAAACCAAACCCAAATATAATGAAAAATATGAGTTCTATGTAAAATCTAGTGCTACTGGAGGACACATAAATTAGCTACCAATACTTTGGTGCACCTTTAATTTTTTTGGACATTGAAGGAAAACTTAGATAGGGACTTTATTTATTAGTGAGTATTGGATATTAATGCAATTTGTTGCATACTACAAAAATCCTTTGCCATAAGTAGTGCAATATAATGAAACTGGGAAATCTAGATTAGAATCATAGAACCTCAAGTTGGACTGGACGCACAAGGATTATGGAGTCCAACTCCTGGGCCTGCACCGGTTGCTCCAAGAGTCACACCCTGTGCCTGAGAGCATTGTCCAAACACTGCTTGAACTCTGCCAGGCTGGTGCTGTGACCACTTCCCTGGGGAGCAGTTCCAGTGCCCAACCACCCTCTGGGTGAAGAACCTTTTCCTGGTATCCAGCCGAAACCTCCCTGGCTCAGCTTCAGGCCATTTCCTTGGGTCCTGTCAGCAGAGATCAGTGCCTGTCCCTCCTCTTCCCCTCACGAGGAAGCTGTAACTGCAACGGGGTCTCCCCTCAGTCTCCTCCAGGCTGAACAGACCAAGTGACCTCAGCCGCTCCTCATTTGGCTTCCCCTCAAGGCTCTTCACCATCCTCGTTGCCCTCCTTTGTACTCTCTCTAACAGCTCAGTGTCTCCTCCTATGCTGTGGCACCCCAAGATGCCCCCAGCACTCGAGGTGAGGCTGTCCCAGTGCAGAGCAGAGCAGGACAATCCCTCCCTTGCCGGGCTGGCGATGCTGGGCCTGATGCCCCCAGGACACGCTTGGCCCTCCTGGCTGCCAGGGCACTGCTGACTCGTATCCAACTTGCCATCGACCAGGACCCCCAGGTATCTTTCCTCAGGGCTTCTCTCCAGCCTCTCATTTCTCAGTCTATCTATACATCCAGAGTCTACAGAGGCTGACAGAAACCCAGGATGTTTGGTAGTTGAGCAGATACAGAGAAAGAAAATGAAGTAAATTGTGGCATGTACTCCCACTTCTCCACAAAATGATATACTCACTGTCCTCGAAGAAGAATTAAAAAACTTCCCCAAACCAATGAAAACTGTTTTAAGTTATGATGATAATTGTTATTTTTAGTTACTATGATAAACCCCTTGGTTTTATATGTCTGGTTGCAGTGCTTTTATCTTGCCTCTTGGACAGATTTAGTAGCTAACTGATTCCATTTGAAGTTTTTTCCTGTAAACCTTTTTTTTATTGCTATGATTTTATAACTAATGGGAAATAACGAACTTTTATAGTCATAGAATCTCAGAATGGCTTGAGTTTGTAGGATCCTTTGAAGATCATCTAGTTCTGTCCCTGCTGCCATGGGCGGGGACATCTTTCATTAGACCACGTTGTTTGAAGAGCTTTTTAGTCAAACCTTGAACACTTCCAGAGATGGGGCATCCACAACTCTGGGCGACCTGTTCCTTTGTCTCACTACTGTCAAAGTAGAGAATTTTTTTTTGTATCTAATTTAAACCTGCTCTCTTTCAGTTTAAAGCACTACCTCTTGTCTATCACAACAGGCCACATTCTTCCTTGTAGAAACTCGTTTGGGTTTTCAGGAAGAAAAAGGGTTATTTAGTGGTGAAGGTATTCTACTAGTCTATGAATTACACAGTTTTTCACCTTTTAAACTATAACCTCAGAGGGTTTTTTCCTGGAGCAATTGGATTTACTTAGTAAATCTTTTTCAATGGAAGAAATATATCATAAAATAAAACTGTGTAAAGTAGCCACAAAAATTCAAACCCAGTAACCAGCTAAATAATATAGTTTTCATGAATCTGATTAGAATGGACAACTGCTTATCAAAGCTTTACGCTGAAGGCATTATACTCTTCAATTTGTTGCATAATAAATGCATCTGGGCTTAAGCTGGCTGTCTTTTCACGTGTAATGGATCACTGTTGGGTTTTTGGCAGTTTTGTTGCTCTTTGCTTTGTTTAAATGAAGCCCTACATAATTTGCTAGCCTCAGCACAATGTCAGTACTTACTTTTTTTTTGGCGAAAATTAATAGGGTTCATTTCCAAAAGCAGTTAAATGAATAGAACTGGCAACTCAAAAAGCAGACCAAACTGTTAATCCTACGTAAAAAAAACCCTGAAAACTTAAAAGCTAAGAAACTTAGAATCTCACTAATAAGGAGTTGACCAGTTCTGCCAAGCTTTGTGATAAACCATGTAACTTGAAAACAATCATTCAGACTTAAAAGGAGACAGGAGCAGACTGTATCACTTAAATTGGTTGTGGGAGATGTGGCATGTTCCCCTTTCCAAGGATGTTTAATTAAGTACACAAAATAGAACATCTCAGATGAGAGGAATCAGAGCCATACAGTGACGGTTCTCATGTTCAAAGGCTGAGATTTAACACCTTAATCTGATTTTAAAAAGATAAAAGTTAAAAAAAACATGCATTTACAGACCATTGGCTGTTCTGAAATGGATGGACTTCCCATCTTTGATGAAACTGTTATCTATGTATGTTTTCACCAATGTATTGTTTAATTAATTGACTTTTTTCTTAAAATATAATGGTGACAAACATAAACACAGCTGTTTTGTCGGAAGATTCCCACAAGATTTAGTCATCTTATGCAATCGTATTTATTAAGACATTCTTCATTTCTTGGTATTTGTTCTGGAAAATTATGTAAAGTGGTCAGAGTTAACAAAATGTAAACAGGTGCTCTAGTTATTCAGTACAGTGGTAATTTGCTTCTAATTCACTCAAAAACTGGTACGAAAATAGAAAGTTGCTTGGTTACTGTGCAGCTTATACCTCCCCTGTCTGTGGCAGACTGTCTGTGCTAACTCAGTGTCACCTGTTCTAGCAAAGGCTCTGCTCAGCCACAACAGCCTTTCCTCATGCCCATATTTGTCATGGAATAGCCCTGCAGTGTGGTGTTGTTACTAGGGACATCCTACTCTGGTTCTTATAGTTAAGAGATAGCTGCAGCTTTCACATCAGTTCTGTAAGCAGATATTGGATGTGTGTTTGGTCTTCCTGTTGTCTAATATATCTGTAACCATGATAAGAAACCAAACTATGGATTTGAGAAACTGCTTCAGCAAGATATCTCCAAGAAATGCGTCAGTGCTGCTGGCAGTCATGTTAATGAATCAGTACGTGGACTTCCTTTCTGAGTCAGCAGTCTGCCTTGGCACACTTTTACATAGGTCTTTGTCATAAGATTGATTGGAGAGGCATTCTGAGGTTTTAGGCAAACAGCAAAAGGAATTTTAACTTAGTGTTTGAAATTATGAATGCTGAAAGCTCTTTCTTCCATCTCTTTCTGAGAGTCAGAAAGGAAGCAAATCAGCCAAACTGTTGAGAAAACAAATTATTTGTTAGTATTAGGACTTGATAGTGTTTGTTCTTGTGCAGTGTCATCACCACAGTATAAACATTTCTCATTTGCAGATTTGGTATAAATACTTTTTAAGTGTAATTGCCATTTTTAAAGTGTAATTGGACTACTTTTAATAATTTTCCTGCTTTTTCTCACTTTTTGGTCCTGTGTGTGGGGCTGTGTGTGCAGTGAACTGATTCAGAGGAGGGAGGAGGTCATTGGCAAAACCAAGGGGTTAATGGGATTTTGGTTTGATAGAAAACCAAAATAGCCCACTCACTCTCCCTGATGTTCTTTCTCTTTTACCTGCCAACTTTTCCTTTACTAGACAAGAACAGTGTTTTTAGGGGAGGCTGAGCATCAGGGAAGTGGGGTTGTTGGTTGTAGCACAGTGGAGGAAAGCAGCTGGGCCTTTAGCTGGCAGAGAGAAACTTCTCATCTCAGACTAAAAACTTACACTCTAGTTACAGATAAAGATGTGTTAAAAAGGTAATTTCTTTACATCTGGTGTTCAAACTTTCTGTTTAAGAATAGGTTCTAGAAAGGTGACCTATTCTAAAATAAAATGTTTTCTGAGTAAAGCAACATAGGACTGAATCTCTGTAGGAGATCAATAGTAAGTAGAGTTTCAGGAGGAAGGGAAGGAAAGCACATTAAAAGAAAAAAAGAAAAGGGTTTATACTTGCATGGCATAATTTAACTTACCAGAATCTCAGCCAGATTCTGCAGTACTTATTCAGAGAAAACCACTTTGTCTTTCACAAGGTTTGCTCCTTCTGGAAAACATGAAAGGATGTTTTATAGTTCATGCAAAATACAATTTTTTTCTTGCAATACTTAAAAGACCCCAACCTTAAGACCCATTATGGACTTTCAACTTCTGCCCATTCTGTAGTATTGTTAAGATGTGAACTAAAACTGCAATAAAGACATGGAGTTGTAGCAATACCTCTTATAAATCTCTTTCACCGCGACAGGTATGTGATTACTTGTTAGTTTTTCCAATTCTGTTTTTTTGGTGGTTTTCAGAAGTGCCTTAGAGAGTATAGCTAAGCTGAAGCAAGCATGCAGAAAAGGGGAAAAATTAGGTACCAACTGACATTTATGAGAGAAGAGCATAAGCTGAAGTTGTATGTTCCTTGTTCTCCACCCTCTGTTTTTTATGCCTGTGAATAAGACCACACCATAATGAAACTTGGTATCCTTTCATTCTTAGACCTTCATAAGGGATCCTATAAAGCAGATGGGAAGGCAGGCAATTTCCTAGGTCTCCACCCTCAAGAGGGTGTCAGTATGAAAAATAAGGATGCTGGTGAGAAATACTACAGGCTAGCAAAGCCAGATAAAGATGCAAAGACTATGGACCCAGAGGAAAGGAGGATTTTGACAAGTTTATTTTTTGTTTTATTTTTTTTTTAAATTAAACTCTTCATGTTATATAAAAAGAATAACAAAAGCCATGATACCAAAGGGTGAGAGTTAAAGGACCTGACAATGTTGTCACTAGCAAGAGAAAAAGTTGCCTGAGGTAACAGTTGTTTCAAGGCCATATTTAGTGGTCAATGCTGTATTTTTTTAAAAGTAAGGGTGCTAAACAAGGCAGTGAGTTACATTTGAAGTTGCTTCTGTAAGCCTTTGGCTATGTGATTATTTTATCTTCAAACCCCATTAAGAAAGGCTCATTATAAAGCTTTCAGTTCTGGAATTATAGCTACATAGCAAAACAGGAAAGCCACTCTGCAGGGAGCAAGTTGAATAAATCAGTCTTTGCATCCTTGCAGAGAAACGGGTCTTCCATCCTATCACTCAGAAATTAGAAAAAATATTCACTGCAAGAAAAGGTTTGTTGTATAAAAGTAGCTTTTACATTTGCTTGCTGCATTATTTCTGTGTTGGTCTTTAGTGATAGTTGCAAATCACTGATTTAATTTCATACCTCATGTGAATTTCCTATCATTTGATAGATAATGTTGAACCATAATTCCAGATGAACAATGTTCACAACATGCCATCACCTTGCTGAGTACAGTATGGAAATCACCTGTGCCTGTAACTGACGGCATCAGTGGCTTCCTTGCCTTTCTCTGAAATATCAAGATCTGAAGAAACCTCTACATATCAGGGCAGCCTTGCACCAAACTGTGAATCAAGATTTGACTTATAGTAGCATATAATTATGTTTATGCAGATTTTACCTAAGATAAAAGGAAAACATGTGTTCATGTTTTTTCAAGTTGCAGAAACCACTGTATGAACATTTGTTCAATGCACTTCCAAAGCCCACTGAAAATGGCTTTCTTACTCTGAGTGAATGCTTACCCATAAACCAAGATCACCACAACTCTGAACAGTCTACTTTAGGTTTAGCTGCTCCAGTAAAATTGCTAAATTTTATTTTCTAATTGCATGGAGTTTGCATGTCTCATGATCAATGACTGTGTCAAATAATTAATTGGTAGGCTTTTCAGTTCAAATTAGTCTAAAAACCAAAAGAGCTCACATTGCCTATATTTTTTTTTGCTTTGGGAAATTGAGAGATCTGATAAGAATTATATTTTGACATACCCTCTGTAAAACTATTGAGGTTTATGCCTTTGTATAGAACTATCAGACAACTTAAGACTAAATGACTGAAAATGACTAAAATTTAGTGAGTGCTACAATTTACAATGCTCAGACTTGCTCTCTATCATTTTCTTTTGTATGCTAATTAAAGGCAGATTTTTGTATTCACAAATTCTCATGTATAGCTGGATGATTGGGTAGGTTTAGATTTATTCCTAGCAATAAAAAAGTCAATTTTTCCATTTTCAAAGCAGATTGGTATGAGAGATATTTTCCTGCGGCAATCAGTCAAAGCTATCAATTTTGGGAAAATGACTGAAGGACAAACAGTGCCAGAGGAAAAGGAGGAAAAGCATGCTTACAAAGGTGACTTTCAAAACTACTGGGCTCTTTAGCTCTATTGCCAAGTTTTGCCCCTTCCTACATTACATAGTTCCCTTTTATTCATTTTGCTCATTGATGGTCCAGTGTTTGGTATCTGTTAATTGTCGCAGAAAGCTTCTGATGTAGTTGAAATTAAGCTGTGCTAAATCACTGAGCAGACAACATGACTTGAGGAACAGTGAGCTCCTGAAAATCCTCATGCAAATGTCCTAAGGTTTAGTGGTCCTTATTAAAAAAGTTATGTTGTTGGTGGCTACCTCTCTTTAGAAGTCTGCAAAACAGTTACGGATTTTTCTGGACTTATAGTAGAAGTTGACCAATGAATTTACAAGTATCAGCAGTTGTTACACTCTGTGTTTGGTCTGGAAATATAAGTGCTGCAAATTATCTTTATATTACAAAAGATTTAAGAAAAAACCCCACATTAGGTAATGGTAAATGGAAGATGCGAGCTGGGATGTTAGTACCGCAGCAGAAAACTCCTTTTGCAGCCTGTCAATGCATTTAGCAGGGAGTCTTTTCCCTTCTGTGTCTTCTTTTCATAATGTTTTAAAGTACATTCCTTGACAAGCATTCAGATGCTTTGTCGTGTGCTGAATGATTTCAGCATTCTTGATTCAGTCTTTTTCTTGAATGAAATTTTACTGGGCTTTACTGAAGCCAAGAGCTTTCAATTTTTTTTCAGCGAATATGTCCACAGCTGCATCTGCCTTTGCTGTATGTGTGAGTTCTTGTGACTAAGAACTTAAACAATTGAAAAGGGAGGTATTTGTTTCTGTGTTTGTGGAGTTCTGCTATTTGAAAATTTAGGAATAGTAACAGGAAATCTGAGTAACACAAAATCTGAAAATTTACTAATTCATTCCATTATAAAACCTTAGCAAGGGGGAGTAACCTCTTTCTCTAATTCTTCTTTGAACATTTATTGGCATGACTGTCTGTTGTGTAGGTTGCACATCAGACTAATGTCAAAATAACTGAGGAATATGAGGATTCCTTTTGTCTGCCATACAATCTAGTATTAATTTGAATGTATAAGGTAAATAATTTTATTAAATGTAGTCCTTAAAGTGATTCATTCACAAAGAAATGTACTTCCTTTTAGTAATTTCTTATGACACAGCAATAAAGCTTGCGGTCCCTTTAGCAATACTGTTAATATGTGTAATATTGTAGAAAAGCACTGAGAGTTGGAGGAAAATGCCTAAATTCTCATAAGGTCCACATTTTCGACTGCATTTGTTCTTGAGAACTCATTTGAGTGGTTTTCTTACCTCAAACCCTTTACTTCAAAAATACCTTTCTGATTTTAGCATTTTAAAGACGCAGCATTTTGTTTACCCTACTGTATTATTCTTTTCTGGCATTTTTACCACCATTCTTTGTTTTCTGTCTTGTATTTTCTTTGACAGTTTCTTGGATGTTCTCGTATTTTGTTGTCAGTTACCAAACTCTGAATGGTAACTGGTGAGGGTATAGTATATTGAAGTAAGAAGAAGACCTGTGAAATTAGTTTTTGTGGTTTTGTTTGGTCTTGTGGGATTTTTAAAAAATTACTAGTATTTTAATTCTTTTTTTTTTTTAAACAAATAATTAAGAAATAGACAACTGCTTGATTCAAAAAGACAGTGCTTTCTAGTATTTTTTTTTTCCACAGTTTATTGATTTTTTAGTTCTGTTTTGCAGTATTGCAGATACAGGGGGAGGTTGGCAAATGATTACATTACATTTTACTGGTACATTTTATTTGATTTCAGTTGATTAGTTTCCCAGATGTTGGACCATCATGTAGTTAGATTATTTTATAAATTAATTACGCAGAATTTGATTGTGACTTTGGGGCAATATCTTGTCATTTATTCTTTCCAGGAATTAGTACACTTTTGTGTTTTTCAAGATGTTCCATACATAGGTGGAGACTTTTTAATGTGTAGGGGCTATACCAAAAAGTGCAAGAGTCAGCTCACTTCTTCATCTCACCTTGATCATTTTGTCTAGTCAGAGGTTGGCCAAAGTACTTGTCGAACAAAGTGTTCCAGCTGAGGTTACTTGATTCCTATTGTTCATGTGGAGATAAAACCCCTTTTGTCACACCTGAAGCATAGAAACAAACAAAAAATTAATGACCATGTGCTGCATTTCAAGGTCTGACACAATAACCAGAGGCTTTCTTGTGCTGAGCAGCGAATAATCAGCCACCAGTACAAGTGCTGCTCTGGTGCTGTGCAGAATGTGACGGGGGACCCTGCTCTGGGCCTGGGTTCTTTGGCCTTCGTGCAGTTGAGCTGGTTGATTTTGCAGGATTTGATTGACAGTTCATCGCTGGTTTCTCTAAAACAGCATTCCAGTAGGATTTTTTGTGGCCTTTACCTGCAGTGGGACAATGAGGAACTTGGAAAGGAGAACATTGACATCTGCAGTAGCTGGTGGGTAATGGTCACCAACAGAATGCTTCTGCTCAGCGTGGTGGCTGAGCCACTCACGCATCCACTGGAGAGCAGTGAGAGTTGTTCATCTACCAATATACAGAGTGAATTTGACTTTAGTTTGGGTGACTGCTAGGTAACCAGGAGAAAGAACCTTTTAGGCTGGACAGCAAAAAAGCCCCCCAATGTGCATGCACAGATATTTACAGACATATAATGCCATCCACTTAGCTCTAGAAAATGGCACATTTTGATAGAAAGTACTGCTATTTTTTTGACTAATGATACTGAATTGGAGAAGTTGCATGTATTTTAATTGGTCATATTGCCAGGCACTCTCCCAGCAAACCTAATTAACTTCAAGCTAGAGAGCACCATTAACAGATGGGAGTTTTTGTCTTGTATTTTTTCACTAATTAGAAAATCTCAGTCTTTTCACATTTATGAATTGAACAGAAATTTTCATTTTATTGTCAATATGTCAGTAGAAAGTTGAAGAAAAAACCACAATCTGTATAAAGAAAGCAAAATAAAGCTGAAATGTTAACATCTATTAGAAGCATGTACAGAACAGAACACAGCAAAAATACTTCCTTTTTAAAAATACTTCCTCAAATGAGATTGGAAATGTGTATGGAAAAAAAAAGTACGTGAAGGTACTAATTTTTTTAATGTATTTTCTGGTTTGATTTTTCATATTTCTGAGTCTGATGTCAACTCTGAAAATTCCTGAATTTAGATTTCACAGCATTCCTTTTAATAGGAATTAATTCCTATTAAATTCCTTTTAATAGTCTGCTCAAATGAGAGGTAGTCTGTTCAAGTCTATGTAAGGAAGCTGAATCTTTTATTGGAGAGAGAATAAAACACAGCTTGTGGCAGGCAGACTGAATTTGCTAATTCTCCTTAGTGTGGTTTCATTCAGAGATGTTCCATATCTTATTCCCAGTGACCTATTTCATCAGTTACTTACTACAGTCATGAGTGGCTAGGCAAGCTCACAGCAATTCTGACCTTTACCATGGCTTTTACTTGTACCTTTCAGATATACCCAAATTACTGCTCTGATGCATAAATTCAATATGCAAGAACTGAATATGTGGCTAATTTCTTTTTTTTTTTTTTGGTAACTCTTCTGTGTCTGCTGTATCTGTTTTCTCTCCCAGAAATGTTGTTTCTGTATTTCTTATCAATATTATTCAAGTCTGTAAAAAGAGATGCATTAAATATGAACTGTATTTTAAAAGATATATTTACTGTAAATACAGAATTTTAGTTTCAGTAATAAATTAAAACATTGGTCTACTGGGTAGTAACTCAGTGGGACCAAAAATACAATTCCAGAAACATGGGCAAAATGTTTATCTTAGAGTTACTGACACCTTTCTACTTAAATAAAACCCTTTAATGCACAAAGCCCCTTTGGTGTCATAGGTAGTGCTGACACTATTGCCATGTCCTGCTTGAGCTGTTTGTGATTACTGTGGTCGCAAGAGAGCTCTCAGCTGTGCAAGATCCACCTCAATCACCTGTAGTGAAGAGAGTGGTTGCCCTAATAAGTTGACATGAAGTATTCCTGCCAAATGAAAGCAAGAGGGAGAATTGGAAGCCTGAAGAGGTCAAGTAATATGCTTTAGTCACACACCACAAGACTGGTAGGACTAGGGACAATAACCAAGTCTTCTGATTACTCATGGTCATTATCCAGAGCTCATGCTGGCCTACTTTGCTGCCTTTTGTTTTTAAATTAAATCCTTGCTATGAATTTTCTGACAGAAGTTCACTAAAAGTTTACTGCCCCATGGTTTATCTGATAGTCATTTCTCACTCCCCTTCACCTCCTCTTTTGGATAAACTCAGACTTTTCTTGGAAAATGTAAGTCTATATGAGCTTTGCTGAAGGGGAAAATTTATATAGCAAAAAGATCTCGTAAAGCTGCCAAAGTTTGCAGTACTGTTTTTATCGTGTGCTGATGACTAAATTAGTTACCGTAAAATTTAATAGCTAATTAACTTTTTAGTTAACTCCTTTTTGTGTAATAACAGTAAACAAAATACAAAATCAGAAAATTTGACTGAAAGGAAATGACTTGCATGTAAACATTTTCAAGTCTGGATTTGTGAGAAGTTTTTAATGTGGCTATAAAAATTGCAAAGTTTGAGTTTAATACTTTAATTGCTTCGAGCTCAAAACTAAGAGTTAGTAAAGTCTCTTCAGAGCTGTGTGATCTTGAATCTTTTCCGGCTTCGCTGAAAGATGGGGTTGCTCATCATCGGGCTTGAAAGTGCTTTAATTGCTTCTAGAATTGGATGTTGAATTCTAGCTGGCATTCAAAGGCTGGAAAAAATAGTAGAAATGTAGATTATTATTTTTTGTTATTTGTCTTGTGACACCTGCCTTTTCTGCAGGCAGACTGGTAGGATCACTAAGTCACTGAGACAGATTTAATAGCAAGGATACTGCCCAGCAGACACAACCTTTAAGATTCATAACCTGTGAGCATGTACACTGTCATCAAGAGCAGGTGCTGGCTGTAGAATTTGCACTTTGCCTGTATTTGGATGAGAATCAATGCATATATCACTGTGTCTTGTCATAGTGTTAAGTTCTGTCAAGCATGGGTCTTATACAGGGAGTATATTAACATATAATATATAATGTTTCCCTGCATTTTTGAGTAAAAGGTAAATGACAATTTTTCCCAGTTTCTTTAGTATCCTTGTTTGAGCTTTTCATTTAGTATTTATTGCTGGTAGGAAGGAGCAAGAGGGAATCTTGTTTAGTCTTTTGACTATTTTATCACTTCATCTTTCTCCTCTGGTTCACTCGCTTCAGCCATCATTTGCTTGTGTTTCACGCTTTACTCTTGTAAGGTGGCTCACAACTGCTGCCTGCTTAGATAGTTTTCTTCAAAGAGAAGCTGGCATTAAATGCAGTTTTTCTAGAAGATATTAAGAGAGCATTACATCAATAAGAAATATGATCTAGCAAACCTGAGTGAGGTGGACTGGCATTCTAAGAGCCCCTTGGGAGTTCACGACCCCATAGAGTAGATGGTGGATATTTTGTACTTTTGTCTTGGGCATTCTAGTTATTTATATGTTGGTCCAGGAGGGTCCAGGTAAAGAAGAGGCAGTAGGACTGTAGGCAGGGCAATGAGTTTAAGCCCAGAGAAAAGTCAGTGTACAACTTCATCTGGAGCATGGTCCTTGGTCCTGTTGATGGATTTGAGAGATCCTGTTCTACTTTACTCCTGGTTATCAGACAGGTTATAGTGGGGAAAAAAGCCTCTAAACAGCAATTTCCTACCAGTTTCTATAAAAGTCTGGATGCATTTTATTTTTCTGGACAATCACAAAGTTCTGAAGGCTGTTTTGTTGGATTAATTTACATGAATTTTATAATTTGACATCAAGCAGCTGCTTTAGTTCACTGGTTTATGTCCATAGGTAACATAAATAAAAATATCTCAATGAAGTAAGTATCACAATACAAAAAGGTAGAACACTGATTTTTTTAGAGCAAGCATCGATATTGTTTTATAGTAAATAGAACTTCATTTGTATTTACATTAATCTAAGATACATTAATTGCTCAGTTGTTTGTGTCAGCTGCAGTGCATAATTTCTTACCACTTGTGGCTTTGCCTACATGGAATGCTTTCTGAATTTTGTTCTTTGCATATAGGGTGTCAGTTAGTGGGACAGCAATTTTAGGTAAGCCAGTCTGGATCTTCTATGGTCAAGACTTGCTCAGGTCTTAGTTCTGTTAAATTGCAGTAATTGCACAGATGTGGGTACATCTCCTAGACTCTGCAAATCAATGCAGGGATTGCCAAGCTGGAAGTAATTCTTAACTTCTGAAATGTAACTTGAAGCAGGTGCATCCTTAGATTTCAAAGGTTTTCATTCCTAACAAATCTGGACAAATAAATTCTACCTGTCTATAAAAGAAATACAATTAATATCTTAATTGATGTTTTAAGGAAGTTTGGGGCTTATATTTAAGGTCTGAAAATTTTCATCCAAGTTAGATCAAAACGTCAGGCTATTTGCATCTTAGTGCAAACTTCTGTGTAACAAAAGTTTAATGGATCATTAAGGTTTTAGCTTTATGTATTTAGGAAATAATTTGTGTTCTCCATAAATAATTTGAAATATAGAAACTAATGGAATTGTATTTTAAATTATAGTTGATAAAACTGAGTAGCTTATTAACAGAATTTACTGTGTGGGTGTAGAAATGAAAAGTAAGTGAATTTCAAAAAAATATTAATAATGAACAACCTAGTATATTCTAAGCATTGGAGTAGCCTTAAGGTTGAATAATTTAACTATAGAATAAGAATTTGAAAAAAGAATTTTTGAAGAACAGTACCAGAATAGATTGTTGTCAGAAAAAATAAGAACTCTCTGATGCCTTGAGGTGTTAGAGGTTACAGGATTTCTGAAAGTTTTTTTTTTCACTGCATACTTCTTATTTTAATACTTAACATTGGAGGAAAATAAAAATAGATGATTATTCCTTTTTGATTTTCTGCTTTGCCTCTTGAGTTCTATGCTATTTTATATTAATTATGTTTGGATAGTTTAATCTTGTATAAGCCAGAATTTGCCTTTGAAACTTCAAAGAGTTCTGTTTCACCTTTCACAGAATGTTTGAGTGTTACAGGGTATGAGAGACTGAAGTTCCTGCTCTGGAGTCTCTTCGTGGCTCTTCATTATTAACTGTACCCTCCTGTCTAATGTGACCAGCCTTTTCATTATCCCGTGTTGGTTCGATAATGCTGTTACGGAGTTGTAGGGGGAACAGTGCCACCGCTTGGATTATCCCTTTGTTGCATAGGGACCTGGAAAGTGAGCTTAATTGAGACAGTGTTTCTCAAAGTTGGTGCTTCCCTGCAGTATTATCATGCTGTTACACCCTTATCAAAACTCCCGTTTTTTTTTTCTTTCTCTTTTTTCTTTTTGTATTTATTATGGATGCCTAAATTTTGACTGCAGTCGAAGCTCTTCTGGAGCATCTTGGTATCAGTCAAAGCATTTTTAATTTTCCTTAAGTGGATTTTTTCTACAGTTTCTCTGACTCTTGCCTCAAAAGGCATTCTCTACTTCTGTTGAAATCTGGGGCTGGATCTTCTCTGTTCCTTTTTCAATGAAAGATTTAGGGATATGCAACAACTATTCCATGTATTTCCTCCTCTTTCCTTTAGCCAGATTGGTGTTTATTTTTAATTTGTTAGTAAGTGCTTAGACAGTATAGCTGTTAGCATATGAGTTCACATTTATCAATCTTAAACAAACAGCAAGCTATTATAAATTAAAGGAGTCTTTCCTTCTGTACAGAGAGAAGTTACAATAGATATGTAGCAATTGCAATGTTTTGCCAAATGCATTGAAATAATAAACAGAGCAAGCAAGCATCTCGCCATGGCCTGGTTAACGAAAAAGGCAGTAATTCACATAAATATATGCTTTCCCCTCCCTTAGGTTCTAGTTGCTGTGAATTTGGGTTATGGGTCTGTGTTTGTGACAGCCCTCAAGCATAGCAAGGTCTCCAAACAAGCATTATCTCCTATGGCAATCTAGGGGAGACTAGAACAAACTCACTAATTGTCGTCCTGGGCCTGAATAACCAGGTCACGTTCAGCTTTATTTAAATGAGACTATAGCAACAAACTTGCATCTGAGACTATTGTATAGCATACAAGAGTTTGGAGTTTGTTAAATTCTATTTCTTTTTTTTTTTTTTTTTATTTTAGTGTAACTTTAACCTGATTGATCCAGGGTCTGCTTTTTCCACACACTTGATGTATTCAAGTGCAGCTGAATTCCTCTGTCACTTAGGAAAGAAAAAATGTTTCTCTGTTAGCAGGAAAAGGAAATGGAGTTTGATTCCATTCTCTTCTGATACCCTTTCTGTGATTCTTTGAGACATTACGAATCATGTTAGGTATGTGTTTTAAGGCAATAGAAGAGAAAATAAGCCTTGATTTAAAATCAGGTATATATATTAAAGAAGGAGAGTGTTGTAGCTTTGCATACATATCTCACTCTTTGGTGTAGCATGGGAATCTGGAGCTGCTTGCAAAATAGACATATTTGCATTTTAGTGGCAGTTATATGAACTGTCGTAGAACACTTAAATTCCTAAAGTGTTTTGGAAGATCTCACCCAGGATCTGTGTAACATTTAAGCAGCACAGTCATGATGAATAAGGAATTGGATATAATTCAAATGTAAGGCTGATAAATTGTTATGCTGGGTTTGCTCTACAAGACTCCTTTGGGTAGGAAGCAATGACTGAATGTTGTAACTTAAGACTTGCTATGTGAAAAAAAAAATAAAAATCCTTTAAGTTTCACAAAGTCCATGTGTATTTTGTGAAACTTGAGAGAATGAGTGTTTATAGAGTCCCAAATGGATTACAAGTTTAGTTTTTCAAATTTCATTTTCAGCGTTAAGTGGCCATTTCAGCATTCTGCAGCCCAAAACTCCTGCTATAGGGTAAATCTCTTTTGTACTTTGGCTTTTTTTGGGGTAGTTTTTTTCTTTTTCTTTCCTTTTTTTTTTTTTAATTTGTACACTGTTTGCTTTGGGTTTTTATTGTTGGGTGTTCTTTTTAAAGAAATAGCTATATTTAATAGTGGTTTTGAGGGTGCTGTTAGTACAGAAATTATTCCACAGAATGCAGGGTAAAACATTACCACTAATGCTTGACTTTAAATTATTTTAAAGTGAACAGATGTGTTTGAAACTGGTTTGGGTAGAATTAAAATTTTTGCCAAAATTGTAAGCTCTGTGCTCTCAGAATACTCAGCATCTTTTTAAATTCTGTTTTTAAAAAAATGAAGCCTTTCCTTGAAATGGACTGATAATAAAGAATGGAGCAGATTTGATTCAGATCCAAACTGCTATTGTGTGTAGCTTGGAATATTCCAACAGGTAGGGCAGAGTGTGCACAATAATTTGATTCCCAATATCTTAATTCAGAGAAAAATGGGCCTTGAGATCATTGCTAATCATAATTTGGGATATATTGTCAGATGACAATCCACAAGTTCTATTTGCCACAATAATTTCTTGTGATGGTGAGACTCTTACCAGCTGATATGAATTTAATAGCTTATTTCACCTTGCAACACCTGCACACAGTGAAAGAAGATTTAAACTCTAGATGTTAACATTATATTAGACTCAGGTAGTAAAAATGTTATTTCAATGAGTTTTGTGCTTCAGTCCTTGAATTTGACTGACAGATCTCATTGGTACAGGTGATAGCACATCAGGTAAGACAATAGATACTTGTACTCTGGCAAAATACCCTTTTTCAGGCATTCAAAAAGTAAAAAATGTTATGGTCAGCAAGATCTAAAAGTAAGGAAAAAATAATTTAAGCTTTCAGTTGAATAGTTATTTTAACAAATAGTAGTAATTATGTAATATTAATACATTAATGAGTTTATTTTATTGGAAGATATGTACATGTCTGATACTGGCTGTGCAGAGCTCCAGAGTCTGGTTATGTAATAATTACTATACCTTGCTTCAGATGCTGCCTTTACGGCATTGAGTGATAGCTGAGAGCAGAGGATTTTCAGACAGTCCACTTTGAATGAGCACATTGCATGTCTCCTCCTTGTGCTGTGATCGTCAGGCTTGTTCATAAGACAGCAGCTTCAGAAAGAGGTCTGAAGCCTGTATGGAATCAAAATATTTTTATTTCAGCGCTCATCTGTTGCTTTAACAGTTAAGACTGTCAACAAAAGTCGTAACACTCATGACGTGCTGCACCAAGTATTGCTTTAAACTGTTTGAAAGTTCAGTATAATCTCAATGGACAGGAGTGCAGGGTAAATACGTGTTTTTACATAGTCTTACACTTTTCTTGTGGGTTTCACAGCCATGTATATAAATGGAAATTCAGTCTAATCTGTCACTCTTGGTTTATGCGCCAATGAGCAATCCTGAAGGATAGGTTTTGTAAAGCCAGATTTTGTCCTCCTTTCAATGCAAGAAAGCATTCTGTGACAATATATATAATATTTGAAGTTCAAGTAGGAGTAATTTTCTGAAGAAAATTAGACCTGAAATAAAACTAGCTTCTTATTTATTTTTGCCTTTTTTTTTGTATGTAAAAGAATAAATGGTTAATATTGTTAAATAATTACTCTTTTCTTTTCTTTTGTAGGTTGTCTTAGTCTTCGCTCTTAGTATTGGTGCTCTTGTAATATACTTCATAGATTCATCAAAGTGAGTATTTGAGTACATTTTCCTTTCTCTCCTTTCCTGCAGCAATTATACATCTTTAAATTTCTCCATTCATCTACTTCAAATCAGTGCTTGGTCTCATCGCCTGAGTGCAAAGAACTTTGTAATAGCACAGGTTCTACAAAAATAATTCAAGAATGGGAAAATAAAATATCACATAAACTAGACTGAACACAGTCACATTGGATCTGTAGAATGGAGAGGAAAACTACTTTTGTGTATTGAGATTATAAATACTATTGCAAAATTACAGTTTTTATATTCATTATGCTGTGTAGAATCTTTCAAAGTCAAGACTAGGATAAGAAATACAGGCTAAAAATACTTGTCAAAAAATTGCAGTTTGCAGGGTGATAAAAGCGTCTTGGGAGACTGACAGGAACACTTCTGAAAATCTCAGCTTGAATTAGACAGTACGAGCATATTGTATCTTGCATATCTGTATTTCCAACTTCTTGGTGTGATAGGTTTCTACCAAGATAAGGTGAACTACTAACAGTCTGCAAAGCATCTCAGTATTTTTTAGATTTACACCGACGTTATCATACAGTGTTGTGGTTTTGGCCAGGAAATAGAAAGTTTCATCAGGATATGTGGTGGTTTGATACAAACCAGGGTAACTCAAACTGTGTTCTGATATCATTCATACTCCACCCTTGTTTTAACATCAAGCTGGACACTGTCTGTGTTGTAACAGGCAGATTGGTAGCCTAACATAGAAGAAACAAATAAAAAGGTACTTAAATATTCTTCTTTGATTACAGTTCTTTTTGGAGAGTGATATTCTGAAGTATCAATGGTAATTTAAAGTTCTATGATGACATGCTTGCTGTTTTTCTCTGAACTAGTTTAAGGCTTTCCATTAATGCAACCGTTAAGATTGTACGCCAAAGTCAGTCCACATGAGCCTGCCTAGCTGTCTGTACTGGTAGTAGTAATGTTCTGAAACAGTCATTCTGTGACTCAGAAAATCAGACATTCAACTGTTGACATCTGTACATCCTGATATTTAGGAAGGTGGTGGCACCAGCAAAAGGCATTCTTGGATACATGGATGCCAGCTCTGTATTGTGTGAATTTGAAGCCATCGATGTGTCAAGCATAATGCAAATAACTAAGGTAGAGGTTTTCTTTGTGGAGAGGAGCCAAGTGGTTGGAAAATGCAAATCTTGAGCTCCCTGGAAGTGAGGACAATTGGCTTTCCTTCTTAACATTTCAATGGGTGTTTTCATTAATTTTAGCAATTTTTCCTTAGTATGTCACCACTGAAGTACATAAGGTGGTTCCTTTCTGAAGACCTTTGTAAAACTTTTTAAAGCAGAGTGGCATATCTTCTGGATACCTGATATCTCCAGGTTGAAAGTGTGGAATAGATTAAAACGTGTTTCCACTTGTTTCAGTTTCAGATCAAGTACAGCTATGTGTTGGTGTTACTGTCTTTTGTGAAATGAATGGATTATATAATGAGTTTTAGGCAGTGCATTCTCAAGTCTTTGATTGTTTTCCTCAAGGAGAGCAAAGTTGACAACATGGGAGAGTCTCTGGGACACTTGAGCTTTCTTTGGGCCACCTAATCCATGTACTGCCACCAGCTTATTGACTGTACTTTCACACTTTTTCTTCGGTTTCTCCTCCTTTCTCCTCTCTTACCCTCCTTTACTTACACAGACACATCTTGCTCTTTTCTGGGTTTTTTTTGTAAATGCTCACTAGTTGATTAATTTATGTTAGAAACACCCCAGATATATTTCTGAAGAGAAAAATTCTGCTTTATTCTATTCTGCTGACCTGACACCCATTTCAGCAATGCAGAATCAAATATAGTGATATATCAGTCTACTAAGATCCACAAGTACATGCTTGGAAAAAGTCATTCCTTTGAGAATTTGGTCAAACAGGAAATAATGAAGGTAGGGCGAGAGGAATGCTTGTGATATCCTCAACAAAGCAGCTGGAACAACAGAGACTACAGCTTGACCAGGGTCAGTGCAGACAAATGGGCTCTAGTGTTCCCACCAGAGAGATGGTTGGCACGCACCAGGGTGTGCTTTCCCTTAACAATGCATGCCAGAGCCAGTGTGTTCTGCCCAGGCCATGCACTCTCGCCTGTTTCTGGCTCTTATGTGTAGAGTTAGAAAAATTGTGTCTCCAGTCCACAGCTGAAGAGTGCTAGTGTGAGCAGTTGTCTAATAGATCTTGCCAGTGATCTATTCATCCAAGACCCTTAATCTATTGATAGATTTATAGATACAATGACAGGTATGTCCACAAAGGAATCCTGCATGGCTTCATACCGAAGGGGCATCAAGAAAGATGGGAAAAACAGCACTGTTTCATTAGATATGGAAGGGGAGAGTGAAAAGACCACAGTTTTGTCAGGCAAGCATGTGTCATGATTGATTTTAGTATGAAGGCTGAATTGAAGTATGAAGGTTGTCACAGCTGTGAGAGGAGGGGAAACTAAGAGCATTTTTATGCTCCCCAGTTCATCACTCTGATAGACACTCTGTCAGAGTAGTACCAGATGAAATGGCACATCCAGTGCAATGCTGTTTGGAGAGCTCTGAGCTCAGAAAATGGTACAGTTTCAGCATCCTCCATACCAGTTAGTCCTACATCTCAGCAGAGCCAATTAAATAGCTTTGTGTTGCTATAAAGTATTTCTGCACTGATTCTGTTTCTGAAAACTTTGGATTCTGCACCATGCTTCATCACAAAATATGGCCACAATTATGATCATATACATCTGCTTTGTGCGTTTTGCAAATGATATTTTAGGCTTTCCTTAAAGCTTTATATGTTTCTAAAACTATCAGAAAATACCCTATATGCCCTCCACATCTCCATACCCCTTTCATTAGTGCTGTGATAGGAGAGAGAGCACAAATAAATACTTTCAGCCAGCACAAACTATTAATCAAATCATTTTATAAGAAGAATGGAAATATCTTTAAGTGTTAAGCCACCCTGTCATGGTTGCAATTTCATTGCTCACATTCTGACTACTGCATCATTATTCTTTCTTTGGTCTAACTTCTGTTATATATATAAAGTATCCACATACATATCTGACTGCATAAAAGTTCACTCTTAAAAACACGTATTAATTGTATTTTTGTGTTTTATTTTGTATATGGATGACTTTTTGAAAGGATTGTGATTCCCTCCAGGAAAACAGGTTTTTTGTGCTTCTTCTGTCTCCTGTAGTACCTTTGAGTTCATTTTTTTGGTCTTTATTACTTAGTGAAGCAAGTTTTTCTCACCTATGCTAAAAGTTAGACTTTATGATCCCAACCTAGGTGATTTTGTCTACTTGTGAGGTAGCAATATTAGCTGGAAACATGTTAGAGATACTATACTAGAAATTGCTTAACAAAACAATGCAACCTGAAAAGTCTGGTTTCTTGTTTTGGAGGATTCATGCTGGTTTCTTGCCATTGCATGGGAATAAATTAGGAAAGATGCATTGGAAATCTGTATTCTGTTTGAGGAGTTTCCTATGTGACAGCACAAGGAGAAAAGTGTCATTGGCAAGTTCTCTTGGAAAGTTTTACTAGAAAAAAGACTTTTTTTCCTAAAAGCAACACTTTGTTTCAAGTCCTTATGAATTCTCTTTTTTTGTGGGAACATTTGAGGATAAGCTGTGATAGGGTACTGTGTTTGCCTTTCCTGCTTGCTTGCTACTGCTTCTGTTTTGTCTTCTGAAAGACATTTGATTTTGCTCAGCAAAATGTTCTACAGAAATACTGCAAGCCTGGTGAGGATAATTTATTTAAATTTAGTACAGATACAGTGTCACTACCCAGGAGAATCCACATCTTTTTCATCTGTTTAGGCTGTGTTACCCCTTTTACAGACATGTATGAGTTATGAAGTTTATCTGAATAGTTCAACAAGTCTGTATAAACAAACACTCAAGTGTTTTTAGATACCAATCTCATTTTCATTACAAATCACTAAGCTTTTCCATATTAACTGGAATAATCTGCAGAATATTTTGATGACTCTGTTTCATGGCCCTTCAAGGAAACAGCAATTTTAATTTCATTTGTAAATCAACAATTCAATGCTGCTACATCTGAATTTTGAGTGGATCTCCTCGGCCTGATGTATAAAAAAAAATCAAGATGGGTCTAATAGGATCAGAAATCAATTCATATAAAAAGTTCAGTTTGAGCTTTGATTTTATTGTAGTTTTCAGGTTACAGTTTCCTTTTCTGAATGTATTACTTTTCAATTTGCAAGGCATATAAAAGTAAAAGATTGATAATTTTTTTTTTTCTCAAGTAACCAGTTTTAGGGCTGTGGTATATCATTTGGCTGAGGATATCCTGTGCAGTTCAGGGTTCTGTACCCTGAAGTATGTATTTACCAGTATTTTGAGTGTGTACAGATTTTACACAGCCTTTCAGTCTTCATATTTGAGGAGTTAAGTAGGCAGGACTTAACTAGTACTAAGCTTTGTTTCAAGCCTTCCTGCTTATAGTGAAATTCACCCTGCAAAAATATTTCAATTATGTTTATAAAGTTCTGCTTTGTCTTAGTACACTCATTAACCCACTCTAAGACTACTGGAACATTCCTTCATACTAAGTACACATTAGAGTTTATATATATACATTTTTTTATGATGCACGACTAAGAGATGTAGAAGTTGACTTAAAATTCTGGGATCTGCTTCAAGGAAATGCTGTTAGATTGTTTACCATTGCTAAAATTGCTAAAAATACAATAGTCTGTATCTTGGCAAGTCGATTAAAACAATATTGTTCCCTGCATTCTTGGGAGGGAAGTCTCTCACAATGCCTTGCAGCTGGTGGCCTTGTAAAATTTTAATATTTTCCTAATTTTAATTTTGTTAACACTGTATCAATTTCTGGCTGTGAGCTAATAAATTTTGTTCCATGCTGAAGTAAATCCAGTTGTATGTTTTATCTCCACCTTTTTTTACATAAACAGGGAAAAGGAAACTTTTAATTCCCCTTAGTTTTATTAACTGCTCACGTCTCAAATGGAGTGATAGGTGTAATTTTCTGATTTAAAGAAAATTTAGCTTAAATATGTAAGTGAATTTCTTGAGTGTTTATTTTCAAGTCACTTGGTTTTTTACTATTATAACAGAACTATAACTTCAGTTGTTCCTGCTGCTGATTCTCAGCAAATCAGAAAATCTGTGGTTCATAAAGCGCCAGTCAACACCCTTTAAACTGGTACATCATTAAATAAGATTTTTGGTCATAAGTATTTTACTTCTATCTTTACTCTGTTTGTAATAAGTACTGAGTGTACACCATTATTGCTTTAATTCAGAAGTGGTTTCCGGAAGAAAGCCTTATTTGTGACAATGAACTTTAATTTTCTTCATTGCTCTGCAAATTTTCCTGGGAAAGTGTCCACAGCTAAGATTCATTACTTTCATTAGCATGCTACAGTTGAAGCCAGGTGGGTGTGCAGCTCAATGCATGGCCTCTGCAGGCAACTGAATACCAGAATGATTGAAGGATTTTGTTAGGCACAGATGGTGTTAATTATGAGTAAAATCCAGCAACAACAGTGAGACGATTACTATAAGGCAAAAACCAAAAGAAACAAGCCACAGTGGAGGGGAAAAAACCACCTGGCAATGATTGTCCATGTGTTACTATGCAGTTGGCGCTCTAGGACAAAGGGATTAAGTATGATTGTATGTCACCTAGTTTTGTTGTTAGACATTGTCCCTTGACCACCAATCATTACAGGATTATCGTGAATTATTAAAAAAGCTGGATGTAGTGAGGCATACTGGAAAATAAGATGCATGATTTATGTACTATCCATCTCTTAGCTAGAGTGTTTGCATTCATTCTCATGTTCAGAGAGCTTGAGTTTGGCAAATTATATGCAGATAAAATTTGTAAAACACTACCTGAACAACTCTACCAATCAATTTAGGAGATTATAATAATGAATAAAGGTAATTCCTCTGTATGTGTTTATCACATTAATGAAATAACATTGGATTACACTGATTTTTGCTAGTGGTACAGAATCTCTGGTTAGGCAATATGGAAATATTCTGAGTTCTCTAGACAAACCACTGTAATGAAGTTTCTGTTAATCAATGCCAGTAGTTTGTGTTTGCTAAATGGGTGAAAATGAATTGTTGCAAATGAATTAAATGAGAAATACTGTGGATGAGTTTCAGATAAAATGGCAAACAAGATTTTTCTTCCATAATAATAGACAAATCAAGCTCTGGAAATTTTTGTGTACTGTTTTTATCCCTTGGTGTTTTACAGAAATTCTTAGCAACTGTGATGCACAACCTTGATGATGTGATAAATTCCAATGGGACTCATTTTCTGAAGTGTTAGGCCTTGTACAAGATCTCAGTAACTGTAATTTCCTCTTGGCCTGTCATTGAGTATGACTGAGTAGAGGTTGGCTCTGTTTTCTTTATACCTGAAGGAGGCTCCATCAGGTATTTATAGATATTGGTAAGATTCTTTGAGCCTTATCTTTGTCAGACAAAACAGTCCCTCAGTACTCTCTCAGCCCTCCTCATGAGACAGGACTTCAGTCTCTTAACATCTTTGTGCCTTTCATTGGCCTTACTCCCCGATGTCTGCATCTCCGTGCTGGAGACATTTCCTGATGCAGCCTGGAAAATGCTGCTGACCCCTTTACTGCAAGGGCCCATGGATGGCTTATAGTGAACTTCTAGACTCAGGTCATTTTCTGCAAAGCTGCTTTCCAGCTGCAGCCAGTTGCATGCTATGCTAAGGAATCACTGAAGTTCAAGTTTGTATAATCTTATTATTTTCAAAAGAAGTCAGTAATCTGAAATAGCAAAACTTTTTACATGCAGTGATATTTACAGGCTTTATTTGTATTAAAATGTTGCTAGACAGGCCTTTAAGTAAATATCTGTCACTTAAATTAATGTGTTTATACTGAACATACCAGGCTTGAGAGTTCAATCATCAAATAGCTAAATCCTCACTTTTTCATGACCCAATTCTTATATGGTATAAATTTTTGTCATCTCTTAGACAAACGAGAGTACTGTATTTCAGGAATCAGATCTTTCTTTTTTAAGGGCTAGGTGAAATGTACTCATTTTTTTTTTAAACATTTGGCCATTCGTTTTTCCTTTTAGTTTCTAGTAAATTGACAGAAATTTGATTTCAATATAGACAAAAATTTGTATCACTGGCACATTTTTAAGACAGCACTTTTTAGGAGAGCAAGACATGCTGCTTTCTCAAGTTTCTCTCTTCGAAGGATGAATGGAGGAAATTCATTGAACATGGAGGTCTGACTTAGGTGTGGTCTAATTTGAGTAGCTTGTTAGCTATATTTACATCACAAGGCTTTTTCAAAGAAGCAGAATTTTACACTAAAATGTCACACTGTGATGTAGGGAGGGGCAGATGTGGTACCATTCCAGTATGTAAGTGGAATGGTACTCGAAGGTCATTCTCTATAATGCTTGGAGAAATGATAAAGTCTATATAATTTACAACTTTTCAGATTTAGTTTCTAACTGTAGGAAAGTTTGATAGCTGTCATAGTGGTGAAATATTGGAAAAGATAATCATAGGATGATTGTGGACTTTCCTGCATCACTGGTATCTCACTTGGACAAATTATACTGACGATATTTTGGTTGGTAGGATGTTGGTATATCTGATTATTATGTCTCCTGCAGTGTAAAGCTGACTATGTGGCCTGCAAGACTGAAAGGAAGAGAAGACCCCATTATTGCTCTGAAGATCTAAGCCTGCAGAGTTGCAAGGGTGTCTATAGGATTTCAATCTTAGAGCAATATTATTTTGCCTAAAAATGCCATTTTTAGAAAGTGAACATTTAACACCTTCATCTTTTGTAACATCATTTCTTATTTATAAACTCAGAGACTCTCAAAAGACTGAAATGGATCCAAGCCCAAGGAAGATGTGTGATCCTTTCTGGCCCAGGGCAAACTGTGTTTTCATAACATGTTGCTATGCAGTTCAAGGTCATGATTACTTAGATAAGACTTTGGTCATTTAGTGTGGCTGATCAGTGAGAGCTTTTGGGGTTTTTTTAGACCTGGAGGCTGTGTATACACATACAGGAATGTTCCTGAGAATTTGATGTTAGATGTCAGCATTTTATTTCTTGTCTGAAAATGAGTAACAAATCAAGCAAGTACGTTCTTTTCCCCCCATTGTGTTGCAAGTCCATTCTGACACCTTATGACAAATGGCATTCATGGCAAGTGAGTTTATTGGTTGTTCTGGAGCTGTTTGCAAGAAATAAACTTAACCACATACGTTTGCACATAGATGTTATAATTCTGAGTCAAATTCTTTTCTCTCTGCTGAGGGGTGGTTTGCTTTTGTGTGCTGTTATGCTTCATGTGAGATACCTGAGCTCCTTCAAGGGGTGGGGGCAAGGTGGTGGCTTGACAAAGGCTGTAGGAGATTGTTGCCTCACCTGACAGTTTTTCTCCAAGCAAGTGCCCATTGTTAAAGGACATCTGAATAGCACTGACTGGTATTCAACCCTCCTAGTGCCAAATTGCATCTTTCTTTTCCAATGAATTGTTTCTGCTTTTGTGTACTGAGAAGTCCAAAGGCATCGGGTTAAACATCAGGCTGAAAAAGAACTGCAAATTGACAGCTGCTTCTAGTTGATTCCTGGAAGTCTTCATTGATCTCTAGTTCTGTTTTGGAAAGATTGTCCCCATCTGCTTTAAATTCCATTAGCTTTTGTAAGGCAGGATCTCAAAGTTTGATTTGTCCAAGAGTAAGGTCTTTCATCTGAAGGTTCACGGCAGATGTCAGGCATAATCAGGCATGTTTGAAAAACCGTACTTCTAAATTATGTTTTAAGTTCTGGAGTTTATCCTTTGCTGCCCTGCTTGCATAAATCTTAAATTAGTTTTGCTACCATATACAATTCATATCTCTGCATGAACTGAGGTTTCTGAGTCCAGTGAAACCAGAGTGTTAAAAGTTACATTTGTTATCTAAAAAACCCCGGAACCAATATCCTTTTTAAAATTCTACGCATGACTATGGATAAAAAATGATTGTAATAGAACATCTCAGCTTCTCATTCCTGTAGTTTGCTAATCTTTCAAATTTATTTTGAAAATTGTATTTAATATTTGTGTTGCAGCACTACACATTATGCAGTATCTGAAGCACAGACTTACTAGGTGGAATGAATTACAATTTACTAATTATTGTTGTCTCTGAATAATAATTTACTGTCTATAGAGCATCAATAAAATAAGCTTATTGACACCATTATGCTTACATACACGTTCTTTGCATAATGACTTGGATCTGACTTAAGAAATACGGATAAAAAATACTTAGATTAGCATTTATTTGCTTAGATTTAAAGGCTTAGATTCTGGTAACTTTCACTGGAAACAAGTTCTCATGAAACCTGCCCTGTGTTGGTTTTCACCACCTACACAATAATTTGAAGGTCAGTTTGTGTAATGAAACTGTATAGATCACATTTATAGCCTGCTCAGTTTCACTTCTCTGTTTTCATAAACTCATACCGTGCTGCTTGATGTGTTTCCAGTATTGCTACGGGAACATATTCTTAAATTACAGTTCAAATTCTTTATATATATATTTATATTTATATAACTGGTGTACAGGTTAGAACCTTTCTTTATTTTTTATTCTTTTCCTCTTTCCAAATGAATGTCTGCATTTTTTGTTTCATCCCAAAGCATCTGATAATGCCTCTGCAAACATTTTGTCCCATGCCTTCTTTCCTTGCAGACAGATTAGTCGTGCACACTGAGCTACAAGCATTCTTCCTTAGCATTATACAAATTCACATATCTATGTAATGTAGAAGAAGATGTAACTCAGCTGAGGTTTTAAAAATTCTGGATACCATATAGCTGTTAACAAAACATGGCTTGCATAGAAGATTGCTTTTCAGAGTGGATTTGAGTATAATCAGTACTTTACCCCTCTGCTTTTTAAGCTACAGATACAAATAAAGATGTGACCTCTTTTTCTTTTTTTTTCCCTCCCTTTTCTCCTGACAGCTTGACAAATTGTAGCTTTTGGGACACCCCAGTAGTTGATGAGTCATTTCTGCTTAAAAATAGAATTCCTTGCAGCAAGGACACCCATTCCACTTTTGACGCATGTGTCATTTCTGACAGAGTCAGAGGGCCAACTGTGCCATGTTAATTAAGCAACCAGGAGGAAAAGAGCTCTCTCTCTTCAGTAAATACCAGAGCTGGAATCCAACAATGCTGAAAAAAAGAAAAGGGAAATCCCATATACATGAACATGAATACCTGCAGGTTTTCCTCCCTTCCTTGTGCTTTGTGAACATTTTGAGTCTTTTCTAGATCCCTGGTGCAATGTAACAAACATCACTATCCCACCTTTCTTCTCTGCCAACCCCCATCCTTTTTTCTTTTTCTTTCATTCTTGAACAGCAGCTTCATAAAGGGAGTTGAAGTTCTAATTACTGTGTACAGAAGAAAAGCATTACAATATTGTTATCCTTTTATTTGTGAAGCACAGAAACAGTGCTGCACGAAAACAGTGATAAGTGAGCAGCTGTGTTCAGCACCAGGTACATGTGATAGAGTGCCCTATACCAGCCTCAGTAAGAGAAAATACTAAAGACAAATGTGATCAATATTAAATTGCAATTTGTGGCATTGTAGTAGATCTTGCTCACTTTAAAATTAATAATCTTTTTATTACTCTTCTCAATTCTAGTGCAATTACAGGGAGTGGAGCAGGCTGTTCTTTAGTGAGATTTTTAGCTTGTGGCATATTTGTTCATCTGGTACTGATGGCAATTATTTGGCCTCAAAGCTGGGGGCCAGCCCCTTGAGTGGAACAATTTTATGGCACATAAAACCATGTTGCTGCAGTGCTTTTTCTTAGAGATTTTCAGATTTGTTTTTCTCACAGGTTCTGTACTTTGATAAGCATTAGAAATAGTGTATTTTATGCAAGCTGGTTTCTTTGCAACATCCATAAAGTAATCAATTCTTACAGTTCAGGAAATGGCATGAGTTTGCTGGAGACTGTGATACCTGTAAGATTCATTAAGAAATTCAAGTCTGATGCTAATAGCCCTAAAAGATACTGCATCAGCCATATGTGTTGTTCTTGTTACCATTTTGAATCTAATATTTTCTCAAGACGAAGGAATTTTCTATTTTCATGCAATTATTTAAATTTTTCTTAATTATACTCCATCTCTGCTGAAAAAGATAATTTTTCAACCAAGGTGGCTCGGTTTCTATCTATTCCTATGAAAAAAAAGAATTTATAAGAATAACATTACATGGATTATATGAAGCATCTTTTGATATTATATTAATACTGTTAAACAGTATTAATTCGAAGTAAAAGGCGAGTTAATGTATCTGACCTCAGATAACTGATGGCTAGGTTGCTATTCAGTCATATTACTTACAATACTCATGGGTGACTTAGATTTTAGAAAGTAGAAGTAGATACTGATGTCAGTAGTTGGTATACTATTATTTACAGAATATCCATTCATCACTGTAAATAATCTTTCTGAATAATACTAATACTTGAATTTGCGCAAAACTCTTTGATAACTTAAAATTAAGCTGAAATTTTTCCCACCTTACATTTGAAATTTGGTTTCAGTGACTTACATTATATTGATACAATGAAATTCAAGTGAGAAATAGGACTCATAAACTTGTATCAAAGTCAGTAAATAAATTACTATCCTTTGTATCAGTCACTGTATAAAGTCACATTATGCTTTTACAGTATTACACTTTTCCTGTAGATCTGAAGTGTTGTAAACATTTTATGTAAAATTACAGTATTACACTTTTCCTGTAGATCTGAAGTGTTGCAAACATTTTATGTAAAATTAAGGGAGTAGAATAAAAGCAAAAATACAAAAGACTGAAAATAGTTTCAGGATTATCCTGGTTTGCCTTAATTAAAATTAAATTGCAACAGGGTACCAGGGATAGTCTCTGAACTGTGGATGCTAAATGAAGGAAACATCAGTTGAAATGGATTCTATTGTTTATTGATTTTGGAAATTTTATAAAGATGAAATAAAGCTAAAAATTTAATTCCCCCTGAACCACTATTTGTGATTACTTATCTATTATAAAACTACGGAATATTCCACTTTTTAAATTTTAATTCTTAGATGCCTAAGAAGACACTGTTATATCTTAGGCTAAGGATTTTTAAAATAGTTCATTTCTGTAATTACTGTGGTTGTAGACTGGGAAAAAGGCTAAATGTGAAGTACCACTGGTTCTGGAATTTAAGCTAAAGGGCCTATTGTGGTCATTTTGTCACATTTCTTAATATAGCAGTTTATACAGTATTTTGCTTTAAACAAATATCTTCTGATCAGAAGGATATTTGTACTTCATTTTAAAGATGTGATGTGATACAAAGTTTTCCATTTGTCTGGAGAACTAATTGCACTGGTTAACTGACCTTGCTTTTAAAAATGTGTTAGCTTTCAATCTAAATATTTTGTTTCATCTTCTATTTATCTTTTTTTTTTCCTGTTAGTGATCTTTCCACTAATGTTTTGTAGAGATATTTCTAGAAAGGTGAAAATCGCATTTTAATCCCCATTTTTTCTGTATTAATAACCTCATTTTCAGTTTTTCAAAATAGTACAAGGTTTTAGACTGAACCGTTGTAGCTTTTTTTTTTCCCCCTGAATTCTTTGGTAGTTCTAGCTGACATTTCAGTTCAAGTATTTTGCAGTCCATATTGGATACTACTGGATATTAAAATTTCAGTGATTTTTGAGTGCTTCATTTCAACGAATACCTGCATTTTCTTATTTCCTCTGGTTATTTATGAAAAGCAGGGTAGCTATTTATGAAGGGCAAAATTAATGTAGTGCTCTCTGTTTTTACTGCTGCCCATTTAGCCTGTGCAAAAATATCATGCTATTAGTTATGAAGAAAACTTTTCCTTCAGTTTGCATTGCAGAAGCTGTGTATTATTTGAACTGACGCCCAGAATTTAATTTCTTTCCAACTGATGAAACCTGTCGTCAGTGATAGCTGTATTCATGCTCACTTATTATATGTGCTGGTTAGCATATATTGCATAATACTGTATTTCTGTGTGTCTGTCTAGAAATAACTACTCTGAAAACGATTTCTTAAAACTTGAATAGATTTGAATAGTCTGTGCACATAGATCAGCACAGTACTGTAGTGGCTCATATATTCTCTTTGTTCTCCTAGTTTGTCTCACAGCTCCTGTGATGTACAGAATATTAAGAAAAAGTCTTTGATGAATAGAACAAAAAGTGTGCATTTCTGTTTCTTCTGGACATTTTCACAGCAGTAGCATTAGTTTGTTACTGCTTGTAAAAGCCTGTAAATAGAAAGAATAAAAGGATAAAATAAATCCAAATTTTGGGGTTGAAATCTATTACAGGAATGCATATGATACATTTTGCTTAATAATTATACTTTCTAGTCTGTTTTGAGAAATATTTATTCCATTTGCATTTTATTAGTGTTTCAGTGCTACCATACCTATCTAAAAACTGTATCACTGCATTAGAAAAATTGTTTAACTCCATTTCAAAGCCCACTAAGTCTACACATCTTTGTTTAAAATATTGACAGAAGGCATATACAAGTACCTTCCTTCTCCTTAAGGCATTCAGTAGTTTAAATGGAATATAGACTCATTGCCATTTATGTCCTGGAAAATATATCCTGTCACTGTTCACAACTCTGTGTCTTAGCAACAGTGTTTGGAGAAAAAAAGCCAACAACAACCAAAAACCCACCCCCCAAAAACCAACCCACACAGCAAAAGTTTTCCAAACAACACGATTTATATTCACATCCCATATTATATTCAGTGATGACTTGTATAAAAGAGGAAAACCTATTCTCTGTGTCTTAGTTTCTGTTAAGCAGTGAGAGCTTCCCGTGAGACTTACTCATTTCTATAGTTTGATGTTGCTGGATGAAATACACAGCATGGAAAAAGGTATGCATTAGGAAATGAATTCATATAAATACAGAAATAATTGTGTTTGGGGTTTTTTATTATATTTAGATTAAAAATGAGAACAACAACGAAAAAAAATATCACTGGAACATCCTGGTGTGAGTCAATGAAGCCAAAGTTCCCCTCCCCTGGTTACTCAGGGACTAGTAAGGCTGGGACTTCCCAAGGACCTGTAGGGAGTCTACTTTATATTCCTCCTCATGACACTGCATGCATATCAGGCATCACTTCCTTGGTTTTTGTTGGTTTTGGTTTTTTTTTGGTTTGGTGTTTTGGTTTTTTTTGTTGGGTTATGGAACTTTCCTTAGTTTTTCTCACTAAGAAAAAGAAGTATAAAAGTATTTCAGATCTTGTGGTGAGTGCTATGCAGTAACACAGCACCATCTGGCACTAGTTATTGTCATGTGAAATATTGCAGTACAAAGAATAATCACAGAATCTCAGACAATGCTGAGTTGGAAGGGACCCACAAAGATCACCAAGTCCAACTCCTGGGCCTGCACAGGACACCCCAAGAGTCACACCCTGTTCCTGAGAGCATTGTCCAAACACTGCTTGAACTCTGCCAGGCTGGTGCTGTGACCACTTCCCTGGGGAGCTGTTCCAGTGCCCAACCACCCTCTGGGTGAAGAACCTTTTCCTGGTATCCAACATAAACCTCCCTGGCTCAGCTTCAGGCCATTTCCTTGGGTCCTGTCAGCAGAGATCAGTGCCTGTCCCTCCTCTTCCCCTCACGAGGAAGCTGTAACTGCAACGGGGTCTCCCCTCAGTCTCCTCCAGGCTGAACAGACCAAGTGACCTCAGCTGCTCCTCATTTGGCTTCCCCTCAAGACCCTTCACCATCTTCATTACCCTCCTTTGGACTTTTTCTAATAGCTTAATCTCTTTCATATATTGCAGTATATGACACAGTAGGAAGTGGAACAGAAAAAAGATTTTTCTGATCTCTTGAAGACTGGCTTGAGAGAAATGTCTGTGACAAACCTATATTTCCTGAAAAATTGCAATGTTTATTGGTCTCTGCCAGATGTTGCACTTTGCCTCCCATCTTCCCCTTTATGCAGCCATTTGGTTGCACTTTGTATTTCTTTGTCAAAATTAGTAATTTGGACATAATTTTGATGGGTTTTGTTTTCTCCTTCTGATATTTCATTACTTTTATCATCGTCTTCTTTCTACTTCACACAATACTTTAGAATTAGTCACGTAAGTCTGTGACCTTGATTATCCGAAGCTTCTTGGTTTTTGAAAAATGAGTAATTGACTACTTCTTTTTTTTCTATCAAATAACAAGAGACTTAAGTTTTCCAGTGTCCAGCAATGTCCAGCATATGTCACCTGCAAAATTATTTAGGTAAAATAAAAAATTAAAGTAAGTAATCTACAACAGATTAACTTTCTATAAAGATATAATTTACATGAGGTACATTGATAAGAAGAGTGAATAAGAACCTTATCAAAGTCATATCTATTCCAAATATGGCTATTGTTTATGTATTTACTTACAGCTTTTAACTTGTCTTCTTTGGCCACTGGCTGATGCATTGGTCTGTGCAAAAGAGGGAAGATGCCATTTGCTGAAGGTGAGCTTCCTAGGACAGCTGTAAAGTAAGGGCAGTTCAGTGTCCTGAGTGGGCCCCAAAAGATCAGCTCTCATTTATAGGCACTCAACACCATTTAGTTAGATCCTTATTCAATGAAATATTTTTTTACTCATTTTAATTCTAAATTGTGGCAAATTGTAGCTACACCAAGGAACATATTTTGAAGATATCTGAATTCTGATTTTGCTCCATGTCTTCCTAGAGTGCCATAAATGTAAACAGATTTACACTATGGTAAGTGTGGGGCCAAGGTGTGTAATTTAAAAATTGAGAGTAAGCAACCTGTCTAATTTCTTTATCAAGCTTCAGATAGTTTCCACTTTATAAAGGGTATCCTGTCAGGTGCAGTTTATTTTTGTGGAAATTGCTGCTTTTTCACTTGTTCTCAGTTCAGTTCATATTCATGTCACTCATGATACTAATTTTTCAAGAGCAAAATAAATTGGCAGTTGTGATACAGGTTTAGAAGGCATAGTAATAACTTGGTGGATGAAAAGATGTACATCATGGTTTTATTATGAGATTTACTATGAGATTGTAGCATTCCCCAAAAAATTACTAAAAGAGGTAATGTTGCTGAGGCATTATTTGTTATCACTAAACAAAGAGCTTAAGAAGCATTTGGGGTGTTTGGATAATTTTATGTTTTTAAGAATACCTTATACAGAAGATATAGGTTGATTTTTAAAAAAAATTTCTTTTGTTGTTGATTTGCTCCTAAAGCGAATAAAAAAATAATTGCTTCTAAAATGAGCAACTCATCTTAATTGATTAAAACCAATGAAAATGAGCATGCCAGGAAATGTAAAGAAAGACAGGGAGTGATTCTTCCCACTCTAAAATATCCATGTTTGATTTCTGGGGGTATTACTGTATGAACTTCTTCTTTTGGCAAAGGAAAAAAATTATCTTGCCAAGTCTAAAATGCCTGTTGAGATTTCAGGGCTTGCAGATGACTCAAAAAAAAAAAAAAAAAGAAAAAGAAAAAAGAATCTGTAGCAAAAGTAATTTTGGAATGTTGAATATGGGAGAGAGAGGAGTAGTCCTAAAGCTGTGGGTTGTATGTAGTTGATTTGGCTTGTTTTTGTGTTCGTGTCACTGCTTATTAGGTTTATTGTGCTTATGTGGGAGTAAATCTGTTGGCATAGTTTATAAACCCTGTAATTTTAGAGAGGTGATTTTATTTTTTTAAAGCATATCATTATCTTTATACTGAATTTGTTTATGTCCTCTTAATAGTAATTAGTGTCCCTATAGGGAAGTAGGTATGCCTGGGAAAGAATGAAAAGTAATAAATTGGAGCTATTAATGAGCCAGAATATAAACTGAAGTGGAGGCCTGGTCTTTTTCTGTAAGCATTTGATTTCTTGATGAAAAATTAGCAGCCAGAATATCTAGTGGAGCTATCATGCTGGATGAAATTTTAAAGTTTTAAAATTAAATTTTAGTAAGTATGTCTAGTGATCTGTTTGGATGTACAGATACTGTTTGACAAGTAGGTGACTACATTTAGTGTTTCACTGGAAAACTGAAATCAGCGTCATTTATTGTCAATGTATGATTGGTAATTTCATACTGGAAAAAGCCCACAGCTTTAGTGTGCTTCATTTTCTTAACCGAATACATTTAAATATGTATATAAATAAAGCTTATATGTAAGATAAAATGAGGCACTTCCTGAAGTTCTAAAAATTTTCGTTGTTAGATGCAGGTATATAATATCTATTTTCATAATTTAAAATTTTTCAGTCTTTGAGCAGGTTACATTTGTTTCATTTTTAAACAGCAGTTTGCTTTTTAAGTAATATTTATGGCTGACTGTCAAACCAGGTATATAGTATTTTTACTTCTAAGGATTGTATTGGGTTTTATTTAGCACACACAGTTTCATGAATCAAATGTTTGGTTTTCTTTCAATGTTAGCATTCAGGTCTGTTTTAATTGAGATGTCCATATATAGTGTTTAGAAGGACTGTAGATCATCAATAAAAGCAAAACAGTAGGTAAATCAGAGTTTAGTTCATAATCTGTGTCAGAGCAGTTACAATTTTTTCTTTGTCCCCTTAAAAACGTAACAGAAAACCTCGAGAAGGTGTTGTTTGGGGTTTTTAAAATTTTTTTTTCTGCATTGATTTGAAATGTTGTGTTTGTCTTTTTCAGTTTCTTGATATTTTTCAAAGAGTGACTAGCTCTTTGAAGTAGTATTCCTTTTTCCTACTTACATTTAAAATTGGAGATCACAGGTGGTTAATATCTCTGAATATTTATCTTTGAATGTTCCTATCTTCAGAAATAATTAGTTCTATTAAAGTATTATTCCTACTAAAAACCAGTAAATACTTTACTGTACTGGAATATTTGTGTAAAATGAATGACCCCCAGTGGTCATGTTGTAGATTACCCTCTGTCTTTTACCACTTTTCCTAAGAGGAATAGAAATGGAATTATGGTAAGTGGGACACCTTTGATAAAAGATTTTTATACTAAAGAATTACTTTCAATATGAAATTGCAACAGTCTGTCCTGATACATGTATTTTAAAAGCTGAGGAGACTGCTACATACAAAAGATCACGAGAAGACAGTTCTAACTGGAAATTGTTCAGATCAGACCCACGTGTACAAAAGCAAGATCTGCACTCAGTTATATTAGGCTTTTACCAAACATATTTGTTTCTTCGTGTTTTTAAGAGACATTTGCCAAAGGTCCTTTTAAAGCAAAAGGAAATGTCATCAGGAGGACCTTGTAGTAATAGGCAAGATATTTTGGTATCTGCTTATCATAATTAAGTGTTAATGTTTTGAATTACAAGATATTATTCCCTTAATTAGTTGTCTATGTTAATCACAGACACAGAAGAAAAATTTTATCTGCAAAACTCCTTCCAGTAATACAATAGGAATATTTTGTGTTTCTGATTCTATTCTGATCAATAGGACTTGAAGATTGTTGGCGCCTTAGAGGCTCCAATACTATATACTGCATAAAAAGATTTTTCTTATTAGAGATTTTTTTTCCCCATAGTAATTTTATTTAATAGGTCTTTAATATCTATATATGTTATTCTACTTAAAGTATCATTCTTTGAAATACAAAATATATATTAATGACTCTGGTAATATATTTGTGATTCTATGTTTTTTTTCCATTGGGGATTTATATTAAACTAAGACTTTCAGCATATAATACATACTCTCTTTTCTCTAGATTTGAATGTATGCATATGTGTTTAAAATACTATGCATTCTGTAGGTAGCCACTGAACACGAGTAAAGCAAAGAAGATTCACAGCCACTTAGCTCTAAATCAGATTCAGATTTCAGTCAAAAAGAATGATGAGAGTCTTCAGGGTGATAACTTGCCCTCCTTTTTCAGATATTAATGAGCCCCATTTGTACTGAATTTCAATTCACATCAGTGCTGAAAGTAGCAATAAGAAAGGATTGCAGGTGAGAAATGCAATTTTAGGCAGCAGATCAGATTCTTTAGCAAACCCAGGCTCAGTTTCTGATAAAAATGGAAGTGTCATTCATTGCTGCGTTTTGCACACTGTCCTTAGGCTGCTTACTTCCACTCATGCCAGCTGCCAGATCTTTTCCAAACCCCACTCAGCGTCTGATGTAGATTTTTACAGCAAATGCTAATGGAATGAAATAAACTCTATCTGGACCTCAGTGGGATTCAGGAGACTGGTATCTGTTAACACAAAGGGAGACCACCTGAACTTGTGGAGTCTGAAACTGAACTCGAACAGCATGGGGAAGGAATCATGATGTAAACATTACATGATCATTATGTAACTCATAAGGGATTCTCTAACGTAAATTCAGTCAGTTCAAAGGCAGTTATTTAGAAGCACATTATAGACAGAAATAAATTCTTTAAATCCATGTGTCTAAAAATACACTGTCAGGAGCGGTGGAGGTTGAATGGAAAGATTGACAGAAACATGGTAGATACAGCAGAAACAAGCTAAGCCTTAACATGTTCTGTATGAGAAATGCAAAGCTATCAGAGGCCCACATAAGCAGAGGGAGGAAAAGCAGAAGTTCAGGCCATCGTATTCAGGCAAATACGTACATCCACAGTTTGACCACAAAGTAGAAGAAAAGGTATTTTAAAAGGGCATGCATATATATAATATTGATCACAGTTTAAGAGGATTAAGTGATATATTGCCTGTTAATTTATGTATTGTCAGTAGTGTGATAAGGGAAACATCATACATCTTTGCACTACCCCAGAAAAGAATAGTAACTCCTCCTCATCAGTTCCTTGTTTACAACTTGAAACTTGTTATTATGACAAATTAGGAAATCAGTATTAGCTTGGCATACTGACACATAGTGAGTTCATTAGGTACATTTATTTATACTCTTTCATGAAGGATATTTTCTGTCATACAGTTTTAGTATTTTTTACAGTTACCACAGTTCTCTAGGGAGTCCTTTGACTTCAGGTCTTAGAGACGCTGTTGAGGTTATAGACATGCTGTACCTGTTCTGTACATTAAAGTTATAGTGATTAAGTATATAATGCAACATTTTTGGGTTCTTCCTAGTCAGTTGACCACTGTATAAAGCAAAAATCTGTGTTGCTTATTCTCCTAAGGGAATTTAAACAGAGCTGAAATTAATCAGCTTTTGATGTAAAATATTTTTAATTATTCTCTTCAATGCTATCCTCATCTTTACTAAACCAAATTTACAGTTTAGCAAAACTACATAAAATTCATCTATATTAGCAGTAGCATCAGAAGGTGAAAAAATCCTGCCAGATATACAGTGTTTATGCAAGCTTTGATAAGTGAGCTGTGGTAATTTTCTTTTACTACCCAGAGTTGTTACCATGTCTGTTGAGGCTACTTAGTGCACCACAGTGTGCTGCTGCTGCTATAGAAATGCTGAATACATATTTGTAAAAATGCAGTAATAATTTGTCATCTTCACAGATCTCAATATGGTTGATGGATTGGGAGCATCCAGATCCAGAACTGTGATTATGGCTCATCTTTAGTTCTTGGAGTGGTCTGTGCTCTAGCCAAAGTCCTGGAATGTGATGTCAGGCAGGGTAGGATTAATGGGAGCCCAAAGGAAAGAGACTATGCGAAGAAAACATCAAAAGGAGTGGGGAAAGTCTTCAGTCTTTAGGAGTGTTCAGACATTAAGAATCAGTAGGTATTTTAGAGGAACATTTTGTTCCATGTTTGAAAAAGACTTTTATTTTTCCCAGGTGATATATAATATGAAACAAAACCTCCCAAAATGTGGGTTATTGGGAAATTCAACCTCTATAGGTATAATACAAAGGCTGGTTGTTATAAACTGTTTTGCTTAATTATTTAGCTGATAGATTTCTTTGTTTTTCACTATGTCTTTGCCCAGAATTTACAGGAGTACATGATAGATACTTAGCTGGTAGTTTGCCTTAAGTATAAGGTTAAACCTTCTAAAACAGGATTTAGAAAAAGAATTAACTGACAGCTTATAAAGTGGATGGACAACTATTAAAAAGGTTGATTTAATTTTGGTCTTACATGACCCTGACAGTACTTAACCTTTGATTTCCTTTGAGGTTTTAGGTCAAAAACCAATTGAATTTCATGGTAGTTTTTTTCCCCTAAGCTGTCAGACAGCTACAAGAATTTGCTGGGGTTTGCCAGTTCAGATTATTAAGTTGTGCTCTCACATTTCAATCAACATATTGTTTCTTACCTGGAGAAGATCCTCTTTTTAAGTCTACTTCTTTTTTCCGTGCTAGGCCTTGTCACCTTCAAGAAAAACATAGTAAGTAATGCATAATTTTCTGTTTCTTCATTAGTACTACAAAAAATTTACCATTATGATGCAAGTGAGGGGGAAAAAGGGCTCTAGCAGAAATGCACTATTTTTCTTTTGGGTTTTTCACTTTTCAGGTATATTCTGTTATCTTGGGCTACATATTTTGTAACAGGAAAAAGGAAAGAAAAATGGTAAAAAGAGTTGAGGAATCAGATAAAATCCTTGTCCATAAGCATCTGCTTAATTTAGGGTGTACTGTAGAAGCAGGCTGTAGTGGCCAAGGTTGGATGTCAAATGGCCCAAATTGTCCAGCATCTCTCAGTGTTTTCTAATAAAGTGTTTTCATTACCATTGTCTTTCCCAGACTTACTCACTGATCTTACGTTCTGACACTTCTTTTGGTTTTCCCAGCTTTTCCTACTGTTCCCTAGCACTTCCCACATGAAGGAAAGTGATCCCACCTCACATCACAGTGATCCATTTCTCCCAGTTGAGTTTAATTTGAAGCTGTCTGGAGCTTTGTGAAGAAATGTTTGAAGCAGTCAAAAGATATTTAATTGGTGACTAGAATGCATACATACATGAATAATCAAATTAGTTCTGTAAAGCTTTTTTAATACTGAAGAATATTTACCATTTCAGAGTAAAAGAAAATTGGTTATGGACAAAAGCTTTGATGTGGTCACTTGCAAGAAGAACGGGAACCTTAAGTGAACCCTGGTGCATGTGTGAGACTCAGGCTTTAAAGCAATTCAGTGAAAACATGTAATCACTCTGGCAGATGCAATTTCAGTGTTGTCATGAGTAACAAGAATAGAAACTAAATTCTTCAGAGCTGTAAGACCTGAAAGTTCATGCTGGTACTTTTTATCTCTCCCTTCCTAATATAAGCAGTGTAACAATATAGTTGGGAATCAAATCTGCTGTACTTAGGTACAGCTTTTTACAAGAATTTTTATAGCAGCTGTCAGCACAAGAAATTATATATATTTAACAAACAGATTCATACTGAGAACATGGTACTGTACATCTGCTTCTGGCTAAAGTAATGGTGTGAGTTCTTTTTAATTTTTAATGTTATTTTACAGGCTCTGTATTTTTGAGTGCTTTCTACTTTTAATGCCTCTTGTTCTTTCCAAAATGGTAGCTGTCTAAATCTGAGCTAATTTTTTCAAAAGCATTGGATAGCATTATTTTTATATATACAAGGGATATGTTTTATCCTACAGGTTAATTGAACTGTGGGGTTCTGCAATCTCATCCAGGATTAAAAAAAAAAACAACCCCACCCAAAACCCCTGTATTTTCTTAGAGTTCTTGTTCTTACTTTACTGCTTTAAGCAACACTGATGGCAACATGAATTCCTCAAACTGCACATTCCTGAATCATTGTTTAACATGGCAGTTGTTTCTTTAAGTCCTTTTCTTTGTGCAGTGCTGTGTAAACTTCACATTTTTATGTAAAGTGTATATAGTTTAAATTAGATCAATATGTTTTTCAGTAATTCATAATAGTATTGATCAATCATTCTG
This sequence comes from Corvus kubaryi, assembly GCF_017639235.1. Classification (NCBI taxonomy): domain Eukaryota; kingdom Metazoa; phylum Chordata; class Aves; order Passeriformes; family Corvidae; genus Corvus; species Corvus kubaryi. Next base: position 1,511,687 of record NW_024580672.1, read on the forward strand.
AGGCTGAAAACTCTTCGTTTAGATAAGTACTTGTGAAAAAGCTACCTTTTAAAAATAAGCACTGTTCTTCAGTTTTTCAGAACTGTTTGCTTTTGATAAATTACATCAGAAAATTGGCAAGTCATTAATTGTGTAGCACACTGTAAACTAGAGTTTATTTGTGAATTGTTCCTTTGGGCTGATGTAGCCGCTAAAAATTTTATCTTTTTGTTGTGTTGGAGTGTGGAATAATTCTAATGTGGGAGAATAGTGGATAATTTTGCTCTAGTAGGAATATATTTTTATTATGTGAATAGAGTACTGTTACTTTTCTGAAAAGAGAGCTGACCATATCAATTGATCTGAATGCAGCTGACCAGATAGCTGTGTACATTTCTATTCATAGCAGGACTAGATAGCATATTTGTTTAAATTAAATAGAATTTCCCTGCATTTGATACCAGTTTGGGCAGGGCATACAGATGTTTCCATTCTGCAAACACTCACTATCTTGAAGTTCAATATTTGTGGTCTGGAAACTGTACTGGAACATTTTCTTAAACATGTGCAAGTGCTATAATGTAGCACATAGTGGATTTCACAGTTTGTCATGAGCCTTGGTGGTTTAATGTTAACACTATAGTTAAACTTCCAAAGACTCTAGCCAGGGATAGGAGATATCACCTTCTCCAGCTGCCACAGAATTGTGGTCTATTCATGGTCAGGTAGGAAGGAATAGTGGTCAGTTTTAGGGGCTTTTGTTTTTTTGCACTTTTTTTTGCCTCTTTTTTTCTTTTTTTTCCCCCTTTTTCGATCAAACCCCTTTCCACAAGCAAGTTTATTTTAAAAGTGAACACTGAAGTAAACTTATAAAGCAACCAGTGCACTTAAGTGTCTAATGGCTGTAACGGGCCTGTCTGCATAATATGCATACTATATATTTTTGGAAGGAAATCTATGAACTGAACAACACATGTGTTGGCTCTTCCTGACGCTTTACATGTGATGACATCTGTTGACAAAGTATTGTTAGCAGCAGAGATCAGAAAGACGTGGCATGTGAAGTCAATTGTAGCTGCCAACAGCTCTGATTGTATTACATGGCAGGCTTGGAAATCTCTGTTAGACTCTGTAGAGTGTCAAAATATAGGTAGCTTGGCAAGGTTCACTGAAAGGTTTGTGTGTAGAGTCAAAGGATTTTCAATTGCTGAATTAAGGGCAGACATTTTACAGTGAGAACTTCAAAGCTTTGGATTTGTAGCAAAGCTATTTACTGTAATAACAATGATGTGTGTCCTTTCATTCTTAGGGAAGCTTTGAGGCTTTCCATTAACTCACTGGCAGGCACCAAGAACATGATTATAAAGAGAACTCAGTTATTCCTCTTACAGTAAGCTGTCATTGTGCTGTAATGTTACACTCCAAGCTTTCACGCAATCCTAATATGTAAAATGTTAATAAGGGAAAAATTTGACAGAAAAGATGCCCCAAACATCGGCTAATCTCTTTGTAACTGATTTCTGCTAACAGATGTTGATAATAGCATGTTTGACTCTAAAAGTGGGACTATGCTAGTAAAAATGAGTAGTTAAAAGTCAGACTTCTTTTTGGGCTTAAAGCTGCAGGTGTTTCAGAAAACTTAGCCAAAAAGTTGGGTTTCCATAGGTTTCATTCCAATGCTTGCTATTTAGAGGTTAACCTACATAAGATTCTATCAAGACTCCCAAACGAATGATTTCCCCAAAATATGAATATCGATCTAATATCGATATCCAACTGAGACGGACACAAACTCTCTAACAGTTTAGAGTTAGAAAGTGCATGTTTTATTTGGCGCCAGGCACTGTGTGGGATGGCTCCCTCAGACACAGGGCCCCGATCCAAGCAAACACAAAGCTTTTTATTTACAAAAATGATGAATATCCAAAATACCAATGCATATTCATAACATTAACACCTCCCATTCTCTGCTTCATATGGAAATGAGCTTAAATGTCATTAAGCATGCGTAGTGTGTGTCCCGAATGGAGTCGGTGGTCTTGAATTGGGTCAGTGGTCCTAAGGAAGATGAAGTAACTCATCTTCCTCAGTTTGACCTTTTTGCCTCTCTGAACTTTAACAATCCTAATTACTTTAGTGGCCTCTAAGTTTCCTCTTGCGTGACTTTTGAAGGGGTTCCCACCAAGGGAGGAAATTGGTCATTGTCCTTGTTCCCTACACCAACTTTTATCAATGTTTCTATTCCTCGTTCTAAGCACAGCTGAGCAAACATACAAATGACAGATCATCAGTTATTTGGTAATCAGTTACTAACATCTTAAAACCCATTTCAGGTCCAGCTCTCTTAACTATTTTAATTAACTCTAGCTGGGCCCAAATTCTTTCCTATTCTAAGTAATTTCAACACAGCTAGCCTATAATTAAAATCTTTGGTTTTTCTAAATCTATGTTTCACTAAGATGCTAATTAAAAAAAAAAAAAAAAACCAAAAAACAAGCAACTAAAAATCTCTATGCTTTTCTGCAACTTGGTGTTAAATTTTAATTTTCCTAAATTTGGCTAGTATTTAAATCTGTAGAACCAGCATGGTTATGAAATAATTTTTATTTTCTGTGTAGCAAGCAAGCATTAGACCTATAATCTCGTCAGTGTTCTCCCAAGAAAACCATGACAATTTCTGCAGCCTAGCAGTCATTTCAGGACTTTTGTAAACTGATCAACATGATCAAGATGTTGTTTTGCTCTCTTATCAAACTAGCATTTGCAACCTTACCTTTCCTTTCTTTCATATTATTGTCATCTTTTCGTTTTGGGATACTCTTTGCTAATACTTGTACAACTATGTTTTGTAAAAGTGCACTCATGTCTAAACTACAGAATTATATCGCTGTATTTGTGGACTTCCTCTGGAGTAGAGCAAGGTAACTTTTTATTACAGGATGGATCAGGGAAATGCAATCCCACTGTTCTATTCATTGTTATGTGTGGTAATGACAGCTGTATGTTTGTCAGTGACTTCAGGATGCATAGGACATGTTATAGGAATGGCATTATCTTAATGTTACACATTTTTGTAATTACTTTATTCTTTAAAGGAAAATAACACTAGATAGTGATTACAAAAGAAAATAACACAGATAAATGCTCATATTGAGTTTGTTCCACCTCATTTATGTCCTTAGTGTAAGAGCCATAATGTTGTGTTTTTGTTGTCCTTTTTTTTCCACTGCTTGAAGACTTGTAAATTAATTTTGAGTGTGGAAGTCAACTCAGAGAGCACTTACTGGGGAGGAGAGATTAAGAAATCAATTTCACAAATAATACTTGGCAGCATTTACTTAAAACTAAAGCAGCAATTTTTGATCTTGCAGCTCCTGGCCAACTTTCTATACATAAGCCTGTGACAATATTTCCATCAAAAAAATCCCTTTGCCTCTCAGCCATTAAAATTTTCCACAAGGTTAAATATTAACTTGGCACGTTTAGGCCAAGAAGAAATTTTGTTCTTGCGCCGAGAGGCCTTGCTGGCCCTGACAGGCTGCCCGGGACCTCAGCCACTGCAGAGGTGCTGCCCCATCCCCTGGCTTTAGTTGTGACCTCCTGGGTCCACCCTGACCTCCCACCTGCCTTGCCCTTTCCCTGAGGATCAGGACCCATTTCTGGCAGCACTTGCAGCAGTGGCCAGGCCACTGGGGTGGCAGATGGCCTGATCTGTGTTGCAGCCACCTTGGGCTGCCAGTTCCCCCAGTTCCTTGCTGTTCCCTTAATGGCCGGGATGGAATGGCACTCCTGAGGTGCCCGGCAAAGTGCCCTGCCAGGCCCTTGTGCCCTGGCCTTGCACAAAACACTGTTAGAGTGAACTGTTCATTTGCCCACCTGTGTGTGACACAGTGGTGACACAAACACAAATTGAATGTCACTCCTCAGTGGTAGTGGAAATAAAAAAAATAAAACCTAGATTAAATTCCCCGAGAGCTTGGCAACAGTTTCCAGTCACCTTAGCTGAGAGAGGTGGGGAAAAAAAATGACCTTCTGTTTCAAAATCTGGTGATCCATTTAGAACTCAACTTGTGAAGAGGCACCAGAGTGCTCTGCCTGAAATTTGTTAGAGAATCTCTGGAGTCTTGATTGCAGAAAGCAGTTAAAAATGAATTTGGGAGTATTCACAAATCAAGGACACCTTAAAATAATTGCTTCCTTTGAAACAGTTAATTCAAAATTTATATTAATTTGTATAATCTATCTTCCTTTCCAGTTTGGTCTTCTTTCTTTAGGTATACCTTTAAGTTGTAAGTAAAACTTGTAAGTACAGACAATGCCTTTATGTGGGCCACCAACCAGGAACAGTTGTGTCATTTTTTTTATTCTTGCCAATCTCCCTAGTAATTTTTACCACATTATTATATACATGTACTGTTCTATATCATAATAATGTGATATCATGCAGGTAGAACACCTGCTAATATATAATAATTCAGACTTTCACCAAGATGTCATGTAGTTACATGAATTTTACAAATAAACGGTGATCTTCTTCAATTTTCTTCAGCACTAAGACAGCATTTATATTGGAAAAGCTGAGATTATGAACTTGGGAAATTGAGGATTTGTACATCAAAAGATACAAAGGTTTCCATGTAACCCCGAAGTTTTCCAGGTAATTCACGGAGAAGGCCAATGATTTTTTTTCTGTGCTGTATTTATGTTAGTCTAAACACTCTAAGTCCAAGGTTCTAGTTGATTATCTTTTGGGTAAATGCAGGCTAATATACAGAATATGATAGAGGAGTAACAAATAGAAGGAAACCCCCCACCTAACAACTTCAGACTGATAAACTCCATTTTAGAGCTGGAGGAAAGATGTACAGGCAGAATGGTTTGAGGAAAGGAGAACACAATTTGTTTTTTAATCATTTGCTTTACTTATAGAATCAGTGCTCCATATTAGGATTTCATATATTTTCAGTATATTCTTCCTTTGTTTGTTTAGTACTAGGCATTATCAAGTGCATTATCCCTGGTGATTTTATCTGTCCTATAGCAAAGCTGCAGTTTTGGTTGAATATTATAGCTGAGATATTTCTTTGTAGTTCAGATTTTGATCATACGTGTGTAAGAAAAGTTTTTTGAATTACAAACATAGGAAATGTAATATTTTCTAAAATAATAGCAAAAACCAGCAGCAGTACTGCAAGCTGATTTTTTCCTAGTGGTGTTTGGAAAAATCTCAGACAGAAAAGACAATAGATTTTCAGTATCCATGCATCATGTTAATCATTCCAATAACAGTTGGTGTGATTATAAAATGTATTTAATAGATTTTAAGGTTGTTGTTGTTACTGGTAAGCCCGAGACCTGTGCATTTTAACCTTTAGGACCTCTCTGTAATTTGTGCTACATAAAAAAAATGAGAAAGCAATCTCTTCTCTACTAAACTGAGGAATAGAGTAAAACAATATATAGATGTAGAGAACAGAAAGAAAGACGAGCAGTAAAAAATTAAAAAAAAATAACATGTCTCTTCACTACTTCCCCAAATGATGTGATTATGGGACCCATAATAAATTAAGATCACTAAACTTACTCATTTTGGGCAATATTCCACACCTTTTTTTGGATCAAGAGCTCTAGCTTAACAAGTAATGATTATTGTCTTACTTGGAAGATCTCTCAAAATATTTGGGAGTCCCATGATTTTCTGTCATTTTTTTGGCACCTGATTACAATCTCTTGAACAGATGCTGTTAGCTCAGGAATTTCTGGCTGATTTTCCTCTGAGATTACAGTTGCATCTCCAGCTGGTCCTTGTGGGTTGCAGGTCTCGCCTGCTACCAAGTGAAGCTTGTGTTCTCAGGCTGTGTATTGCCTGATAGAATCTCAGTTTCCTTTTTTTTTTGTGCAGCAGGGAAAGGCAAATAGGATTTTGGCAAAAGGACAACTGGGGTTATCACTAGCAAAGGCAGAAGGCCCCATCGAACAGTGGTATGATATCACTAGTCACCTCTCCCCAGAACTGAACTAGTATTTGCTAGTAGACTCGGTTTGTTCTTCTCTTTGCTCTTTTCATTAATTCTGCAAATGCTTGAGTTGGGAAGGACAAATGAACAGGGTAGAAGAAGATAGTGTGCAGGACTTAAATTGACAAAAGGGTAAATGCCAGTTTTGGAATAAGAATTTTGCAAGCATATTAATGAGGATCACCCTTTGATTTTCAAGGCTGTCCTCTGGTGGTGCTTTTGCTCTGCATTTGCTTTTCTTTCAGCTGGCAAAACTGACCTTTGCACTCAAATGAAAATTAACAAAAATAAATAGTGATAATTAATTACTCTAGATTATAATACAAATTCCTTGGCATTCATAGTAAGTTGTATGCGCAAGAAAAAAAACTTTGAAAAGTGATTTTCATTGGTCCGTATGAACCTAAATGTGTTACTCAGAAGGTGAACCCATTAATAGTCAATTCTTCATAGACAATTTGACTATGAAGAAATTGTGCAATCTGGGCACATCTGTGGCCATGTGACTGATAACTCCAAAGGGACCCTCTTTTAGCAGTAACAGGTGTAAAGATTCCTGTGATGAAGGTATGATGGGAAAATGGGGATTACAAGTTATGAGTAAAGACAGGATGGTTATAATGTTCAGTAACTTTGTGTTCATTTTTCTGTGAGCAGTTATACTAAAATCACCCCAGTTTCCATTTCAGTTTTTAGGAGGTTAATAGATAATAGTTTCTGCTAGTTGATCAGTGAATAATGAGATCCTTTGGGTTCACATAAGTGAAATATGAAGATTAAATGTTTTAAGTGTCTGTTTTCTCTGTATATAACACTATATTTCTCTAAGATTTTGTGTCTTGGTAAGCAAAAAGTAGGCAGAACTGAATCCCAGTGAGTTTATAATATGACATTAGGAGTCTTGCTTTTGGAAGAATCTGTAATTTTTAATCTACTTTTAGGAGGCAATGCTTTTTCTATCTGTATTAAGCATTAGTCCTTTAATGTGCAGCTTGTAGTACTTGGTTGCAATGAGAAATCTGGGAATTTCTTCTCAAGTTGTTCAGATGATGTATGTGCTATAAGTGAGCAAATTTGCAAAGCTATAACTGATAAACATGATGTTCTGGGTGCTGACACAAGAACCATGACTTTCTGTGCCAACAGAGTACTATCATGGTTGCTTAGTATGCATTTAAAACAATAATCTCCCAAAATTTTGGGAGGGGGAGGGGAAGGAGTTGTGAGGTAGAAATATGAACAAATTTGCTAGCAGATTGATCAAAAGTGTCTTTTTCCACATAGGCATGTTAACTCACAACATTTTTAATTGGTGCCATAAATGGCATTTAAACACATTTATACTGTATTTAAAAAAATTATAATGTTTGATTTGGCTGAGCCCTCTAAACACTTAAATGTTTGACCTACCCTGTAGCTATTATGGAGCCAGCGAACTGCAAGAGAAGATTGCTTAAATTATAAAAATATTGTGTGTGCTCCTTTTACTGAATGTCAAATAAATGTATTCTGATCACACAGAGCATTAAACATATTTACTTCCTTCCCCTCCCAATTTATGAAGCTGAGTTTCACAAGAACTTTTTAAGAATCAGTAAATTTACCTATCTGTAAAGTTGAGAGTGTGACAACTGGATATACTATATTATCAAGGGTGCTTTCAGTGTATCTTCCTTTATTCTACTTGCTCTTGAAAAATTCTCTCAGAAGTTGTTAGAAGGCAGAGAGATTATTAAAACACCTTTTTTCTTTGAGACTTTATCTATTTAATGGACTGGTTTTGTTTGCAGACACACAGAGTTGTGTAGGTATATTTTTTTACTTCCAGTCACTACGGTTTCTTATGATTTTCTCGTTCAGAAAAAGGCTCCCCTCCACCTCCAATTCCCCCTCCCTCCCAAACCCCCATGCTGTAACCTGTGCAATTTTGCACACTGCATTAGTTAGTGGGATTAAGCTGGTGGAGTGAATGCCTGCTGTCATCGTGGAAATCTGGCAGAATTCCCTTTTAATTATTTTGTAAAGCTGGTTGAAGACCATTAATGTCTATCCTTACAAATCTTGTCTTTCTCAAATATTTGTTGAAAAGTGAGGGAACAATTTACAAAACACAAAGCAAAGTCTGCTCCAACTGCTAGGAATTATTTTGTCTCATTGATGTTTGCTATTGAGAGGGACAAGCTCTATTAAAAGAATTGTTTAAATGATTGTTCTTATTATTTGTTCTTAGTTATCATAATCAATAGAGCTGTCAAGCACAAAACATTTCACATTTTAGGCAAAGTCTGTACTTGTCAGCGAAATAATCTATAACTAAATTGAAACCAAGGTGCTGGGGTAGGATGACACCAGCCAGTGGTACAACAGCAAACAGAATATTGAGAGCCTTTTGGAAGTTTTGCATTGAATCTCAGTAATGGCTGATACGTGTTTGAGTTTGATTAATACACCAAAAAGGAGTTTTCTGACTCTTGTTGCTACATATATAAAACTTGGGTTTATGGAGAAACAGGATTTTTGCATGTAAGTGACTAACATTGAAAAGTAAATTGGATTTCTTTTGTATTGATTAGGAATGACACTAACAGTTTTATCGGGTTTGGAGAGACAGGAATGAACCTGCCTCTGTAGATTAATCGGTGAAATAACCTCTCAGGCAGGAGGTAAATGAAAATAAATTACTTGCCTGCATGAGATATAAGTCTGTGGAGACTGCTCTGATATCATGTGTGCCTCACTCAAAGGCTGGTACCTGATGAATATTTGGAGCCTTCCTCTTCTCTGTGCACAAACAAAAAACACCCCTCACCCCCAAAACTGTGAATGCCTAGAGGAAGAACAGAACAGCAAATTGAGTCCGAAATCTGAGTAAACAAGCAGACAGGTACAGGTTAGTGGTAAAATACCACAAAAATGGGAGGGAAGAAACGGAGTATATTTCACAGAGTGACAACATTTATTTAAAGACAGATTTTTCATTCTCTGAGTTTTAGATCTAAAAATTGGCAGACATTACACTGAAGATTGCTTTTTCTCAACATCTTGAAAAGCAGTCTTTGGAGTTACATATTTTTTGGCATTCTCAGAGGATACCAAGTAGGTGATACAGTATGAAGAAAAGTCTGTGAAGTACATAAAAATGCATATGTAGTACTTAAAAAAACTTTTCATGAAGGAACAGTTGGGTAGTAACAAAATTATCCAAGGAAACATTTTCAGGCAATCAAATGTGGTAACACACAATGAAAATAGAACTTAGCATGACAGCAGGCCTGCTAAGCAAATTAATATTCTGAGCATTAACTTCATGGCATGTGGCTGTAAGATTCCATGCAGGTGCATAGCTCTTTATTTAAATCTTTGTCCTAATTATAATAAAGTCATGAAAAGATATTTAATAGAGGAGGAGAGGGATTCAATTGTGGTTTATTAAAATAAATAAAATCTATTTATCTTTCAAACTACTAATTTGGGTGAAGAACTAAAGCTCATAACCAAAAGAAAACAGCAGGTAGGAACCTGGAGTTGGAAAATGCTAACTGCTGGTACCACTGTCCTGATATGTTGATCAGGATATCAGTTTCACAAGGCAGGTATTGAAAAGTGTAATCATAGCTCAAGCAGAGCTATTAATAGGCAGACGTCCTGTCTCTGTACCTGAGTATTTCCTAAAGAGTTGTTGCTGTGCTGCAGGGAGCAAGGGAAGTATTACCCTTGCAGTAGCATGCTGCCACTGTGGAGAGCATGGCACAGACTGAGTAGAGTCTTGTGTGACAAAATGGAGACAGGAATCGACTTCGCTTACATTTAGAGAGAGGTATGAAACCAGTCTACTTTCATCATTCCTTGAAAATATTGTGGGGAGTAGGAAAGGGTCTGTGGTACTTCCCCTGTTCGCTTGAGTTCATCTTCTGCCTCTTCTGACTCGATAGCTTATGCACTCTCCAGCATTTTGGTTTGAGTGATGGGCAAAGCAGCCAAAGCAGCTGAAGAGAGAGCAGAACTGACTCATTTTCTCACTGTCTGCACTGCCATCTGAATACAGCTAGTAGTTCTATGAAGTTCATATGCAGCTAGGTCTTTATTCCCAAGAGATACAAGAAAGCTATAGTATTCCAGCTGGGACTTTGTCAGTTTGTTGGCTGAAACATATATGAGATGGGAAGGAACCAAAGGGTGTGGGGGTTGTGGCAGTGAGTGTTCAATAAGATTTGGGTGTGTCCTCAGGGCCTTTGTTACAAGTTCTTCTAAACCTTCTTGTTCACTTTCATGTCTGTTCTCAGACATGAAAGTCATGTTAAATTGAAGAGTCTTCTAAGAATAAGGTATGTTTTGTGTTTGTTCTTCTATAGGACTTGATCAGCCAGCCTTATCTATTTGTAAATGGCAGAGAAAATATCACAGGAAAGAATTTAAGCTTCATAGGAAATGTTTAAACCATCTGGAAAGATGCTTCAAGTACATTTCCTCGTGCTATCACCAAAGGTTGGGGGGCGCCCCCCCCCCCCAAGAAAGGGCACTTAATGTTCAGATAGTACAAAATTTAATACTTGTTTCAACTGTCTCTGGGGTTTTATTATCTTTAAAAAGGCCTTAAAGCTATCAGGACATTTTTGTATAGGTTAATTTTCCCTCCAGCTTCTTGCTATTCATTTCCCCTGCAAGGAGTCACGTAATCTAGCTTGGAATGAAATAAATATTACAGTGATTTGCAGTATATGAATAATTGGAAAAGTTGTGTCCCTTCAGTCTGTAAAGGAATTCAAAGTGAAGAGACATCCTAGACACAAGTTCATTTTCAGCTAAAGTTGTTGCACCTAGAACGAGTCAAGATGGTGGTGGGAGGAAAAAGGAGGAGCATTAACCTTTAATGAGAACATTTTACCTTAACAGAAGAAGTGATGAAGGAAGTCTCTTCATGATAAAATATATAAAATATATTTTTATATATAAAATATATATTTTTATATATAATATATATTTTTATGTATATTTTTATATATTTTACTCATATTTTTCAAAGGTTTTTTATACTACACAATGAATGCAGGCTATCTCTTGGTGAACTCTGCCCTTCCCTGTTCCTTTGCATCATTAAGATGCCTCAGAGAAACAGAAGAGTAAATGTGGGCAATGGTGTTTCCATATTAGTTTCTATACCTGTGTCTTATTCAGAAATGAGAATTGGCAAATTAATATCAGATTTTCCTTGGGATATTAAGCTTCCAAGAAATAGGCAACTGGGTAAAAGCTGGAGTCAGTTTTCAGGTATACAATTAATACTGAAGATCAGCCGTTACATAAATCTTAGATTAAGACAGCGTGAGGATGGCAGCAAACTGCTGCCACATCCTGCCATAGTTCAGTGATTGCCTTCTTAACTTCTGTTTTTCCTTTCTGAAGTTTTATTGAATACTGTTTTCTAGAACCACTGTTGTCAAATCAGTTACCAGATATAAAACTCAGTCACTCTTTCTTTCTTAAAAATAACAGATGGTTGTAACAATAAAAAATTTAGCCTTGTTGAAGAAGGAAGAATAACTTTATTGGTACTTTCAAAGTTCTGAAAATAAAATATTAGACATGATTTTCTTATGGCTAGACAAGTGATTAAATGGCTTCCTAAATCTTTAAGTCTTGGTACCATCTGGGTATTGTTTGCCTGTAAGCTCAGGTTTAATTCTTAGTGAAAACACTACAATTTTAGTGCCTTTTGTGGGTTTATGGAATCAAGAACTAAAATAGAATGAGTTCTATTCTACTATTGAAGTGCTAGTCATACTCTCACAGATAACATGTTTCTAACGTAAACAGAAAATGCCCCCTGCATATAATGACATATTACATCTAGAATTTCACCCATACCTCAGTACAGAAAAGAGCAGTTGATCTGAACTCTAGGTAACAAATGAAAAAGATAAGCCTTTTCCCTAGACCACACAATTGATATTTGTACTTAGTTATATCATTGCTGACATAGAATGAAAAAATGCAGAGAACAGTTTCAGTCTTATTTGGACTAAACTTGTCTGTGTTCTAATGTAGTTCAAATTTACTTCAATATGTACTTCAGATAAGCAAATGTCCATTTAAAATCATATGTAGAATTTTTATTTTTCATGTGTCTCCTCTCCTGATGCATGAGGTATTTTTTATTAATACATTTCTGTTTTCAGAAATACTAATATCCATATATTTATGATCTTAACGCATGTGAAAATGTCCATACAAGTCAATCTAGCTGGAGTGTACTTGTGAATAAAAACTGCATCAGACTATCATGCCACCTTTCTGACACTGTCATCTATCTTCTCACAAGGAAAAAAGTAGAAATGAGGAAAATTGAGTTGCAGTGTGTACCTTCTGCTCTACAGATTTGAACTTTGTCAAGCGGATTGAAGAAAATAAGAGAAATCTCAGAAAATACTGGCCATGAAAATTGTCAATCCAGTAGATTACTAATCTCTAATTACTATATATATAACTGCTCTAATGACTATTACTAATGTTATACTAACATAATATCAAAAAAGGTAGTCCATTAATACATGTTGTAAATGTCCTGTGGTTTCTTACAATAGGTTAGAAGGCAATGCAGGACTTAGAGCAATGTATAGCAATCACTTAGGGTGATGTATATTTCTGTTATGTAATTTATAGCAACATCCTGAACTTGAACTGTAGTTAATGGAAAAAACATTGAAACATTTTAAGTAGAGTAAGTATTCCCCTATTTTATTCACCTCACAACTACATTGGCTTCAAGTCTTTGATTTTTTTTCTCTTAAACTTTATATCTGTCCCTGTACACTCAAAATAAATGACTAGGCAGAAAAGGATTAGATTTTTAAATACATAGATCCTAAAGACAGAGATCTTTTTGCACTAAAAAAAAGTACAGTAATTTATTTCTTATGAAGTGTTTAGTCTTTGCTGTTCATCCAAAATGAAAGTAGAGTTACACATTTGTATGAAAACCCCCAAATATTTTGATTCTTAATTACTGTACAATATACACCTTGACATAATAAAATTATGCTGCTCATTATAGCTGCTCGTGTTATTTGTAAGAGAGAAAGACCTAACCAATTATGGCATATGGCCAGTCTTTTTCAAAGGAAAATTATTCCTTTCCATACTTTGCAAGTTCACAGATTATTTTAGCTGTGCTTGTATTTAATTACCTATGACACTTCAGTTACACATTTACATAGTATTACATTCTTAAACATTTTTCACTGCAGTGGTCCTTGATGCACATACAGAAGAGTAATGCTGACAATTTTTCTCAAAAATTGGTCGGAGGAGGGAGTTTAAGAGACTTAAAACTTTTTTTTGTCCATAACTACATTAATAATAACACATTTTGGGAAAGGGAAGAAATATACATACGAAACAAAAATACTTCTTGAATAGAGCTTGTATAGTTTTTCAAAATACATGAAACTGCAAACTTTGATATGGCACAGAGGTTGTTCCATGTGTATATGTATTTACTGGTATGGAACTGAAGTAGTGTTATAATCAGTCAGGAACATGTCTTTCAACTTGTATTTCATAAGGCCATAATTCACCATCAGACTTTGTGTAAAAGCATGCCTGTCAGTGAAGTTGCAGTAATTTATAACCTCTGATTCTGAGTGCCATTGTGTATGATGAGTATAATCCATCTTAAGGCCTTGGCCAGCTACTAGAAGAGGTTGAATGAACTACAGAATATTTGGCCTAGCAGGCTGTGTTCCATCTGAATGAGCAACAAGAATGAAGAGAAGCCTGCGAAGAATTCCTAAGACTGGTCTAGTTACCTTTGTTCAGTGTGCATCAAGATTTACAGTACCCTGGGTTGATGATGCTGCATGTAACAAAGTTTGGCCTGTCAGTCTGACACCTTTGTTAAAAAAACATCCTTGTGCAGTCTCATAAAGAAAACACATCTGGGTAGATGGTCTTTCTGGTAGATGCAGGTCTTCCTAAAGATGCTTGCTTTAGGTGTAGACCAGTATGTCCAGGACTTTGCAATAGTGATAAGATGGTGTGGGTGCAGACATGCTAATCAATAATACTGTGCATAAGTTTGTCATACATGGTTTGTAACTTAAGTCTGTGATTTAATCTAACATTATTAAGAATACTTAAGGATTCAACTGTTCCATAAAGCAAAATCTTGGCATATCTTCTATCATACTGGTTTATTTACTGGCTAATGATCATTGCAGTGAGCAATTACTAATAAACAGTTACTGAATAGAAACATGTTCTTTACAGTCCTCATCAGAGATAGATTATTAAGTCTACGTTTTGATCCTTACTGAATTATCCAAACTTGCTTTTCCCAGAAGTCCTGGGACACTGCTCTTCCCAGTTCTCCAGTGTACTTCACATAGTTTCTTCTTGTTTCTGTATAGACAAGCCCTTTGTGATTAAAGGTGTTTTGAGTATTTTGTAACACTCTTTACAGTATTTTCAGTGAGCAACATAGAATCCTGCTAAACCATGTTCTAGTAGAAACTAAGTGTGAATAAGTTATAGCTTACAATTCTTACCTTTATCCTGAGCTTCCCTGAGCCCTTGGCTAGACTCAGATTTGGATGCTAAGACATTGGATTCTGGTATCACTTGTCCTTCTTTTCCCTTTAGTATCTCAAATCTTCCTGGTTATATCAGTGCTCTACCCTTGGCAAGTATTTGTGCAGATATGGTTCTTCCAGAGGATATTAAATGATTTAACTTATTTTTTAAATTCCCTTTCGCAATGTTTACTTTGGGAAAACTTTTCATCTTCTATTTTTTTCTGTAACATTTCATAAATTGACGCCAACGCATGTGCAGTGGTTGTACACCTTATCCCAAACACACATTCTGCAAAGCCAGAGATTTATGCCTGTGCTTTAACATAGCAGCTGGTAATATTTGTTGTGCTCATTCACTTACATGGAAAGTGCTGCAAGTATAGAATCACATTAGAGAGAAAGTCCTGGGCAGACACAGGCAGACTGTCATGTGGTCCTTAAATGGTGTTTATAGGAAGAATTAGAGCATTAGGGAGATGGTGGCGTGTGGGTTTTGTTTTGGTTTTTTTTTTCCTTATATGAAAGAGACTGGCTGGGAAGTGTGTGAATTCTGGAAAGGAAAAGTAATGGGCTTGCTTGAGGTAGGGACAGAAGTGAAATAAACAGCTACAGCAATCAGGACAGGCTGGTGTTATTCTGCCCTGGATGTGAAAGGATGACCAAGTACATGCATTGAGAACTCTTTTAGCACGATATCTCAAGGCTTTTCTCAAGGCACTCTTAGTTCATGGGAACGAAAGCTTTTTCTCTAACCCAGCTCTGTTGTAAACGTGAATGTCTGATGCGAGTTGAATAAGCTTTGCTGCCTAGGGAAAATTTGAAACTTCAATGCATTTGGTTTTGTAGCTAAAATGCAGTGGCAATTGTTCAAATCACCAGAGGTTAATGGACATTAATCCAATCACCCTGTTGTTCCAGGGACTTGTTTATGGCCATCTTCAGTGAAATAATTCAGAAATCTTAAACTTATTAACTCATTTACCTGGTTGAGTGAAACCAAGTCCCCAAAACAGAAAACTAGAGTTGGATTCCTTGTTTTGCCAAACTAAACTTTGCCAGTAGTTGATTTATTTAAAGGAGTTTTATATTCAAGCGTTGGAAGGAATTAACTCCAGGGCTAAATATCCCAGAAATTTAGTTAAATTTGATAGTTCTGGTCATTTATTCTAAATAGTACAGTATCCTTCATAATGATTAGGTTATATAATTTGCAACAGACTTGTGTGAACTATGTAGTTTGTTACGGCTTTTGGCTATACCAAAGGAGAGAAACTCCTGCTATTTTAGATTCTAACAAAATAAATGAGTTTGATAGCTTCTCTCCAGCTGAAACAGGGAAACTTTTCTAACATGAGGTTGCTTCCTAGCAACAATCTGAAAACAGATGACTGAATCTCTGCTTAAACCTAATAGTTGGATCTCTGAAGACTAGCTGGTTTTATAGCAAAAAATCACTGTTTGCAGGACAATAAACTGTTGAGTTAGATGTATGGTAAACTGTGATTTAACCTGATCTTTGGAGATCCTTGCATTCATAGCTTCTGTCATGCTCTGCTGCTTTAGTAGCAGATACCAAGGATATGATTCTTCTCCTTTTGTTTTTACATTGTCATATTCAGAGTGTTGAGATTGTAGAACTAAGACCAGCTTTGTGTTCTGTGTGGATCTTGAGGACTTTTCTATCATACCTGAATGAAAGATTACTGGTATATTATTTTTATTTTGAGTAAATTTAAAGAATGCTTTTCATCTTTTGCTAAGTCGATGCTTTTCAAGTAAGATAAGAAAGATTTTTATTTTCCACAACAATGGGAAAGTATACATATATAATATGAATAATTTGTGTTGTGATACATACATATATGTTATAGTACATACTGTGTATGCCAGAATTCCTATTACTGACTGTACAGTAGCTATTTGAATGGTAATCTTTGGAAGTCTGTGAGTTCAAGTCCTAAATTTTTGGGCTCCTCATCTGCTTGCCTTAAGCAATTTACTAGGTTTCTGGCTTTGTTAGCAGTGCTTTAATTGTTCTTGACTCGGTAACCACCTTCTCAGGCGGTAACATTTGCATGCACTGTGCAACAGATTGTAAGTGCATACCTGTACACCCAAGAAAATATTGACACATTTAATATGTAGTTAATGAAACATTCTACTAGCCTCATTAAATAGCACACAGTGGCCAAAAGTGGTATGAGTCTTCACTGAAAGTTCTGTCCCTGTGAAAAGGTTAGAAGTGTTTGTCTGGAAGAAGAATGTGAATTTCACTATATAAGATAGTACCATTGTAGGTTTTATATCTGGAATATACAATTTTGAATTTTTTTTTACCTGTCAAATTCAAAAGATGTTGACAGGTTTCTCAGCAAATATTCTGAGAAATTTCAAGAGAAAGTTACTTCTACTGTGAATTATTTGATTTTATTTTGATCTAAATTTCTGTGACAATTTACTAACTAAAAAGATTAGTATTTCACCAAGCTACTAGTGTATAAAAACAAAGATACCAGAAGTGATTGTACTGCAAATGGAACAATAGATTTTATTAAAAATGTTATACAGTAGGTGAAATTTAGTTTTCTTGATAAAACTGTTTTTTGGCATTCTGTGAATTGCTGCCCCGCGTAACTAGTTTATATATTTGGGAACTGTGCAAAAAATAGACTGATAATACACATTTAAAGGTAATTAAGAAAAATTGCTTGAAAGCTGTATACCTCTTGGTAAACATGGAACAAATCCTTTTGTAATGGAACACACATAATAATATGATGTTACAAAATCGTGCTTTTATCATCACAGGGTAGCATTTTTAAGTGAATGTTGCATTAAAATAAATTACCTGGTCGGTTATGTCTTTCTGAACTCTCTGGAATCAGGCTGTGCAGTACTGTGCCTAATGTACATGGCTTAGAACAGGCTAGGTGGTCACTCTAATTCCGGTCACGTTGTTATGTTCAGTGCAGCTGAGAAGGTGAGTAAGGTAAAGGCAATTCAACACAAGTTCTGAAAAAACCCTGCTTTATTCAGCAGAGATGTCTTTTACTAGAAAAGCAGCAGAAGGTGGCCAAATTAATTGCTCATATCAATGCATCCCTTTCACTGTCCATATTCATTTAGTTTGGTTGATTATGCATTCAAATCAGTGAAACTTGTGTTTTTTTGGATCCTGTGCACTGCATTGAAAAATTCACCTCTGCATATCTGTGTGTTTATGATCTTCAGTTATTCATCAATTACTGACCATGCTGGACATTTTTGAAGTTTCTCTGTATCTCATTATCTCATTTTTTTTTCTTCAAAATACACTGAAAATTCAGGTTTGCTTTGAAAGCTCAAGTGAAATTATTTTGAATGAAATGACAAAATGCTTATTTAAAAGAACTGATTGGCTTTCAGACTGGTTACTGTAATTTATAATTCCTCCTCCCTCTTCTTCTTTCTCATCCTTTTTGTCTTCCTTTCCAAGCATCTTCTCCCCCATCCCTGAGTAATACTGGTGCTATGTACAGTATTTTGTTTACAGTAGTATAAACATTCTCAGCCTGTGACTTCATTGCTGAAATAACTCACCTCTTTCATGTCAACTCTTACCTAGGAGCCGTACAGCAGACTCATTGATGTAGGTTTTTTTCTGCATGGCAGCCCAGGGCAAGCTGGTTTCATTGCATGATGCAACTTCACCTTTTTTTGGTTGTCTATGGGATTAATTATAATCTATTCTTATATTGCCTGTGCATGCCAATGTGCTTACCATAATGATGTATACACTGAATGCAGTCTAGAGCATTAATTGCATGAAATGGAATTAAAAACAAAGACAAAACCATAACATTAGAAAGTTTGAGCAAATGCAAATTACGCTTATCACTAACTTTAGTTAAGCTATTATAGAATGAATAGGACATAGTATATATCAGGTCTATGTATTTAAAATTTCCAGCGTATTACAGTAGTCTATTGACTAGGTGCACAATTTTGGTGTGGTCAAGATGTGGGGAGGAAAGGATGTACTAACTAGCCTATTGTGTCAAGGACTGAGTGGTGCCAGTAGTATCAGAAAGACAAACATTTCCCTGCTGTCAGCTTCAGCAGCAGGTGACAGTGAAAAGAGGTAAGACTGTAAATTATCATTTATTGAAATTCAGAATTGGGGAAGCATTTTAACTGCAACAGGTTTTGGGGAATTTTAATGATAAATAACATGTAAAATAATTTAAAATGTATTGATTTACAAAATACACAGTGACATTCCATATGAAGAATTGTAACACTGCTTGAAATTTCCTTTACAAATGACATGGTGACCATTCTAAGCAACCTGTTGTTCATATGTTCTTAAATGTATTCAAATAAACCTTTCATCAGCACGGTATAAGATACGATTGAATGCTAATCCTATTTTTTCCTGATAAAATGATAAAACAGAAATCTGGGAACTGACCTGAAACATTGTGTATGAACAAAATTTTCTTGTGCTGTTGGTCAGTGCATGCCTTTAGTGTATGCTCAGAAGTTACACTTGGTGCGCTCTTTGGTGTCAAAATTAACGTACAGATTTCAAATTAATATTCATCTTGATGAATAAGTACTATTGATCCCGTACGTTTAACTTTGAGGGCCTATAATATAGAATGTTATGATATTTGAAAAATGGTGATAGAAAACAGGTGTATATATAAAGTGAAAATAATGTGCTTAGTGTGTACTTTTAATCAGGTAACTTAATGAAAACGTACAATATATATTCAAAGTAGTACAAAAGGGAAGTAATTTCTACAACTGTTGTCATGCCACCCTTGTACTGATACTGTGCTTCCCTAACAATGTGTATTTTTTTAGGATTACTTACTTAGGACTTTATTTTTTTATATTACTCCTAGAGTCGATATAATGGCAGTTACCTTTTTCCCCCCCTTAAAATGAAGGAAAATTCTTTTAGTACTCGAAACCAGGTCAGACATATATCTGTACAGTAACATGAAGTTCTTCCTGCTGTCAGTACAAATGGGATAATTATACCAGTCCTTTTGACTTTCCAGTAGCTCAGTGTGTGAGCTTAGCTACACACCCATTCTCTCTTGCACAGCAGCCAGGATAAAAGGTGATGGATGTTACAGTGCAAGCCATTTTGAGAGGTGTTAAGAAAAAAAGGCCACTATATATTAATTTTTTAACATTATTATAATCCTCTTATTATATTGATGTAAAGTACTTTTATATCAGGCTTCTGATAATTGATTTGACCAACAGCTACAGCTGCAGGCAATTTCTTATTCCATTTGTTAATGGAGATAAAGTTACTGGGGAAAAAGAAAGGCATAGTGCCATTAATCTGCCTGAAAAGGGCCTTGCCTGTCCCATTTAGAAAAACCACTGGGTGAGACTGCCACTCAGGCTTCAAGCTAATTTTGTCTGAAAAGTTTAAGTATTTTCTTAATTTCTTTTTTGTTTAAACTTTTCCTATTCTTTTGCGAAGTAAATGTGGCTATTCAGTGAGCCTCTCATAGAGTCAGCATTTTGCCTTAAGAATATGGTAATTTGCACTTAAGACAGTGGTGGTAAATAATCAGGTCCCACAGCTGCTAGAGCTGTAACACAAACTTTTCTAAGAAGGAAAATTTGCTAGATTGCAGTTACGTAGTTGTGGAAATTAAACCACAGCAGGAGAGTTTATGGCTAGAGGAACTGTGTAACGTGTTTCACTTGAAAAATGTACACGCAATAAAGACTCTTCAGGGGTCTAGGTTAAAAAAAGGGAAACTGGTTAATATATGCTGGGAGTGAATGTGGCCTCGATTATGCCCTGAGTTGGTTCAAGGCAGAGGAATTTAAACAGCTATACTGTGATGCTCAGGGTGTAATCAAAGATCTTAAATGGTTACTCTTGGTAGTTGAAAGGTTTTTCTCTTCAAGTCACCTGTTCAGTATTGCTAGTAAAGTGTAACAAGTATACAAATACAGGCTCCTTGTGACAGCTTACAAGGATATATTACACATCTCATAGTTTGGAAGGGGAGCAGCTGAATTGCATGACCTGAGGTACCCTAATTGTACCTTGGGTATTAATTAAAGGTGCTTTAAAGAGCCCTTATACTGATGGGGTAGGTAAGGCTAAGAGGTCCTCATGAGGAACGAGAGGGAGAGTCTGAAATTATGCAAATTTGTTTGGGACTAATATATCTTCTAGTTTTATGTAGATTTTTTTAAAGGAATTTACATGGTTCGTGTTACGCCTTCATTTGAAATAGGAAAAAATATATCCTACCTGGTGTAACTATATATTAAGACTGCTTTAGGAATTACTATTAACACAATGTGATTAGTTTTTTAGGGTTATTGATAGATTTGGGTCATGCTATTAGATAGCCTGACCAAAGAACCTGATCCAGTAATGTAATGTCAACTTTCTACCACTTTATAATACTTCTGACTTCCATTGCTCACTTACATTATTCACTGTTGTTAAAGTCAAATAATATACCTTAGGTTCAAGTTTATTACTACTCAGTAAAACTAGGGAGTAGAGAGATATTTTTTATCAAACTATCACAGGAGGGAATTCCAGAAAAGACAGACAGATGAATGAACTGTAAGTATTTTTACACTCCAGTTTATATGGTACTCTTGTCATTTTCAGTTCGAATGGTTGAAATTAGACTAAATTTCATAGGACAGCATTAGTTTTTTTAAGGTTACAGTATGTATGCTATCAAGAAATGTATGGAAAGTATATTCAAAGTCATCTGTAGGAATCTGTTATGCATATCAAGCAGAACATTAGAGCTCAGTTCTTTGCTGATATACAAAAGAAAAAATAATTTCAATTTGCAAGCAAAGAGGATAGATGAAGAACATTCTAATTTTTGTTCATTGTGTATATTTTTTCAAATGATTCAATCAGATGAAGGAGAATTTTAAAAGTTGGATGACAGTACCAACAGAATAGAATAATAAAAGGCACTGACATGGAGGAGTAGTTGGAGCTGGAAATGCATGATGATGGTGGGCTGTTAAAAACTGACTTTGAGGAAAGTGGATATCAAGTGTGAAAAGTTCTGTTGGGTAATTTTAAGAGATGGCAGCTGCAAACCAGAATCACGTCAAATAGAGCAAGGAATTTCAGGAATTCACTCACTCTTCCTTTTGCTGAAAGGTAAGAGTAGCTACAGATAAATTTATTCAAACAGACACTTTTATCTAGGAGTTCAGTGGTTTGTAGGCCTTCTTCTACAAGAGGAGGAGATTTTAGAAATACCTCATATACAGATCGTTCTATTGATTCATGCAAGTGCAAGGACTGTAGGTGGTCCATATGACCCAAGCTGGAAAGTGTTTACTGTTTTAAAAAGCTTAGATTCACCATCTTGATGCCATGATGATTTTTTGCCTTTTCTTTTACACCCCTGTTATACCTTTTTACAACTTCTGTATTCTTAGTGCTTTTTACCTACATTCTTAGACTTGTTTGTTCAGCTAGGAGACTAAACATTTTAGAAGCTTCGTAGGTAAGAGTTAGTGTGCCCCAGACCCCAAGGTCCTCTCCAGAGCACATTCTGTAAACTAAGACAGAACCATCCAGGGGAAGGCTCCTTGGGGAGGGGGGCTCATTCAAGCATCTCATTAGGGAATTTTGGATAGATATGCTAATTAGTAAGACCTGTAATGTTATACCAGATCTTTTGGGGGTGCATTGTGGTGTGTATTTCAGTGCATTCGACCTGGACGGGTGCACCTAAGGATCCTTAAAATCAATACCAAGGTAAAATACCTTTTTCCCTTCTGACCATGTTTGATTCTTGATTTTAAGACCAGGAAAAGGCATCAAACTCCCCAGAGAATCTACTGCAGTGTTTATCTATATGTTGTAATTGAAAAAGTTTTATGCTGCTGATACACTTCTCACTAACTTTATTAATTTCCATTTGTTAATTCAATGTCAACATGGAAAAGGGATTAGTATTCATATGACTTGCTAGCATTTTCATGTTACCAATTATTTTCTCTTTTCTGGGGTAAGCACCTACAACAACTTATACTCCTAGATAGACTTCGATTAAAAATAATAAGTAATAATTAGACAAGAAGTAATAAAAAGGTAGCATTATGAAGAAGACATGCAAGATTGTCAGCTTTAGTAAATAAGGTATGCAGTTAAACCAAATCTTTCTGTAATGCAATCAGTATAAGGGATAAAACTAAAGTGGCTTACTAAAATTTGTCCAAAAAGTAGGCTAGTTGAAACAGTATACTCGTATTTTTCTCTTTAGAATGTTAGTAGTCTCACCCAAAATTTTTTTTATTAAAATTAAATCCATTGTATTTAATTAAAAATGTGGTCCCAGGCATTGTTGCTCTTTCATTTTCCTAGAATTGATTTGTCATCAGGGAGAGTGTTGTGTCAAGGTAATGTCATGCTATTTTTAGTTGCCAGTGTTCTTAACTCAGGATAAGCAATTAAGAAATATAACACAAAATAATAAGCTCTTTCTGCTTATCTATGTGGTTCTCAGCAAACCTTTTCAAATTAAGTTATTTTAGGATGAAAATCTTACTGGTGTATTTTGCAGGAAAGCTCCTGCTCTCTTTTTATACGCTGCTGCAAGAACTTGGAAGTTGTGGAGAAGGATTCTGGGCCATTCACTTACGCCTGTTTTAGCACTGAGTTCCTGGGTGTTCAGCTGTTCTTCAGGGACCTTCCTTTGACTTCTGGTTGTAAAATTAGAAAAGGCACATGCTGCAGACAGGAGTGAATATACACACATCCTGAGGAACTTACTATGTTTTTTTCAGAGTGAGCAATTTTAATGCATATTTTTTCCTGTATATCCAATAATTCAATATAAAATTATAAGCAAAAGTTTATTGTTATCATAAACGATTTTGTGTTTGGGCTGAGGAAGATAATTTAATTTTGCTTGAGTGCTGTAGTACATTGTCTTATATTTTACTAGGGAGTCTGTGAAGAAGCATGATGTACTTAAAATTACTGGAAAACTTGAGAAAGATGAAAACTGACACATTATAGTGAACCTTACAAAGTTATATTAGTTCATTTAGGTAAAATAGTTACTAGCAATATTACTTGACTCTGTCACGGTCTGTTGCCAGTTGCAAATAGCTCTGTAAAAGTCAGTAGTGTTAGATGGGCATCAGGAAAGCATAGTTAGTTCTGCAGTTGTACCAACTAAATTTGCCTCCTAATTTTATATGTGAATGTGACAGAAATTAAAATGAGGACCTTCTCTTTCTTTCACACTGGAAATCCGTCTCTAGATTAATTTCTAAACTAAATTTTGCATTAAAAACTGCCAAATCACAGCATTTAAATATATCTTTATATATATATATATAGTCAAAGGGGAAAATAACAACATAAACTTTGAAGCCCCATTCTTTATAACATGATGCAGAGAAGTAAAAGAATCCAAAGGAAAAGAAACCCTCTCATTCTGAGAAAAATCTTTACTAAAAGACACAGCTGTACCAATTTAATTCAGATTAATCTGGTTTTGTTCTTGCTTTTTTCTTCTGGTATTAGAATTTTTTTGATGGATAGTAAGGAAACCTGTTTATTTAACCCCTAATTAGTCTAAAAGCTTGTCAAAGGTCCCCAGTGTGGTAGGGAGATTACACAGAAGGGCTTAGTTGTAGAAAGCATTTGCAGAACAGATGAGTCATGGTGCATTTGTTTAATTAGGTTAGAAATCGAAGGGTAATATTCTAATGCCAGCTTGTGATCTGTCAGACTTTAAAGAATAACAGAAGGTGGTGTAATGAAAATTAGGAAAGGGAAGTAAGGACAGACATTTGAAGTGTTCTTGGGGTTTTTTTCTGAAAAGCAGGGTACTTGCAAATTACAAGGTGTAGGTTAAGCAGCAGTTTAAGAAATCTTGGAAGATAGCTTTATTTCACTTTATTTGACAGGGTTTTTTTTTTATTTCCATCAGGTTTATATTTTATTTATTTTAAAATTGAACAAAGAGGATTCTGAGTGTTGATGTCATTCAAAGTGTGTATAGCCCAAGTCAAAGCATTTTCAGAAGGAATGTAAGAGGTGCATATCAAAGTGAAGAAGGGAGACCGCTCCATGTGTAGACTGCAGAAATGGAGATGGAAACAAAGACAGTAAAACAAAGTAATCCAAAATAAATTCATCACATGCTGAAGTTGAGGAGTTTTTTGTGAGTGGAAAGACAAATATTGGTTTAATCCATTCAACAAAGGAGAGTCAGAACTGAGAATTAAAAGAAAAGTACTTGGCAAGGCCCCAAGAAGCTCCAGGATTTGACACTGAAACAATTTGGGAGCAGAAAGTTCTCTGTGTGTGTGTGTGTGTATAGGAGAAACAGTTAGCTAAGAATTTAGATGTAGGAGGTTGAGTAGTCAAATAGTATTTAAATGTGAATAATGTAAGAAGACACAAGAAATGGTCACAACGTTATCCTCAGCTATCAGGCCATAACTATCTACAAAATTCGGTGAGAAAAGGGATTGTTCCGCGTTCATCTCCTTCACTCACTCCAGGTGCACAAAACCTCAGAAAAATATCTCTAAGTAGTGATGTAATGATCCCATAGAGTTTTATGGACCCAAGTCTTAGGGCTGTGACAGCAGATTATATGGCACTTCTCCTACGGGCAAAATGGGTCTTCACCTCGCTGTCACTAATGCCTTGTTCCAGTGATCCAGCTGGCTGCCCTTCCTTATTGGGAAGGAAACCAACTTCACTCTGCCTGCATTTCCTGCAGCACGAACTGAAAATGCTGGCAGCAAAAGTTCCCCAGTGGTGCACCACATCATGTCAAGGGGGAGTGAAGTAATTTAGAAGATACTTGCCATCAAAAACTTTATTGGTGCTATGACTCAAAGAAAGGCTTTCTAAACTGAGATGGATTTACCAAAGCATCTTGCATTTAGAAGATTATAGATACTGTGAGAAAATAATTTTTTTCTTACTGTGGGACTCACTGGGTTAATAAATGAAAGCCACTTGAAGTAAGAAAAAGTATGTTATGCTCTCTGTCCTTTTTAAGATGTTCGACATCTTTGATTCTAAATTAGTTTTGGTGATTTGTTTTAATTGTGGTATTTGTTCCCGAGGTATATATTTGATAGACATCTGTGTCAATAATTTTGCTAGATGTTCATGCCTGTTTCAGTAAAGAAGATTTTAACTGCTTATTCCCTTCTGACCTGTGTGACTAAACTGTAGTTAAAGGAGCAAACTCTTCTGCATTGAATGAAAATTGCTTTTACTGAATGGTACATGTGGCTTTTCTATAGTTTTACTTTAGTACGTCACTGATACACAGTTAAAAAGCCTAACCATAACACCTTAATTTTGTTTTTTGCTGTACAGAATATGTATTAAAAGAGTGTAAAAAGACACTGTCATATCAAATTTATTTTTTTACTCTAGACTTCATAAAATTTGGTTTGCTCTAGAAGTAAATTTGAGGGAATTCAACATTACAGAGGAGCTTCCAGTAAAACAAAATAGTTTGAAAAAAAAAACCCCACCAAACCACTGTAGCACTGTTCTTTTGAACAAAGAAAATTTACATGCCCAAATTAATACGTATTAATTGCATTGAAATGCCGTTTGAAAGCGGAAAGTGAGTGGAATGTCTTCAAATGATGCAATACCAATGAACTTCTAAGTATTGGGTAGTTTCTCTCAAATATTTATATGTTTGTGTTATTTATGCTTTAGCAGCATCAACTGGTATTTCTGTACATAACTATAATTTAATTTTAAAATTTATTCTCATCAGTGGACATTCCTTCTGATAGAAACTGCATATTTTACTGGTTTTTTAATGTAATGTACTGTTGTGCAGTTTGAAAACTGTCATGAATACAGGAAATAGAACCTACCTCTTTTTCATATGATCAGCTTTTAAGTTTTATATTTTATTTCATTAATACTAAGAATTGATTTACCAAAATATGAATATCGATCTAATATCGATATCCAACTGAGACGGACACAAACTCTCTAACAGTTTAGAGTTAGAAAGTGCATGTTTTATTTGGCGCCAGGCACTGTGTGGGATGGCTCCCTAAGACACAAGGCCCCGATCCAAGCAAACACAAAGCTTTTTATTTACAAAAATGATGAATATCCAAAATACAAATGCATATTCATAACATTAACACCTCCCATTCTCTGCTTCATATGGAAATGAGCTTAAATGTCATTAAGCATGCGTAGTGTGTGTCCCGAATGGAGTCGGTGGTCTTGAATTGGGTCAGTGGTCCTAAGGAAGATGAAGTAACTCATCTTCCTCAGTTTGACCTTTTTGCCTCTCTGAACTTTAACAATCCTAATTACTTTAGTGGCCTCTAAGTTTCCTCTTGCGTGACTTTTGAAGGGGTTCCCACCAAGGGAGGAAATTGGTCATTGTCCTTGTTCCCTACACCAACTTTTATCAATGTTTCTATTCCTCGTTCTAAGCACAGCTGAGCAAACATACAAATGACAGATCATCAGTTATTTGGTAATCAGTTACTAACATCTTAAAACCCATTTCAGGTCCAGCTCTCTTAACTATTTTAATTAACTCTAGCTGGGCCCAAATTCCTTCCTATTCTAAGTAACTTCAACACAGCTAGCCTATAACTAAAATCTTCGTTTCTTCTAAATCCATGTTTCAGAATTAAAGTATATTTTTATCTATTTTCAGTAATAGATTTGGCTTTTCCTCCACCATTCAGAAAGCAGATTTGAAAAAATTGAAATTGTAAATTAGGAAAATTCTCTGAGTTTCTAGAAGTTTCAATAACTTCTTAAAGTTCCAAAGTTGTAGCAGGCCATGGTAAGATATTCTCATTAGTACTTTTGTGAAGTTACGGTAGAAGTAAATTTCTTCTGTGGTGGTTTACAAAAGCTTTACATACATATCTTCAAAACACTTGACAAAATGTAGCTAGATTAATATGTCTTAAAATTAACGTTTTCCCTTTTTAAAAAATATACATAGGTAAGAATTGGCATCCATCTTAGTCTTTGCATGTCTTGTCATTAAAATGAGACAAAATAAAAGAGAAAAAAAAAAGCTTTTGCTCCCATTAGGAGCAGACTGACATGACGTGCCAAAAATACAAGAATCCACTTTCATACCTAGGAAGAATGAGAACTGTAAATTGCATATTGTATAGTTATTTCAAGTGCTGAATTGGGTGCACAAAAGCTTTCCCATTATTGTGGGGAACATTTTATGTAAAATCATTCAGGATAGCCATCACTAGGATTGCAAAGCTGGTCTAAAGTCTGAATGAACATAGAACTCCTTTTCCTTACTTCTGTGTGGTCATAATGGCAGTGACTGCACTGTGACAGAGATTGTTACTTCATACTAAGGCTCTGATCTGAAGTTTGCAGTGGGCTTTACAGCTCCTGTGAAGAGGTGAAATGATAAAGTAAAAGCTACTCAAGATATTTTCAACTGTGTTGCAATTTCAAAAATCCTGGAAATATATGAAGGCTCCTGTGAGAACTTTCATATTAATATACTCACAGAAACAATTTCAGAAAACATTAAAAAGCATTTTTTCCCTCTCCCATTCATTTTATGACTATTCGACAAATAATTCCAGTAGAAACATTTCAATGCATTAGAAACATTTTAAGCCAACCAGAAATAAGCAAGAATAATAAATATATGATGTAAACTGGTGACAAAAATAGTTCTTTAAACAGCAGTAAATTCTTTTTAATTGAAGTGACAAAGTGGTACATTCTGTGGTAAAAGTGTCATGCAGAGTGTTGGCTTCAGTGTTGATTGCAACACAGCTTTAAGGATGCTGGGAACACCTTGTCAAAATTCTGCCCCATCTATGTATGGAATTATTTTGTTACCACTCTTGTAGTCACTCTTCTCATTGAAGCAGTTTATGCCTTTTATAACTGTACAACTGGGCTTTGTAGCTACTAGATTTGCTGTAAAAATTGTATAGATAATCGAAGATGCTCTTTCAAAGTACTTAAAAATGAGAGAATCATAGATTCATTTATCTTAGAAATAACCTTTAAGTTCTCCACCAAAGCATGTCTCTAAGTGCCACAACTATATGTCTTTTAAATACCTCCAGGGATGGTAACTCAACCGCTTCCCTGGGCAGCTTCTTTCAATGCATGACAATGTTTCAGTGAAAAATTGTTTCGTAATATCCAATCTAACGTTCCCCTGGCAAAACTTGAGGCCATTTCCTCTTGTCCTGTCCCTTATATTTGGGAGAAGAGGTCGACCCCCACCTTGCTACAACCTCCATCTAGGGAGTGGTAGAGAGTGATAAGGTCCTTCCTGAGCCTACTTTTCTCCAGGCTGAACAACCCCAGCACCCTCAGCCCCCTTGTGCTCCAGACCCTTCACCAGCTGTTGCCCTTCTCTGGACTTGCCTCAGCCCCTCACTGTCTTTCCTGCAGTGTGAGGCCCAGAGCTGGACACAGCTCTTGAGGTGTGGCCTGGCCAGTGCCAGGTACATAGAGATGATCCCTTCCCTGGTCCTGCTGGCCACACTATTCCTGTTACAAGCCAGGGTGCCATTGGCCTCCTCGGCCACTTTGGCACATGCTAGCTCATGGTGGAGTGGCTGTTGATCAGCAACTTCAGGTCTGTTTCCAATGAACAACTTTACAGCTGCTCTGCCCCCAGCCTGTAGCACTGCATGGGGTTGTTGTCACCCAAGTGCAGGACAAGGCACTTGGCCCTGTTGAACCTCATGCAATTGACCTCAGCCTGTGGATCCAGCCTATCCAGATCCCTCTGCAGAGCCCTCATACCCTCTAGCAGATCAACATTCACACCCAACTTGGTGTGATCTGTGAGCTTACTGAGGGTGCACTCAGTTCCCTTGTCCAGATCATAGATGAAGATATTAAACAGGACTAGCTGAGACTTTAGTGACATTAGTGACCAGACACTAGCTAGATTTGACTTCATTTAGTGCACTGTTTGGGCTCAGCCCTCCAGCCTTTTACCCAGGTAGTCCAAGCTATGAGCAGCCAGTTTCTCCAGTAGAATGCTGTGGGAAGTGATGTCAAAAGCTTGACTGAAGTCTAGCTAGACAGCCTCCACAGCCTTTCCATCATCCACCAAGCAAGTTACCTTGTCATAGGAGATCAGATTGGTCAAACAGCACTGCCTCACATAAACCCAGGCTGGCTGGACCTGATCCCCTGCTGTCCTGCATGTGCTCTGTGATGGTGCTTAGATGTTCTGCTGTATCACCTTCCCCAGCAGCAAGGTCAGGCTGACAGGCTTGAAGTTGCATGAATCCTCTTTCTGATCCTTGTAGATAGCTGTCATATTTTCTAACTTCCAGTGAGGTGGGGCCTCTCTAGTTAACCAGAACTGCTGATAAATGATGCAAAGTGGCTTGGTGAGCACTGCTGCCAGTTTGCTCAGTACCTTTGGGTGGATTCCATGCAGCCCTCTCGACTGGTGTCTAAATGGAGTAGTATATAACTGAGCATTTCCCCTTGGATTATGGGGGCTTCATTCTGTTCCCCATTTGTCTTCCAGCTCAGGACTCTTGGCACCCAGAGAAAACTGGTCTTGCTATTAAAGACTGAGGCAAAGCAGGTATTAAGTACCCCAGCTTTCTTCTCATTCTTTGTCACTATGTTTTCCCCCACATCCAATAAAATATGGAGATTCTACTTAGCTGTCCTTCTGTTGCTAATATATTTCTAGAAACATTTTTTATTGTCTTTTATGCCAGTAAGCAGATTAGGTTCTAGTTGGGCTGTGGCCCTTCTAATTTTCTCCCTGCATAACCTCGCAACACCCTTGAAGCCTTCCTGAGTTGCCTGGCCCTTCTTCCAAGGATGATGCACTCTCGCCCTGAGTTCCAGCCAAAGCTCTGTTCATTCAGGCTGATGATCTTCCCTGCTGGCTTGTCTTCTGGCACATGAGAATGGCCTGCTTCAGCACATTGAAAAACTCCTTCTTGAAGCATGTCCAGCCTTCCTGGACTCCTTCACCCTTCAGGACTGCACCCGAAGGGTCTTTCTCAACCAGCATCATAAATAGGCCAAAGTCTGCCCTCTGGGAGTCCAACATAGCAGTTCCACTGGCCCCCCTCATTATTTCTCTGGGAATCAAAACCTGTCATTTTGTGATTGCTGTGCCCAAGACAACCTCCAGTCTCCATGTCACCCATGAGTCCTCCTCTGTTCAGAAAAGCAGCTCTGGTGGGGTGCCCTCCCTAGCTCACTCATTTACAAGATGTGCACTTCAGTTGTTGGGCTATTGATCCTGCCACTTTTTTAGGGGAGGAGCCCATTGTGTTTAGAGTTCCATCATTACTTTATTTTTTATTCAGTTATACTAAATTGTTCCTGTCATTGCTAGTATGCTATTTCATTGATGTCATCATAGTTTCTCCTGTCTTTTTGTGATATAAATGTGTGAAACCATGCTTACATGGAAGGGGAGTAAAAACATTTCTAACAGTCTGTTGGCTTCTTCAAAAATGAAACTTCTGCTGCACTGCAGGGGTAAAATCCTGTAGGACGTGCCATGTAATTTTAATATAAACCAGGGAGTTTTTTTAGTGTTGTTACTGGTCCTGGAGATCCCAGTACACTACTAAGAAGTATAGCACTTCTGGTTTTAGGAAACTTGATGTAAGGACGAGTTTCAAATTGGCTTCCTTTCTGCAGTAGGCTGAATTGTGCAATGATAAACATTAGTGGACATATTTTTCTGTCAGCTCAAATGTGAGCTACTGATGAAAACAAAGCAAAAAATATCCAAACTGAAAATTTGATTGGAACGTTTAAAATCTTTTATAGTCCATCTGTGAAAAAATTAATAATTTGTTCAGTGTTATGCCTTTCTGAAAAAATGATCATTTAAAATAAAAAAGAAAGGATGCTGTGTTTGTCTTTGAAATGGATAACTTAAACACTGAAAGAGAGGGATGATCTCTGAAATGAAGGAAGCTCAAAGGATGTGACTAGCAGAAATAGCGGTTTTGGTGTTGGGTAAACAGAAGTCCCAAATCAGAATTGTGGTCCATTGTGCTAGGTGTTTTGGAAACAAAATGAAGATGTATTATTCATTAGCTAATTTGTTAGATCTTGCATGTTTTTGAAAAGGACAGTGACACAAAAGTACAGCTGTTAGCTGCAACCTTAGCTGTCCTTAACTAAAAATTGCTCTCTATCCTTGTTATAAGCCTCTGCAATTCCATTAGCTTCAGTGAGTTTCTACAGCTTTTGTGGGAACCTAACCTGGAATTAAGAGTTGGTGCAGGGCTGTTCCTCTGTACTTCCTGTTGGTAGGGTGCATTGTGACTCAGTGTGTAGCCTATCTTATTTTGACAAGATCCTTTGTTCTCATTAGTGCCATACAGAAAATGATCCAGTTGGGTTCTCAGATTACATCCACTGTTTTTGTAGCTAAAGCTGTATTTGTAAAGTATGAGGTACTGTCTGCTGTCCTATATGTTAACATTTGGCTTCTCTTCCCTTCTGCCTGCTCTTGTAAATCAATTTTATTTGATCTATAACAGAAGTGTCTCATAACTTAAATGTCTTTTCAAATAGCCTTTGGAAAACAATTTTAATAAAATTTCCTGTAGCACTGAAGCTTCTTAAAATACAAAGCCATTGCACATCAAGGAGAATTTTGCTGTATACATTCATGCATCTAGAGACAGGAGAGAGCATGCTGTAATTAACTTGTTCGACCTGAAATGTATACAAGGAATGGAAAATTTGGCTGCATGTGTAGTGACCTGGTAGTCCAGGTAATTTCCTTTATGCCTTAAGTTAGGTAACTGACATTCATAACGCATAGAATCTTGCTTGTTGGGCAGTCTAGCATCATATTTGCAGAACTACTGCTATACTAACTGGTATTATGTTCATGTTCAGTGATTTATTTGATCTAGAAAGCCAAAAAATTTCTGCTTTTCTAAAAGAATTTTTTCTAGGGCTCCAAATGATCAAATGATCTACATGTTCTAGTTTCCCTCTATTACAGTTGTGATGAACACATGATCATTTGCAATATATGTGTGTATATATATGTATATGTTGTGGGACATTATAGATATATAGTATATACATCAACATATATTGGGACATGATTTTCACTTTGGTCTATGATGACAGCATTGGACTGTAATTTCAACAACCTGTTTTAGAAACCTCACAAATAAATCACTGATGATACTTGTGGAAGTTACCACCTTCCTTAGATAAAAGTGTATTTATAAAGTACCAGTTTGTATAGAGTAAGCTTTGGATCTGTCCCACTGTCAAATAGAGCATAAAATAATAAGCTAAAATCTGCAATGGCTGCCTGACACACACAAGGGTATTTTAATTAACCTGCATGCAGAAATTAACCCTTAGAGTACTGCTTCAAATTCTTCAATTTATTTTGTTATTTAATTTTACCAGTGGGCTATGCTGCTTTTCTACTCAGTTCATAGTACTGTACATAAAGTACATTAAGTAGCCATACCAAAAAAAAAAAAACCCAAAGTGAGAAAAAGAAAAAAAAATCCAATCAACCTGTTATAAACAAGGGATTCTACAAGACTAAGTACTCCAGGTTGCTAATGGGCAATGTATTCCTAAGCAACTAATTTTTTGTTAAAGGTTTTATCTTATGACATGAATTAAAAGCATGTAATGTTTCACTGTACCTGTGTGCTTGTTAGGTTTCTTCCTAAAGTATCATAGGTGTGTCTCCTTTAGAAAGAAGTCAGTTCTTTAAGGGTTAATGTTAAGGTTAAGCTATCCTGAGGTATTCTCCTGCTTGTCCTCTCCTGAAGGTATCTGCATGTTAATTCTCAAATATTACCTGAACAGGTGAATATCAACACTGTATGAATGACTAACTGAATGAATGAAATAATTCTTTTGAAATGCTTGCTTGTATCTTGTAAAGGACTGGAAAACAGAAACATGATTTCTGAATCAAGGTCTTTAATGAAATGCATACAGTTCTCAGCAGAGTAGAAACTCCTATACTGAAAACTTATTCTGATTTCTCTTTCTTTCAAATAGCCCAATAGAATCCTGCCAGAATTTCTACAAAGATTTCACATTACAGATCGACATGGCTTTCAATGTGTTCTTCCTACTCTACTTCGGCTTGCGTGTAAGTAGTGTGTCTCTGGTAGCAGGAGGCGGGGAGGGAATGCAACTGTTATATATGGTGATTGAAATAAAGGTTGTATTTTCTTCGAAAGAAATCATCATCTTTAACTCAAAAAATATGAACACTGTTTTGAAATGTGTGAGTCAGAGTTTTAAGACTTAGATAAGTAAAACTGCTCTGTTAAATATCTTCATGATACACGTTTTTTCCTTTATTTGTGTATTTACATTTCATATTTATATAAAGCAAATATTTTAATTAATTTTTAATAGTTACTCAAATGTGAATAGTAATTTGGTCTTATTTAAGCATTTGACCTTATTTAAGCACACAGGCAAAGTTCTAACTATGATGTCCTTGGCATCTAACTTTGCCAGTTTCCCTGGACTGATTTCTGTAGTCAGGAGAGAGAAATGACCACATCCATGGCACAATTCAAAAGATTGAAATGCTGCTACAGTCCTCAACTATGCCTTGTAGGAGTCATCCTGCTGATCTCCTCTGGACAGATAATAATGGGACTTTGTAAATTGTCCTGTATTTAGAAATCTTTGAGCAGAAAACACATGATAAACTACTACCAGCATATTTGGTGTGCTAGAACAAAGATGATATACTTCGAAATACTTCATACTTGCCGACACTTTTCTAATATTATTGATACATTGTCAATTAATGTGGAAAAATATTTTCAGCAGATATTACAACTGATCACATAGATGATCTCTCTCTTCAGTTTGACCTTTCATTTTAATTTCAGTGTGATTATCAAGCAATGCACAATACAGACTTCTTTCCAGTGAGACACGTTGTTTTGTCTGGACTGACCTAAAACACCAGTTACTACACTAACTTTTGAGTTTAGTATTTTAGAACTGATACCTGCAATCATTATGAGAATAATCTGATTCCTTTCATCTTTTCCCCTCTTTTATTTTTTTCTTTCCAGTTTATAGCAGCCAATGACAAGCTATGGTTTTGGCTAGAAGTTAACTCAGTGGTAGATTTCTTCACGGTCCCTCCAGTGTTTGTGTCAGTATATTTAAACAGAAGTTGGCTTGGTAAGTACAATAGTTGTACCTTTAAAAAGCTTTTTATAAAACTACTTCAACTTTGCACATTTTGATGGAGAATTTTTTCATCTTGTGTCATTGTGTAAATAGAAGAATGTTACCAAAGTTGGTTTTGAAGTTAATTTTAAGCAGAAATGTGGTTTTTTTCAGAAAAAGCACTTACTAGATCTCTTTTGTTTTCAATTCATTAATATAATCTTCTACTCTAAGTGGTGGAGAACTCCATTTTGGAAGTACTGTGTAACATGAGGCTGCTTTTATCAAACAGTGAATTTGATTTGTTGTCTCAGCTTGCAACCTGAACAGGTGATCCAGACCATTCCTTCACTGAACTGGATTGCCATGAGTCATTGTCAGCAATGAAATCAGTACATTTTCATTGCATTTTTTGAGCCAATGTGGCTAAATTTTAAATACAATGAAGTGACTGATTTGGGAGATACATTTAGACACTCAATATTTTTGTTGGACTGCTAGGAATGCATTAGAAAAGGTATGGCACATGTAAGAGGGAATACAAAATGAAGCAGGGGATCCTTAATTGAAGTACATCCATAATATGGCAAATGAAGTTTCTTGTACAAGATGTTATATGCTTGTTATATGCTCTCTCATTAGGAAAAATGAAGGGTGAATGTTGTGATTTTTTATTCAGAGAAAACTTCCTAAAAATGGCATACTTTATGGATGGCATGTCTTTAGACAACATATGAAAACTCGGTTTGGCAATTCATTCCTCCAGAAATACAGGCACTCATTGTCCCTGAAAACTGAAGAGAGTGGTTATCTTAAATGTTTCATATGGAAAAGAAAATAAACCAGAGGGTCTTTAATAGTCTTACAATATTTTCGTCTTAATACAGAAGTGCAAAGATACAAAAATTATTGATGAATTTCTGTTTTATGGAAAGAGATCAATAAATTTATAAACACAGTAAAGGTCACATAACTATATCAGTGGTTTTTAGTATGCCAGAGAAGAAAGCAGTAAAACAGCCAGAAAAGATCACTGCACATCCTCATATGATTACTCTCTTCATCACATATCACTTCTGTCATATATGGAAAACTAAGTAAGGCTTTTTGAAAGAGAAAATGTCATACAGTTCTATATTATGACAGGAAATAAAATTTAAAAAGAAGGTATTTAAGTAAAAAATGTGCTTATCCTTGAAAGAAAATTGCTGATTTCACTAGCTGTAAGTTAATCTCATTAATCTTGCATTATATGAATTAAAGAGATGCATTTTCAACTTGTATGTGATGTATCAGAGTTTTCCAAAACTTTGAGTTTGAAATCCTTGGAGACGAAGGTTATCTGAGAGAATAAATAGAATCACAGGATCCATTGAAAAGGAATACGAGATGAGAAAGTTGCAAGACCACAAATTCTGGGAAATGAGGCAGAGATAATTATTTGGAATGAATACCCTTCATGAAAGTGACTGCATAATTGACTGACTCATGGTGACACAGCAATCCAAGTAACAGTAGTGACAGGGATAATGAGAGAGTTTGCACATTTAGCACTTTCTGCTGCATAGATTTTATAAGTTTTGTGTCAGTTTGCAGGAAGAGTTAAGCACTCTTAGGGTTGAAAGGATTTCCCTATCTCTTAATTCCACCAACATCACTTTATCTTGATTTCTTGTTTATAGCCCCACTTTGCCCGTTTCCTCATGGAATCCTCCTGAGACATTTATCCCCTGCTGAGGCAAAAAACTGAGGTTTTTTTTAATGTAGTCATCTTAGGAGTAACATATTTACAACGCTTTTGCTTTGCACCTGTTTCCAAAGGGGTTTTCATTTTAGATAAATCATCCTTAGTGAAATCATTCACTTATTCAAAAATGTGAATTTTTTGGATTCCTAACATAGCTCTAATTTAGATAAGCAAGGTATTTTGAGAAGCTGCAATGAAAGAATTTTAAGTAAGTATATCGAAGTGTATTAATGAAGAGTGTGTATTCCTTTACACCTTTGAAAGAGATGGCCAAATTTACTGTCTGTGGAGCTCAAATACTTTGGACATACTTGTAGGTAATACAGTGGTAGGACTGAGTGTGTGAGTAGGGGGAAGGGAGAGTGTTTAGATCATATTATTTACAGTTCCAGGTTAGGTGCCTACTTTGCCTTTTTCTTTCATATAAATTTTGTAATTGGGAGAGATATCCCTCTGCTGAGGGGGATTCAGAACATGTGAGTTGTGGATTTTGCACCAGTTGTCCCTATGTGTATGTAGGATTAGCAGGGAGATTTTCCTTTTAGTGAGGCAAGTAAATAGGGAGTGCTTTAGGTTAGGCAATGGGAAAATCATTCAACATTGGCACACTTTAAGAATTTCTGAATGATTTAGCAGGTTTCCTTTGTATGCTTTAGATTTCAAGATCATTTAGGAGCTGGAATCTAATGCACCATCTGGAATGTATTGTGCATCAGAGTCTTTTCCAGCATATATATTTCATTATTGATTCATGTCAATCAGCTGTAATGAGTTCATTGAAGTAGTTGGCAGGATTGAAGTCCCCAGCGTGGCTCTCTGAATGCCCAGTTCCATAAGAGCTGTCCTGGTTTAGTTGACTGACTAGTATCAGTGCAAGTTTTATAGACACACAGTTTAAGCAGTATTTTAAAGAAACCAAACTATCCCAAATAAAAAGTAAACTTTGCCTTTGGAGCAGAAAGTGCTTACAGAAAGATGTGAAGCATAGCAGAGGATGTGTTCTGAATGTATCATCTGTTCATGTAGTGGAAAGCCAGTGGGTTTTTTCTGTTCTTATGCTAGTTCAGAAATACCATCATTCACCTATTTCATAGCTCTTAGTATGTGAAGCCTTCTCCTTTCCCTGCTACTCTTTTGTATTCAGCTGTTTGTAACATATTTTTGTATCTTGAAATGCTGTATATGAATTAAATTTTCAATTAGTATTCATAAAGGATGTTGTTTCAAATCTAGTCTTCCACCTAGATTCCAGTTTGCAGACAACATTTGGCATTGAAAGACAGATCAGATTACGCTTTTCCATCAAAAAGTTTCTAGGAATGTCATTATGATTAATCTCTAAAGTTAAGCTGAAGGCAAAACAACACTTCAAACCTGCAAAATATCAAATTTTTAGATTTCGTAAATCCTTCAGAAAGGATTTCTATGCTATCATTTTTGCTTGCACAGGATAACATAGGAAAAGGAAGCCCATGAAAAGAATACATTTGGCTTATGGAAAGATCTACATATTATTGAAAGATTGGGGGAAGTACAGATAGGAAAGAAACTTTAAATAAATCTGTTATTCAGTGATATACAGTGCTTTATCATGCTGTATAAAAATTTCTTATGCTTTGACTTGAAAACTGCACAGATATGAATGTCAGTATGTCTTTGGACATTGATTTTCATCTAGATCCCCATGACATTTTTCCAACACTGTTTTACAAACAGTAACATTTGTGTAGATAACTTGCTCATAAACTAAAGCTCTGCTATATAAAACCGTATGTATTGCTTGCACAAGTCTATACAAGAAACTTTCTGATAGTGGTAGGACAGTTCTCCAAGTGCAGGATTCTGCAGAGTGGAGAGAATCTTCCCAAGGGAAGAATGATTTACAGGTAATTTTGACAGTGAATTTCAACCAAATTATTTCAGTGCTGAGTTTGTATATTTTGATTATAGTCCTAAGTGAAGGTAGGCTAAAAGAGTTGTTGGACAGAAAAGAATTTGCAATGGGAAAAATAATGCCATGGTAAATATTTTTTGTTTCTTTTTACTACAAAGTTGTTGTAATCTGAGTATCCTAACTAAATTTCAGATTCAGGTCTTCTTTCCTTTGGATAGCTTGCAGTCTGACAAATTGGGGAGTCCTGCAACAAGTGAATGTCTTCCAGTTTTATTTAGTAAAGATTTAAAAACACTTCACACACCACTTAAAACTGTTATTCTATCTTCTGTGATAGCAAATCCAGTTCAAATACTGAAATTACTTTTATCATGTATTTGTATGCTTATGAAAATGAAAATATTGATTTTCTGAGCTGACTGTATTGGACTAAATTGCCGTGACAGAATTGCATTGTTAGAGGGGGATTTAACATTAAAACATGATCTTGGCTTCACATTTGCAAGAATATGTGCATGAGGAACAGTCAGCCTTAGATTGTGATATTAATAGAGTGATATTAATATAACCTAATATATGAATTTGCTAGTGTCTCATATTATTGAATGACAGAAATTAAAGATAAAAAAGAACTTTTAAGCAATCTATTTCCTTTTCCTGACCACATGTTTCATCTATTCTACTGTACAGAATATCAAGTGATAGAAACTGATTCCTAGTAAATTCTATTATCAGGAAGATTTTTTCCTTCATCCTTATTCCCTGACATCCCTTTTAGTCTAGGTTGCTGCTGATGCTGTACTGGTTTTTTTTCAGAAAATAATTTGCGATCTAAAGTGGGGGAAAGAAGGCAGCCAACAGATGCAAATATAGGCACGTGCAAAGCATAGAGAACAAATCTCTTCAGGTGGTGATTAGCGTAGTTAGGGAAGGGGATCCTTTTTTCCAGTGCTTGCTCAAATTCTGTCCAGGTCCTGTTACAGACATGCCAATTAATTTTGGATGAAACCTGTGATTTCAGAATCAATTCCTGGTCTGAGAAGAGTGTTTGCATCAACTCTGTCGGAAATTCAGCTATTTTGGTGAATCAGAGAACGAAATTGGTTTTGCACCATGGAGAGAGATAGATGACTTTGGAGAAAAAGTGGATGTGTCTTACTAAGATAGTTAAGGGATGGTGTGAAGCCTCCTGCCCATCCAGCAAATGTTCATCAAGATGAAGCTTTAGTTAAAAATCTGTACATGAAAATAACATTTGTTTTAATGCTTTGTAGACATTCTTACCATAATCTGTACAGAACAGCTCAGCCTGTAACTGTATTTGAATCTGTAGAACACTTTATTACTTTTGGAAAAGTTAGATAGTTTAATGGAATTTAGTCACACTGATGCAAAGAAGTCCTCTGATAATTTGGCTGTAGGGATACCACTTTGCCTTTACAATAATTTACTGGATTTTGATGCATCCACAGGTCTCAAAGCTCTCCCTTGCTTTGCACCTTAAATTTGCAGTGATTTGCAATGAATTTATTGGTAAGTGTTGTGCATTTCTGCCACCTATTGGTGGAATCTTTGAATGCACACCCAAGTTCTGCAATATTTCTTACAAAACTAGTCTTTTATACAGCTCTGATGTGGGTTTTTTTGGTCATTTTATTTACATTATGCACTATTTTATATATAATGGAAGCTAAATTCTCTAAAATTTCCCAGAAAAAAGATTTTTTTATGTATATGTGCATGTGTACTGTTTTTATGTGTGGTAGCATTTCTTTCTACACTTCAAACGCGTTCACATGGTATCAATGAATTGAACGGAAAGAGTTTTCAGTGCTGAATGTGCTTGGTGATTTGTCAATAATCTGTCACTGAATGGACTGTATCACATTTGCATTGTATTGAAGACAACATTTTTGCTTTTTTCTAGGCACCTTAATCAGTTCGGGTTTCACAGAGCATGTAACACATTTTGACAGGGTCCCAGTTAAAGCAATACTTGCTTCCAAACAGGCATTTGAGTTGCTACAATATTAATACCAGAAGGTAACCTTGTGAAAAATATATATTTGCCAGAATCCATGACAGATTTTTATGGATTTTGTTGCATTCATTTGTGATGATATTCTTCTCCTCTCTCCTCAACTGATGAGAAGTCAAGTAAGTTGGCCAAAAGACACTGGAGCAGAGGAGAAACACAAGGGACAGCACTAGTTTCAAGTGTCATTAGTGTCTGTCATCTGATATTCATAAAAGCTGTGTTCTTGCTTCCCTACCTCTGTGAGCTCAAAGCAAACTGGATAATTTAAATCAACTGTTCCTAGTCTGTCTGTGACTGGTATTTAATATTGCACAGGGAAATGACCCTAAAACCATTCTCGTTTCTATTCTGCTCTGGTGGAGAGGGACGATAGGCAGGGGGGTATCTTGATTTTTTTCATGTGTGAATGGGTGGCAGGCTTAGCCCAAAAGTAATCCTGGTTTCTGAATTTTGAGAAGCTGTTGCAAGTTAATACCATAGCTGATACCAGTTATGTAGCTTTAAAAAGTGCTTTCTTGTGTATTTGCCAGGCTGAATGGACTGATTTGACCTCTTTCATCTATAACCTGACTGAGCAAGAATGTATTTTTAGTGGAAGAAAATAAGTAATCCAGTCTTATGTTTATAGTTACCTGCCAACAAATGTTACCTGTAAACAAATGCATATAGTTTGTTGCCATCCTGCTTTACACTGTTCCAAGCCCTGCTTGTCACTAACTTGCTCTCTTGGTTATCAAGCATTACATCCTCTGGTATCACTGCTTAACATTATTAGGCAGAATATTAATAGAAATATTAAATAACTTCAGGTCAAGAACACATTCCTGACAAGATTCCCGGGGAAGAAATGCCAGATATGTTTTAAGACTCCCTGGGGTTTGGTCCATTTAATGAGTGCCATGGCAATACTGAGTAAATTACACCAGTATTTATAGCTCTATCACTCAAACATGTCATTTAATGCAAAAGCAAATGGCATATGATGCCTTTCTAAATATATGCATAAATATAATTACTTATCTTAACCACTTAATTACTTTGTAGTAGAATTTTTTTGTCTGAGATTAATTAATAGGCTCATGGTTATTTCTTTCAAGCTTATGGAAATAACATTAACTTTCATGGAACTTGTATAAGTGATATGTGCCAGACTTGCCAAAAACCAACACTAATTAGCACACAGAGTGAGTTTTAAAAACTATTAGATGCAAGTTACCCATACATGATGACTTAGAAATGTCTTGCTTAACAGATATGTTTATTCGCATTGTCCTTAGTCACATCAGGAAGGCAAGTATGCAGTCATTGCATGATTGGCTTTTTCTAAGTTATAAAATAAAATATCTATGGGACACTTCTGTGTTTTGTCCATCGTTACTGAAACGCCCACCATGTTTCTAGTCATGCAATACTGCAATTAAAATGTCTTGCAATGCAGTCTGTCACTGGTAAACATATTTCATAAACATTTTATTCTTTTTGAATTCTGATGTTTTGAAACAGAAAATATATATTATTATTTTGGACTGTGTTGTTTTTTGGTGGTTTTTTTTTTTTTTCATGAACAGTAAATGTAATTAGTGTTTTCTTTTAAGTGATCTAAATTTGAATGCCTATTAAGATTCCCTTGTCATATAACCAACCCTCCCTTCATGATACACTCTTAGTATTCTTTCATGGTTATAATATTTCGAACTTCTAAAGGTATACTAATGTTCTTTAGCATATGAATTTCAGGTAGCCATTTCTATGCTGTAAGCAAAACTGTTTTTATGTATGTTTCATACAAAGGAACATAGGCAGCTAGACTTTACATTAGCTGATGTAGCCAAATTGTGTGTTGTCATCATTGGTTGGTGTTCTATGTCATGTTTTTTCTGAACATCAATCCATGAATGTTCAAGATCATAGTCTGCCAAATGTAATGATTCAGAAACACAGAATGTTGTTTTGATATAGATTGACTGCTAAATTCTGTGTAATTTATAATAACTGATTATAACTGTCTTTGCTCATATTTAATTCAGTCATACTCCCCTCTAGGGTAATAATAGGATAGTAACAGCAAGTATAAAGGATTTATGCTGAAAAATAAATCACTGCAATTTCCTTTAATAGCCAAACATTTTGCATTTTTTTTTAAGATACTGCATAATTTTCTTCTCTCCATATCCTGTTCTGTCCAGTTAAATTATGTTCTCAATAACTGGATATTATGTGTGTAAAACAGTGTGTTTTCCTTTTATCTGCTTTTTATTATCAATTTAATTACTTTACAACTGCCCTTGGATTCTCTAATGGTATCAGTGGTCTTTCAGACTCTGTAATTAAGTTCTTCTGCTTAAATGAAGGCTACCCAGACTGTTGAGTTTTGTCTTTGATAGAATGTGAAACAGTATTTTAAAAGGAGAAAACCCATTCCTTCAATCTGCTGAGGGAACCCATAATTATTTATGCAGTCTTCTGGCATTTGTGTTTATTTGAAGGAGGGGCAGTTAAAAATGCTTCTTTTAGTGTCACGTTATCATCAGTCAGATGATTTCCAAGTTTTCTTGAGCTGTCTACAGTATGTACCTAACTTGCACAGTTTCCTTAATGGTAATATAACAGATTAGATTTTTGTTTGTTTCTTTGTTTTTTAATTTAACTGTTTATTATCTTAAGTCAGCTGAAAGACTAGTTGAAAATAAAATTTCATTTCTTGGCTCCCAGGTGGTATGTTAACATGTATAGTTCCTTGTAGGCATTCAATCTATTCTTTATACATTATCCAGTAATTATTCCCCAGATAGCTTCTTTCATTGATTTTTTGACTGTGTTTTAAAATATTTTGAATCTGAGTAAGATTGTTCCTGAGTGGGATCTTCTAAACTTTGAACTTTGAATGCTTGTTGTTTACAAGCAACTTTATAAGTAATATAATTGGTGTCTGCATAAATCCAAAACTAGAAGTCTTTAGAACATGACAGTTTATACTTTGGTACTTTTAACATGAGTTCAATGATTTCTGGTTACTGTTTTTGATCTTCAGCTCAGTTTGTATTTCTAATTTCTGTAACACTGCTCCAAGGAACTATTTTATCTTCCAAGCCCTGGACTAAATGTACTGCAATGTCCATGTAGGTCTCATTAATTCAGCACCAGTTGTCTAGTGTGCTCTGTGGTGCGTGAGTCTTGGTTTGTGTGGAATTAAGAAAAGATGCATTATTCAGTTTAAGTAATTAAAAACCCCAAACTGCATATCCACGTTCCTCCTGACTTTTTTTCAAGACTGAATTAATCAAAAGCAAATCCTGTTGAGATGGGAATTGATATAAGGTGATGCAAAGATGGTTGGGTTTTCACTAGAAAGATTAGAAGTTAAGAATTCCATACAAGACTTGAGAAAGTTCTTTTAGTGGCTGTTTTTTCCAAATACCAAAGGGCTCTGATGGAACTTAGGTACTCAGCTGAGACTGAAGGTTTATTTAAACCGGATCATTCGTATCCTTCCAGTAATCTTTTGGCAATTCTTTCACTCCACTTTATATATACGAAACTAAGAAAAGTCAAGAGATAATTTGATTAAGATTTTTCACTCTTACTGTAATTCCACACTCAAAAGGGGAAACTTCGTTATTATGGTTATTTAGATGCACTGCTTGACCATCACCTGAGAGGTCCAAACCCCTGGGATCAGGTCAGATGACTTGTGCTTTAGTGCTCCAGGTATCAATATGAGAAAAGCAGTTGGTCAGAGCCTGGTGCTGGTAACACCAAGGTTGTGGGTTCAGTCTCTGTATGGGCCTTTCACTTGAGCGTTGCACTTGATGATCCTTGTGGGTCCCATCAATCTTAGAATATTCTGTGAATCTGTTAAGTTTTGACCTTCCTGCTTGTGTGACATTTCAGAATAATGGTTGGATAGCTAAAAATCTGTTCCTTTTTCTATTATTCTGTCTTTACAATTGCAGTACTTTGCTATGCAAAGTCACACAGCATATAGAGAAAGAAAATTTGGGAAGTGCTCTTACAGCTAACATATTTAACGCTTCTTCTGAGGTTTTGAACTGCAGGATATTTATACAATCTGGCAGAGTTTCACACAATATTGATTTAAGTCAAGAGAACAGTATCTTTCATGGTTTGTCACATTTTGCCACTTATTTCACATCAATTTTTTGAATACTTAA
Source organism: Corvus kubaryi (assembly GCF_017639235.1). Lineage (NCBI taxonomy): Eukaryota > Metazoa > Chordata > Aves > Passeriformes > Corvidae > Corvus > Corvus kubaryi. The sequence continues at coordinate 1,556,286 of NW_024580672.1, forward strand.
CATTCTCTAGTACATCTGTATTTGTATTCTTACATTATACCGGGCTTATACTTGATTCACTGCTGACCCCCAGACATTTAGTGTTCATTAACCTTGTTGTCACCTTCAGCAGTGTTTAGTATCATACTATCTTAAATTCTAAATGAAAATAGAAACGCAGCAGAGAAAATGCAATCCATAAATGGAAGAACATACTTCTGCACCACAAAAATATCTCTGAAGTTAGTGACTCCTCCATAGCTAGTTGCACTGCAGTGGTTCACCTAATGGATTGCCAGAAAGTTTGCCAATAAAGCTAATGATGCCAGGATTTACATGTTCTTTGTATTGGCATGCTTTGGAAACTTTTTGTTGCTTTTCTCAGTTTCTTCTGTTCAGGGAACTTTCTAATATGGAAACAGTGTTAAAGAAGCTGCTACTAAACTTAGAAGTGCATTTTTGTTCCATTCAGGCATTTAGTTTTTAATTGTTTTTGGAAAAGTTGGTACATTGTGTTTATAAATTGCATATAGTTATTAAAGATTTTTCTCTATATCTAGTGATTTTTCTCTGCTTTGATATGAATAAAGGGTTATGAAGTGAAAAAAATTACCTTTTCTAGCTTTTTATCTAAGGTTTATCTTCTATCTAAGCTTAACTTTTCTTCAGAATTAAACAGGCATTTACCAGAAGTAGGTTTTCCTATGATATCTCCCCAGATGCAATTTTGATTCAAAAGCTGAATATTGGAAAAGCAGCCTATTTAACTTTATAATTACTTTTGTTTGTTGCTAGTAAATATATAACAGATGGCAGATTAAAAAAAAAAAAAAACAGAATAATGTATCTTTTAATTTAAATATAGCTTTAAAACTTAAAAAATGAGGGCTTCTACATAAGTAAAACTGGTATAAAACTTTCTTTCTGAAGCCATTTTCTTGTTGCAGTTATAGGTGATTTATACAGGGAAATTATTTTGCCTTCTTTTTAAATCACCTTTTGTAAAGTAAGGCAGATGGAACTCTGCTACATGGACAGGTTTAGTACGCAGCATTTCGTTAATCATTATCCTGCAAGGAGTGCTAGTTTTATTCAAACAGTAATATTGTAGCATCACTGTGGATGTTTAGCTGAGAAGAATCAGCTGTGTATTATCTTAAGTATGAAGTTCAATTTGAAGAGGTTTTGCATGAAAGTCAGGATATCTAGTGACCATAATCTTCATCATCAAAAGGAAATTGTTGTGGTCCCTTACAAGCACAGATGACTGAAAGCAAAATGCTTTTTGAGATTTCTGAGGTACTCAAAAGCTCTCTAGTCGTTAGTTCTCCATTATCACCTAGTTACTCTGCTTCTCAGTATAAATTACCTATCAGCTTCATTGTCTTCCTAATTGCTGATTATGTTTTTCTTTGATCAACCCCTTACTGTGTGGAACATTTTTGTACAAAACAGAAGGAATTTTTGTGTATGAGCGAGCTCATGCTGCTCTACAGAGCTACAGTGGTTCCTTTCCAAGCACTGTGCACCCAGCAGTAAATGCCAGTCTCATTCATCCACACTGCAGCCCCTTGGCCGTTCAAAGTGTCATTTGCTTGAAGATGCAGAATAATTTCAGTTGACACTAGACTTGGGAGTGTGGATCATACCTGCAGAGCCTAGCAGAAGGCCTTTTCTTGCTGAGAGCTAGCTGGAGTATTAGTAGCCAAATAGAGCACTGACACTGTGTGCTGATAGCAAAGTGAGGTTTATGTTCACATTCTATCACTTCTCTCAATTTTACATAATTCTGATCTGGGATGCTTTTCTCTGAAGTTAGTCAAGGGAGCCAGTGAAGTTCAAGCATGTAATGACTGCAGTGTTGTGACAGCAAAAGAAAAAGTCACAGCAGGATAAATATAAAATCCTTATATGGTTTGAATACCTTCCACAACCTTCATATTTATTCTTTTTTTTTTTTTCAAAATGCAACCTTTGCAAATCTTTCCTAGTCAACATTCATCTTCCCTGATACCAAAACTCTAAAGTCCTGGAGGGGTTCTTACTAATGTACATTAAGGCTGTTGTAGATAATAGGTATAGAAGTTCAATTTTTAATTATGAGCATAAGTGGTTAGTTAATTATGTAATTAAATAAATTCTGATAATTTTATTAGTAAATATTAAAATTTGTATTGTAGATGTATAATTTATATCTATTTTTCTGCAATTTCATTATCTGAAATTTAGACACTTACTAAAGCATAGTAAATGAAGTGTATATTAATGGCTAATATGTGGTTGGGACAATGCTAGCTCTTTAGAAAAAGTTATTTTCATAGTGGTTAGTGTGCAGGCAATATGTATCATGATAGTGTGGCAGTCAGTGAACATCCTACACGTAAAATATTATGAATACAAATTCAAATCAGATGGGATACTTTGTAAAGAAAATGGTATGATTTGGGCTTTTATTACCTATTAAATTCCACATTTGGATTTTTCTGTGTTGTTTCACTTTCCTTTGTGTTGTGAGCAAAGTGTAGATACAGCACTGTAAAAGCAGAGACATCTGGAAGTATCATCTGAATTCTTTCATGTTCGCTCTTACCTGGGAAATTAATCTAGAGAAAATTATATATCATTGCATGCGAGGCAGATCCTGTAAGAAATATGTTGCATTCAGTGGAAAATAGCAAGTGATACATAGATTTGAGGAACAGCATCTCCTAGGAAAATTTCAGACACCTATTTTACTAGGCTCTGATCTACTCTGATAGTGCATAGAAATTTCCCTATCTTCTCTTATTGTTTGGGTAACATCGGCCTATGAAGGAAAGCATTTGTGTGCACCTGAAAACGTGAGAATTTTCTTCTCAGTAGGCAGATCACAGAATTTCTGACATGAATTTGAAGAGAGGAATTTTAAATGCTACTTCCTTTACTGGCTTTATTCTTGACTCGGCCTTAGTGATGAACTGGCACTTGCAATTCTCAGACCTCGTATTTAAACATGATGCACTACTGAGGAAGTGAAGACTATTTTTTAGTGCTGCACTGGGGTGAAATAAGGTATGCTGATACATGGTGTATGGATCTATACAACAGCTGTGTTTCCAAAAAGCAGTTAAAACACCATAATCTTTGATTTCTGTGAAATTTTATGACTAAATTCTTAATCTGACAGCTGGTCTGAAATACTCTGTTTATCGTTGGTATAATATAAATTTACACAATGTGCAAGGAGTCACTGAGTAAAAGGTTATTGCTTCACCAGCACAAGCACAAATATTTTTTGAATATTTGTCATCCATTGGGTCGGAAAATGGAATTAATGTTTTTTGCACCTGGATCATAATCACATACAGAATTTTGTGGTGTATCATTTTCGTAACTAGTTTCTTATAATTAATTTATCTGTATGTATCTGCTCATACCCATTCTTTAACTATTTTCTTTGTGCAAGTTGAAGGCAGAAGAGGCTCACTGAATAGGATGCATTATATCATACCAGTTGATTAGAACTGAAATATATGACTCCTTTTCAAGCCTTATTTCGTAGTGTGCTCATTGTTTCTTCTGCAGTTATGGCCTGTGCCTTGTGACTCACGGGAGCAAAGACAGGCAGAATTGCAAGTCGTTTTTTAAATCAACGTCCTGCAGCATGAGTCAGGCTTTAGATCTGGCCTTTGCCCTTCCTTTGCCTTTGTTCTTATCATTTGTTCTGCCCCATGGTTACAGCATCTCAGAATAGCATATTCCTGATTTTAGTGCAATTTGTGCCTGATGAATGCCAGGGAAAATTATATAAGATGCTAACTTGTCATTTTTCAGGAAGGGAAGCTTCTTTATATTGGGTTGTAATGGTCACTTTAGAAGGCAACCCCCAAATTTCCAACCTTCTGTGCCACCTCGTGGCAAGGTTAGCTTGCTGCAGTGTAACCTCTTACTCCAAGGGTCATTTTCATTTTAGTAATATCATCAGTAAAGTGTACAATTATTATTTTTTTCCCCAAATCAAAGAATTAAAAAAGGCATATTTTCCATCTATTTTGAATGGACTCTCAGTACCTGGAAAGGATTACACAAATAAAATATCAAAAAAAAAAATAGAAAAATGAGAGCTGAATAAATCTTTGCCTTCTTAACTCTTTTTTACCCATTAGGTAAATATGAATGGTTTCAGCCTTTTGTTAAAAATGGCACCAACATTGCTTTGGTGGGGTAATACTTCTGTTGTAATATATGATGTTTACAACTTAGTAGTCTCTGGTTTTATGTTAAGATCTGCTCTTCGTTCACTACTGGCTATATCTGTGCTTGGTTTATGGAATATGACATAGTCATTGCCTGAAGTGGTCTAAAGCAGGAAAGTTAATGTTTGCATATCGAATAACTGGTTTTGTTTTTGCTAATACCAAGCTTTTTGAAAATGGTTTAATATCTTAAGACTTTGAGGCTGGGAGATAAAAAAAATAAATTATGCAACTACACGCATTTCCTCAGGAACTCAAGATTGGATTGTAAATTTACCTTCTAAATAATTTAGTAAGATTAATGAGTGGTAAATTCTTGGCAGAATGAGCATTATTCTGGTTTTGTCATAATCCACAGATATTGCTACAAAGCTGTACTAAAACGTAGTTGTTGTCCAACCTGTATAGTTTTTATATTCAGACATAGCAGGTTATTTTCTTTTTCTATGAACAATACTTTTACCATTTTTGAAATAGCAGTAATGAAAATTTTATAGGCCATTTTGTGTACAGCAATGGCTTTTACACTGTCATTTCAAAAGTAGCAATTTAAAAGAGAGGAAAGGTAGCATGTGGAAAATTCATGTGTTCAGTTATTGTAAATTAAATTAAAAATGAATTTTCAAGGAGAGAATCGTCACAGGATATAACACAATTATTTTTTTCTATAGGAGGTTTCTCTTGGGCAGGTTTCCTTGTGTTTTGTGGTTTTTTACAGATTGTGCTTTTGAACACAACTGTAAGCAAATAGTAACCTACAAAAGCACAGCAAATCAGTCACCCATGTCTAACCTGTGTTTTAAAGGACAATAATTTGATACTCGCTTCTACTCAATGCATTGGTTTTCCAAGGCAGGATCTAATCTTCCTTTGCTCTCCTTCAAGATGATATAAGCAAGTACCTAGGCCCTGCATAGCCAAAGGTAAAATGGAGCTTAGCTGCGGACAAGTCTTGCTTTCTTCTCCTGCATATTTAAGTTTAATAGCTTCACATTTGGATGGACTTTGAAAGCAAGTTGTCATTTAACTATAGCAGTACTTCCATAAGTATATAAATCTATTTTTATGACAAGTTCAGGGAGGGTCATGGAGTGATATCCTTCAAGGTTATGCTTCTGTAAAAAGTATGAAAAACTTCACTTGTAACTAGCTTGGATTCATTGAAGGCAAAATAGGTTATGAAAAGTCATTCTAGGGCTCTTTATAACAGAATGTATGTTGATTAGTTTGGATTAAATACTTCAGAGCAGACTGCAGACATCTCAGGTACCTACTGCTAACACAGGGTTTAGGAGTTTTTGGTCTACCTCAGACCAGGAGGCCAAGGACCATGTCCTTCACAGGGTAGGAAACAGTGCTGTTTTATTGATGATGCCATCTTCATCTGCCTAATTGGACTCCAGACTACCACTCAGATGCTCATCTGAAGTAGACTACTTAAAAGGTATTTTTCTTGATAACTGAAAAAGAATTAGTCTACAGAGAACAATTTTCTGTAATCTAATTTTACGTCTGATATAAAAAAACTTGGCCAAGAAATAGATATTATAGATGGTAGCGAACTGTAATGTCACTGAAAACCAGAAGCTGTCTTGGGTAATTGGGTTGTACAACAAAATACTAAAAAAATATTCCTTTGGAAAGCAGAAACATCTGCACAGGAGAGTAATACCAACATCTTTGTGTGGCTGGCTGTGATGTTGAAGAGTGCTTCTCAGCACAATATGCCATCATCCTACTGCTGCTGAAATTTATATGTGTTGTTTTTTTTAAACTTGTGAAGCAGGTTTATTTTAGATTTAATCCTAGTTTTTGTCATTTAATTTATGTTTTCAAAAATTGATGTATGCAACAGATAAGCAGTGCACTGACCAAAAAGAAAGAAAATTGATAAAAATCTGTCTATGCCAGGAAGCTGAGGAGTTAAAAGAATACTGTCAAATTGTTAAAACCAAAATAATAGGTCATGTAAACTAAACAGCTTGGCTCTTGCTATTTATTACTTTAGTCCTGTTTTCCTTTAGAGACGTTCCAGGCTTTCAAGGTAAATGGATTCTACACCCAAACATTTGCTGTACTAAGTATGAAGTACACTAATGATAGGTTTAAAATTGGGTAATAACAAGATTATAATACTAGTCAAGAGGAAATATAGAAAGAAAGGGAAATAGTGTGCCTTATATGGTAAAATATAAGTAGGACGTGCTTTCAGTTTGAGCTGTACAAGATGTGATTAGTAACACAGATAAGTACTACTCCTGTTCAAATCTTTTCAATTTGAGAAGAATGATTCAAGTGCTCACAGATATATCATGGATGTTTGTCTGCATGCAGACATAAAAAGTCAAAACCTATTCCTATAGACTCAGTGGAACTTGTCTGTTGTGACCGGTAGGAAGATAACCAGGTTGTTTGTAAGAGTATAGAGTTAAAGGTTACAATGTGAAGGACTCACTGAAGTAGTTTGCCTCTGTTTTGCTGTTTGCATATTACTTATAATTTGAAATTTGTGTGTACTACTCTCCCCTTTATATTTGGCAGTCACCCCTTAATAACATTCCCAATGCTTTGAAATCCTGTATATTTCATATAAGCACGTGGTGTAGCCTATTTTTGTGTCTGATTTGCGTTGTACTCCAGATGGCATTGGTATATTTGTGGGTCTTCTGAGGCCAAAAACCAAGGAAAAAAAGGAGAGAAAAAAAAAAAAAGAATTTTGTATGTTATGCTCAAACAGGAAAATTCATGAAGAAAACCATCATATGTAATGGAAGATCATGATTGCTTTTAATTAGAAGAGCTTTATCCAATTGAAGGAGATGGTAGTTGACTGGACAAAATTCTTGTTTTGTGAATATTCATAGACTAAGTCTGCTTGAGAGAGCTATGGACTCTATTCTTTGTGCTCTTGCTTGATGGCTAAATTGTTTTGTTTTGAATTCTTTTTCCTTCAGTAAGATAGCTGTCATTAACTGGGATTGGAGGAAGGGTTGTTGTGTTTATTTGTTGGAGGTTTTTTATTTCATCTAGGATAAATCCTGTAAGAGTTGACTGATGATGTGACCTCTGCCTTCTGCACACTAGCTTTAACTGCAAGACAGATGTGTGAACTTACCAAAGAAACGAACACGCAGTAAACAATTCCCTTTATATACGTGAATTATAAGAACTATATTCTTTGCGAGAGTACCTACTTATTCCAAGTGAACAGCATCATGTTTGTGGGTTTTGAATCGATGGGTGTGGTTCTTTGATGTATCTGAAAGAAGCTTATGTGGTAATATCCAGATGGAAGATGGCTTTTAAGCTCTAATACATCACGGATCAGAGGAGCATCTGCACTGCCTGCTTGCTTCTGTGATTTGTTTTGTCCATACAGTTTGTGATACTCTTAGTCTGTTTTATCAAGCTGAGTTTTGTATTTGAATTCATTCTGTTGTTTCAAGCTAATGGAAATGGACTAGATTATACTGAATTATCTTTTGATAACAATGGGTGAAGGGGAACTTTATCCTATGTCCAGTTAAACAAATCTGCTCCCAAAGAGAAGTTCTGTTAAAGAAAGAAATCTTGAGCTGTCTCTCTGTGTTGATACTGAATTAGCAAAAGGAAGGGGAAATATATGCCCATCTTCACTATTAGTGGACGCTGTGACTGAAGACTGGACCAGAGTACTTACATGCAGTGCTCCTGGAGCTGAAGATACACAGTCATGATTCCCAGCAAGATTTTAGTCTACCACAACCCTTCTGGGGGCACGCGTACAGAAACGTACAGAAGTACTAGAAGGCGTAAAAAATCTCATGGAGAATTGTTCAAAAATGCATATCGTGTCAAACCTGGACATAATGTCCCTGAAAAGGAAGAGCAACATACTTTGCGAAACTCCTTGGTGTCTTGTTATAGGGTCGGCTCATATTGGGGTAAGGTCCAACTCTAAATGTTTTCTTCAGAACTGTAGTTTGTTATATTGTCTCTGGTGCTAGTATTACTGTATCTCCTAAAAAGATACTCTGTTTGATTTTTCGACCTAAAAAACAAGCTGCAGTATTTAGGTTCCTGTGTAGGAAGAATTAGTCCCTAAACTTAAGTGCTGCCATGTGCTCCTATCTCTCTCAGCAGAAGGGTTCATTGTTCACTTAGAACCAAATAATTGTCTTTACTGAGAGATGGAATGTAGTATTCTGCAGTGATGGTGTTATCAAGAAATTTTTTTTGAAACTGCTCTCATTATTTAAAAGGTGCAATAGTAAGTTGAAGAAATGTGCAGCAGAGAGATTTATTAAGACTCTTTGCTACAGCACTGTTTGAAAGCAATCTATGCAGATTCTAAACTTGATGGTAGTTTCGCTGTCCTGGTCATAGAGTGTTGATTTTTTTCATGCTGTGGGCTGTTCTCCCCACATGTACTGTTGCATAACAGAGGTGGGGAAATGTATAAAAATATTTTGTCTGGGTTGCTTCCAAGGAATGGCAAATCCCTTTCCTCCCATTCTATTTTTCCTTGTCTTTTTTCTTTGAGCGTTTATTTTTAAGTCCATCTGCAGGGAGTAAGATCTCAGGTAACTCTGCTGCAGTGTGTGAAGACATTCAGAATGGGATTGTTTTGCATCCTAAAAATTATCCCTCTATCCTGTCTCTCAGAAAATGTTCCTAAATACAGATTCTGGTTATTTTCCAGTCTTCAGTAAACCATGTGGTCTTAATGAAATCTAGGGTAGAAGTTGCCATTGATAGGTTTGATGAAGGTGCTGTTCTGATGAGTGGGTGAATGGTTTGTCAGGAATAGAAGTGGTAAATGGGATCTCTGTATATTGAACCCTTACACCAATATTTTGAATACGCTATTGTCAATTAGAAAGAAAATAAACAGCTTAAGGCAGTAAGATGGGGATTACATACCTCATTGGTGAGAAATAATGTAATCTTGGTGCTGTTCTTGTCCATTGATCTCTCATGTCAAATGAAGAAATATCCCCATTCCAGTTTCTATTCTTTTTATTAGAATCTCATTAAAATCATATAAGCATAGTTGTCATGATTTCCTTGTCTTTCCCTTTAAAGATTTAAAATGGTACATTTGCTTTTTTTTGGGGGGGGGGGCGGGGCGAGGGGTGGAGGCTGTTGCAGCCTACAGCTAATCCTGATTGCTGCTGTATATTAATCCAGTGGAAAGCATCAGTTCGGCAGAGAGACTGCAAAACTGTCTGACAGGCAGGAAAATACCCTATTGACTGTAAAGTCAAAGCTTTAAATAATACTGTGTACTTTGCTGTAAATATTATAGATAAAATAATTTTCTACTGTAATTGCATTGCTACTGGCACACAGTTTATTGGCCATGTCAGTATCACTGTTCTGTTCTAAAGCGTCCCTTTTGCTGGGTCCTTAGTGAAGAGTCAGGAAAAAAGTGCTTCTGCTATATTCTAGATGTTGCCTGATAGTTCAGCATGGTATATTGCTTCCTATTGAATAGATAATTGATTTCTCTAAAACCGATTTCAGGGGGTTTTGGCAATATGCAGCCTCTATTAGTGACCATTTTTTACAGACTTTTTACAGATTTTTTACACATTTTTTACAGATTTTAGGTTGAACACCACGATATGAAATAATATTACGCACATATTTTACATTTTCAGTGTATTTTGAAAATGTTCTGTTTGCTGCACAGGCAACACAGGTAGCTAAACAAATATTTTTGCAGTAAGAAAATAATTCTGTGGTATAGTTTAAGGGTTTATTTGAATCATCATACCTACAACTCAGATTATTGTATTAGAGGCAGAAACTCATGACTAAAATACTTTATCTCATATTGTTTAAGGAATCTAGTTTATATTCGTGGAAGTTTTTTCTGGTCTTGATATCTGAGAGTCTCTTAGGTTTGTCCTGGATATTGCAGCTGAAATAAACTCCAATTCCTAAGTGTATTTTAGTCATCCATTTAGAAGCAAAATACTGAGAAACTCAAGAGGTCCTTCTTTTATTTTATCTGTATATTTTTCCTCTGATTAGAGAGATTTTCTGGGTAAATTAAATATTTTGGTACTTATTCTTCTGTATAATTTGTAGTATAGCAGATTATATCCTATTCTAGTTAGATCCCATAAGAAAATTGCAGTGTAAAACCCTTTGCCAAGAAAAAGGTGAGTCACATGATGGAGAGAAAGTAGCAAGCACTTCCTGAACATTCTGTTTAACAGTTTACAATTAACTTCAGCAGGCAGGATCCATGAAACATGCAAAATTAGAATGGACTTCACAGTAATACATAAGGAACTTATCCTATCTCAACTATTGATTCTCTCATTTAAATATAAAACAGTTTTGTAGGTATTTCATAAGAAAAGGAATTGTTCTTCTCCACTTGTATAAAAAACATTGCAAAGTATTGCCAAGGAAAGAGAGCTGTACACATTTGTGTATGTAACTGAAACAGCTTTGGGAAAGGGGGAATTTTTGTTAATGTTCCGATTAGTGCATTTTGCTTTCTACTTGGTGCATAAACAAACATAAACTGTTTCTGTTCTTGGTAAGTTGGTAGACCTGAAAGAGATAACACTAACTTAATTGTGAGACAGTGAGTTTGAGTGCACCCTCAGCAAGTGTGCAGAAAACACTAAGCTGAGCGGTGCAGTTGACATGCCTGGGGGCACACGATGCCATCCAGAAGGAGCTGGACAAGTTTGAGAAGTGAGTCTGTGGGAACTTTCTCAGGCTCAACAAGGCTGAGTACAGGGTCCTGCACCTGGGTTGGGGCGACCCCCAGTGTCAACACAGGCTGGGTGAGGGAAAGGATTGAGAGCAGCCCCTGCAGAGGATTTGGGGGTGCTTGTAGATGAAAAGCTGAACATGAGCCAGCAATGGGAATTTGCAGCCCAGAAAGCCAATTTTGTCCTGGGCTACATTCAAAGCAGCATGGGCAGCAGGGCAAGGGAGGAATTTCTACCCTCTTCTCCATTCTTTTGGTACCCCACCTGGAGCATTTTGTCCAGCTCTGGGGTCCTCAGCACAAAAAATACGTGGACCGTTTGGAGTGGGTCCTGAGAAGGGCCACAAAAATGATCAGAGGGGATGCAAAGCCTCTCCTGTGAGGAAAGGCTGAGAGAGTTGTTCAGCCTGAAGGAAAGAGGGATGTGGGGAGACCTTCTTGTGGCCTTTCAGTACCTGAAGGGAGCAGACTTTTTAGCAGGACCTGCTGCAATAGAAGAAAGGGTAATGGTTTCAGTATAAAAGAGGGTTGTTTAGACTACAGTTAAGGAATTTTTTACAATGAAACGCTGGAATAGGTTGCCCAGAGAGGTGGTAGATGCCCCATTCTTGGAAATATTTAGGGTCAGACCAGACACAGCTCTGAGCAACCTGATCTCGCTGAAGATATCCCTGCTCTTTGCAGGGAGGGTTGGGCAAGATGACCTTTAAAAATTCCTCCCTACTCAAACTATTGTATGATTCTGTGAAAATCACATAAAATGAAATACATATAGGAATATAATAGCAGATCTGTTTGTGCCTAAAAAAATTTTGGTGACTGGAAAGAATTAATTTGCTATGTAATAATCCTTTCGGCTTTTAAAATTGAAAGCCAGTTTTATTTTGTAGTTAAACTGTCCAAGCAAACTGTCTAGCTTTTTTTTTTTTTCTAATTCTATTCTCTGAAGGGAATTTAAAAAACGATGTGGGCTGTAACAAATGCAGAACTTAATCTATAATGATTTTCTTCTTCCACAAAGAAATACATTGAAGCCATAGCATTTTTCTTCTATCATTTAATGTCTTAGCAACTAAATGTGCCTTAATTAACCCTTATAATGATTTGGAGATAGCGGTTTTATTGCTAACTTAGATGTTTCTCAGGTCTCTTTTTGAAACATAGTGATGGTTAACTTGGTCATCTCATTAGCTTCAGACGCAGTGCAGAGAATTTGAGAGGAAGGGTTTTTTCTCCAACCAGCCATTTTTCATGAAAGTTCATAGGGAGTGGAGCGAGGAAAGCAGCTGGATGAAAAAGAGCTGGAAAGTTTATAATTACTACTAAGGATCCTCTCCTTCCCTGTCTAACCACATCTCTTTGAATGGGAGTAGCAACTGTGGGAACTACTGGAAGTGGAACAGAGGGATGTGTCTCTCACAGTTTTAGCAATATGATCCAAAGTTATCATTCCCTAATTGCAAATGGATCTGATATTTATAATTTTTAAGCTTCATTTTATTGCTTTTCATTTAGGTCCCTGAATCCATTTAGCAAGTTTTCATTAATTTTCAGAGTTCCCCACAGTCAATAATTAAAAAGCATTATATCCATGTAATAGACAGAAGTGTACTTTAACACTACTAGGGAGGCTTAACAAGGCTACTTAACAGGACTATTTATAAGCCTTAGCAAGAGCAAATATTTTATTTAACAACTTTCCGAGAACACCGCCGGATAAACTTCTTGATTTAAACGCATCTTGCCACTTGCACCTTTGTGCTTGAGGGGAATCTATTATTCCAGCAAGATGATGGAAGTTGTGACCAGGTTTATATGTTTGCCAGGATCAGTATTTCTTTAAGTTTCTAGAAATAAAATCTGGTTTCTTGCACTGGAATTGGATAAAATAAATGTCAATTAAGAGAATGTATGAGAAGAAGCTGCTCTGGCCCTTCCCGTAACAGTTGCAATACCATGTTACACAACTTTTATGTAACTCCTGGCTGTAGTTTCTAATAAAAATTATCCTTCAAGCTTTACTTTAATTTTATAAGCTGTGCATATGTACAGTACAGAGTGTACTTTTATTCATATGCCAAAGATCTGCGGCCAAATCATCTACAATCAGCATAAGACTATTTTAATAATTTAAGCCCTTAATCTTCTATATTAGTTTCTCTTGCAGACACTCTCTTTGTGTCACTGACTTTGTAGTTGTCTGGGAATTGCTATACACGCAATCTGCTTTCAACATAAAAATGCTATTTCTTTGTAAAAATACTTATTTATGTATTCCTATAGTTATAGACTGATGGAAAGAATTATAGTAAATTTGCCATTTTTAAGAGAAAATGTGTAATTTCTCTGTTATCCTGCTTGTGTTTTTTGAAATTAGGGTGGAGATAAGGAGCATTATTACAATAAAAGATTTTACGTCATTAAGATTTACCAATTTAATCAGGTATATACAGTCTACTTTATCCAGGTTATCAGATCTCTTGCCGATGATCTGTTACTTTTCACTAAGCAACGTGGGAGCTTGGAGGACTGAGACACTTTCAGATCTGCGTGTGTCTTTGACAGGCTGAAAGAGAAGGACGTTCACTGCAACTCCCAACTGAAACCTCAGTGAGGTTTTTTCCTCTTAGCTTGCAGCCTGTATGTCTCCTCCCATTACATCCTACATAAACTAGGGCTTTCTGGTAGGATACATAAGTTATTAGGGAAATAAATTTAAAACAGTTTGAAAAATACCTGTTGAGGATCCTTGAACAATTAAATATGGAAGAACATTTCAAAGGTATTTGACATTTTGTATGCTACCTATGTTGATTTAATTGATCACTGTCATTGTGATGTGCAGTTATCATTTGAATTATTCTTCACTGTAACTTTGTTTTCTTTTACTGCAGGTTTAAGATTTTTAAGAGCCCTTAGACTGATACAGTTTTCAGAAATCTTGCAGTTTCTGAATATACTTAAAACAAGGTAAGACTTTTTTTACATTCTGATTTAGTTGCATTGGTGACAGAATGTAAATGGCTTAGGTTTGGGGCCCTAGTAATATATGATTTTCTTTTCTGGAAAAAACCCCCACTTGTTATCTGTTCTTTAAACCTTTTTCTGCTGTTAAATGATTGGTCAGTGATAGCATCTCTTGCAATGTGACCAGTAGATTTTAATTGATATGTTGTTACATTTGATATATTGAACAAGGTTATGTGTTGATAAATTAAAAGCAGAATGAATTATACATTTGCACTGATTAAACATTGCTTCTTTCCATATAGTCAGTCCATGTTCTACTGTCTTGAAAAAAACTGAAATCCAAATTCATTCAACAGAATACAGTTTAAAAGTATTATAAGAAATTAGTATTGTGGCTCTTCCAGTTTTTTTGAACTGAGCATCCTTTATCACAACAAAAACGTATTAAAAATTACACTGAGCTATCTTTATATTGTGTTCATTTTCCTTAGTATTTCTTCCATATAATAATTAAAGTACTCCAATTAATCTTCTGGCTTACCGGTTCTTTGGCCTATTAATACATGAAAGTTGTGCAGGAAAAGCACAGTTTTGGACAAAAGATCATTTTGAAGGAAATAAAAAGAAACCTTCCCATGCCATGCAGTTGAAGACATTGTTTTTCATCATCTCTAAAATACTCCAGGGGAAATACTGAACCCAGCTTTTGATAATTACTGTAAATTCAGTTCCATTTTGAAGACCTCTCCTATCTGCACCAGTTGCTGTAGATGTATGAGGGTTTTATATGCAGATTTTGTAGCAATGGAAAAATAGGTACAGAAATTTGTACACACTCACAGTAAACAGCTGTTTTGTCAACCTTTAACCTTGAAATTATTGTCTCTGCTGTAAAACTCTCACACTGTCTGTCTTTAGTTGTGTTACTGGAAGGAAGCCAGTTCTTTTCAAACAAAGACATCAAAGAATGTGCAGTGAAGTCCCGCAGCTCAGAATGTTCAGTCTGGTAAAGGAGAATAACATTTAACATGCAGAGCAACCTTGCCATAAGAAATGGCAGTCAGTGAAGAAGCCCCATAAACTGAAAGGATTTTGGATAAAAGCTAATGGCCCCTTCAGTAATGGGGGATTTGTGAAATTCCAGAACCATAAGTGTGCATTAATCACGTTCAAGGTACTCAGAGCTAGTTTATTTGAAAATTGACCCGTTCATTGAAATAGACTTTCTCTGGTGCAGAATTTACTCTTATATTAGATATCATCATCTCTGTGATTCTTTATATGACTGGCAAAGTATCTGTAAACCTCAAATGTTGATTATTGAAAGCATGTAAAGCAAAACTTTCTTTTATGACTGTTTCACTTTAGTCAGTTAATTCATTTTTAGCAGTTCATCACTATCATCATTTATTTAACTGAAAAATTGTCACTGCCTCAAAACAGTTTTTAATGTCTCTCCCTGTTCCTGGTAGTGCAACAGAAAGTCATGTGTGCTCTCTTTTTTGTCTTACTTAATAACCTGAAATGAACTAAATGATTTGGAATGTCACTAAAGTTCACACAACTTTTTTTTTTTTTTTTTAGTGGATGTGTCGAATTAAAACAAATTAACAGAATGCAATTTGGTTTAGAAGAGTTTTTAGTTACACCTGACATAAATTTAATTGTGTGAGTGCTTTGAGGTTTTTAAAATGTCTTGTATGAGTTTAGCTTTTAGAAAGGAAAAAGCTAGAAAATTCCTGTATTACTTCTACTGCTACCTTCAATGAGAAACTTTTGTATTTTCAGTGTGTTTTGAAGTACCATCAGAACTGCAGTTCATGTGCTGCACACACATTTTCTATTACAGTATCAAAATACTGTTTGATTGAGAGCTTCTGGTTCTGAATTATTTAGCTTCCTAAAAAGAAAGCGTGCTGAGCCCTTGTGATTAATGGAGAATCTTCAGAAATTTTGTACGAGTTAGGGATGTTAAACAAGTAGTCTCAACAAATCTCATGTTATTTAAATAAAATTTAATCCTAAACTAATGCAGTGATTTTTTATTATTTAAATAAAATTTAATTCTAAACTAATGCAGTGATTTCAATTACATACCGTGGCCTTAAACCTTTATTATTACTTTAAAGTCTTACAGTGTATTGTATGCTTTTGCCCAGCTACCGCAACATTATTTTTTCTCAGGGATAGTTAAAAATCTTCTAGAATTAAGATTTTTTAGCATTTTTTTGCAGTCCATTTTCAAGGTTTTATTGAAATTTTCAACATTTTAGGTTTTTTGTGAACATAAAGATGAAAAATCAATGACAGAACTTGAGTTGTTCAATTGGGATAGCAAATTCAGCATATCATTACTAGCTTTGAAATTATAGTAGGGGAAGTACTTCTTATTACTTAAAAATTCAGCAAAAGATAAGAGTTCTCTGTTTGAGGTGATATGTATTTATATGCAAAAGGAATGGAACTAACTAGACCTAGGCATTTCAGTGCATTTAGCATTAATAACACATAACTGCAGACAAGATGAGAAACTGATAGGATATAATGGGCACTGCTGTGTTTTTTAATATTGAGTGCAATTGCAGAAGACATTTTCTCCTCCTTTTCCTCTTTTCTCCAGTAAAGAAAAACATTTACTCTAACCTATAAATTAAAATTACTCCTGGAATTAGTGACTGAGGATTACAGGGACATATATTATTTATGCAGGGAGCAGAAGGACCATTCCAAAAAGTGGAATCCAGTGAAAGAAGCTGCACAGTGCAACAGTAGAGGCAGTAAGGAGACTAGCAAAGTGTTAGGTAATTATTAGAGTATCTGGAAAAAAATACATTTGAAAAGATCCTGTAAGACAAAGCAAAATTTTACAGTGGCGCTTTAAAAGACTGTGCCCTGCCAAGGACCCATTTGTTTCCCTAATTTGAAATTAAATGTATTTAACTCAAGATTTTTTGTTCCCATGTTTTATAAAATTGAATTCTGCTGTTTTCAGTTGAAAATTTTCTCTCCTTCATTGTTTTCTAATATTTTTCAAAAAAACTGCGGGGGCTTAGGCAGGGCTCCCAGTAAGGGATTTTGCACAGATGTTAGAAAGAGCTTAAAGAGGGGGAAAACGTTTATGACTAATCCTTCATCTATATTTAGACTCTGGCAGAAACACAGGGAGTATTTTATAGAGGACAGACAAGATACAGTGTTTAATAAATCTGCAAAAATAAAATGTACCAAACAAGTAATGTAAATAGTTACTATTAATGGATATTGCAGTAATATGAGGAGACCAACAGACGCATTATTTTATCAGGAACATCTTGTGTTCTCAGTTTAGGTGGAGGATGATATTTGGCCTTTCATTAGGGAGCTTTCCATCAGCATCACTCCTATGATTTTGTTTAATCTAGGAACCCATTGGTTAGGGTCCTGTGCTATAACTGAATGTTACCACAAAAAAAAAATAGGGACTTTAATCAACCATCATTTAAGAAAGAGAGAAATAGGGAATATATGTTGATGTTGATGAACACTCATGACAAGACTGCTGGTATATTATTTTTGAATACAGTATTCATTTCAACATCTGTCATATTACCAGTCGTATTCTTTTCCTTGTACTTCCAGGTGTCTACTAACTGTAACTCTTAAAAATATTCTTAATGGAGCTAGTCTGGTTAATTTTCCAGGTTCTTTTCCCCATTTTTTTCCAAAAAGAATGCATTTTTATTGTCCTTAAAGTAGTTAGAAACATTAATTAATTCTACTACAAAACTACTACTGCTAAAACTGATAGTGAATTTTTTCCAAATTTTTATATTTTTGAATGTATTGCTTTAAGGATAATGGTGGTTCTTTTTTTGAGGTGTTATACCTCCTTATAAATATTTTCAAAACCATGAATGGGTAAGATTGTCTAGACACAGTCATACCTGGACTCCAGTTCCTTGGGTTTTTGTTGAATACCCTTCTTAGGACAGTGACTTTTGTGAGAAGAGAGGGAGCAGGTTTTATTTGTATTTCTTCCACAAGATTGTAAGTATGGTGTTTTCCTGCTGAACTGAATGAGGTCCTTGCTTCAAAATCACTTCTGGCTACAATAGGGAAAATACTACTCTGTGACTAAAAAGTATTTAAAGTATTTGCAGAGTTTGATTGGTAGGTTTAAATTACATTTTTTCCCCTTTTTTTTTTTTTTTGAGAAAAATGTGAATGTGAAATATGAAATACTCTAGTTTCATGTGAATTTTCCATAAAGAGGTCCATAGGAGTTCATGCAAGCAGAATAATAAGAAAAATACTTAGGACTTTACACAGGAACTGTAAAATACCTTAGTTCTTTAATTTGGGAATCATAATTTTATCATGTATTTTTTTATGTATTTACATGTAAATAATTCTGAGTGTACAGCAGTGAAAAATGGAGACATGAGTGTATTGAGAGGCAAGCAAATTATCTGTGAAGAAGCATTATTTATTTCTATTAGTTTGTTTATGACTAATGATGTAGCTAAGGTTTCTGTTCGTTTTTCTGCTCTCATTGGAACTTAATTTTCAAGCTATCTAAATTATAAAAATGTGAACTCTCCAAAGGAAAAATAATATATATTATACATAAACTTTTAGATAAATTTTTTAGGGAGTCTGTTTCTTTTGGGAAATAATCATCAGGTTTGTGAGTCTAAAGTATGCAGTTGTATACACGTACCTATAAAAAATGTGTGACAAATTCTAGTCTAAGTTCCTGTTTGTTTGTTTATTTCCAGTAATTCCATCAAGCTAGTGAATCTGTGCTCTATATTTATCAGCACGTGGCTGACAGCAGCTGGGTTCATACATTTGGTGAGTACATTTGAAAACACTTCACTGACTCTTTCTGATGGACCACGGGCTCTCTGAGCTGCTTTACTCCTGACGCTGCCTTGCTCTCGATAGTGCCATACCACACCGATAGAGTGCAACAAAGAGGCATCCCAGCTTCCCCAAGTTTAAGCTTGTTCTCATCTCTTGAGGAGGTGGTGGCAGTGAGTTCAGACATCCTGACCCCAGTGGGGATGGGACTGGCGCGGGTGAGCAGCAGGTGGCGGTGCTCGCCAGGGAACTCCCTCAGTGATGCTGCTGCCAGGCTGGAGCAGTTTCATTGACTCCACTTGGCGTAAGCCGCATGCAGCTATGTAAGATTGAATTCAAATTCCTTCTTTTCTTGCTATATCAGTCATTTAATGTTCACTCTTATAAAGATGCACAGAGATTTTGAATGTTTTAATTTATGATATATTCCTCATTCACATAGAACCATACTTTTACACTCATCTGGGTAAATATAGCACTTCTATCATAGAAGCAATAGCTTTTTCTATTTTTGAACAAACAAAACACCCCTTAAATATTACATCAAGACCAAGGGAATACTGTTTTCTAGGATTTGGATTTTTTTTCCTCTTTGTTTTTCAACAAAAGCTTTTTGGTTCTACTTAGGAATACTCAAACTTCAGCTTTTTACTGTAGAACAAATTTTTGATAGCAGACTCCTTTCCCACTGACAAATCTATAATTTTGTCTCAACAGTGGCTGGCTTTTTGGAGAAGTAGTAGTGTACTACTAAAGGTGCCAGTAATGCCTTCAATAGCTACCTAATCTTTTAAAACAAAAACATTGAGGATTATAATTGCATTACAAGTAAGATTTACCCTGAAAATATTCTGAACACATTTTTATTAAATGAACTTACCTAAGTACATGAGTAATTTATATTATTTAGTGGTGCATAGAAAAGATACTTTCTATAAATGATCTGAGTAGCAAGGCTTTATATATCGGCAAAAAAACTGTAGTGTGCTCTGTTTGGGACGGGGTCAGGTTCTGTATTTGATCAAAATAAATCACAGGAAAGGATTCAGAGTTCATAATTATATGCCAGGTTAAATATCTGTACACAAACGTGCACATGCATATATGGGTGGAGTTAATTTGGGGTTAATCATAATGAATATAATTCATTATATGTTTTCTTGTACATTGTAGGTGGAGAACTCAGGGGATCCGTGGGAAAATTTTCAAAATAATCAACCGCTAACATATTGGGAATGTGTTTATTTACTGATGGTTACTATGTCCACTGTTGGCTATGGAGATGTTTATGCAAAAACAACCCTTGGTCGCCTTTTCATGGTCTTCTTCATCCTTGGGGGATTGGTAAAAACCCTTTATATTCCTCTTAATACTACAGTTACCTTAAAACTTGATCCTGTATATCTCAATGTTGTGATTAAGGAAACAATAATAACTGGATTAGTAAATTAAAATGAATTATAAAACTTTAAAATTTGTTTAGTATGCATTTTTTCTGTAGATAAATATTTTGGCAGAGCTTTTCAAATTCGTCCAGAATTAGAATTTTTCTAATACATTTGAATGAGTAATGCATATGAATACATGAAGTGCCTTAATATTTTGACCTATAATGTTATTTGTAGTCCCCTACTTCTTAGTGACTGACTGTAGTGCGTTTTTGGAGGTTGCTATTGATATTTAAAGGCACTTTGCGGTTTCAGAAGTCCTACCCATCCTTCTGTGTTCCTTCCCAGAATTCCAACAAACACTGTGGCTTTGGACTGCCTTAAAGAGCAGCTTGCCTGATCCAGATGATGGCAAACCACGTTCTCTTTAATTTCAAACTTCCTTTCTGTCATGTAGTACAATTTTAGCTCACAATTTATCACATGACCATAACCAGT
The DNA here is from genome assembly GCF_017639235.1 of Corvus kubaryi. Lineage (NCBI taxonomy): Eukaryota > Metazoa > Chordata > Aves > Passeriformes > Corvidae > Corvus > Corvus kubaryi. The sequence goes on from NW_024580672.1 coordinate 1,576,913, forward strand.
ATCCTTTTATATCAGCGATTTCTTGTGTTCTTTGTCCTGTATGTAAACAGCACACAAGTTACTATTTATCTTGTCAACTTCTCCATTGTTTGTCAGTGTTAGTAATATTATTACACCTGTTGCAATGTTCTCTAAACCAGTAAAGTTTATTTTAGTATTTACACTGTGCAAGGTAAATGCTTTATGGATAACTTGTAATGTGTATCGTGCACGTACACACATATGTATGTTGTTACTTTATCCTCATCTACTGATTCCACATCTACATACATCTCACAGAGGTGATATGTATATAGCCAGTGTTATGAATGCCATATATGAGACACACACAGATATGTATTACATATATGCATTCCCATCTCTGCTCATTGACATGTGAAGATCATGTCAAATGGCAGTAGCTCTTCGAAGTATCCAGCCACAAGGAAGATGTTTGTTGGACAAAACATGGCAGAAAAATTTTTATTTTCTCCTCAAACCCTTTTTTCTATCACATGTTATTCCAATCCTTCTAAACCCAAAAACTTTTGGGAAAGTTTTTTTAGGGGGTGGGGGGTGTGATTTTTTTTTTGTTTCTTGATGTGGAAATAACCCCTGATTTCATCTTGTTTTTGTCTTCTTTTAAATTCTTACAATGGGGGTAAGAGTCTGTATTTTGAAATAGAAATGTAACATACTTGGCTTTCTTTTTTTGCAGTGGGGCTTAAAAAGGTTTTTTCCCCCTCCCCTTTTCCAGAAGAAATAGACCTAACTGTTTTTTGTGATTAGATACCAGTTTGAAGTAATTTTGTTCTTGTTTTGTTTTATGTGTCCATTTTTCCTCTTTTAGCCATTTTCTTTATAAGGTGTGCACCTTTTCCAAGACAAACTTTTATATTGAGCCCTCTTGTTTTGTTTGATAAGAACTTTTACATTTTTTTTTTTAAATTTCTTTTTAAACAACTGCATAGATCTAATTCTTTTTCATTTTCAGATCTTAAAAATATATATTTTCTGAAAATATTCATCATCCCCCTTTCTTTGGCCTCTCTTTTTAGTCTTTTCTTCTGTCTCCTATCTTCTTCTTAGGCCATGTTTGCCAGCTACGTCCCTGAAATCATAGAGTTAATAGGAAACCGCAAGAAATATGGTGGTTCCTATAGTGCGGTTAGTGGAAGAAAGTAAGTATCCCAAGAGGCTCTGCTGCCTCTGCTGCAGTAGAACACTCTCTGCATGCCATTTTCTTTTTTTTTTTTGTGTTTTTGTTTCATGCATGTAGGCAATGTTTGCTCGCTACGTGCCAGAAATTGCTGCTCTCATCCTTAATCGGAAGAAATACGGCGGAACTTTTAACTCAACCCGAGGCAGAAAGTAAGTCCAAAAAGACCAGGTGTGGTTGTGGGACTCTAAAGAGCCCCTGAAGGTGGTAATAGCTGACACACAGCTTACAAGGCTGTGTTTTTTGACATCAGATGTTACCACTGGAGAGTTGTCACACTATAATTAGAGACCTGGGCTGTGCTATGGTACAAGTCACAACATTTTGTTCCTACTTCAAGAGAACCTGGATACCACTAAGACTACGCTGACAGATCTTGTGAAAAGTGCTGCTATTAAATATGCAGTTGACAAGTCACCCTTTTTGCAGAAGTTACTTCACCGTTTTGGGCATCAGAATATCATGTGGTTTATCTCTTAAATAAGTGACAACGATAATTCACATGATTTTCAGACAACTCAGTTCTTCAGAAAACTTTGTTTTACTGGATGCAAAATAGGAGATATATTTTGACCACTTTGTTCTGTTGGACTGACTGTGCAAGAAGTCTAATAGCCCTCAATAGTTTCTCAATGTTCAACCAGCAGATTCAGACATCATATACTTCTTTTGACTTCCTGTGGATATTGCAAACTCCCATGATTTTAGGATCTATGACCAGGGATTTTAAAGCAGTTCTCTTCCCTATGCTACATTATACTTATCTGAAGAAGGGCAGGCAGTAGGCTTAATATCAATATAGTATGGTAAAAAACCAAACCCATAAAACCCACTATTTTTACCTGGTGGCAAAGGTTAAATTTTATTGGACCACATAAACTCATTACATTTCTGTTGAAAGCCTGCTTGTTTTCTTGGCCAAGTTAAAACTAGCTCTCTCCGGCATTCCCAGCAGCTGGACCTGCTGGGATATAGCCTTTACTGAACTAGATGTCCTTGGCGATACAGTGTGATACAGCACAGTATCACCTTTAGTGTTGCTATCCTTCATTTCATTACATATCATTGTCACATCCACTGGTAGAGGTATATTTACCCTGAAAGTCTAGTCATAAAGAGGGTCCTTTTCATATGATATAAATAAAGTACTGCAAGAAATTTATCTAATGAATTGTCCCTCTTCTTACTTTAAGTAAGAAATCATCACCCGTGCAACATTTTGTTGAAGTGCATCATGGTTTTATCAAGTTATTTCTCCTCTCTGTGTAGCAGAAAGACTGTAAATGTCCCACAGAGCTAATTCTAGAGTACTGTTTTGTATCACTGTGTAGAAAAATCAAAGTTTTAAAATTAGATATAGCTTATGCTATTTTCTGTTCAATAATACTCAAAAAATTAGATAGTGAACTTCAATACATGCATTTATTGAGATACCTTCAAATGTCTAAGGTAAACTGCAAACAAGGATGTTGGAAACTTGAATCACTTACCTAGACAAACTCAATGCCTTGATTTATTTCTGAGAATGAGTAGTATTGTTAATTTCCTGAAATGTTTATTTGTGACAGAGGCCAGGACTCCATTTCATGTTTATATTCATAGTTAGTTTATCAAAGAGAATTTTTTCAAATACACATGTACCTCTGTTTTCAAAGCTCCAGAGGAGTTATAGCGAAGGGAAATACGGTTAAAACCTGTTTTACACACAGAGTTTGTCTGTCCCCTTCTACATTGTCACTAGTACCCAGCATTGCTCAGATGTCTCTAAATTTGGACCTGATCTTCAGTCAGAACCCCACATCCTGAAAAGCTCAACTCCAGATTACAGTCTTCTGCTAGCTTTGGGGCGTGCTTAATTTTATTTTTTCACCTTTTGTTTTTGTCTTTCTTTATATGCATTGCACTGTTTGTTTTTATTTCACTATGTCGTCAGTGCTTTCTCTGCTGATCTCTACTGCTCATATAATTTGTTGCTTGAAACTCAGCTCTGTCATCAGCATACAAACTGTTCAATTTACTTTATGCATTATTTTCTGGTTCAATTATTAATTATGAAGTAGTTTAAAGATGTCCTTTGCTCATGTGGGTCTTTCATCAGAGAATCTAAGCTTGGGAACTGCATGGTAAAAAGCCATTAGCACCCCTTGTTTGATGTTGCTTTTACAGTCAGTAGAACAAGATTGATGAAATGTTATGTTTGGCCAAAACTGAAGTTTTCATTTCGAATTCACTGTTGAGAGAATGGATTGTCAGAACCAATAAGTTTTCCTTTGCTTGGGATATGGGCATGTGGTAGTAATTAGCAGTATAAGGTCTTTAGTTGAACAACCAAGCATAGATTCTGGCAGCAAAAATAATGGCAAACTACAGTTGTTCTATTTCTAACTTCAGAAAGTTTCCAGATAAAATTAAATACATTTCCAGTATGAAAACAGCTGAATTTTGGTGAAAGATGTACTTTCAGCCCTTAAAATAGCAAATGTATGTACTTCTTAAGTTTCTACAAAATAGATAAATACGTGGGATCTGCTTTGTAGCATTTATATAAGTTTATACATTGTCATGGTTTAACCCCAGCTGGCAACCAAGCCAGGAAACAGCGCGATGTTGCCTCCTAAACTGTGTGTGTGTAATAACATGATTATTAAACATTTAGGTCAGAAATTAAAACCAGTATATGATTATGTATGTTTTGAGTTTTGCACTGAGTGACATAATACTATGGAGAGGCTTGCTACAGAATTGTAACTATAAAGGAGCTGGAATGTATGCATAGGAATTATTGATACAAACTTCAGTTACTAAAGAAGAGAAATAACAAACACAGCAACAAGTTTGATCTTACACTTCGTTTTGCTTTTCAGCCAATAAAGTCCCCAGAAGATCATAAACTATATAGGATTCATTTTGCATAATACAGAACCCTGTTTTTGTCTTTGATGAGATGCATACCTTGGAAAGAAAAGTAGTTTGTAGATGGTATGGAGTTATCACTGGTTAAACGTACTAGATACTAGGTTCATTTTGTTATGAAAGTCTACAGGGAATTTTTTAGATTTTAAATTAAATTTTAATTCCTGCTTTGTAGTATGATTGTAAAGAGACTTCTCAGGAAACAGGAATTTCTTTATAGTCTTTGATTGAAGTTTTATCTTCAGCTGTTAAATAAACAGCAGTACTTACTGCTACATATATACCAAAATGCATACCAGTATATCTCAGTTACAAAATGTAACTGAGGCCAAACAGATGCATTTAATGATGAGCAATGAATTTGGCACAATTCCAGTCTGGAACAAAAAAACAACTAACCAACCAAAAAACCCCCAACAAATAAACAACACCCTCCCCACCCCAAATAAAAAAAGGAACCCCAAACAAACATTAAAAAAAAAAAAAAAAAAAAGAGAAGTTACCAAACAAGGTAGCAGTTGTTGTCTTCAATTACAGATTTATAAGCAATAAGAGCTTCTCTGTAGATAAGGATATTACTGCTAGACAGCTGCTTTTCTACTGGTTGCACTTATCAGAAGATGCTGTGGTGTTTTTACTCTGTGCCCTGATACACCAGAATCAGATGGTCAGTAGACAACCAAAACTGGCCCTCTCACTTTAGTTGTACTCAGAACAGAAAACTGCTTCTTGCCACAGGCATTACTAAATACAAATGATACAGAGAAAACCAGACTATAGTTACAAAGACAGAAAATAGTTGATATTAAATATCAGTATCAATTATATATATCAAACTAAATTGTAGCTGGGAACTCAGACATGAGAAGCAATGAGACCTTAAAAAAATTATCATACAACTAAGGGATATGTTAGAATAATAGTGGTGTGTCTTCCACTGTTTTCCACATCGAGTCCTACACAGCTTTTCTGTTTTCCCAGATGAGCAATTCAGTCACTACTGTTTTTTCTTCCAGTGCATTTCCCTGGACAAATTCTAAAGTACATGACGTTACACTTTGGGAAATACTTTATGCAAAGCAGCTATTGAACATAATATTCTTTACAATGAAAGATTCTTTACAATTATTACAAATATTTCTTCTTAGCCATTTTTCTTAATAATTATGAGACCAGCAAGTACTTCCTTACACCCTGTCTAAATTTAGCTCTTTTCTTTTTAAAGGTTTTAATTTGACTTTGTTTAGGCTTTTTCTCTAAACTATTTGTAGAATTTATGAGTTAGTGTTCAAGGGATCATTTTAAAGTGATGTTTCTAAAGTGAAGTACCATAAAAGGATGAAAAGGTATCTGCCACTCTGTCACCATAGCTGGTTTTAGAATAGAGCATTAAGCCTGCAGGTTTGTTCATGCATTCGTACCTCTGGAAGGCCAGAAGGTACACTAATCACTTTGCATGAATTTCTGAAGTGCTGTAATTACCTGCATTTTTGTAATGTTCAGGCTTTAATTCTTTTGAGACAAGGCTTTTCTTCAAGAAAGTCTTGGGTTTGAATAAGTAGATGCTATAGCCCTATTTTTGTGATAATTTGGAACTTACACATTTGGTTCCAGTCAAAATAGGAATTACAAGATCATCTGTGTTATTTTAAAGGAAAAAAAAAATCAAGTTTATTTTGCTTATGTTTTAATATTATTCATGTTACTGAGTGTGGAATGTGATGTGGTTAAAGATCCAGATATGTTTTATCTCTTCTAATTCATAATTAAAATTTTATTTTGTATTTACTAATTTACTTTTGCATCAAGATTGTTCTTGTTCCATTTCTGTATTTGTGTGTGCATACGATCAGACTGGATTCTAATTCTGTGAAATATTTTCCAGTGGAAGATATTAACTTACTGTAGATCAGCATGCACAAAGCTGTAGAAAGCATATGGAAAGAACATTTGTAAACTAATGAACTCAGCCTGGATAACTTACTGATTTTTTTCAGTCTTTACATTGAATTAATGACTTCTAATTCCATGGACTAAATTATTTTTGTCTTTTTTGTGCAAAACTATTATCAAATCCAATGCAAACTCTTTATGGGGGCAGAAGGCAGAACACAGCTTTCCATGAATAGGTATGGCAGAGAGCCTGCTTGAGCAGGGAGGTCGGATCAGATGAGCCACTGTGGTCCCTTCCAATCAGCCCCATTCTGTGATTCTGGCCATGTCTGTATAAACTGCTTGCTTTGTCACAATAGTACGTGTTTATGTTGGTCTTCATTACAGATTCAAAAGATTTAAAAATAAATAATCCAGAGGCATTACTATATTTAATATGTAAGATTAAAAATGCATTTGAATGAAATCACAGTTCTTTACTGTATAAGGTATTAGAACCTCTTGTTTTTCTTCTCTCATGATCTGCTCTGCTTCCCAGAGATTTCTTCAGATTTCTTAAATTTACAAGCCATAAATTATCAAATCATCAACATATCAACAGGAATAATCATCTGTTAGAAATTCCTTCCAGAAGGAAACATCGGATTCAATAACTAAACTTCACAGAGGAAAGTAAAAACTGTAGACAGATAGATATGGTAAACAGAAAGACAAACAGATAATTTAAGTTGACAGGCCATATTGGACTCATTAAAACATTTGAATTTCATTACAAATTAGAAAAAAAAAAGAGGAAAGTTAAGTCTTAACCAAAGAAAAGGTCCATTTGCTGCAGTAATGAGAGGCATAGCTCCAAAGAAAGTGACATTAAATTATTATATTAAATAATTTGATGCAATGTGTAAGATATTATTTTTTCAGTGGGATGAGAATGTAATAAGAGAATGTGACATGGATTACATTATGATCCCAGGGGTGTCTCTTTTTCCCATCTGCTAGCCATTCTTCTAATCCCACTTTTTCAAATGAAGTTTTGCTTAGTGATAAAGAAAATCTGACGAGTGTTAAATAAACTGACAGAAGAAATAGGACAAACTTTTTTTATATTTTGTGTGCATATTAAACTATATGCATTCTTTTGAAAGTAAGAAAGGGAACGTGGAAAGTGACATATAAGAACATTACGACTTAAAAATGTGTATTTGAGGTCTCATACCATGTTTTATTCCTACGATAATAGTGCTTATTTTCTATTTCTAATTGAAGTTGTAAAAGTTCCTTTTCTTTGCTTAAACTTTAAAAAAACCCTTTTGGATTTGGCATCACATAGCAGTAGTTGCTGCTCAAATTTTGACCCAAGAAAGACTGAATCTGATTTATAAATCTGCTGATCTACCATATTCTACAAACTGTACAGTCCAAGGTATTCCAGGCTGTGTAATGTGAGATGGCAGAAGTGATTAATTGATCAGCGAGTTTTAGAGATGTTTTGCTTTCACTTGGGTTCTGTTGCAGAAAATTAGTCATGACATTTTGGGATGATTTCTGTGGAAAAAAATGCATTGGCTCTGCTCATGGATGAAGTGCTCAAAAATCTGAAGATCCTTTCCTAACTTCTGCATTGCTTACAAAGGATTTAATTATTTTTTGACTCATTGAACGCTTAAAAAACACTTAAGGTGATTTGGAAATTAGTAATAATGGAAGAAAGCTATGTATTTAACAGAAAACACTTCCAGCTGATTTCAAAAGTAGTAACTTTCAAAAGTAATTTTTTGTGTGTATGCTATCTGCCACATGAAAGGTTACAAAAATGAAGTCCAGGGTTTGGAGGGATTAGAACAGTAGATTAAGGTCTGTTTGCAACTCAGATGCTAATGCTGGAGGTGTAGATTACTCCAGCATTTTACTGTAAGCTTTCTAGTATGGACTCCTTGTGCATGCTATTCAACAGTTTTTACTTCTCTTTGTAGTAAACTATTCACTTTTGTCTTCTGGTGATAAACCTGTTGTGGTATTTTTCATGAAAGCAGAAATACTTTAAATAATATTGCCATTCAGACTGAGTGTAAGGATGAATATTCATCCTTGAAGCTACAGTGGAAACCTCTTAACTAATCCAGACCCTGGATGAGGTAAATCACTGTGCTTTCATCTTATCATTGCAGTTTAGGCGGTATGCATCAAACAAAGAATATTAACTTTTAACTTGGTTTATAGAGAAACATTGCACAATTCCTTAGATCATGATCATAAAAATGTAAGATAAACTCATTTAGCTGTAGCTGAGCAAAGTTTAACTAAACATAGCAGCCCCAAGTGAATCATGTATGATAGCATGCCATGCAAACAGACTTGGATGAAAGCTCTAATGTGCAGTTTAAACAAAGAAGTGTGCTATTTATCCTGGATTAAAGGGGCTGAAATGCACTCTTGTATTGGTCACAAAGTGACCAAAGTGACTTAATATTTGCATCAGAGTAACTTTTAAATGCCTGACATTAACAATTTCCTATTTGTGTTAATCTGATGTAGGATCCGGTGGGGTTCCACTGATCTGTACTGTACACTATATACTGAAGGGAGCTTTTTGAGTGCTTCCTGGTATTACCTAGTCCCTTTTTCTTTACTCATGATTTAAGAGAGAATCCAAAGGCATGGAACCTGGTGGAAAAAACATATATTTCCTGTCAGAATTAATCAGCAGCTGCATGAGTACACTCTGCTTCCTAAATAGTTGACAGCTGAAGCTATCAAGTCCAATCTACAGAAATTAATGGTACCTGAGATATGTTATCACATACTGCAATTACCTCTCCTGTGACAGTACAGTCAAATGTTTATATACTTTTGATGTTGATACATATTTGAAAGTCAGTGCTTGGCTTCTTAGTAACTGCAACACTTTTGAGATCTTTTAATCCTTCAGGAATAAGGAACATAATAAAAATCTACTTCTGAACAAACAGTTGTAGGAGAAAAAATGTTAAACTTTCTTGACAGTCAATTTGCTAATATCCTTTAATATTTTCGGATTGTCTCCTTTCTACTAAAAGACTTATGGAGTCTGATGGGAGAATCAGATTGAGAAATTAGCTTACAGTTTAATTATTTTTTTTTACAATTATCGTTCTTGATTTCAGAGTATTTTATACTCTCTCCTCACAGATATGAATGACTAATGCAAAAAGTTGCATAAATATCACTTCTTAATTTCCTCCTTGCTGGAATTATTTTTTAAAAACCAACCTGCTGTGTCTTTTTTGTTCCAGAAGAGTCCATTATAAATGCCTCATTCTCAGCCTTAGCTTTTGTCATATATGCAATACATAGGCAAGGTTTTTTTATGGTTATAATTTTATAACACATTATTCTGGCTAACTGTACACCATGGCTACATAAGAGATCCTTAGAGGACCATCATCCTTGGGTTCAAGTCTTCTGTGAAAAAGAAAGGGAAACACTTCAAATTGTGGCTGCACTGCACTTACTAACCTTAACAGTGTTCATCTGAGAGGGGAGTTTACATTGAAATAAGAGAAAGACACAGAAGCACACACATGAAGTTTTGAGCTGAATGACCAGAATCCTGAGTAATGTTTGATAAATCATGAAAAGCACAAGCATCTAGAAATGTATTGTAAAGTGGTATGTTTGAGAATGCATAGCACTAGTAGATAAAGCAGACCATATATACAGTCTCTGTTGACATTTATTGACTTTTTTAATAAGAAAATATGACTGACATTCATCATTTTTTGAGCAAAACCTGTTAGACGGTAAAAGCTGCAGCCGGCGACTGGTATATGAAGAGTTTAGATGGTCAGTAGATTAAGGAATGATCAGAATGCTAAGCAGAAATACCATGAAAAGATCTGAGCATATGTATTTGATAAAAATATCATGATTTTATAGAGGCATCTAGATCAATATGCACCACACTTCCTTTAGTTACTTGACAAGTTGAACGCCAAATATTCAGCTGACTACTGGACAGAATTTTGTATTTATTATTTTTGATTTATTAGGACAGACTAGTTGGAGCTAGGTTTTTTGGTTTCTTTATACTTGTTCCAATGAAATGGATATTTCTTTCAAAATAAGCAGGCAAAAGATTTGCCGTTTTTATTGTGTCCTCTGAAGGAAGAACCATGCAAAGATCCTTTTTAAAGAATCCCATTCACAGTGGATCTGTTTTCGTTTACAGTGCTATTGACATGGTATGTTCTGAATTACCTCATGTCAGAAATCTGGTTGTTTTAACTTTTGCTCATTTCATTGTTTTCCTTACTGAAACAGTTTGTCTCTGTAGTAGCTTTGGATTTTTTATCACCATTTTTGTTTACTTTGTAAGAAGCTGGAGTACTTTTAGTAAATAGATCATTATGTCAGTATTAGGGTGGAAAAAAATAGGTACTGTGGAGAATTTAAATTATATAGAATCACAGTTGAAATCAACTGTGTGCATCTGTGCCAATTCTTCATATTTGAAATATTTTCATATTTTTTCATATTTCTCAAATTCATTTTGAAGATGCTAAATATATATGGGAGAGGAGGGATTAGTCCATCTTTGTTGATAGACTATGGGTCCTGATAAGCTTTTGATTCTTTGTAAAAGACTTCTTTTTCAGCATCACAATCATGTAATATGGATTCCCACTGGTGTATTAAACCAGTGTCACATCTGGTATGTGTACCAATGATAACTATTACTTAACGAAACCCTCAGTCCTCCTAAATACCTATCAGTAATAAAAATGTCTAAATTCCTAAATCATGGGACTTTCTAGAGTTTGTTTTTAAAGAATTAAAAAACCCCTGAAATAGTAATAATGTATTAGTTTTGAGGTTTTTCATAAAGAAGAGCTTAATGCAGAAGTTAGACATTTCTGTTGACCCAATAAATTTAATTAAATATATTTCTACTAACCAACTCTTCTGCAGAAACCAAAAGATATCCACTGTGTTGGCTTTACTTTAAGTCTCAGCGCATGGAAAAAAATCGGTGCTTATAAAAAGAAAAGTGGTTAGTGAAACAAACAGAGGAAGTTATAAATCTTTAAATTATATACAGGACAGATTGGAACAATATAAGCTCTTCAAGTTTTCTTAAATAATGTACTTAATAACTCTGTATGTGTGAGTAGGAAATCTGTTTTCAATTTCTTTTACTTCTAAGCAAAAATATAAATTATGTTAAAGGAAGGTTTTTTTGGTGGGAGTTTTCAACCAAAAATGAGCGCAAGTATCTTATCAGAAAATATTCTTTGAAAGCCAGGAGGTTTTGTTGCAGTCACTGTTCAGGACATTGCCTTGCACTAAGAAAAGAAGGATGGATTATGTCCAACTCCAAATCAGAGTATAAAATGAAACCACAGTCCAGATGCCTTTTAACACTTCAAAAAAAAATTAGTCCTGATGCCCAAATGCAAGAGTATTTGGCAGCCAAATGTTTTATTGTCACTGGAGTAGATTGTTGTGAGTCCCTCAGTGAGAGTCGTAACAGGAGTGTACCAAAGGCATCTGCTTTTAGAGGAGCTTTTTGTTGCAGATAACCTCTGGAGGTATCTTATAGCATGAATTATGTTGTAATTTTTTGGTACTCTGATAATTTCATCTACAATACAATATTTTGGGTTGCACAGACATATTTTAAAATGTGAACTCTAATTAATGACGGAGAAGAATCCATATTAAGTGAAATCAGCCAGGGAGATAATAAGTTTTCTACACAGGATTGCAGTGTATCAGCAGAGCATTCAGGAAGATACCCAGCTATAGGTAACAGCACTGGATTTGTACAAATGACTTCCCTGCAATCAGGAATTATTTCTGCTATCAGAAGCAAAGCATAAACTATTCAGATGGAAAGTTCAATTTCTTAATTAGTAATAGATGGAGACATTTGAAGAAAATAGTACCCGTTGTTTAAAATCAGTCGTCTTGGAAAATGTGCACAGACAGTATAGGGAATATTAACTGCTATTTATCATTTCTTTGTGAGTTTTTGATGCTAGATGGGTTTACAGTCAGGAAAAGCATTAAATAGCACTAGACAGCAAGAACTTCCCAATATGTTAGTGTAATGTAGTGTACCAAACAGTCTGTTCAGAATTTACATCAAGTAAACTACTAAGGTTTTAAACATCTCTTCAGAATCTGAAGCTTCCTGAGGTTTTCCATTTACATTGCTATTTTATATATAACAATGCAATAAGACGTATCTGTACACCTCTGGCAACTCAGGCAACTTGCCATCAGGGAAACAGGGGAAGAGTCCTTCTGGTGGGGGCAGTGTAGACATGGTTCTCCCCAGTACCCAGCATGCTGCAAACTCTGCCAGGTTGCGAAGCTCCCAGAGGAAACCTCCTAAGGACTCCTTGCCCCAAGGAAAAAGGCTGACCTGATATATTTCATGTCTTGTTTTCTGATACTGTGCTTACTATCTCATAAAACAGGAAAGCTTTAATTCGTGCTTTTGTGTTTTTAAGTGTTTGCAGTTCAAGGGCTCTGTGCTCTATACATTTGCTGCACCTAAAACCTCTGTTGAAAAAAAAAAGCCAAGGTGAAACTTTGAATAGCAAGTTTAGCAATAAACATTCAAAATATTGAGTCCTATGGTAAATACAAACCAGCATGGCCAGAGTCTCCTATAAACTTCTATAAAATGAAACAGTTGAAATTTTAGACTGTTGCTATTTCTAAAATTGCATTTGAGTCCTGGTGATGTCATTAAGTACTCATGCAAAAGGAGTTACCACATTTCAAAATAAATGTTTGTGATAATAGTAAACAATGAATTTTTGCTACAAAGTGCTCTCCTTCTAGGATTTATGGTAGGAAAAAGATTTATTTTCTTGCTGCTTATGGCCTATAATTGGCAAGCTTTGCACTGCCTTCCTTGGCATAGAAGTCTGCTTCAACTGTAGAAAAATATTGAATCATTTTAGGGAGATTTGCTGTCATAACCCAAAAATTTAAACAGTAAATCTTAATAGAGGAGTTACAGATACTGAGAAAGATGTGCAAAATAAAGAAATATGATTTTGAAAGGGACTGGTTAATACAGTGCATAAACATACATACAACTGATGCTACTTATTGTTAGATCTGTAATACAACATGGGCAAATGGCTTTACAGGTGAGACTGTGTATATATATATTTGCAGTTGCAAAAAACCTTTTGGAATTGATATTTTCCTTCTCTGACTTCATGGAATGGGATCTAGAGAAACATCAAGAAGAGACTAATGCTTTTTTTTTCCCAATAAATTATCATTTCCGTTTCTGCTTTCTTGCTTCCTTGTTTTACCTTCTTTGAAAGATTAACTGTGATTTTTCTGTAACAGGCACATAGTTGTCTGTGGTCACATAACACTTGAAAGCGTGTCGAACTTCCTGAAGGACTTCCTGCACAAGGATAGGGATGATGTCAATGTAGAAATCGTCTTTCTGCATAAGTGAGTAATCTTTCAAGATTGGTCTTATCATCTGTTACTAAAACTCATCAAGTTAAGCTGTATCTTCTGGGAGGACAGAGAATCCAATATGTCTTGAGAAAGGGTTTTTTTCTGCGTTTTTCATAACTCCCTACTAAGTACATGTGTTTAAAGCAGACAGACTTCAGACCCAGTTGTATCGTCTGGGAGGTAGATAGCTAAATGCATAGTCGAAGTGGGGCTTGGGTTATGAAATAAAAAATACTGAAATGCAAATACAGGCATCAGAGATTTTTTTTTAGTGGTAAATATTCCTAGGGAAACTACCAAAATGAGTAAAATCAGTAAAACTAATGAGAAACACTGTATGTTGTACAAACTTATGGTATCTGAAAATACCTTTTCTCCCTAGATTTCTCTAGGAGGAATTCTTATTTCAAATTGCAGAGTATTTATAAAATGAAAAATGTCGGTGCAGATTTAGTTTTAATATAAGTGAGATATTTTACAATATATTGATAGAAATTAAATTCTTGTCATGGTGATAATCAGTACTGCTCTTTATTACATTATATATACATACCTGCGCACCCATAGTATCTTGCCATTTTCGGATGTGGAATTTGGAAAGGTGTCTTAAGGTGGTTGGTGTTTCTTGCAGGGCCTACATGATGTGTAACACAATATCAAACAGCCACGTCTAGGGGAGGAACTACTAGAAAAATCCATGTGATAGGAGACAGTATCTTTTCTGCTCTTTAATGGCAGCTGTTTAGAAGAGTTGCAAGTTATAAATCAGTAATATTTTTGCATTCAGCAACGTGTTCTGCACTTTTTGTCAAAGAAAATGATTGAAAAGTTACGGAATAATTTGTGATGATTTAACAGTGGAAGCTGAAAACTAAGAATCAGCAGCAGTTGCACAATTTTTTCATCTAGTCCTTTCAATTTGAGCTAGAGATTATATCCTCAAGTGACTACATCATTTTTTTGCATTCCCTCTCTATGTAATAACAATTGAGTGTGACAAAAAATTGGAGATCAAGATTTCCACAGTGAAAATGTGTGGTGATAGGAATCAGGAAACCGCATATTCACATGAAAGGTGTTTAGCACCTTGCTACTTGTTTGTGCCTGTAGCAATTAAATCCTTTCCATTTTAATGAGTGACACTAGAAAAGATATTTACAAGGTTGGTGCCACATTATGTAATTGACTGTAATCCATTTAATGTTTCTTTCGTTTCTGGAAAAATGAAATGAGACAGAAGGTCGTGTCATCATTATCTTTGTTTTACTTGTAGCTCATACAGGCCACAGGGTCCCTGTCTGGTTTCTTTTTCTGGTTTTTAGTGATACTGCGTTAAACTCTTTCATTCAACACAGTCAGCCGTTGTGGGAATGGTGGGGACACGCAGAGAATGATTATGGTACTATATAATTTCTGTGTAGAATTCTGGGAAAGGATGTTTTCAAAACAAGGTGGGCCTGAAGCACTGCAGATAGAAGTAAGGCAGTGACAGCAATGTAGTGTTTATCTTTTAACTAAGGCACACTGTTTCCACACCACAGAAAAAGCATCAGCAGAAGTCTGAATATCTAGAATAGATAAATGGGTGGGTTTGTAAATGCAGGAAATGGAGCAGTTATGGAAACTGACTTGTCGTTTGCTCTTGTGTTTTCTTCCTCTTTCCAATGCAGTATCTCCCCTAACCTTGAGCTGGAAGCTCTTTTTAAACGACACTTCACTCAGGTGGAATTTTATCAGGGTTCAGTCCTTAATCCCCATGACCTGGCGAGAGTGAAGGTAACAGCTCTGTTGTTCTGATCTCCTGCTAATTGACTTTGTCTAAGTGCTCCTTGCATTATTTGGAAAAAAAACCGCACTAAAGCCCTTCCTCGTGTAACCCCAAAATAATGTTTTTCCATCTCTATTATCTTAAGTAATAGATTATATCTGTCCTTGTAAACGTTTTTTTCCCATTTCTTTAGATCTTCAAAGCTACAGCAGCGGTGACTTAAGATACATTGTCTGCCATTCCATTGAACTCTTTATGAATTTTTCATTGATGTTTCTTCAAAAGTGTATTTTACATTAATGTTTGATATAGCAAGATATTGTCTTACAGTAATTGCTTAAAATGCTGTTGTCTTAACTTATCAGAACAGCTAAAAAAATATTTTTTCACCTTCCAAACCCTTTTTCTGTTGTCTAGAATCCTGAAAGAAAAATGCAACTTAAAATTTTTGGTAGATAAAGTTAAATAGTTTTATTTATTTAAATATTTATTATTTAGAATTTCTAAATGGTAAATTATTTATTCTCTTAAAGCATGAAGCTTAAAAAAAAAGAAAATTAAAAATCAAGTTTTCAGATACATCATTAACTTTTTTGTTTCTTTTTCTTCCCAATAGAATGTAAACTGCCTACTTAAGCCAGGAATATTTTAGTACAATGTTACTAACACTTTCTGGGGTACTAATCATGTCTTTCGTCTATTTTGACTGCAGGAATTGCTTAAGCTTTTGTAGCTCAATGCATACTGTTTCAGTTCATCAGAACATGTTCTAATTATGACCATAAAAGTGTCTGTGTTCTGTTTTCCACCCTTTGTGTTGATATTCAGTTGTATACACTGGAAGATACTTTTGTCATCTGCTTTGAGTTCTGTAAAGCTCAGGTTTGTGTGAATCTAGAGGTCCTGTGAATAGATCAGTTGTCCTCTTGCTTTCTAAATCTGGTGCTCAGATTCTAAATCAGTTCAGCCACCTCTTCTTGTCTCAAATAGGAAGGTATTTATATTCCCAAGCAAAGCTGCAGGACTAGCGGAAGCACTGTACTGATGTAACAGGAGTTTCTCATGGATTTAGAAGTCTAAATTCCAGTATCTGGTTAAAAAAGATTAACATTACCATCTTTGTGGCTCAGCTGATACAAAGTAAGAGTTGTTAATTGAACTATTGACCTGCTGTGATTACTATAAGCAAGTTTCAAGAAATTCTCTGTGTACATGAGAGTGGTTGTAATCACTGGCATGATCTCCCGTTAGCCTAGAAACATTTTTGATTAGCAATATTGAGAAATGACACACTCATGCAGCCAGTACTGGATTCCTTGATACTTTATGAGGAAAAAAGAGCTGGAAAGAGATGTTGCTATATATGTTTCCTTTTTCTTTGGTGTCTCAGATAGAGTCAGCAGATGCGTGCCTAATCCTTGCCAATAAATACTGCGCTGACCCAGATGCTGAAGATGCCTCCAATATTATGAGGTAAACTCCATCATTTTAAATAGCTTTTTGGTTCTTAACTGTGATTAGCTAATTTCATATCTGATCTGTTGCACTTAAAGAACACTGTAGGTTGTTTTGGTTTTTTTTTTAGAGGACAAATTAAAAGATCCTCACAAAAGTCCAGAGGTGAGAATACCCTAAATTCCTACCTCAGCTGTTTAGTCTATCTGCTTTAGAGTGTGTCAGAAGAGACACTTAGAGCGCAGACTTTGGTACTCTTAGTCATTTTGCAGGACCTCGGGTTTGAGTATTCCTAGCTGAACACAGAGAGGAAAAGGAATGCAGTTGGGTTGTTGCAACAATACATGACAAGAGCGTGTGCACTGCACCGGCTGCTGTCAGAGGTGGGGCAGAAGCACCTTCAGCACTTCATTCCCCACTGCTGCTTGGTGGATTTGCTCCTACAAGTAATGCACTCAGGGGATACCAAAGTATGCAAGGGAGTTGTCTCCTGTCTCCATCCTGCTTTTTTTACGCTGAAGACCAGTCATTGCTTGGTTTGATTGACAAGGCATTTACCATATTAGGGACTACCAGACCTCCTCCTGCTTTCCTCCTTACAGTCTCTGAAGGAAGGAGATGAAACGGTCAGTCAGTAGATGGCAGCTAGAGTTACAACAAACCTAAGCCATTCCATTTTTGTTTTGTTCATACAATCCTAGTTTTAATGGGACCAGCCTCCTGTGTAAAATTAAAATCTCAGTCAGTGATTGATTAAAAGTTCTCTAGTATTGGATTAGCCGGTGCTATAAACAAATTTTCCTGGCTTGTCAGATGTTTGCATGCTGTGTATTGAAGGAAGGGGAGAAATAAAAAATGCTACTAAAATTGCTCTTCTGGAAAACTACCACTGTGTGCAAGAGATGTAGTTATCTGAGAAAGACACAAGGCTAAAATATACCTAGTTTCATTTTACAAACATGGGTTGAGTTGCAATGCAAGAAACTTTGACAGTGATTGTGTAAATACATTAAAAATATTTCAGCAGCAGATTGGTGCATTCTTAATACATTCTCATGTAATAAAATTTCATGTAATAAAATGCAAAAATTTTAATGTGAGAGTGGAATTCTCTTGTGTTTTCTCACAATATAATTCAAAAAAATGAATATTTAATTAAGCAATTCAGCAAAAAATGGAAAATTAGAAGAAAGACCTGTTAAAATAATGCAAATTTTTCTTATTTCCTGTTCTAGCTTTGTTATACTTAAAAGCACAAGCGAAATGAGTAGTTTTCAAGATACGTGCTACAAAACACCAATGTGAACATTATGGCATTCAGTCTTATGAGACTGATGATTCCATAATAAGTCAGATATTTTTTCATTGTTTTATTGTCTTTTTCTACCTTTAGTTTTTATATACAAACTTTTTTTTTGAGCTGTTCATCTCTTTAATTTTGCTTAATTTTTTTTTAATAGCACATTATCAATTCATGCATTTCGCAAACATTTTTCTTTCCAGTCACTTAAAATCTGTACACAGTTGAGTATATCTTAGATTCATTGAGTAACTTAGAATGTAGAAAATGTTTAGATTATGAAAGTAGCCCCATATTTTATGAATTCAGCATTCAGATACCAGCTTTTATATTGATCTTTGGATTAATCCATAAAAATTATGATTAATTTGTATGTGTAACTTAAAAGCATTATTCAAAGTGTTTAGATATGATGAATGTCTAGCAGCCATAAATAAATAATATGTGATGGGGCAGAAAGAAAGTAATTTTTTCAGACATTTATTGTTAGGAAACTTGATCAATTATGTTGACTGAAAGACGCAAAGATAATCATTGAGCATTATGGCATAATTCCAACTGTATTGTTTTCCTAACAGAATCAGTATCTGAACAGAGCTGCCAAAACAAGTCTCTTTTTCTGCAAACTCTGTAAGAGCAAACCATTCAACTGAATAATTCCTGAGGTTTATTGCTCTCTAGTCCTGGCCATTAATTCTTACCTCAGTTTGACTATATGTAAATATTGCGTAGGTCTGCCATCAATCAGTTTGCTTTACAGGCAGATGAATAGGGGGGTACAGTTTTAATTGTGGGACTTGACAACACAGTAAAGCAGAGGTATTTGGATGCATTATCCAAATACCCTATCAGTCATAAGTTATTTTAATAGGTTTTCCTTTTCGTTTTAGAGTTATTTCAATAAAGAATTATCATCCGAAGATAAGGATTATCACTCAGATGTTGCAGTACCACAATAAGGTAATGTGATGGCCAGTGTTTCTTCTCAGAGTTTTTCGCTACATTACATTCACTCATACATAATTTTTCTAGTTCCATTAACAGCAAGCATTTTTCTTTCCAAACTAAAACATCTTCATAAACCTTGGCATGTAATCTAGTTACTAAGTAATTTAGTTTTATTTATATATGCAAGGGACTCTATCAAAATTTTGACATTTATTAATTGCCTAGGATCTAATTCTCAAAGCTGCAGTGTCCATAGTTGCTATTGATTCCAGATGACCTTTCACCACTTAGTTTCTGTAAGTTTTGCTCTAATTGTCACATTGGAGGTTATTGTGATTTTTGATTCTGGCGTGACAATGAAGACCTGAAATTTTCAAGCAGCAGCTCCAAACTAAGTAAAATTACATGGTTTTTTATATAAAACATAGCTCAGTTGTTGAACTTGGTACTAAAAATATTGTTAAGTTAAAAATTACAATCCACTTTGGAAAGGAATATGAAAAAAATTTTTGCCAGTAAATTTGTGACCTTTAAACACAATGAAGTAAATTTATTCAATTCTGAGATATGGAAGTCCATGAACTCCTGACTAACAGGATTAGGAGGAATATATCAGATAACACAGTACTCACATGTGCTTCTTTTATTATTTCTGAAAGAATCAACCACTGCCCGCTGTTTGAGAAAAAGCTTGACTGTGTAAACCTTCATTCAATAAAATACACAATAAATCTGGTACTAAGAAGGTTTGATAACAACTCTGTAACCTGTTGCTAGAACAAGAGCAACTACTGTTGCTTCTTATGTCCTCTTCCTGTATGTTACGGAAGAAACCTGTCTTTTTATAGACTAAAACCAAGGTGTTTCTCTGCTTTATAAAGGTTCAGAGGAGATTTTTTAAATCCTGCAGTTTGTTTGGTATTCCAATGATTGTCTCTTCAAGAACAGCTTTTATCAATGTGCTGAACTGCAGTATTAATTTAGGAAGGGAACCAAGGATGAAAGACTGTGTTTCCTTGTATCTATGCAAATGTAGAAGTTACATGTCAGAGAAAATCCAGCAGTTATGCCAATAGCTGAACAATATTAATTTTTTTATATATATTTAAGTAATATATATAAAATATATATATTTATATTAAAAAATATATATTTTATATATTTATTTATTTTTTACCTAAATGATCAGTTTCAATAATGCAGGTGTGTCTTGCTCAGTTGTTTTCTTCATTCTATCCTTATAAATGGCATTCTTAGAAAAAAGTTTGGATTTTCACTGCCAAGTACTCTGCGTCATGGTGGAAGAAATGAAATAGAAAAGACAGAAGATGTTGTATACCTTTTTAGATTATAGTATCCTTTAAAGGTTGCAGCTTCACATAAGTTGTAATCTAAGTTGTATTCGCTTCCTGTATATTATGTATGTTCCTTATCAGACAGTAGGTCAAAATGCTCTAAAAGGAACATGCAGAAGGTAAGGAGAGATTTACAGTATTCTGCTTGTTCAGGTGTGAGGATGGACCTGACAGTGTCACAGCCAGCATGTCCTGAGAAATGTGAGATTTTATCTCTAGTTAGGTAAGAGTGGAACGTTTCTTAGCATAGAATTAAGCTCTGAAACACTTGAAGTGCTTCTGCCTACTCAGAAAAAGTCAAGGCATTGATAGAGAAAATCACTGCTATCTTCTCCAACTGCATTTGAGGAGGTATTTCTGGTTCTTCACCTGTGGGATATTTTGTTTGTTTGTTTTCCAGGCCCATCTACTAAATATCCCAAGCTGGAACTGGAAAGAAGGGGATGATGCAATCTGTCTTGCTGAGCTGAAGCTGGGTTTCATAGCCCAGAGCTGCCTGGCACCGGGCCTTTCAACAATGTTAGCCAACCTCTTCTCTATGAGGTCATTCATAAAGGTAATGCCTTGTCTCATTAAAACCTATTCGTCTGCAATTCAGGTTGTCAGAAACTGGAGTAGAGAACATGACTCAAATGTTGAACAGATAGAAAGACATTGATAGATTTTTGTAACACACAAAAAAAAAACCACCAACACACACTTCCATGCAACAGTTTTTTGCTGAAAATTGGGCAATAAGCCAGGTTCTGTCAAGTTATGGTTTTATTTTTATTTTTATTCAGCACATATCTGGCCTTTACACCTTTTCCAAACCATCATCCATTTCCAGGGAGATATTTCTGGCATTTTGTGTTTTTGCTTGATTTTAGATAAACCACATGTTTATCTATGAGAAAAGTTGCTGCTGTTAAAACAAAAATATGATTTATGTAAGTCCCATATAGCAACAAAGTGCCCAGAAGAAGGGACTGGTCATTTCGGTCTTTTACATCAGGTAACTAGTGGACCTCTGACTGTAAGTAAATAAGGAACATGCGTTAGCACTGAAGCCCAAACTTCCCACAACATCATTGATGTATTTGTTTCTCCTCAGTCTAAGAGCTCTTTTGGAATTAGATTGCAAAATTTTAACCCAGTTATTCCTAGACTTCTGTGGCAGCTGTACTGGTTCACTGGACCAAGGCCTCAATTGCAGCAATCAGTGCATCCTTCCTGGTGCCTTTCTGGGGCACTGATTCCAAACATAAAGGGTGGGCAGTTTCCAATGTCAGGGTTGTTATTAATGGGGTGGGAAACACTGGAGTAAAAGGTAGGCCATGGTCCACTTCAAGTCCATTGCGCAAGTAAGCAAAAAATAAAAATACCCTAATGTCCTCAGATGGCAAAGCCAGGACTGTTCTCTTAGAGATGTATATGTGGGTGCAGGACAGTGAGTGTTTATTTGCTTCTTATAAAATCCTGACACTATTATAAAGGTATCCTTAGAAGACAGCAGGCAAATATTTGTCAAAATATTTCATACTATTGCATTTAATAAAAAAAAGCCAGTTTTCAATATGGAAACAACTCTGGGCTCTGCACTTTACTGCCTGCGGTTACAATATCTTCATCTTTATTCATCTTTATTCATGTTCTGAAAAAAAACCCCAACTGAAAGAAACAGAAAAAAGAAAGTAATTTTACTTCAGCAAACCTGGAAACTATCTGTGACTCATCAGCATATGGCCAGTTGGATATTAATCCTTTCTACCTATATCCCAGAAGAAAACTGTATCTCTTGTGAACATCATTCTCCTTTCCAGCCAGTTTGGTCTCTCTCACTTTTGCCTGCTGTGGTAATTCAAGACTCGCAGGAGTCTCAAACATTTGTAACAGTCGCACTAAGGTATGCAAATTACTGAGGCAGCCTGGTGTATGAACTTGGTTTTGGCATCAGAGTACATGTGAAAACTTTTCTCGCCTTCTGTCTTTCCAAAATCAGAAGGGGTGATCTTTCTCCTAAGGCAATCCAAATATATGGGTATCCTCAGAAGCCTCAGTCTTAATTCAAGTTATTTTAATACTGATTTTAAACAGTGAGAAAATGGAGAGATTCACAAAATGATAAAGTGTAAAAATGACTGACTATGGGGGAGCCGTACTAGAAACACACACATTTATGGCCTGGATTTTTAGCTAAAAACATTTAAAGAAGTCAAAACCTGGAAAAGTACAGGTACTGTGTTTCCAGAAGACATATCTAACTACTTCTGTCATTATCTTAGCCACCTACATTTTTTTATTTTGTAAGATATTCTTATAATAGTTTGTCCTGGTTTGAAAGACAGTTGTCTGCTAAGGAAAGGCAGGAGACCCCTTGGAATGGCGGATGCGACCCCCCTTCCCTCCAAGTTATTATAATTCCAGAATCAAGGGGCTTTTAGGCAAAGATGTGGGAAATAGGAATAACAGTTCTTTACTATTATATATCTATATGTGTATAACAAGGCAAACAAACAGCAATAACTGTGGCAGTAACAGCAAACACAAACCCAGTCCCAGCCTTCTCGGCTGTCGGGCCCTTTCCCCTCGGGTGCAGTTCCGCTCGCAGCCGGCAGGGGCGCTGGCGGCTCCCGGTGAGCAGGGCAGGTGCGATGGTTCCCCCGCGGCTGCAGGGGGCGCTCCGGAGCGAGCTCGGGACACACGCGGCACCGGTGCCCTGGGATCCCGGGAAGGGATGGGACAAAGGCTTCACAAACCCCTGGGCAGCCGATCCCGGTGTCCGGCCGCACCCTCAGGAACAGCAGGCTGGAACAGCAGGGATGAGCACAAATCCCGGGTGGCAGACCAGGTGTATCCAAACGGGGAACCCCCCGGAGGTCTGGGCAGGCAGGGCGAGCACGGCTACAACGCAGCGAAGGCTCGAAGCGACGGCGGGGCAGGGCGGCCACAGCCCGGCTCCCAGCGGGGCAGGGAAGGAGAGCTTTGGAATCCCGGGGCTTCTCCAGCAGAAGGAAAAGCAGCCAAAGAAAGCAGCCTCTCTCTCTGTCCAAACACCGGGACCGACTGACCGCACACCCAGGTGAAACAAAAGCGTAGCCAGATGCACCCCACCTCAATGGCTAGCTCTTTTCTTTTTATCTTAAATACCCAGCCATTTGTCCCCCTAGCAACATGCATGCGGAAAATTCCTTTAACAGAAAAAAAACAACAAAAAAAACCCCCAAAAAACCAAAGACAAAAGCAAAACAAAACAACCAAAAAACCAAAAAAAAAAAACCAAAAAACCCCAAAAAAAGAAACCAGGAGAGGTCCCAAAACCCCAACATAGTTCCAGTACAGTTACAGATTGGATCTCATTGATAAACAGTTTTAAGGTGAAGGCTCAGCTTTGCAAGGCATTACTCAAATTACATCTGAGTATTTCTCTGTACACAGAATAAGCATAAAAATAGCAATGAATTTGATTTGGAGGAAGCTGTCATTGTCAGTTTTGCTCTTGTGTCTGATTGTATATAGTTACAAACAGAGTAGTGTGAAGACCTACCTTAACTTGTGTGACTTCAAATGTCATCTTCACATGGCACTGGGAGGAAAAAATGCCATAATATAGTGCATCAAAATTGCAATACTCGGTTAGTACTGGTTAAAAGTATGTTTTCCACTTAACTAGGAGTGAATTTTCTAGGCAAGTTAAATGTTCATCTTCACTTCCAAAGATCTCTGACTAATTTAAAATCTGAAGCCAAATAAATTAAAAGAATTGAGACACATTTCTTTATGTGAATCCACCTCTTTTGGTGATAACAAAAGGTTTGTTTATTTAGCCGAAAGGATGTTATTTCTCATGTCTGTCTCACTCTAAAAGCTTGAAAAAGAAAACTTACTGAATAGTGGCTATGAATCAGCAGTGCATTGTAGGAGAGCAGCTACATTGGTTAGAAAAGCTAAAGAGGACTCTATTGAAGAGAAATATGTCCATTCCCTAAAAGAGCCTTCATCCCTTTTCATTAAGAACATTGAATTTTAATACTGTCAGACCTTCATAAATTCCTTGGGTAACCATTATTAGTGGAGTCTCTCAACAGTCAGGAGTTCGCCAGGAAAATGTACGGAAACTTCTGTATTTTTTTAATGAAAGTTTGAAATGTGTGTTTGTTCCGCCTCCATAGTGTGATTAGAAAGTAATTTAATGTGACATAAATGTTTGGTCAGTCAAACACAAACAAACATGATTGACGGTGACATTGCACACATTTAACTCATTATGCGTTACTTTACGGCAAAATTATTTGTGTAAACAGTCTGCTCAGTGTTAGAAGTAAAACAAACTAAGACACCTCAAAATATTGTATTTATTCCTAATATTTTCCTTTTGGTTTTAGCAATGTAGCATCATATTGAATCTTTTATATTCTTTTTGGCACCAAACTGAACAAAAATGAAATCAGCTTGAAGAGATTAATGTTCTGTAAACACTTAAAGACAAATAGATTGCACCAAACTATATGCTAAGGGAAAAAGCCTCACCAAAATTTACACCTGTAAAGTGTATTTTAATAGTCCAGTCTTCTTATAGCATGGACTGTTACCATTGTATTAGAAAAGGAATTTGGACTCTTTATTAACTTGCGCAGTCTCAGAAAAAGATGAAAATACTGCACTGTACTGCAATTTCTGTATTGTTTGGATTAACAAGTGCATACCAGAAGTCTATCCGTATGAAAAACATTGCAAAAAGCAGATAAATGGAATAATAGAGGTGATCAAATTTTGTCCCTGTATACAATCCTACAAGGCAATATAAGTTAGTATTGTTGTGTAAATTAATAAAATGTGGAATGTGGTACTCGAGTGTAACACAAGTCCACAGCCAAATTAGTTTTGTCTTTGCTCTGTAGGTAAGACAGCCAGTACACCTCATTCCAGATCTGAAAATTATCTAGAGCTGTCTCTATTATCCTCTAAGCTATTTTGAGAGCAGGAATGTTTTGTGGGCTCTTTTGGCAGCTTTTGCACACATCTACACATATGCAATACCCACTTGACGTTCCTTTCTAGTCCAGGCTGAGAGACATAATAAAGCCACACAGATTTACATTGTTTGGGTGCTTTCCTACACTGATGGAACACATCAACTTTTTGCTATTTATTTTTGACCACCTAGGCAGCCTTGGACTGTTTTAAAGTGTGGCACTCAGTATGAACAGCGAATTCCTTGACATATAGAAGGGATTTAAAAGGGGGGTGAGAAGGAAACGCAATGTCTCAATTTATTGTGAGGTTCTTCAGGAAGCTGCATAAACTGATTACATGATCCTCCTCACAGGACCTAGACCAAGTATTAAATGTAGCTTTTTACCAAATACATTTCTCTTCAAAGATCATGTGAAGATCTTCCTGACTGTAATGTTTTTAATCATTGATTCTAGGAATTAGAACCTGTAAAACCTGTCGTGGTTTAAAACTGTTTGCTGTGTACACCTAGTATCAGTTCTTGTGATAAGAGTATATTTGCCTTGGGCTAAAGTCTACCATGGGACTGCATTTTCAGTCAATCATTTGAACAGGTCAACACCAGTCTATCTTTTGCCTCATAACTGGATAGAAATCTTGCCCTGTTTTGTAAATTGGAAACTCTTAGAAGTAGAGCCTGTATGCTTTTTGGTTCAAATCCATCAAGGCCAGCATCTAAAAAAGAATTAGATATCATTATATTTCAAGAATACTCTCTCTGCCTTGACACACTACAAAATTCTGCATTAGAATTAATGAGGAAAGGTGCATAAATCTCATTTGAAATTAGAACTAATACTAATTAGCATATTTGATGTTTTATAAAATATACTCTTTTTGTACAAATTTAAAAAATCGTCCTTGCATACAGAAAGCTGTGGAAATAGTTGACTGAGATTGTAAAGCCTTCATAGTACTAAGGATATTTGTTAGCTTTGATTTCAGCAGACAATGGAATTGAGTAGAGAGGTAGTTGATAATTTGTAATACTTAAGGAAATACAATTGTAAGACTGTAAATGTAAGAAGCTTCACTCTGTGATACGACCATAAGAACTGCTTTCAGCCAGTTACTTCTCTGTCAGCTTTAGATATCCATATGTAAAGGCATAACAAAAGTAGACACTTACACAAGCAATTTGGGTGGACTGAAAGGGCGTTATAGGTGAATGGGAGGAAATGTTTAAACTATATTGCTTTCAATATACACTTCCTTTTCAACTGCCAATCAAGAATATTAAAGATCATATTGAGTTAGGACAAGGGATTATGGCTTTAACCATAAAGGCAGAAGGCAGGATTGGATCAGATGTTAGGACGAAACTGTTTATTGTGAGGGTGGTGAGGCACTGGAACAGGTTGCCCAGAGAAGTTGTGGTTGCCTTATACCTGGAAGTGTCCAAGGCCAGTTGGATGGGGCTCTGAGCTACCTGGTCTAGTGGAAGGTGTCCCTGCCCACAGCAGGGGGGTTGGAATGAGACAGTCTTTCGGGTCCCTTCCACCCCAAACCATTCTATTATTCTATGGGTACTTTCTTTTCACTCTTACATGTGTTAGAGAAATACAATGCTGCGGAGAAGAGAATTGTAACATTAAACATTCTCAAAGGCTTTGTCTTGTTTTGTGCTCTTTCCGTGGTGGTGATGACCTGATCTTATTCAATGCTAAGGAGCAGACTTTACATCTGCTTTCACTGTGCTATAAAGGAATTTAAATTTTGTTACTTCCTTAATATTTTTAAAGACACTCCGCTGTCCTTTCCCTTGCAAAATGCAATGAAAAATCCTAGGTCACACTGCAACTCTAGCATTTGTTCTCTGCTTTGATGGTGATACTTAGATCTTGGCAGAAGAGATTATATAGCATGATCTGGTTCAGATACACTCAATCTCTTTCATGTAACTATTTATGTCATTACACTGAAAAACAAATGCTATGGGCAAGATAGGTCATTTGGAGCTATGGAGCTCCTGGTAATTACACTGCTGGGTGTAGGGCTGGGTGTATTAAAGGTTTTCATTTTCTCCTGACAATACTAATGGTTGTGCTTGCAAGAGCTACATAATTTTATCATATCTCTGTCACCATGTCTCACTAGGAATTGATTATATTATGTAAATATATTTTCTGATAACAATATTGTATCTATATACAAGACAGAGGAGAGCAGAGGAGTATCATGGCTTAAAAAAAGATACAGATGAAAATTACATTTCTTCTCTTGGGATGCACTATGTAATTTTCCAGCTATTCTTCATATAGGCTATTGAAGCAGTGGGTAATTTATTTTATGACTATCCAGGAGACAGAATTGCAGTGTGACTTAGTCATGGAGAGATAATAATCTAGTTTACAGTACTAGAGAGGAATCTGGAAGATATAGATTCAAGTTCTTGTGGTAGTATGGCAGATTCTGGATCAGGTCCAACAGTAACCTAAACTTCAAAATACCATCACAAAGGCTTAAAGTAGTCAAGAGCATAATGACTCCTAAGGCATTTTTCCTCACTTTAAGCATTTTGAAATTAGTATGTTATTGACATGGATTATGGATGGAGCTGATCTGTGGAACCTTACTCTCTTAAAACTTAGAGTAAGGACTCAAGAAAATAGAAACAAAACACTGAATACTGATGGTTCTTAATAGTAATTTCATTTCTAGCAGTTCAGCAGGTACTGCCTTTCAAAAGATACCAGGCAGGTGACCATCTGTCTCTTTGAAATCACAGAGAAAATGTCATGGTTCAGGTGGAGATAAAACGGAAAGGTCATCTTTAGTTGACAGTTATGATCATCTTATAATAACATAGCATCCCAAATATCAGCAATTCTTTAAACTCAATAATCAACAATTCATGGTATCCTAACAGAGCATATCTTAAATACTCCAATCACTTGATGAAGTTTAATTTAGTCCTAATTGATATCTTGAGATACTTGAGCTTGATCACTGCTTTGCAAATGTTTGGTTTTTTCCAGTCCTTTCTTGGTCCTTGACTAAGGGTGAGTATTTAACTATAGATCTGATCTGGAGTTCCTCCCTCCAAATCAAAACCATCTGCCTAAAGAAAAGAAAGCAAGGGAAGAAAGTAGAAAGGGAGACACGTAATGTATTTGTATATTTCTTCCAGCCCCAGGTGGTGTCAATCTAAGAAAAAGCCACAAAATAGACCATAAGTTACAAACATGCCCTTGCTATCATTACTCTTACTTTTTTACTAAGCCTGCACTTTATCTCTCTTCTGTATATAGAGTTGCTGATCAGCAACATTTGCAAGCTTCCTATAGATAAAAGGGTTATAAAAAATGTGATATGGCTTCTCTGTGTGTGGTGGGGAATAACACAATGCAAATCCCTTTTACCATCCCACATGGCCTCTGAATGGTGAAACAATTTCTATGGAAGAAATTTCTCCTGATTGTTTGCAGCCCACTTGTCAGGCTCTATATGATTTGGAACATCTCCATATTGCAATTTATTCTTGCAGTTGTTTACATCTCCAGAGCTAAAGTAACTGATTATTTGGCAGCCTGTCAACAGGGGAAGGGAATAAAACAACAAAAAAACAACCAAAAAACCAAAACCAACCAACCAAAAAAACCCCAAACCACTAAACCACACAAAACACCCCAAAGAAAACAAAAAAAGAAGAAAAAAATCATTTTAACTTACATTTCACCAGGTTTCTTAAGTTTCCAATCCTCCTGTTCTTTAGAGCATTTTTTTGAAAGAGTGCCTTTTGACAAGTTTAACATGAGTAAAAGATTGATGAATCCCAAATTAATACTCAGCCTGTAGGATAAAAATGCAAACTTATCTAAAATACTATAGAAAGTCCTGTCAAAATAGCTCTGGAATACTGAAATTTGAAAACTTGAAATTTTTTGATCCAAGAAAATCATAGACTCACAGAATATCTTGAGTTTGAAGGGACCGACAAGGATCATTGAGTCCAGCTCCTGGGCCTGCACAGGACATCCCCAAGAGTCACACCCTGTGCCTGAGAGCATTGTCCAAACACTGCTTGAGCTCTGCCAGGCTGGTGCTGTGACCACTTCCCTGGGGAGCTGTTCCAGTGCCCAACCACCCTCTGGGTGAAGAACCTTTTCCTGGTATCCAACCTAAACCTCCCTGGCTCAGCTTCAGGCCATTTCCTTGGGTCCTGTCAGCAGAGATCAGTGCCTGTCCCTCCTCTTCCCCTCATGAGGAAGCTGTAACTGCAATGGGATCTCCCCTCAGTCTCCTCCAGGATGAGCAGGCCAAGTGGTCTCAGCCGCTCCTCATTTGGCTTCCCCTCAAGACCCTTCACCACCTTCATTGTCCTCCTCTGGATGCTCTCTAACAGTTTAAAGTCTTTTTTTATATTGTGGTGCTGCAAACTTCCCCCAGGACTTGAGTGAGGTCGCCCCAGAGCAGAGCAGGACAGTCCCATCCCTTGCCCAGCTGGCGATGCCTCCCCAACAAAGGCTGAGAAAGCTGGGGCTGTTCAGCCTGAAGAAGAGAAGGTTGTGTGGAGACCTCGTAGCAATCTTCCAGTATCTGAAGGGGGCTACAGGGAAACCAGAGAGGGATTCTTTTTATGAACTGTAGTGATAGGACAACAAGTAGTAGGTAAGAACTGAAAAAAATTTAGGCTAGATATTAGGAAGAAATTCTTTACTGTGAGAGTGGTTAAACACTGAGACAGGTTGCCCAGGGAGGTTGTGGATGCCCCAGTTCAGGCAGTGTTCAAGGCCAAATTGGATAAGGCCTTAAGCAACCTGGGCTAGTGGGAGGTGTCCTTCCCCTGGCGGGGAGGTTTGAGATTAGGTGATCTTTAAGGTCCCTTCCAACCCTTTACATTCTGTGATTCTGCTGTTTTAAAAAAGAGGAAATCGCGAAACTTTTTTCCTCATGCTCTCTATGAACCTGCTTTCACCGCATGCTCAATGTGTTTGACGAGAATTCAGTGTATGATTTTTGCATAGGATACTTGATTTACTGACTACAGGGATTCGGTTTTGGGGATTTTTTTCAGCATTCTAGAAAGCCCCTTAAAAATAAGCGATGCTAATTGCCATAACAGTGTACTGACTTATGTGATAAAATCTGAATTGTGTTTAAGCAGTTGTTTGTACATTTTAAAGAAGGCTGTCACTTTTACTCAGAACTCTGCATCTGTTTCTTTGGTTTTAGATTGAGGAGGATACGTGGCAGAAATACTACCTGGAAGGAGTTGCAAATGAAATGTATACGGAATACCTGTCTAGTGCCTTTGTTGGTTTGTCCTTCCCTGCAGTTTGTGAGTAAGTAGAAATACATTTAATATACAGAAGTAGTTCCCTTCTTGCAAGAGAAATCTAATTTTTTAGCAGGAGACCTTTTCACTCTGCTAAAGTCCTAATATTGGTATATCAGATGGTGTCTAATAAAATAAACATTAAAGCAATCACTGCATGGAAGTATCTGAAACACTGTAATGCCTGGTTTCAGTAGAGATTTGTAATTAAGTGATTGTAAATAAAAGCATAAATGTTTTTGGTATTGAACAAACTCATCATCAATCTCTTTAAATTGAGTTATTTACTCAAAAGCAGTATCCTGTTATTTTTTCTAATGATTCCTATTCTTTGAATAGTGGTGGTCAGTATCAGCATCTTGGCTTGTGTTCCATTCCAAGAAAACCATTAATTCAACAGATGTCGTGGAGTCATATAAGCAGTGTGGCACCCAGAGCTCTGTGGAAGTGGTTGCAAACCACTTGCAACAAGTGAAATATGTCAGAGAAGATATGTCAATTCAGTTGAAAGAAGCATAGAGTACATAACCATAGCAGAAGCCATGCAATAACTTCATTTCTGGAGACTGAAAAATGCCTATATTTATCCCAGAATGGGTCTGTGTATGAGAGATTTGTATGCATAGGGTTTGTTTGATGAATACTTTGGCCACATAATCAGGTTAGTTTGGCACTCTCGTATTTCCTCATTGGTTGGGATTGCTCTTCATTCCAGTCATACTGGAAGGTCACCACAAGGGCTGTGGACAACTTTTGCTAGGGGCTGTGGAAATGCTTAAAAAGAAACAGACCCTACTTTGATGAGCTTGGTGTCAAACTAGTTAATGTAGAAAAACTTCTGTAGACTCCATTCTTACAGGAGGAAATAGATGAAGAAGTAAAATACCATCTTCTTATGTAAAGGAGGATGAGTATGCTTTTGCTCCTAACTTCTCGCACCTTTCCCAATTTTTACAGGAGCATAAACATGGCATCAGAATGAGGGGAAAACAACTGTTAGACAAATATTATCCATTTAGAAATTGTCTGGGATGTAGCTATGACAGAGCCCAGTGTTCAATTTCCTGGTAAAATTAAGGGGTTCTCACTCCATCCTTCTACTGTGTCAGCCAAACTGTGTCAAGTTTACTGAGGGGAAAAGTTTTTTACTATAGCTACAAAAATTTATGTGGATTTCTTGAAACAGGAAATCTCATGTTTCAGAAATGTATATTCAGAATGAATTGTAGTTCGTACTGTTAGCACTAGCTACAGTCATGAAAATTAAATCTCTATGCCGAACAATTTCCAAATGTGTCAAGTTTCTATATGAGTTTCTAGGAAGATTTGACTGAGACTGTATTTGACATGAAGCTGGCATTCATTTATCTGTGCTGGTAGAATGGAGATAATCAATAAAGAAAGGGTGCTTATTGAGATTTAGAAAGATTTCTAAACTTTGGAGCTCTCCTCAAGCAGTTGGGTATTTGAAACATTAGCAAACTGTGTTTGCTAGTTTAAGTAAAACAAGAAGTTTTATCTCAAAATTTCCGGCATACTAATAGCTCTATTAAGAGCACATTGAAAATTAAAATGTAGTGTTACTTATTTATGAGTTTGGTGCATAGGTATTTTCATTACTGTAAGAATTGACTGCTCAATTTCCAGAAGAAGCAGAGGACAATGACAGCAAAAAGTCTATTGCATTGGTTTGTGAAGGGGAAATTGAAGCAGCGGATAAGCTTAGTGTATTCAGCTACCCGTAAAATATACAGACTTTGAGAACGGATTTTGTAGTGTAGCTTTTAAATTCATCCAGTCAATGACATTTTAAAAGTCTGAAATTAAATGAAATGTTCTGCTTCCTCAGGTTATTTGTCATAAATGCAAGTCTAGGAATGTGATTCTTTTGTAAATAGGCTGCCAGACAGTCTGGATAACAAAAAGCATGCTGAGACAGTGAGGATGGGAAACTCAATATTGCTGAAGAATTTCAAGCTTTTGATGTCAACACTAGGGGAAAGAATTAGATGGAAACAGAAGTTAATATCAGTCTGCCAGTTCTATTTATAACTCCGTGTGTGTACTGTGTAAACATATTCCAACCAATATATTTTCAATATGTGAATGTAAATCCTAACATTCTGTGCCCTTGGATATTGCTGGACCAGCTGTGGATGATGTTGATTGAAGATAAACTAACCAAACTGTCCCGCACTAGTGCTGAGTCGTGTAATATTTAGTAACGTAAGGCTAAATACCCCAAAATTTTCCTAATGACGCCAGCGCATCTCTAGATTGGCACTTGACCTACCAGTGGGAACAGCCACCTGTACATGTGTGATGTTGGTTGTGAAAAGGGACTGACTCTTGGCCTCTTCTCTTCCTGCAGACTGGTGTTTGCGAAACTAAAGCTGTTAATGATAGCCATAGAGTACAAGTCGGAAAAACGCGAAAGCAGGTACGTCCAATGCCTCCAACTTTGGAAGTTCTGGAATGCACTGTCAAGAATTTTGCCTGCTTTTTTTTCAGAATGAACATAGCTATTCTTTGAAACATTTCAGAATATATTTAGCATGCCATTGCATTGCAGCATTTCATGTAGTACTGAAAGGCACTTATTTCTGCCCTCTTCCTCCCTGAAATTAATCCAAGTCAGGAAGTTTAGTAGAAGGTGCAGTAGTACTTATGTCCCATCTCCAGAAGTGATTCTACTTATGGAAAAGCTTACAATATTTTTGTCTGTAGTGTATCTCTTTTAATCAAAGGTCCAGCTTACTCTACTGAAACCAGAAAAGTGGAAATCAGATGCAATATCAAAATTCATTATGGCTATGTGTATTCTCAAAATACAAATTTAATTTAAATTAATTTGGGAGAACCAATTTAGATAGGATACAGGATAAAAAAATATAGGGTAAACATAATATTTAAATGGTATCTGTTCTGGCAAAACTTACATGAATAACATAATGAAACTGGAAAAAGTTAATTTAGCCTTGAAATTACCAATTGGCTGGCTACTTTCTTAATCAAAAAGAAAAAAAAATCATTATTTAGTAAAGATTCGCAGATGGGAAAAGAAGTGTTTCTTGCATTTTTTTTTGTACAAAAGTTCATAGAAACCTGATTGAATATTGGAGTCAATCTTCCATCAACTTGTCCATCAGTGCTTTAAATGATATTCATTTTTAGGTAACAAAAACTTATAAATGTTCTCTGCAACATGTGGAGGGTCACATAATAAAAATATGACAATAATGACTTTGAGAGGAATTTGATTTTCCTCTTTCAAAATTATCTTTTGTACTGCTGTAGTAAACCTGGAGTGATACATACTAGTTCAACTTCTTTGTGGCTACTAATTACCTTTTAGTGGCTAAAGGGCACTTTTGAGGGCAATTGCTTCTTCTCACAGGAGAACCAATTCTGTCAATTGAACTCATTCTGCAGTTTCTGGGGTTTTGAAAGTTTTATACTTATTATTAACTTTCATAATTTCTCTTTATTAAAAGAATCTATAAAACCTGTGCTAGACATTTGATGTGGAAAAAGCAGTGTTACAACTATTTAGGAGTATTTCCATGCCCTATGGTTGATTTTGCTGGATTCTTCCCTGTGTTATAAAATGAAATGTGAAGCGGTGTAGGTACTATTGGTATCATTTTTGTTCACACTGTGCTGATTAAGAAATCCTTATTTTTTTAATATCAGATTTTTATGCTGTATTCAGCTCCTTTGGACTCTTAAAATACTTTTCCATTGAATGACCTCATTCTGCATTAGCTAATGTAAAGCAAACAATCTATTCTTCTGTCTCTGAACAATTTAATCTCTTGCTAGAAAAAGGAAAAATATGATAGTAACAGCAGTGGAACAATTTACCAGGTTTTGTGTCTTCAATATTAAGAAATATTTGGTTTCTGTTTTTCTCCTAACAATTATTGGCCAACTTTATGGTGCCATTACTTCAGTTGTCATTTACTTACATAAGAGCTAATATTGCAGTCTTTTGCAGTAATAACAGATTGTTCTTGGCTTCCATATCACTCTTTGCATTAACTTCAGTGGGAGTTGGATTGAGTTCTTAATCAAAAGGTGGTGCAAAGGATCCCACAAAAAGTAACACAGTGTGATACAATCATGTACTTCTTACTTAAAGCCATGTAGGTAACAGTTTGCAGTCAATTAATTTAGTAGGGGAAAAAAAAGGAGCCTAAAATTGCAGGAAGCAATACTAACAAAGGGATATTAACAGCTGGATTTGGTGAATATGTATGTAACAAGAGGAGGGCATATAAGGTAGATAGTCACATTTTCTTATAACCCTGATCCACAGTAATATCTACTGATTTTATTAACCAATGATAATTTTATAGTCACTGTTGGATCAATTACAGAGCTACCTGCAGCATATCTTTACTGTTCTACTTGTTTTTGTTCTCTTAAACCCAAATATGTTAACTACATATTTGTGGTTTTCTGATCCTTTAGTCCAACCAGAAAGGTAATGCAGCAAAACCTCAGTTTCTCACCTCCTAAGTATACTTGCATCTCCATGCATCTTATTAAATGAAAAGATGGGGAATTAAAGTTAGAATAACATAGTTTAGAAGCACACTCTCTTTTTGAACCATGTAAATTTGTCATTTGTCAATTATGTTTGTTGATGCTGACATTGGAAATATTTTATTATGCTCATATCTAAATTTCTTCCTGGTAATTCTTCATGAAGGTGAAGTGGGAACTGACTATGCATATTCTTTTAAGCTTTCAGACTTTATGGGAGTGACTAAAAGTAGATACATGCTTATTTATTTTATAATTACACTTTGCATTCATATTTTGTAAAACTATTGAGAAGTTTTATATCATTTAAAATTTAGAGAAACAATAGGAAATAAAACGAAAAATTTAGAACATTATCTAGGCAGCACCCTTTTATTAAGAGCTAATACTTCCTACCATAGCTGAGACAGATCTAGGAACAGTATTTTCAGAAGCAGAGGAAATTTTCAAAGCATTCTTTCTACTTAAAAGATGAGAAGATCTTACTCCCAACATGTTATTAGTCATAATAAAATGTCTGTATCATTAAATTATGTATCAGATGTTTTACTTACACAGGGAGTTCCCTGTTAAGATTAGTTTCGTCTGCCTTCATCACTTTGCACTCAGAGCTAAAGCAGTGAAAAAGATTCAGGAGTGTGTGCAGCTCTCAACAGTAGACATGTAAGGGCATTCTAAATTTCCTAATCCCCTCTTCAAATCTTCAACTCAGTCTCAAGGATAAATACTAGTCCCATCCCATTCAATGGCAGGCTTTTATTTGACTGCTAATATTGTCATTAGATGTAGAATGGCATCAATACTAATTTACCTCTGCACATTTTTTTTTTTCTCCAGGCAGTCACCTAGATTCTAGTTTTCTAAACCTTTCTGATTTACAGCCAAATTCTGTTAACTCTGCTGTAAGGAGTTTGAAATCAATAGTAATTATAAATTATCAGAATTCTCTCCAAGTTAATATTGCTGTACAAGTTAGCAGCAGCTGAGCTTCCTGCCTGCAGGTGGTTTTTTGCTTCTTTTTTCCTGACTACTAATAAAACTACACAAAACAGAAAGCACACCTTGATAACAAATTTTGTCAGTATTAGTTAGGTAATTATAAACAATTACGATTTTACAGGATGCTTAAAAGCAGCTATTCAAGCCTAAATATAAGTAATATAGTTATAAATATGATAAATGCATATTAGTTTTCATATAATGGGTAGAGTATCTAGAGTATGCTTATTTTTTTAGGCAACTGCTTCTCATCAAGGTATCTTAAAGATTAATTAAAATAGCCATGATTAGATTTTTGTAACCGTTACATTTATATATTTAATAATGTTTAAATTACTTCTCAGCTATCAAAGAAATCTCTGAGTTTACAAATCTCAATTTAGAGTGCTTCTGACCAGCTACTAAAGTCTGCACTCTAGTAACTCCAGCTCACAATATGAGTTAGCCATTCCTTCATCTCTGATTGGTTTCTGGGAATGTTATAACCCCTTTACTAAAAATAGGAAGCACTTAAATTTTTGTCTCCCTGATGCAAGCCAAATCTTAATAGCTTAAAAAAATGCTCTTAGCTCATTTGGAGAGAGACTTTGGCTTTTTTGTAGAAAAATGCAAAGGAAACATGGAGAACATGAACCTGAAAATGTCCCAATGTTAAATATATAAGAAAAACTAACAGTTCAAAATTCAGATATTCAAACTCCTCATCTGAAATCCCTTTTAGAGAGATTTCTGCCTTCCTTCTTCCCCTGTATTTTTTTTTCTTCATAAGTAAGCAAGAAGGAAAGCCTAACCAGGATTCTTCCCTCCTGCTCCCCATTTATACTCCTCTTGTAAAATTTTCTCTTTGTCTATCCGTATATTTGTTCTCATTCTCAGCAGAAAAACCTTTAAGCCTTGAAGACTTTTAAAAAAAGGGTTTTTTTGCTTTTGCTTTTGGTGTCAGTTGATTTCCTATCAAAGTGTTTGATTTGCAATTTTTTTCTTGTCGTTTGCAGAAGCCGAAAGCGGTATGCCCTCTTCGTTACCTTTCCTTCCAACCTCAATCCTACCTTCACTCCTTCTAACTTCAGGACTAATTCCTTGCCAAGAACACAGGAAGATAACATCTTTGTCTATCTTTCTCTGTATATACACACACATATATACATATATATTCATCTATCTGTGTGTGTATATATATATCTGTGTGTATATTTATATATGAGCCCCCAATCTCAAAGAGGAGAGAGAACAGCGTTTTGTCTCTCCACTGTTTCTTGTGACTCACGCACTAACTTCTTTGCAGGAAGTACAAAATAAAACAGGATTCATTTTTTAGGCTTTTTTGTCACCTTTGTGGAGTCATTGGTGTATCAGATTGTTGCATTTGAAAAGCAGATTTTGCTGTTATTATCTCCTGTCCTCATTTTGACTGTATCATGACGATGTATATTTCGTCTTTACCAGCCCTTTTGCTGCCATATTGTTTTCATATTCACACTTTCATTGATGTCCTTCTTTCCCCAGAGTCTTCCTTCAAAACACATCTTACAATACAGTAGTTCATGTTCTCTTGCAGTCTCATCTTCCATTAACAGCAACCAGATACCCTGATCCTTCGCATTTCTGGTCCTGTTTTGAGTCCAGTTATTCATAATACAGTACTCATTAAAGCTATTGTACTGTTCCAGTGAAAGTGCCATGGATAGTTTGTATTATATGTCACACTCATTTTAATGACATTTATTAACTCATTTATGAAGATGTTACTGAATGTATTTGTTTCTCAGCTTTGGGGTTTTTTTTTGAGATGGCATGTTTTGCATTTTCTTTGGTATACCATGCTGTGAGTCCTTTCTAGTCTACATTCTATCATGCTGCTATTGGTTTGGATGAAGAAAATAAGGCATGTTCTTCCATATCCTTGTCTCTCCTCATCTCTCTTCCCCTGACAGCTTTTTTTTTTCCTAATTGCTTATAGCAGTCTGTCTGACTGTCACTGATGGTCTGGAGACCTGCTCTCATTGTCCAGACATGTCAATTTCCTTCTTCATCACACTCTTCAAACTTTACTTTCCATGTCTATTCTGTTGTGTATGTTGTATGTTATATGTATTTAAGTTTTAGTCTTCCTATAGTTTCTGAGTAGATGTGTGATAAGAGAGGTGGCTTCCTGTCAGTTTGGCATTATTGATATGATCCAACTGCAGAGAAGTTACTGCAACACTTAGCATCTCCAAGGATCTGCAGCTGTTGCACCTCTACTTTGCTTCTTGCTTCTCAGTATATCTTATCTTGTGGTGGAGGCATGTTAATGCTGGCATGATGAGCAATATGAAGAAGTGTTGTACCAAGTGAAGTTGCTTGCTCCCAGAATAAAGTATATTGTTGTGCCTCATTGTACTGATAATTAATCACTTCTGGAACCAGAAGGAATAATTTAATTGTTTCCCAGTGTATTGAGTTCACCATCACTGTTGAACTAGTCTGGACTATGCCCAAATAAAATACCTCATGCACATCCTGTAGACCATGACTTAGTAGGTGCTGTTGTAAAAAACTTAACTCCTGGGAGCAACCTTTTATATGCTTGTAATAATTAAGCTTTAATATCCTGTAGCATGTAATGTGCACTGTGTCTTTTGCCTTGTATTCTTTTTAGTGTCTTACTCGATTTTGCTGTGTAGAGCAATATGGAGCATAATGAATTAATGTCAGTGATAGAGCCCAGAAGAAAGAAGCAATACTTACGTGTTACAATTAGTGTGAAAACTGGTATGTGCACAACTCCCACTATGAGATTTGTGCACCTACTGTCACACTCCAAAACATACCCTGAAACAAAAAATGTTCTCTTTAACTACTTCTATAGTTGGATGAATGACATGGTATGTTTTAAAAGACCATAATGCTAATAGTGGTACTTTTTATCTGGGCATAGCATGAAACTATCAAGACGAATAGCTGGTTTTGTTTAAAAGTGTGGTAGCTATAGTCAGTAATACCACATAATTTTGTTTTAGATAATGTATTCATAGTACTTTAACAATATTATATCCTCCTGATTACTAGATGATATTGCTACTGTTTGAGTTGCATGGGGAATGGTACAGTACATCTACCACAAGGTTTAAAACAGAATTGTTACAGCTTTTGTTATGCGTTTAGTCAAAATTTTGCTGTTCGTGTTTCATTTAATTCAACAATTGGTCTTTTTTTTTCTTTAGAATAGGGTGATGGCAGTCACATGGGTAGCCATACAGCTGAAAACAGCAAACAAAAAAAGAAGTAGGGTTACTAAATCAGACAAGTTTCCTTGATGCAGGAAGGAACTGTTCAATTGGTCTCTGATAAAGGGATTCATCACACCTAATTTTATCAAAATGTTAAACATCTAATCTCCTGTTAGTTATCCAGACTTAGTCCATAATTGCAAGGGAAGAGAGAGACAGTTCTTGAATGCATTAGAATTCAATCCCAAAATGGATGAGATTAATCCCACCTTTAGTGCTGTCTAAAATGTGACATTGAAAGTAAGACCAAACAGGAATAGTACGTAACAGAGACATGGATAAGGGAAATCCTTAAAAGATCTCTTCTGGTGCATGTTGCTATTGGTTGACCTTATCTATGCTTTCAGTTTTCAGTGTTCTTGTAGTGCTGCTAAAATGTCGTTACCCTTGCGTATTTGCTGGGCATCTCCACATGCCTTTGTCAGCTCAGTTTAAAGACCTTCACCACACCTCTTCCGTAGTAGTAAGATCCCTCTCTTGTTTTTCTCAGAGAAGGCTGACAGTTACGTATATCTGAGAGTCAGCCACTGTACTACTATGTCTAGATGAAGAGTTCAAAGTTACATTCATTCACAACTTCAGCAGTAGTGGGAGCCTGCTCAGTTTCAAGCTATGCAAAGCAAATTGAGGAGCCATGCTACTTAGCAAGTGGCCTACCAGTAAACACATACTGCATAATAGTGGTTCAGACTGTTGACACTGATTGGTTACTTTTTCCATGTAGTTCATGTAGAAGATAGTTGAATATTCTAGAAAACTACAGGAAACATTTTTCATCTCCTACTGAAATCTTTTTTATGCCGATAAATTATTAGAAGTAATGTTTTAAATATTCTAATAATATGAAAAGGTATCAGGTTTCTATAACTTTTTTAATAGCATTTTAGCCCAAGAAGCATAATTTGAATGCAATATGTGTGATACTTGAAAGCAGGAGACACCTAACAGCAGAAATAAGTAAAAAATAAATATCTGGATGGAATTAGTCCTACCCCAAAGTGTCAGTTCACAAATTGTCTTACAGTTAAAATCTCCAGTTATTAGGCTCTCCATCAAATACCTTTAAGTTCAAGGAAACATAGAAGATCCGCAATCAGTAATCAAAACCTTAGCTTACTTTTAGTGCTTTAAAGGAAGATATATTATGGTATGCCTTAGCTAGGTCAGAGTATTTGGTGTATTGTGCAGTCAGTCATCCGCGCACTACCAAAAAGTATTGAGCAGCACTCATGTTCTGGAGTAGTTTCAGGTAGATAGGAGTGGATGAACAGATATTTTCCTGTATCTGTATTTTTTTGAAGGTAGCACTTATACTTAAAACATCAGAAAGATATAAACCAGTAAGTGAGTTGATCACAATTAACATGCAGTGAGAAACATGAGTGGATATCTATTCTCCACAGACATATGAAAAATTCATCGTGTCCTATCTTTTCATTGAACAATCTGTGTAAAGAAAACCATAAACATTTGTCTAGAATTTCTGTGACCTTGTTTGAATTTTTCATTTTTTTTTTTTAAACTTTCTATTTCAAATGTGCACTGATTTCTGTTTGTGTTTCACCTGCTTATATTTCTGTCAGTCTGGGAACTCATTTTCGGCTGTGTAGATAATACTCCTGATTCTTTCTTGTGCTTTAAGTGTTCAGTGTCAGATTGGATGGGGCTTTGAACAATCTGTTCTAGTGAAAAGTATCCCTGACCATGACGTGAGGGTTGTAATTAGGTGATTTTTAAAGGTCCCTTTGAACATAAACCATTCTATGATTCAGTCTGTGATTCTGAAGAGTACAACTGAATTCAAGGCTGATTTCCACATTTTCAGTGTGGGACATTTTCATTGCTCTTAGATGCATGGTCCTGCATTTAGTCACCAAGTGAATCTTCTTTAGCAAATGGGGTAACTTTTGCAGATAAGTGTAGAACACAGGTTTCCAAGCTGCATATTCTATTCCACAAGTGGCTTCCTAATTGTAATATTATCAAAAAGTAATGGAACTGGCTTCTCCTAAATTTATGGTGGTGAAGTATGTTAAATTCCCATTGAACACATTAAATCGTATTTAATTTACATGGCTTTAATTGCCATGTGTCCTAAACATTCATGTGTGAAGGAGCAAGCAATCATGTGAGCCCTGTCAGGAAAGGTTTTATCCTGAGGAATGTATTTCTGGAGCTGGAATCGTTAAAGAAATTATGACTAAATGTTTTTGAGCTTGCTATTACTTGATTACCTTCTGAGGTAACCTAAATAAGAAATGTTATAGAATTACAAAGTTTGATCAAGATCTTATAAGCTTCTAAAGTACTTGGCCTTCCTTACTTGGTTTCATGAGCTGATTTAGGAGATAAAAAAATCAAATTGTGCTTTATGATAAAAACATGTGTTTCGAAAAATCAGCATTATTTTCAGTAATATTTTTTTCTGATGTGTGGCACAGAATGCATATATAATGGATTAGCTATATCTATGGCTATTAAACCTCATGAATTTCTGTCCTTTTTCCCTTTTCTTTTGTAGCCTTGGAGATATATAAAAATGAGACATTAGCTGAAGCTGTCTCTCTTAAAACTCCGGTTTAGTTTGCCACGAACTTATATTCTCAGCTTTGGGGATATATATATATATATATATATATATGCATATTTTCATATTAAAAAAACACATGCATCTCTAAATAACTGATGGATGCATTTTTGTTGAAATACTCAGAAGACTGTTTTGTTTTTCTCTATGCTGTTTGTTCCCCATATTCTATTTTAATTCAAAACTTTTCCCTTGCTGTATATATTAGAGTGCTTATCAAAGCATAACTTCAGCTAATGACAGTACAGGTGTCATAAGAAATAATTCAGTTACAGCTTTAATAAGCTGTATATTTAATATATGCGTACAGACTCAGTAGAAATTGCTCACGATTTTGCTCTGGTTATACATCAGTGTGTATATAAACCCAAAGCTTTATGAACTTTTGCTGTAACTCTTAGCCAGTAGCAGTGATGGGGCAAGTTAATTTTCATTTCCAACAGAAGATTTTCCTGCTGGGTTCATACTGTATTAACTGTTGTCACATCTATATTTTGTGGTTATAAATACATTGTATTTGTGAAAAGAGGTATATGTGAATGAAGTATAAGATATGAAAAAAATAAAGTCTGTACACCGACCCATGTGAATTGATTTAAT
This sequence comes from Corvus kubaryi, assembly GCF_017639235.1. Classification (NCBI taxonomy): domain Eukaryota; kingdom Metazoa; phylum Chordata; class Aves; order Passeriformes; family Corvidae; genus Corvus; species Corvus kubaryi. The sequence continues at coordinate 1,619,495 of NW_024580672.1, forward strand.
GTGTCTCAGAAAACCTTGAGATACAAAATCATGCTCACAATACATTGCATCCTAAATGAAGCCAGTTACTTCTAATTTATGACTGCGTTCCATGCATCTTGAAAGAACAGCTTCATTTGTTTATTACTTTATTAAATTTAAATTTTGCTGTGAGGAGTGAACATTTATACATCTAGTGGTTACTTCAGTTTGCGGAGTTTGGGTTGTTGAGGTTTGGGTAGGAGTTTTTACTCTTTGGTATGGTTTATCCATATCCAAGAATTGTATTGAGGAAAAAACCAGCCTGGGCCTCTGTAAGGAAATGTGTTCATCTGTTTTCACTGAAAAGCTGTAACACTTTAGTGACTTCAGAATCAAGTAAAGAAATAAAAAGTATTTTTCAGACAGAGCAGTACCCACTTGTACCTAAGAAAAACAGCCAGCCCAAACTATACTACAAGACCTTACATATTTTATAAGGAACAGTATAATAAATACATGAGATTAGCCTCTATAGAAGATTTTTTGAGTTTAGCAGCTAAATTTTCAGTGTAGTGGCAGGTTACTACACAATAGCAGGCAGGGAGGAGGAAAGGTAGAGACTAAGATGGCCAGTATAGGACTCTGCAAGTGCTAGTAAGTACTTTTTGGGTTCAATTGACAAAAGCTTGTGCAGGAAAGCTAAATTTTCCAACCTGTTTTTGACCCGAGTGACTGGTTTCATATGAAGAAATTATGTGATTTTTTCTTCTTTTTTTTTCTCCTGTTTTATTCCATTTTAAACCTGTGAAAATGCATTTTAAAACTGCATTAGGTAGAAGTTTTCATTGCAAGTGCAGCCATTAGGCCCAATTCACTAACAAAATAAATACTAGCTATGATAATAGATGATAAAGAAAATAAATACTAGAAATTATGGAAAATAAATACTAGGTATGATACCAGATGATACTAGTTGATGATAGATGATACTAGTTTAGCTGTGTAACTTTATTTCATCCCATGTATCCGTGTGTGTAATACAGATGTTATTTGTACCATCACATTTCATTTTTTGCAAATATTGCTAAAGTGTGCTGTGGAGATGAGCCTGCTTTCTGTGGTGATACCTTCCAATTTCTGTAGTTCTCCTCTCCTTTTTTATTTTTATGTTGCAAAGCTTGAAACTGTGAATGAAGGAAAGGGAAGGATATCTGGGTAGACGCTTTCTTTGAGATTTGATTTCTGTTCCAGCCTCTGACACAGACGATCTGTGTGAGAGGGAGATAATAATTTTAACCAAGTCTTCTGCAGCTGGCCTCTGATTAACTATATTCATTATTTTGGGAATCAGAGGCTAGGCTTTTGGAAATGCTGAGCATTCTTACAGCAGAAGTCCCTAGAAAGTGTGTATGGACCTATGCAATGCTAAACACTTAGAAAAAGTTCGCCTGTAGGCATCCCAGATTAGTAAATACTATATCTCATAGTGACCTAATCTCTCCTCTGTAAAATGAGATTATACTATATCTTCGTTCTTCCTGTCCTGTAAAAGAAATGAAAAGTTTGTGCATCTTTTGCGTGCTGTAGAGACGAACATGGCAGAAAAACACACAGGAAAAATAAGATGCTGATTTTAAAGAGAGATAAATTACATGAAGTCATGCCTGAAGTAGTGGCAGTAAAATACCACTGAATGAAGTTTCAGATTTTGAGAAGGAAGGAGGTTGTAGGTATTAAATTAAGAACTGTATCATAAGATCTACCTAATGGGGGCTGAATTATGACTTTATGACCAACCTTTTACTTCTGAACTCATGAGCACTTTATTTTGTGCCTGCATATTCTTGTCATAGGGCCTTGCGGGCATGTGGAATTACACAAAACAATGTGCCCATTATTAATCTTTCAGATACATTATGTTGTCATACTAATTTATTCCTAATGTGTAAAGAATAAATAACATATTGAATAAGAGATGTACTGAGATCCATTTTCCCTCGTAACAGTAGCATGAAAGACTTTGGACCTTCAAATTTTAGTAATGTATGCCTGTTCAGAATTGTGCTTTTTTTATTTTTGTGTATATGTACTTCCCTAAAATCAATTTTTGCTAGATGGACAAGTGTTTAAATTGCTGGTAGTCTTTATTTACTCTAAATTGCATATGCATACCATTACTACATTTTGAGTTAGAAAAGCTAAACTTTAATAAAAGACAAAAGAGAGAAAACTTTTGAAAAGCTATATTAAGTTTTAGAGAGTCAAAAGCTAAGATATATTACACATTAATATAAACTTATTGGAGAATATATTTATATTTATCTCTATCTGTATATTCATATTTTGCTTGGTACTTTGCAAAGTGCCTTACCTAAAATCTAGAGTTAAATTATTATGAAAATAAAGAAGATATTTCATAGACATGGAGTACCTCACTTCTTGATACCAGTTCCTTTGTCAAAGGTAGCTGAGGCTCTTCTGTCATGGTGGTTGGGTTATTTTTGTTCTTTCATGGCTGCATAGCAGAGTTTTAAAAATTTTCTATCCGTTTTATGTTTTTTCAGCTGTCGTGACTGGTTGTCTTGTACCATTCCCCTTGAGTGTATGTGTGTATTTATGATTTTAAACAATAACATTACATGTCCAGATAGGGGTCCCATTAACTTTCTATTTCACTAGAAATTGGCAAAAATTTGCATCAAAAGGTTTAGTTTCATAAGTGATATTTTTTGTTGTTATTGAGTGGTGGTTGCTGCTTTCCTTTTCACCGTATTGTGAATTTTTCACCACTTTGCATGACAGAGCAAGAAAACAGCAATGCTCAGCTTCACACATCATGTTTCTGAGAGGTTTTTGTGTAGTCTATATTTAAAGCAAAAAGATAAGAAAACAGATGTAAGCACTTATATGATGTGATTATAGGCAGGGGCATTTGACTGTCTCAAACTAAAGTTTTTTGTAAAAAGCATGTGAAACTTATTTGATTGGAAATATCAAGGAAGAATGGCTTAAAATTTCCTTGCAGCCTTTCCTAACTAGTGGGTCCCCTATAATAGAATCAAGTAAAGCTAATTTGGAAGAGTCAGTTAAAATTAATTTATTGTTTTATTGGTTTTGTTCTTGTTTCACTGAGCAGTATATTAATCAATCCTGGAAACCACGTCAAGATTCAAGAAGGTACCTTAGGATTCTTCATTGCAAGTGATGCCAAAGAAGTAAAAAGGTAATTAATGCACTTTTATCCTTGAATATAAACAAATATATTTCATTTCAGTTTTTTTCTTTACATGTAAATGCTTCACCTAATTTTCATTATTATCTGTTTAAAATTTCTCAGGGGGGATTGGGTTGTTACTTTTGAACCAACTTATGTGCCTGAAGTTTTCTTACCTACAGTCCTAAATATCAAGGAAACAAAATTTGCAGCAGATATGAGAAGTAAAGAGGCTGGGGTTTTGAGTCCTCCTAGAAAATGTGAAATATTTTTATTTGTTTTCTCTATACTTATTTTGTCTCAGAGGAATTACTATGAGAGAGGAGGACAGGGATTACAGTTCTGTTAGTTTCAGGTTTAGAGGAGTTCTTACCTACATAGGCTTTAGCAAATTCTTGATGCAAGTTAGCTACTGTGTTCATTCCGTAATTGCATTAGAAAAATAATATTTATATTCTTGTAATTTTTCTTTAATGGAACTACAAACTCTATGGCTTCATAGTAATAAATAAGGCTACAAAAGTGCATTATATCTCAACCATTGCAGACAACTTCACAGGCTCATTGTGCTTGGCTGTACTAGATTTGGGAAGAATGGAAAGGAGTTTTATGATATTGTGTGGAGGACCAAATGTGTGTACTCTTGTTTGTTAGGATTATAGTATGCTTGGAAGGAACAAAAGAGCAATGTGATAAAAGAATTTTTCAAAGAAAAATATTCAATGTGTCTGTGATTAAAAAAAAAAGAAGAAAAGGAATATTTGCAGCTGAGTGCTTCCCTATAATTTGTATTTTCATTATGAGTCATGCAATCAGCTTTTTACTGATATTCTCCATGAGTTTGGTATTTTAACTAAATCCTATACTTAAAATGATAAAGTATGCAAATGATACCCTTTATTAAGTTCCAACCTTTTAGGATTAAATATAGTGAAATAATACCTAACCAATGCACACTTGCCATGAATACTTAAAGCAAGTGAAAACACCAAAACAGTGAAATTAGAGAACTTGAATTCTATTTTTGTTGAAAGAGCTGAGATAGTTTTTGGCTAGGTGAAGCATACAGAACAGAGCAGCAGTGCTCCTGTCCTCTCACATCTGTGGTACCATCTCTGGAGTGTGTGCATCCTGCACTGCCCCAGGGACTCTGCCTTGCAGCATACAGTTCCTTTCCAATCTACTGCTTTTCTCCAGTTGAATATACAGAACTGTCTTCACATTGCTTTACTGAGCTGCTAGTTTTCTTTCATTTATAAGCATTTTACACTCTCCAATGAACTTTTTCTCAGACTGCAAGTAAAATGGCATAGCATTTTTAACAGCTATGGTTAGGGAGAAATTGACTGTTATTAAGGAGTTTAGACAAATTTTTCACATCGTTCATCTAGCGTGTTTTATTTGACAGTGAGCTTGAAACAAGATTTCCAATTCTGCCCGGCTTTTGGCAGAAGACTTTGTTTAGAAATATCCAGCCACATTTAGAAATATCCAGCCACATTTAGAAATATCCTTGCCACATTTCTTAGCTGCTCTGTGCAAAGCAAATGGTTTTCAGATGTGTTTCAACTAACAAAGCCAATTATGAAAAATGTTCATTTCACCCTTTGAGCTATGAATCAGAGTCAGAAATATGTTCTAAAATTGAGGTCTTTCGGAGGGGAAAAATGATTTTTTAATAAGGCAAAATTAAAGGTGTTTTATACCTGAAATGCAAATTAAATTATTCTGGTTTTGTTAATGAAGACATTTCAGCTCCCTTAAGCTATTCATATTTATGTATCCCACGATGAAATAAAACATACGATGTTCAATTACTCTTTCTGTTAGAATCACTTTTGCATTTGTAGAAGAATAGTTTCCCATAAGAAGCAATTATACCTAGGTAAATAGCAACAATTATGCCTAGTTAAATAGCTTCACATAAAATCTTGACTGTTTAAATGTAGTACAAACTACATGAATTGCATCTTCATTATTCTTGATTCATTTACATGTTACCACTAGCATCAGAAATCCACTTTCTTCAAATCCGCTTAATTCACCCCAATTATCTAGAATAATTTTATTACAGCAATCACTTCAGGTATTTATTCTTTAATTTGGACATAGGATTGAAGGTACCCTTTAGGACAGTTGTCCTGCAGTGAATTTCAGAAACATGATCTCTAGAAATGACCAATATCCAGTTTGTGTTATGAAGTTTTTGTGAGGAACTATTTGTGGTAGTTGATTCTTGTTTAATAAAGGGGCTCTACAGCTGGACTGGGGAGAAATTGTAAAAATTTGAGGCAGTTTTCTCCTCCTGGCTTACATCTTGACATCAACTCGTAGTTTGAAAAATATTTTCTTCTCATTTCCTTGGGGGTAGTTTATATTCTTTTTGGTGGAATGTGAATATCTTGAAGACCAGAAACATTCTGCAGCAAAGTATACATGCTCAGAGAAGGCTTTTTCCTTTCATATTTTGCATCTTGGAAATACTAAGGCAGTTTCACAGCCTGAAAGAGTAATCCTCCTGGAAGTTTCTTAGAGAAATAAGGGACTTACATTTTCCATTGGTAGCTTCATACTGTATTGATTTTAGAAATGTTAATAGCATTCAGTGTGGTCTCCCTGCAATTAAAATTTGTATTTAAACCGATATGAAGCATCGATGTGATTCATCTTTTGTGTGTTAGACCTGCTGTCTTTCTCCTGATGGGTCACTTAACTACCAGTATAGTTCTACCTGTGGTGGCCATGCTATAGTTAATCTAGAAGGAATAGTAGCAGTCATCCTGGCTGCAGTGCCAAAGGCTGTGTTTAATCAGAGGCTGTGTATTAATATTGGTTTGGATTTTGGTTTTTTTCATATTTTGGACTGTAGATTGTTTTGTTTCAGTGGCCTCCCAACTGTTGTACCAATCCAACCATCCCGTACCGTCAGCAGAATATATGGGTGGTTGCAAAGTGGGGGCTTTTCCTCTTACTGCCAAATTGTATTGAGAAATATGCAATGAGAGGGGGTTAGGGAACATAGGCAGGGAGCTGACCTATCCTGAATGTGGACAAGTGCAGGGATTTTCATCAGGTTAAAAAGTATGTTTAATTTGCTATGCCAGCAAGAATCCTGGTAAACTGTGAATGTCCTGCTAGAGTCCAGCTGGGTGATCGTCATGAAATGTGTCGTGGCAGCCTCATGTGGCATGTTGACTTGGCGGTCATGATTGAACTCTTCTATAGGCAGTCTGATGCATATTTACTAAATGAGAAATTTTAAAAAATCTTATCTAAAATAAAAAGGTTATCCTTTCTCACTTCCTTAATTCTCCTTGTGCTGGCATGGGGCATCGACAACTTCCCTGTGCAACCTGTTCCAGTGTCTCACCACCCTCACAGACAAGATCTTTTTCCTAATATCTAGTCTAAATGTACTCTCTTTCAATGTAAACCCATTCCCCCTTGTCCTGCTGTTAGATGCCCTCATAAATAGTCTTGCCCCATCTTACCTGTAAGTTCCCTTCAGGTACTGGAAGGCCACACCTGGGTCACCCAGAAGCCTCCTCTTTTCCAGACTGAACAATCCCAATTCCCTCAGCCTTTTCTTGTAGGGGAGGTGCTCCATCTCTCTAACCATCTTGAGGGCCCTCCTGTGCACTCACTCCAACAGGTCCATGTCCTTCCTGTGCTGGGGACCCCCAACACTGCAGATGGGGTCTCACCAGAGTGGAGCAGAAGGGCAGAGCCTCCTCCCTTGTCCTGCTGGCCAAGGGGCTTTGGATGCAGCCCAGGACACGTTTGGCTTTCTGTGCTGTGAGTGCACATTGCTGGCTCATGTCCAGCCTCTCATCCACCAGCACCCCCAAGTCCTTCTCGGCAGGGCTGCACTGATGTGCTCTTCCCCCTGGATTGATACTGGGGGTTGCCCTGACCCTGCACTGGGGTCTTGTTTAACCACATGAGGTTCCCAAGGGCCCAATTCTTGAGCTTGTCCAGGTCCCTCTGGATGATATCCTGTCTTTCAGGTGTGGAAACAGCACCACTCAGCTTGGCGTCATCTGAAAATTTGCTGAGGGTGCACTTGATGCCTCTGCCTTTGCCATTAATGAAGGTATTAAATAACAGTAGTCCCAGTATAGATCCTCAAGGGATCCTCTAGTGCCTGGTGGGACTCTGAGCCATTGACCACTACCCTCTGGATGTGACCATTCAACCAATTCCTAATTCACCCGACAATCCCACCCATCGAATCCATCACTCCAGTTTGGAGAGAAGGATGTTGGGGGGGGACCATGTCACAGGCTTTACAGAAGTCCGGGTAAATGACATCTGTAGCCCTTCCTTATCCACTGATGTAGTCACTCCATTGTAGAAAGCCACTGGTTGGTCAGGCAGGATTTTCCCTTGGTGAAGCCATGCCAACTGTCTTGAATCACCCCTCCATCCTCCATGTGCCTTAGCACAGCTTCTGGGAGGATGTGTTCCATGATCTTTCCAGGCACAGAGGTGAGGCTGACAGGCCAGTAGTTCCCAGGATCATCATTTCTACCCTTATTAAAGATGAACGTATGGTTTTCATCATACAACAATGATCAACAACCTGAAAAATTGGCACAGGGTGCTAGACAGTCTTTAAAAAAAATCACCGTGGTATAGCCGATAAGAACAAAAAATTCATTATATATATTTTTTTTGTGACAAAATCCATTGGATGTTCTTTTTTCTAAGATGAAAGACAAATGAACTAATACACTGTGGTGTAAGTGTCATCCATTCTTCCAATTACTTTTCAAATAAAAGTGTATTAAAAGAAACACTGATTTGGAGTCTTATATTTGAAATTAATGGTCTTGCAGCAAATATTTCCTACTTTACATGTCTAAACCTTTTCAAAGATAAAGGAAATTAGTGTTGGGGCATTTCATTAATTGGTCACTTTAGCAAGAGGAAATATGGGACTAATTTCATTTACATGGATTAAGAAATGTGTCAGTTTTTCCATTCTGTCTCTCTAGGGCATATTTTTACTGCAAGGCCTGTCATGATGACATCACGGATCCCAAAAGGATAAAAAAATGTGGCTGCAAACGGCGTAAGTAATATTTCTATCCCTCCCTTCCTCTCCTTTTCATGAACTGTTCAGCCCTGAAGAGTACCTGTACATGTGTTTACATGTTTTGCACATTGGTACAGAAAAACTAAGAAATAAATGCATGGCAGCATAGTAAGTGCTATTTGGGTTTCTGAAGTCCGTATGTTTTTATTATACTTCACACCACTCAGACCTGTGTCTTCATTAAAAAGTAAATTAAAGTCCAAAGCTAACAAAACCTGAAGAATTAAGTCAAGCTAGATCTAAATGTGGAGGTTTCTGAGTTAAGAATTAGCCAACAGTGAAGTTTTTCTCTCATTCGTAACATGCAGAAATTAATTTCAATAGTTTTCTGTTAAGTAAAGAACTTCTATCTGTCTTGGTGAACCAGATTCTGCAAAAGAAGAAACTAGGGAATTATACTCTATCATATAGCTATTGAAATAAATTTTTGTTGAAATAAATTAAAAGTTTTACTGGAGGAAAGGGTTGTCTGGAAGAAATTAAATGTTAGCGCCTCTGACACATATCCTCTTTAGCTATAATGCTAATATTAGGTTAAGTTCTTAAACTGTTTGGACAGTTTTTTATGAAGCAGTAATTGAGTTTTCGAATGGAGATCAGACTTTGCCTCTGCATTTCTATAAATATATAGCAGTCAGCATTTTACCTATATATACTTTGAAAGGACCTTTTCCAGGAACTATCACAACCACATTTTGGCCAAAGATGTGTTTGACCCATGCTTATTTGTAATACCGATAGCAAAATGATTTAGGAATCAATTCTCATTGAATATATAAATATTTATGTGCATTCCATGGTGTTCTGCCATGAAAAAGATCATTCAGTTCAAAGTACTGATTAGGTAAATTGAAAGATATCAGAAGAATTTGATCATGCCTATTTTACTGTTACTTTTAAAAGGGAAAAAACTCTCTTATTTATTTCTTGAGTCTGCGTTATCAGTGCACTATTTTAGAGGATGGAAGAAAGCCTAAGCTGAACATTCTCTGCCTTTTGGAGTGCCTGAAATGGATTAATTCTTTAAGATCATTTTAAAAAGAAAAAATTTATCACTGGAGATTTTTTAAAAAACTCCTGTCCTCCAAAACACCAAGAGTGTGGAACAATAGTATGATAGCGAGAAAGCAGCTGAAACTGACAGAAAATGGTATTTATCTTCCCAGTAGCCACAAGGAGAGCAAAGCACATGGAAAGCATGCCTGATGTGGAAGGAATGTATGCATTGCCTAACATATTGGAAAAAAATTGTTCAAGAACAGTTTATCCATGTGAGAATGTGACCTTTGAACTGCTGCCAAAGCCAATGAGTCTGCTGAGTAAGTTCTGGTAAAGCCAGTTACAGATGCCTCAGGGTGCCTGTAACTCTCAAATGAAATCTTTTATCCAAATTACTCAACAGTTAAAGAGAAATATGTTACCTGTTTAATTTTATCTGGTTCTGTCAGGAAAAAAAAAAAGACCTATTTTGTTTCTATTTTCTTCTCTATTCCTCCTTCACATGGTGTATGCTTTTTAAACATGTCCTGCTTAAAAAAAAAAATAAGTCCCAAAGATCTCGCAGTTTAATGTGAGATCTACAGTTTTCATTGTCATGTTAGAAGATAGGAATCAGGAACTCACATTATAAAGGTTAAGAGCCCTTTATTATACATTAATGAGAATCAAAGTAGCTTTCTCAGTACTTTGAGACCTGGGAGGAGACAGGGTATGACCCAGCCAACACAATGGGTATTGTCAGCAGTAAGGCCATGGAGAGGCAAGAGTAACAGCTTCTGTAAGGTGCAGTCGGAAAGGTTACAAATGGCATGGTCACACATATCAGTCCAATAAATGAAAAGGTGTTGGGCAGATAACAAACAGAATGGTTGAGTTAGTGAGGCAGAAGAAAGAGGTGGCTGTCCGAGCTGGTTCAGTGAGCACTGAACACTAAGGAGGGAATGCTCTGAGTCAGGTGAAAAGTAATGATCAGTGAGAATAAAATCTTAAATTTCTCTTTCATTGTCTCCCCTCTCCTCAGTCTGCCCTCTCTCCTCCTGTTTCCTAGGCATGCAAGAGGTAACAGATACCATGATAGCAGGGAGCCTTTAGTAGAGCTGAGAACAGCTTTCAATGAGGAGCATGCTCACAGGTGTTAGAAATAAGGCAATTGCTTTGCTTTTAAAGAGCTGTCAGTCAGCAGAAAAATTAAATGAAAAATTTCATCAGTAATTAGTGATTTTTGGTTCTCAAATTTGGTTGACAATTTTGAGATCCCTTTTATGGGATCTGCTTTTTGGGTTTGGTTTTGTTTTTAAGGTAAGTCTTAAGTGCAGTCTGTTATTCACATAAAATGTTTTAGCTTTCAAATCACTAATCACTTTTGAAAAACCTTAGATGTGTTATCCATCTGTAAATGATGCAAATCATTGGTCTTAAAAATGCAGTTCTAACCAAAACAAAGCATAAATTGAGAAAACTTTTCCCCTGTTGAGTTAGGAAGCTGTCAACTGCTCTGTCAACATCTAATAGATCACTATGTCAATTTGATTTTCAAGACATTGCACACATATGTATCTACACAGATCTATATGATAAATAACATACTTTAATGAGTGAGTAACATAGTAATTAGAAGCAGCAGAATGTGGAAAATATGTAAGATGAAAGGAAAGGCTGTATATAAAAATATTGTAACATTCAGGTGAATTAAATGTGAAAGAATGTCTTTACATGGAAAACTTAATTATGGTGGCATTAATTAATGCAGCTTCCCATAACACTTAAAACCCACATTCTTTAGTAATGTATCTGAGGTTGCACTTCAATTTAGATACTTTCTGAATATTAGCTTGGGGTATTGTTGGGGTCTAAACGTGAGTCTGACCTACATAGCCATTTGTCCAAACTTATTAGGCCTAATATTAATAATTCAGGGAAGATCAGTACTTTCTACAAGGCCAGGGATAATTCATGTAATCCTGCTTTTGTTTTGCAGTTTCTTTGCCATCCTTTTCTCCTTACCCATCCCCACTCCCTGAATAACACATAAACACTGATGGCATATTTTCCAAAGAAATACTTGTGTGGGAATTTTATTTGCAGATTGTCAATTTTTTTTTAATGTTTTCAATCTCTTTCCTATACCATTTAACTGTAGTTTTTGCAGCAAGAGGCCAAATATATGTATATATTTATATAAAACGCAACCACGTTGGGATGAAATCTCTAAACTGGATGACCTGTTCCTCCTGTTTCTTCCATTTTGTGCAACAGCTGTGGTCTAATTATCTATATATTTTTTCCAGTGACAGTGCTTGCTGTGAACGGTGGGGGTTGAACCCCAGAGGGGACATATCATGTGTACGTTGATGTGTTTGAAGGAATTTCTTGTAATCAATGACAATTGACAAACTTTTGATTTATTTTTCCTCTTGCTGCCTTGGAACACGGCCCCTACTATATTTTAACTGCACACTGATAGTGATCTATTGTGAGTAAAAATGGGTTCCCTGTAGCCCAGAGTGCGGTCCAACCTGTCTTTCTCTAGCAGAGAGTATTTTTGTTCAGTATTTTGGTTCTTTTCTTTATTTATGTTGCATGTAGCAGTGACGTCATACCCACAAGTTTCTCATCGTTTACACCAATGGAGATTAGGGTGACGTTGAAGAAAATACAGCAGTTTCCCCCTCTTCCACCTATTTGCCCCTTTTTTCCACAAGCTCACATTTTATCCCTATTTGAAAATGAGATCTTGGCAAAAGTTTCCTTGAAATTATTCTAGAGATATCTCATGAATTTTTAGGGATATTGGTTAGGCTGGGGTAATTGCCACTATAGCACTGTTTGCCTGGTTAAGTACAATTCAACTGTCAGATCCTTGTTCAGTTTTTTGGTACTTTGTCCTTTCCATTGCACAGCTGACACAAAGAGTAACACAGCAGTTTTTTAGTGTCCATATCTAACTTTTTTCTTCCCAATGACGGAAAAAAAAAGAGTTATGGGGGAAAGCCAGACAATGAATTAAAAATGTGGCATTTAATGTATAAACCCAGAGATATCTTCAACAGGAAACAAGCTGCACTGATTATTTTCCTGAGCTTGCTGGTCATTAGTTACATAAGAAGACACACACTGACTTTTCAGGACCTTAGCTGTAAGATTTTACATTATTATTTTATACAGAATATGAACTTTATGGACCACTTCATGTCAATCTAGGTCATACCACTTAGAAGTGTACAGAATCTGTGAAGGCTCTCGTCAGCCACTTTCAGTGTGTACACTTGTGGTAAACACAGCATTGGGGACATGGAAAGAATTTGCTGCCTAGAAATACAAGTGTTGCAAAGAAATGTCCTGATTATATGGGCTTGTTCTTTCAAAGAGCAAGGGGAATCGAGTTATCTCATAGCTGCAGTGCGGAGTTGCTGTGCCAGATTGAGGATGTAACTTTACTGTGTAACTGCAGCTATTCTAAGTAAAGGAAGCCATGAAACTTAAACATTTTACTAGGTGTTCTGAATTTATTGTGTGAAAACACTTCAGGTCTTAATCAGGATTGAGATATTTTTTCCCTCTCAGCTCTATACACTGTAGGACCTAGCAAAGAATCAAGGAAAAATTTATGCTCTTGATAAAGTGGTGGCCAACTTGAAATTATGGTGGCCTGCATTATGATTATCATTTTTTACTATTTATTTTATTGTTGTGCCTGCAAACTACACTAAAGGATTGAGATACTGTTGTGGAAGAAAATATTCAAGGATAGAACAGAAATTTCTCCAAACATCTTTTTTAGCCAGTAGAATGACACAGCAGAAAGATGAAGCAGCATGAAAAAGGCACATTGTGAAACAGGTCAGCATGATAAGAATCAATAATAAAACATAACCTAATTTCTATGGATGAAATGGTGAATCCTATTGACTTTGAGGCGAAATGCTGGAAGTAATCTGGATTTATCTGAAGCAATATATTTATTTCAAATATGATCCTGTGTTGAGACCTTTCTGAACTAAAGAAATTTGTTTAAATAGTAATAAATAAACAAATAAAGAAGTTATTCATGCTGTGAAAGAACTAGAAAAGAAAAGGTCATGTAGTTTTGATTTGGTTTTTTCCATTTCCCCAATAGCTTCAGTTTGTTCAGCAATGCAGTTTGCTTTGTGAGTACACTGGCTGAGTGTCTTCTTTGAGGTAATGAAAGAAAGGTCGTGATCAGATTTGAAAATTAAAATGAATTGGTCTATAAATGTGCCATTACATCAAAATCCGTGAGTCATTCTTATATCTACTAAAATAGGGAAAAACGTCCACTCAGATCTCCTGCTGTTTTTACAATTTTGACATAGAACAGCACCATGTGAATTGGAGCAAACAAGTAACCAGTTGTCTTTGATGGCAAAAATTGCAAGACAGTAAGCAAGCTCACTTTTTTTGTCTTGAAGTTGTCTCGTAAAAATTAAATAATGGAGAGATATCCTTGCCTGTTGTGTTAAGGTCAATAAATTCTCACAAATAGTTTAAGGTACACTGCTGTACTTTTCAGGAAGCTGAAACTGTGCTGGGGGAAGTCCTGTCTGTGTTTCAGTCTCATGATGCTAACCAGCATTGCTGAGAGGCGATCACATCGGTCTGGTCGCCCTTTAATGCTGATGATTTTTCACTCATAGTTTGGATCATGAGAACTTGATGAATTGAAATGACACTGTGCATTTCCAATTCTAAAGTGTATTGGAACATTTTTTGTACCATTCGGTGGTCAGGAAACTTCCCGTTCCTACTCCTAAGCAGCTGCTGCCTGAGAGAGATCCACTAGATGTCCTCGGAGCTCCACTCTGGCTAGGGCTGAGCCCAGGGAAAAGCGCCGTAGTGACGGGAGCAGTACCAGGATGGGGTACAGCCTATGGTTTAAAAAAAGAAAATCAGGAAAGAAGAAGGGATACTTTGTTCCGCTTTCTTTAAAGAAAAAGAAAAAAAAAAAAAAGAGAAAAAGAAAAAGGAGCTGTTCCTTGACATTTTAGGGAGAGAATAATCTGAAGTTTCCTTTGCTTATTTTTGCAGCTGGAAATATTTCCCATTACTGTTTGTGAACTCTAAGTAACACTTCAGATCCAGACAATCTACACATTTTAAGTGTACTTTTTTGACTGTCTGAGATCAGAAAGTAAGGTATTGTGAGAAGCTTAGACATCTAGGGACCTATTCTTTCTTCTATAGAATGGAAGGCTACTGCCTTCTGAGAAAAATTACATCTAAAAGTTTCTAAAAGAATTTATTTACTTTATAAGTAATTGAAAGAAATTTTTCTCTCCTTTTTCTCTTAATGAGTAGTTCATATAGGCCTTGTTTTGTAAATTATTTAAACAGTCTTATCTTCATGTCCATTAAAACTTCCCCTGATATTTTTACTGATTAGTTTACAAATGCTGTGTGATTGTCATCATATTAAGTAGAAGGATCTGGTTTTTTTTTTTTCTATTTATTATACAATTGAAAATAGGGAAGTAGTTTCCTTTATGTCCCAACTTACATTTTCATCAGTATCAAATAACAATTCTATTTAACATTTATAACACATCTAGGAATACAAATGAGTTGATTCTTACACAGATTCTACAGGTGTCAAATAAATTTAACACTCACCCAGAGGCTGTTCTTAAGGTCCCCCTGTCTCTCTGATGATTCCCATTTTCTGTTAATGTTTATGGAAGTTTTCTAGAAAATGCTATGTGTGTGGCTGAACCATTTAAAATCATTTCTGTCCTGTCTTTGATCTTGTCACTAGTCATCCCTACTAATAATGTGTGTTTTGTTTTATTTAAAATAAGTATTGTATTTGGTATGAATGTAACTGACTATAAAGGAATGAAGAGTAACAGCATGTTTTCTTTCCAAAAGTTATTGGTCTGATATGCAGTTGCTTATATACTGGTTGAAACCCTTATAGCAAGTCCTTTCTGCTACTTATATTTCCAGGTCCAAGCCTGTTTCCTGCATGTAAATGATGTGAAATATTCAAATGATGATGCATGATCTCCAGAACAACTGACAATAATAGTTAAAAACAGTCCCTGAGGGGCATTGCTTTTGAGAAACGCCATCATGTCCTTCCCCTATTGAAGAGAAGGCCTTAAATTTCCAACTTTATTGGTTTAAGTCTGATGAAAATGATACTGAAAGTTTTCCTTCCCAGCCTTCTTTGCCCTTAAGGATGATTCTTTTTAATTTTCATAAATGTGTCCTATCCTATTATTGACTGTTGACAAGATATGGCCGGAAGTAAATGAAAACCAGGGACTGTTACTAACCAATGACACAGCAGTTGAGAATTCCTGAGCAGTGTGTTTTGCTACAGTGTTTGATTAGAAAAAGTCTTTCAAAACAGCTATAATTACAGCAAAATGGGCCTGCCTTTTACCTCACCTACTGTTAGTGTGTCTCACAAATGCCCTTTATTTTTCTTTCATTTCCTTAAAAAATAAGAAAGTAGGCATACTGGAAAGACTGTCACACCTTTGGTAACTTATTTCACTTTTCTTTTGCTGTCCAACTTTTCAACTTTAAAGAACATGTTGGGAAGAATTAGACAGAGGGAAAACATGGGAAAATGCTGTTTTGAATTTTCTGTGTAGTTTGAATGTGTATGCATCAAAAGCTGCAGTGGAAACCTTCTTACTAAAAGCCAAGCTCTGAGGAATGATGTACCATGCAATGAACAAGCCTGATGCTGCATGATGAATTTCTGAACAGCTGTAAGATAACTCTACTAGGATGCTAAAAGAACATGGCATTAGTCATATGAGCAGAGTTTTAGAGGAATGGAGTCGCTGCTGAAGAGATCACTCATTCATCTCCCTCAATGCCTGTTTTCCACAATCATAATGTTACCCTTGCTTGACAAGTACACTGTATGGCAAGCCATCAAGGCCTTAGAACAGGACTTGACCCATTTGAGTGATTTCAATCCCTCTTTCCTGGTGACTGTGGGATTAAGAAACTGGAAAAAAAAATTCTTTTAAATTTAATGTCATTATCATAATGCAAAAAAGACATCCTAAACTGAAGGTACAGGCCAGAGAAACATTACCTTTTTTTTGCATTCACTTTTAAGGTTTTGTTTTTGCCTGTCAGTGTTGTTTTGTTTTTAGTATAATTGAGTCAGTTCAATCTAAACCATTACCAAAAGTTGGTTCAGTGCAACATGTGAAACAATCTAAATGGCCTTTGGATTTCTTGAGACGTAAACATACCTGATTCAGATGACATAAAAATTGCAGGATGGTGATTATACGTGCATTTATGAAGTAGGATGCTGTAGATTTCCAGAAACACATAACAAGGATATTCGGATGACTGAAAGATAAAAATGTTTTGTCTAACCTGTTTTGGAATTAACATGTAGTTCTACATTCAGTTATTTTGTTCTTGATTGACTTTTGTATCCAGAGCAAAAAACATGCCAATGATTGGTTCAGCATGTTTCAGTGGACCAATGCTTTGTGTCCTTTTGGTGATGCCTTATTTGTGAACTGATCTTAATGTCAAGCATATTTACCATTTTTAGTTTTGTCTCTTATATGGGCAAATTTTGGTATTCTGTCAAGAGTTAATTTGAATTCCTGAAGATACAATGTAAGCAAAGTAATTTTTTTGGAAAATTTTATTAGTATCTTGTAACTCTTTAATAATGTGTGATTAATTGCAGTAAAGGAGTTCCTTGGCACAGTTTAATACAGACAAATTGTTATCATACATTTAAGAATAAATATATTTATATATGTATATATATGTGTGTATATGTGTAATGCATATGTGTGTATGAGCGTGTGTATGTAAGAATATATGTGTATGTGTGTTTTTGTGGGTGTATACATACATATATATATATTTATATATAAAGAAATCTCTGATTTTTACAGGAAACAGGATAGACCAAAAGTATCTAATGGACTAGCAACTGTTGTTGTCACTTTAACCCAATGGTATTAATTGTGCCAAGGGAAAGCTATATTCTTAGAATTCTGTGCTTTTACTGTGTTCTATTTTGATCCAAACACTTGACTGTAAACAGTAATTCTTCCCCATGACTGCGGTCACCCTCTAAGACTGAATAGAAATAAAGAGCAATTTATCTTTTGCCCTGCTTCTAATGTACAGCCAAAGTGTTATCAATAATCTCATTGCATTTTTTTTTCCTGGGTCAAGACTGTTAACATTAACTAAGGCCTGTATTAAATCCCTTAAATTACCTTCCAGCTGCCTTGTTATATATATAACCTTGCCATTAACCTGCTGCTCTTCCTCTCCTCCCATCCAACACATGGTTATAGCCAAGATGTCCATCTACAAGAGAATGAGACTGGCATGTTGTTTTGATTGCGGACGCTCTGAGCGTGACTGCTCTTGCATGTCAGGCAGTGTACATAGTAACATGGACACCCTTGAGAGAGCCTTCCCACTTTCTTCTGTCTCTGTTAATGATTGCTCCACCAGTTTACGTGCCTGTAAGTTTTAACACCAACACATGCTGTTCCATGTCTGTGGTGTCTGTGGTATCATCCCCGTCTTGTGTCGTGCATTATAGTCTGTGAGTTTTACTGGGCTGATGCTTTTTTAAAAAATCAACCCCAAATTTGATTACAGCTCTGTATTTATATTTCTGTTTTTATTTTTAATGCAAAAAAATGTAAATCATTATTTTGCTTTGTGTGCTCTTTATGAAGCATCCTCTTGCAATAGCCTGCAGGACCTTAGTACTGCAGTGTGGTGACACCTTTTCTATTTGATTAATACAATACAAATTGTCATTAATTAAACAAGAAGTGCTTCAGTGGATGGCCAGGCCTGTGTCTTAATCTGTGACTGGTGCCAAGTGGGTAGCTTTAATAATGCTGGCACTAAAGCACCAATGGGCAGTGGATAAATATACAGGATAAAACGTAGTAGCTGAACTGTAGTAGCTGGAACTCTATTCTGTGCTGCCACTTTTATCATTAATTTTTTTTGTAACCCTTCTCAGTAAGGCAGGGTTTTCCATCTAAAACTGAAACCACAGAAATGCTTGTACTTTTTGTAGTGCTTTTTAGAAAAACTAGCCTGATGCAAATCCCTGGGACAAATGTTTTGAAATTAAATGTAGAATATGTTCCATAGGACAGTAACATTTTGGAACATGCCCTGAAGGTTTTTTTGAAAGATCAGAGTTGAGAGGGGAAAGACAGAGAACCTAGAACAATTCTGCATGGCCATTAATTCTTTGGACAAACTGTAGGGACTCCAAAGCTTGGATTATCATTGTGATGTCAACAACTGGGGAAGATTGTTAAATGGCTTTTTTGTTTGTTTGTTTGTTTGTTTCATTTTCTTGTCCTCTTTAGCTATTCTTAACAGGCAAAACTATGTCTTGGGACAGGAGCAGTTTTCCTTTCCCTACCCAAATGGCAAAGAAAAGCTATAAAATTGTTCAGGTACATCTATGAGTATACATTGGGATTTTGATCAGGAAGCATGTCCATTTTACAAGGCAAGTCATTATGGATGAAAGTGCCTTCCACTATGAAGAATATGATGTAGTTAGTAGATTATGCACCTGGTTGTCTTTTGGTACCATAGGTATTGCAGTATGTAGTCCAACTGGTGAATGACTTTGCTTTAACTATTTTGACTTACGAACTGTTTTTCCAGTCACAAATATAACAATCCTATAATTGTTCTATTTTTTTGTCTGAAGACTGTGTTAATTAAAAAGTATTCTAATAGGATTTCTTGGAGATTTTACCAAAAATCATTTCTCTCTATTGGTGTATAAGCACTCTGAACATCCTAGTTATCTACTTGTTTGCAACTCATGTATCACCGTAAGGTGGATGGTTTCTAGTTTTAAGTCCTGTTCTAAATCACAGGAGGTTTTATCCTTTAAAGTGACTTTTATCAGGGTAAAATGTAGCAAAACATATTTTTTTAAGAAAAGTGAACATGAAACCTTCCTGTATTGAGAATTGCTGCAGGCAGTTTTTTAAGCACTGCAACAGCCTCAGTTACACAGTGTGTGGTAGAGTTTGTATGAATACGGACTGGTACAGAGAGTATGGGGCTGGGTCCTGGCACTGGTGTTAACAGCAACCAGATTAGGATAAATTAATCTGTCCCCTGCAAGTGGGTAGAATTTCTGCCATTAGCACTGCTTGGCAAGGAAAGAAAACTAATTTGTAGGTTTACTATAGCTTTCAAGTCCACTTAAGACTGTACAGAGGCAGATAAAGTAAACATTTTTGATTGTGTTGCCTGCTGAGCCAAAACCCTCCACAATAATGGTATTATTTCCAACAAAAGCCAATGCTTTTTGGGAAACATGTTAGACCTATGTTATATTTTGAAGGATAAGTGATATTGACAGCTTTGAGGATTTTTAGCATCCTATCCTTCAAGGGCCTTTTCCCCCCTTCATCACTCCATCAAATCAAAAGAGATCTCAGTCTTCCCCTTGTGAGACTAGTCACCTTTGACTGTTAATAATAAGTACAAAAATCAATACCAATTCACACTCTTTGCAAAGCAGCATAAGCCTTTCTTTTCCAATTAAAAAATATATATACACGCAACGTTGCACTGGCAGGGCTTCAATAGAAATCAGTGTGTTTTCTTTGCAGTGCACAGGGGTCGTATGATGCCCATCTTGACAGAGCTAGTTAGCTCAAAGAATGGTGGGGAGAGTCAGCTTTTCATTAAATATGAGCAGATGTGAAATGTAGAGTGTTTGACAATTAGAAATGGCAGCAGCAGGGCCCCAGAATCAAAGTGAGGTCAGATTGGTGGATCAGATTACCTCTCTTACATTCTTTAGTTGTTCTGAAAATCATTTTGAATTAGTGTCAGTGGAGCCATGATGGGTTTTGCCCTTTGTCTTTTATGCTATGACTGTATTGTTTCCCCAGACACTCATTAAAGGTCATTATACTATTACAGGGCTTGCTTTGGTCGTGGTGCCCCAGTTCAGTTGGTTTGCTTCTACAATTGCTTAATGCACTTCTTTCTTTCTTTCCTTTTTTTTTTTTTAAACTTTTGATTATAAAGGCAGGGTTTTTTTCCAAGGTAAATAAAATCACAGACCACTGTATGAAGCTTCTTGAAACAATGAGTAGTTTTTGTAAGAACTAGTGCTGTTCCTAAAAATCAGATGTTGAGTAGAAGATATCAATTTACATATTCAATGATGTACACAGGATTTAGTCTACTAATTGTATAATCTGCAGAGAAAGTAACACTTGCAGTGTATTTTCCACTGTGAATGAGTCTCTCTGTTATTATATTGTTGTTTCTACTTTCAGCAAATGAAAATCATGTCTTGATTAAGTATAATTACATTAAAAGAGCTTTTGACTTTATAGGCTGTTTTCTGGAAAATTGCTTATAATTCTTCTAAATGTAAGGAAAGAGAATTTTAAGTCTTTTTTTGTGTCTACATTTTTTCAGGTTTAGCTGTATTTGGTAGATTGCTACATGAACAGCAAATGGTCCAAGTACTTTTTGCACTGTAGACTCAAGTCAATTAGAGTGAAGAGAGGCACTTAGCCACTGAAAAACCTGAGGTGGTTTATACAAAGAAATTATCTTATTAACAGTGTGATGTTTCTGCTTAGGTCTGTGCCAAGTCTTGGGGGATGCCATTCAAATAATTAATTGATACAGGCAGAATCTTAACCTGAACCATTTAATTTCTGTGTTTCTTCATCACCATATGGCTGTGCTTCTCAGAAACATGAAAAGTTCATGTTCCTAAAGGAAACCCTCCCTAAAGTTGTCACTGCACCCACTGCCATGGGAATGTAAATTTCCAAGGATATTCTTGATATTAGGCCCAGACATATCTAATTCAGCTTGTAAGAAAACATGCTTTGGCATGCTCTGATAGTTCTGAGAAGCTTTGTGAGAGGACTTTTGCTTTGGTGAATATCAGGGATCTCTGGAGACAAAGGACAAGATTAATTATTACTGTATTTTGAATTCAGGGTTCAGCCCAGACTCTTAGACATCTTACATGGAAAGACCATGCTAAGACAAGTAGGAGAAAGCTTAACTTTTGAAAGTAGGCAAAGCATGTATGTACCTGTGTGCCAGACCCGGTTTAAAGCCATATATTCCATATAGTCTTCTAGTGTCAGCACATGTTTTATGCTGTACAGACAAGTTAGCAGCTGACTCTTTCTCAAAGGACCTAAAATCCCATTCTGCAAGATTAGGTGAACATTTTGGGTAAGGTTGGTAAACTGCACTGAAACTATATCTGGCAATGTGACCTTAGCAAGTTAGGCCAAGAAAACCTCCAGCTTCTTCATTGACCTGTGTTACTTTAGACTCTGCCTGTGCATCTTTGCAACTGAAAAAGCCAAATTCTATACTGAGAGCTGAAATGATGTATAACTTACTAATTTATCCAGAGAGATGAATGAATAGCACACGCAGACATTGGTCAGCATATCTAAAACCAGTTGTACAACTATGCTTGGGCTTTCTAAATGAGTTGACAATTATTAAGTCCCAGGTTCCTGAATTACTGACTGAAAGGCCAGCATACTCTTTATTTCTCCTAGAATGCAAGAGAGTATCCTCTGCTTTCTACAGAGGATGTATCCTCTGCTGTTCTAACCTACTGGTTCTCTAGTCCTGCTGTAGTAGCCAAGACAAGAGCTACTTGCTGTCATGCATGAGTAGAGGTGAGGGAAAGGCAGGTATGTGACCTGTCAGGAGACAACTTTCAGTGCTAGAATCTTCTGTTCACCCCTTAGCAACAATGGTTTGCCTTTTACAGGATGTGCATACCACCTTGTAGTAGCTAGAGACTATGAGATGCTCAGTCCAGCTATGCATATAATGACATTTACCTTATATTTATAATGCTCTAATTATGACAAGGTGGGGTAGTACCATTGCTCTCTCCCACTACACACCTTTTCTGAGCTGTGAGACTTCTTCAGTGGCCACAGGAGGGAAGTAGACCTGTTTGCTTTGAAAACCTTACTTTTGCATATGCTGCATAAATCCTTTCTCTTTAATATGACCCACTGATCTCTCTGTGGTCACACTGTCTCATCTTTGTCCTGTATAAAAGGCCAACATTATGCCTTTAATGTTTTGAGGAAGAAGAGATTGAAGGAAGAAATAAGCAATTTGGTCTTGGAAATTTAAACAATTGGGAAAGACAGATGCTCTCCTTTCTAAATGGCATAAGGTCCTAAACAAGTGATTATTATCAGATTGTTGTGTTTTTTACAGTTCACTCCTATGGAGTGACCCCACCTCTGTATACTGGACAATGAGAGCACACCATGTTGTGTAGCCTAACTTTTTTGTTTGTTTGTTTAATGAGATTAATGAAAATGGAACATTAGAATGAGACATAATTATTATTGGTAATAATAAATTACCAATAAATTGGTAATTCAGAGGCACAGAGAATATAAATAATAAGCCTGGGAGTGAAATATTAATTTATGTAAAACTGGTTCCAAATATTGTCCTTTTAGGGTGACAGTTTTACTTCAGTTATGTTTGTTTCCATGCATTCAGTGTTGTATTTATGAAAACTGATATGACTATGATGGTTCTTCTAAATACTTCTACAAGACTATGTTTTGCCTTTCAAAATACTGAAAATAATGTAAAAATGGATATCTGTGTTTATTTTGGTTACCAGTTTTTTGGAAAAAAATACTATTTTAGATAACTCAGTTAAGATACAAGTCCAGTACAACTGAAAAAGAAATCAAGCATACACATCTTAACATAGTGTCTGTTGCTACTGGGGAATGAAGGGAATCACCTTCCTTAGCCATCTTCTCAGAATGAACCACTGTCAAGAAAGCTGGTATTGCTGAAACTGGACAGTGGGCTTTTAAAGTATAAAAACAGAAAATGGAACAATTGAAAAAAATACCACTGTGGGAGAATCTTGTGCTTTTCTATAGAGGTTCTTATGGTGTAGCCACTGTCACGAAGTCAAGCTCCATAGCCTGGTACTGGCAAATCAGAAGCCAGACACCATGAGATCTGCTTTCCTGGGACTGAAAATTACTGTTCTACTTTCAGACTTAATTTATATCTGCAATTCTGCATAGCCTACTTTCTTTCCATCTTCTTCTCCTTGTTGCAGTCATACAAAGATGCTGGTGTTTCCACTAAAGAAGATAGGATGAATTGTCTCAATAAATGCAATCACAGTCTTAACTAGCATTCAAGAGCTGCTTGCTGCAACAGTGGTTTCACTGAGCCAACCCTTTGTCTGCCTTTCTTGCCCTCTTGATGTGCAGCCCTCCAGGTGATCCCTTCCTTGATGCAACTGTACTTTTCTCTGTATTGATAACATAGAGATAGAAGCAGTGATCAGAATGGACTGGTATATGCCCTCATGAGTCTCCAAGTATCTAAAGGGGGGGAAAAAGCAACATGAAACAATAGGTATTTTGCAATAGGTGACTCCAACTGTGTAGTTTGGCTCTAAGACAAAAAATCAATCCCTTTTATTGTTCTATACTTTAACAGAACCTGAGTGCTGCTAAATTATTTAAGCTTCTTTTGGGCATAGTATGAGCATATAGGTGAATACTGAGATGTAGAAATGCAGTAGTAGAAAAAAAACCAGAACAACCCCTCCAAACCAAGCTGTTTTCAGATGGTAGAATGGTAAAAATGAGACAATCTTGCTTATTGCTAGATTATATAAATAATGAGGCATGCACTTTTTCAGATGAGTTTTGTGATGCAGCATATACCCCTATGCTGATGAGAGTGAGCTCTGCCCAGTTTGTGATGTCTGTAATAAGGAGATAAACTCTCACATTGCTGTGGGATGGAGGCGCTGCTAAGTTTAGCGATGAAACCTTTGAAGAATTGGAGTAGTGGGGGAAGGAAAGATCAAGAAGTCTGCATTTAATTCCTTTAGGCCTTTCTGTTGAGTAGTAATTCTTGCCAGGGTCACAGGAAGGGACTAGTGAGTGGCTTGCTTTTATGGGGACAAGCTAGGAAAGGTGCTGTCTGTATCCTGTGGAGTGAATTTAGCAGAGGTTCTTATGCAAGGTGACATGGAAATTATGTTTGCATTTTTAGTTCCTGAGTGTGGCTGGTTGTCGTGAAACTCACCATGACAGTTTCTTACCACCAGGCAGCAGATTCTTCTGTTACCTCCTTGGTGTGGGACAGATGCTGGCCGGTTAGGTCTCCTTCTCTACTGCTTCCGAGCTATTTCAAGCGACAGATGCCAGAGCTGGCTCAGTTTCAGCTTGAGCATTTCTGTCATAGCCCTGCCTTGAGCCCAAATTCTGACCTTTACTATATGAAGTAAAGTATTTATGAACAAGCAGTGGCTTGATCCAGAGCAGGCTGAGAGCAAATGTCAAGTGTCAAGTCAGTCTCCTGCCTCCTTATACCACCTGCATTGGGAACCTGGATTAGACCCTAGACTACAGCATTGACTGCCTTAGGCTTTATGGGTCTGGAGAGACATAACTTATTAACAAAGAGTTATTAAATTTTTATCAGTTTTATAACGCAATGTAAATGCTTTCTATGAATCTACATTGTATTCATTATCATTTAAAACGTTAATTAAGTCAAAGATGCATTTAATTTAGTTCTAAATGTGCCTTTGGGAGGAAGCTTTTTAAAACAGCTGCAGGATTGAGAAGCTCATTGATGCTGGGAAGTTGTTAGTACCATTTTTCAGGATAGGTCCCCCAATTTGATTGCCATTTTGACTCTTAGCTAGTTTGTGTGGATGTTATTGGGCAAGGTCTCAAATTAATATTAGAACAACAACAGCAGAAAGCTATCAGCTCATGTTAATCCCAGAGACAATTTGATATGTAATTCATGTTCTTTTCTAATTACTTCAAAACTAAAAATTTTGATTTGTAAACCCTGTACATCTCATACTCTTGTTGTAATTTATTTTATTTTTATATTCTTATTGTTTGGCTCTTTTTATAATTCAAGAAAAAAACATGTTCACTGACTTGGAATATTTCCCCTCAGATTGAGAGAAAAAGAAATGTTCTGACCTAGGTCTTACACATTTCATGTAATCTGAAGGTATTGTAGTGTGTAGAAGGAGGTGCTCATTGAAGTATACACTAGTATAGTTTCAACATATAAAGCGGAATGCAGTTTAGTAAAAAACCTCCTAGAATGAAAGCCCTTGCATTATATATAGCAGTGTTTTTGCTTTTGATGCAGTTTCATGTAAAAACAGGAGAAAGATGGAAAAAATCAAACACAGTGGATCCATCATCTGATTATTCCATGAGACCCCTGGCATATTTGATGCATACCTTCAATCAGGTCAGTAGTGACATTAGTAGTCACTAATATAAATATTATGTGGCTCATACTTCTAGAACTGGAAGCAGGGGCAGCCAACCTATTTCTTACCTAGGCTAGGAGCATCGACTGAATTAGAACCAGAGATCTTCAGATTTTATCAAGGTCAGAGTGGGTCCAGCAGAGTGGTTCAGCCCCAGTCTAGAAGTCAGAAGCAACTTACAAGACAATTTTTCTGGGTCTTTGTATTTTCTACTGAGTACCTAGAACCTTCTGGGGTATTTGCATATGCCAGGAAACACAACCTCTTGAATTATTTATGTTCTGCATGAAAAGAGGAGACTGTTGTCATGTAACTCCATATGTGGTTCTTGAAGTGCCACCAAACAAGCACCCATGCTGTATTGTTGCTTTGATTTGGGTTATAGTAGACAGGAGGGAGTTGGACAGAACACATGAGGAAAAGTTTTAATTTATTTTTAAGAAATCATAAATATATTTATTTTAGTATGTTAGTTCTTAACTGTTTGATAATACCCTTTATAATACGTTAAATGTTAGTCATCCTTTCACTTTTTGAGACTATTCACCAGCTTCTTTTAGCATTCTTTTTTTTATAATACAATGATGTATCTTTCCTTATGATACTTTACTTATTATTGAATGCTGTGAGTCTGTGATTCACTTATTATCAAAGATTTTAGGGAACATCATGTGTGCTACCTCACACAGACATGCTTCACTGATACTGATCAGGTCTTGTTAGTACAGTACTATTATTCTGAAAAGGAAGGGTGGGAAAAGCCTTATTACTGTGTAAGATGTGTCCAGTGTTATCTGGTCAAACACTCCTGTGTGCATTTTAGTTTGACTGGAAATTTTACCTAGGCAAATGGGAAACAAAAATGCCCCAAGGCAAAGATCCCAATCTTGACTGTGCCACCAACTTACTACGTGACTATAGGTCTTTTTCCCCTCAGAGACTGAAAATACTGTATTCTTAATCTATTATTCTATATTATTACACTGTGTGCTAAGAAGTGCTTTGAGATCTTTACACTTTGAAGTCCTAAATACAAACCTGAATGTCCTTTTGACATAGTTATTCCCCTTCAGAGGCCAATTTTCAGATTTTCTGATCTTTGCTTAAGAAGAACATAGATGCACAGCAAGAACGAGAGGAGAGTGAAATGGGGTACATGACAGAAAGAAGGTGTGGAGAAATTACCATAACTGCCTTGCTGCTGTCTAATTTAGAGAGGTTTAGAAAGGGTATACTATCTGAGAGGGCAGGAATAACTTGGGTTTATCTGCATCAGCAGAGAACTGTCTCTGCTGCCATATTTTTTAAATCATCTGAAGTTTTTAGCTGCTTCTGAACTTTAATTGGAATGCAGAACATGTTAACTGTATAGAACAACTGAAGGAAATCCAAAAAATCATTATAGCATCTTTGTCATGCAATTTCCTTTGTTCATTCTTGCATAAAAGATTTTGCTTGCGCTAAGCATGTTCCTTTCTCCATTCCCATGTTCCTGACGTTATCTGCACACTCTCACTCAGTGGTGTTATATGTTCCCTGACACAGCATGTCTGACAATATGGAGAGAGATTTTACATCACCATATGCTATGGAGGAACCCTGGCAACAGGAAATGGAGGCTCTGTTTTTGAGCAAACTCTTGCCAGAATGAACCAGTGGGTGTGACATCTAACAATAGACATAGTTTAGTGTAAAATTAGCCCTCCTTATGTCACACTGAGATGATCCCTTATGAGATGTACTGCTTGGTCATTTGGTAGAAATAGCAGCTGTGACACATGGACAGTAATTTAGAGGTCAAGATAAAGATTTTCCTAGCTGGTAAAGTTTTATCAGCTGATAGAACAAAGATTCTTCTTGAAGAGAATAAAAACAATTGCAAGTTTTGAGCCTGATGTAGAGATGATGCTTATTCCTGTTCCATGAGTAATGTGTGGTAAATCCATAGTTACAAACTGATAGCATATTTCATTAGCAGGCATTTGTCCAAAGATTATTTTTTTATTTTATTCATGCTTTACCTCTTTTAGAATTATTCCTGATTTACCAGAACGTGCAAGGACTGCCAGGTTCTCTGTGATCAGTCAATCACAAGATGGGTGGCAGCAAGGAAGTAATACAGTATTTATTTAGAATTGTAGGGTATGAAAATGAATATAATTCACATGATGAGACAGCAGAAGGGTGAGAAGAAGTGAGATGCACTGCTGAATAGAGCAGGATATACTTTTCTGGCTCCCACTACAGATTGTCCTTTCCAACATCCGGGACGTTTTCCCAAATTTTCAGATGACATGCTAATATTTCTCATCAATAATGGACTTTGACTCCTAACCATTCTTGTATCTTGTCTTGTTTTTAACAAGAAACAATTTTTTACTTGGTTCTGAACAAAGCCAATAAGCTTTCCAATGACTGACATAGTTTGCAAACTCTTGGATGCTAAGAACTGCTTTTGATATTCCACAGAAAAAAGTATTTACCCTGTTGTGTGAGGTTGCACATTTTAAGAGTTCTATTGATGTTTTATTTTTGACAAATGATGTTTTGTGTAAATTGAGACGTGAAAGTGTAATTTTTGTTTCATTTTACAAATTTCTGCAGGGAATTAAATCAGTTTTCATTTGCTAAAGATCTAAATTTTTCAGTAGTTCGTAAAAGATGGAATTTTTTCCACCAAAACTTGTGTTCCATAGAAAAGTTATTCAAGGAAAAGCAAATAAATACATATATGAAGAATTTCATTATATATTTTTTGATTATTTGTATTCAAGAGTCTCACTGCCCTGAGTAACAAAGATATACCTTAACTGATTTCTTCAATCAGACAAAGGAGAAAAGATGAGAAGACAGTAGGGCTGGGACAGATGTCGTTCTCAGCACAGATTCTGCAATGATAATCATAGTGCAAAGATTGCAGAGCCTGCAGTCAGTAATGTGATCCTCACTATTTAACAGGATCCTTCCATACAAGGAGTCCAATGTGCAGGCATCTTACACTTTGCAGAGTTACATGACTCAGCAGAAACCCTTGGTTATGTTTGGAAGAGGAGTAGATGAACAAACAATTTGCGGTGCTGGGGAAGACTCAAGCCAAGAATCAAATCACATAGTCTGGACTTGACTCATATTACATCAGTGTGAAATTGTGTAAGAGCAGGGATTGACATTCTTTTAACCTGCTGACACCAGATCCTTCTGCATGTTAATTTATGAAGTATGAATTCTGTGCCATATCTGCACTTCAGTATGCCATTACCATATAGTTACGGCGTTCTCAGAACTCCCTATACCTGAATTTGCCTGTTTCAAGCATAGGATTATTTTAATTTTTGTTTCAGATCTCCACTGTTACCACTACCACATGTAGTTTTTTATTAGAGCATGGTCTGTGGAGAACTTTCTGTCTTTCTGTTTTTTCTGAATAATGCTTGAAAATACTATCTCCTACTTTAATGAAAGTGCCTACTCTGTTTTTGGATTCGGGATTTCTAGTGTTAGTGTGTTTAGTGGCTGATCAAACTTTAAAGGTCTTTTTTATTGGCTGATTGAATCTTTTAATGCTGCAGCTCATTCATCCACAGTTTTACTGGTACTTCTGCTGCTAAATAGATACCAAAATTCTTGTTTTGCATTTAAAATTGTAGCTTGAGGGCATGCCAGAATCATATCTTTAGGTTCGTATATTCAGCCTCAATACTCAAGCCCCACATACTCTTCAGGAAACATCTTGAAATTGTCCCTTGGGTCAGTATCCTTGAGTTCTGCCCATGAGGAATATAAAATATGTCAAAATATGCATTTGGTTTTAATCTTCCTTTAGCATATGAGTCTTTTGTCTGCCTTCTTCTTTCTCCTCAAACAGGACAAAATAAAATCCTCAGAGGTAGAGCTCCAAGCAATTTGATTTTGGAAGATGACTTTCTTGACAGCTGTCAGTGTCCCCTGAGCATAGGATTTCTGGATGCTTTCAGTATCTGATTCTCAAAACATCTGGCAATAACAGTATTTCCAAATATATTGGCATCCTGTGGCATTTGTGGTTGATATAGTTACTTTTAGGGTAGTAACTGACCTGTAAATCTTATGAAATTTTATACATCAATTTTTTCTTTGTTGCAGAGAGTTCCTCAGCTCCAGGTGATCGTAGACTTTATTGTGAAAATGGTGTGGTAATAGAACAGAAATGCTGGAAGTTCAGTGGTTTCCTGCAGAAATTTCTTTCCTTTTTTTTTTTTTTTTTTAATTTTATCAGTCTTTCTTCCTTATCATGCTACCTGCTTTGAAAAGGGACATCACCTATATTTAATTTTATAATTGTACACTCATAGTGTATAAGTGATTTTTGTGCTGAGCACGGCAAGTGTTTTACAAGACACATCTAAGTAACCTGCTAATTCAACACCTTGACAATCCTCTCTCTCTCTCAAATTCTCCACTGCCTTCTTTCTTCTCCTCTTGGTTCATTGCACTGTGTGCTGACAGTGAGGGTGCTCAATGTTGGGTTCCCTTCTCCTTCTCTGGTAACACCCATATTCTCATCAGGGTTTGGTTAATGAATCCAGCAGTACTAAGCACGATGCAGTTGGGTTTGATGAAATTTTCTTTCTGAGGCTGTTCTTCATCATGGGTTGTGATCTGTCTGATCCTTGTCATGAACTAAGCAAGGCTGGCATCTTCCTGTAGCTTTTAATATCAAAGTAAAAACTAAAAGGACAAAACATATGTATTTTAATTTTTTTAAAAAACATTGATATCAGTTTAGCTGGGTAGATTGAGCATTATTTGCTTTCTTTCTCTGTAGCTAGCCTGTGTAATTTTATACCATTATAGTTGGTATTACATGAAGTGAATATGAGATAGCATGCTTTCCCCTCTTACAATATTTCAAAAGAGTTGAACCCTAGTTGCTGCAGAAATTTCAGTCTTATCAGTACAGTAGATTTTTTAGTAATAGGAAAATTAGAGAGAATTCATAACAGTCATTTTTTTATTTTATGTGGAGGTATTTTGAGTCTTTTCATGTTATGTTTGAAAAATGTGATCCTTGCTATATACATCCATCCTTTTGAGTATTCCTTCTTTTAGAAATCAAAATGATGATGTAAGTAAAATTGTTATTATTTTTCACCATTGGATTTCTTAGCTTTTGCTTTATTTTCCACCCTTATGGGGTGGATTGCCCGCTCTTGCTTTCCATAGCAATCGATTTCAGCCAGACTACTGTGAAGTTTTTGCAGAGATTTGAGTTTTGGGGGGTTTTTTTACTACTGTGCTGTTTTACTTCCTCTTTTTTTGCCAGTATGTACCTAGAAATTATGTACTGTACTTCCCTAAATTTCCGTGCCAATTGATTATATTCCATCTCCATTTTTGCTATCACTATTTTTGCTGTTGTTTTATAGATTTAATCTTAGTTATTTATATCTTGGTTGTTTTTATATTAATAGATTTAACAGGAGGTTTTGGTTTTTTAGATGTATTTGTTCAGAGCAAGAAAAAAGCCTCACAAGAATGGAGTACATTGTGGAATACAGTAAAGTAGGGAACACTTAGAAAAAAAATGTACTAATTTCTTAGTGTTATAAAGAGTATTTAACTATGTATCTGTAAGTAATAAAGCCAGCATATGTGCCAATAGGCGTTTTAATACAACAGGTTCAATCTATTTGATTAATTTTAATGTTTACCCTGTGACTTACAGTACTTTGCATAAAATAATTTCTTTGTTAACATTCCCTGCTCTTATGAAAGCCATAATTCAGATAATAGAGTATTGTTAAACTGCAACCAGTCTGCTAAAAATCTCTTCTGGTAACAACATTTCTGTGTATAAGAACAGCTGAGAAATATTGCTCTATATTTATGCATAGGTTTGAAGACCAGAAAACAGCACATTGAAACTCCCTGTAACCAGCAGGTGGTGGTGCTGGCTTAGGAATCAGTAGTGGCTGAAAAGCCTGCAAGAACTTCATTATGTACTACTTTGCTAAGGAAAAAAATTTATTAAAAAAAATTCAGATGGCTCTTTTTAATTGTGCTAACTTTTTTCCAGAAAGGTATATCCAGTGTAAGCACTTGTCTCTAGAACCTATGTAAATAGGCACAGCATTTTATACTTTACATATGAAATGATATGATGGCCTCACAAGTTAATAGTTGTATGAAGACCTCCATCCCAGAGGAATACTACAGCTAAGCCTTAAAGAGGATTGGGGATCACTGAGCCTGAGCCTGTGAAAGTTTAGTAAATGGAAGTTTTTCCACTGATGTGAATGAAAACTGAATAAGACTAACAATACGAAAGCCAGAGTTAAATGTTAATATTTCAGTTCTTGTTCAGAGACACAGACACTTCTACACCCTTTTTTACAAAGATTAAACACAAGCCAAAATAAATTCAATGGTATCAAATTTTAAAAAGTAAAAAAAATTATGAAGAAAACCCCAATTTATCGGTCAGATATTAACCACCTAGTTAAAAAAGAAACAATATCAGCCAAATCTTCTCAAGTGTGTTTTCAAAAGTAAGGTAACTTATGGGTAGCAGAGGAAGATTTGGAAAAAAAAAAATCTTAAACTTTAGGAATATAGTCTCTTGGACTTACAAGAAATTTCTGGAAAATCTTTACTTCACTGTGGTATTGGCAGGGACACCTAGTATGTCTTCTTAATGAGCAAGGTAGATGAAATTTTATTTCGGTTTAAAACTTTAGGATATGCAGGTTGCAATTACACTGCAAATCTGGTTTTTTTAAGCTGTTAAGAGAAACTGGCACTTCTGAGTGGAAAACAAAAGTAATAATTCTAATGAGATTTCTGCAGGATGAAATCTACCCTTCCAAATATTCACAGGAAGGAAACAGTTGCAGCAAGACCGAGCTAAAATTTGCCGAGTTGTGCTCCAAAGGCATGGAACTATCACTTTCCTGTGCACTGAAATACTCTTCCTGACAAGCACCATCTATGCTGTAAATACAAGATTTCTAATCCCGGGGAGCAGAGCAATCACCAAGGACTCCTGAGCTTACTTTTACCCTTAGTTACTTCAAGGCACTGTATATTTTTCTCGGAATTTAATGGAGCTGGGGGAGTGTAAACAGTAAAGTGATCATAGGCACAATGATGAGT
Organism: Corvus kubaryi; assembly: GCF_017639235.1. Taxonomy (NCBI): domain Eukaryota; kingdom Metazoa; phylum Chordata; class Aves; order Passeriformes; family Corvidae; genus Corvus; species Corvus kubaryi. The sequence goes on from NW_024580672.1 coordinate 1,652,237, forward strand.
GGCCTTTCAAATTTAGATTTCTTTTTTTTTTTTTGTAAATAGTAGCTTATTTTTTGTCCACAAATAGAACTTCACTGTTTTCTGCCGTGACTGATCAGGTTGTGAGTGTGTTTAGTCACAAAGGGGAAACTTCCTTAATTTTGTAAAAACAAGACAGATTCCTCCTACAATTTAGCAGAACTGCAGAACTGCAGTGTGCCCTTGCTAGTGCTGCAACTTCTTCCTCTGTATCCCTTATAGTTGGTGTCAAAATCCTCTTTGAGGCAATAGGACAAAGGACAATACACTTTGGGTTGCTGTGCATTGAAACAAGGATAGTCTATGACAATGCATGGAATACTATCATTTGCTCTGTGCTGCTACTCTTAAAGACTCTCCCAAAGATGTGCCTTTTGGCTTTACATGTCTTGCCTTGGGGAACTTTCAAAGGGCCACTCATAAGGAAATCAGCGTCCTTTAATCAACACTATTTTTTTAAGGAAGGAAAATAGAAACACAGAAATAAAAAGGATGTTACAGTTATTCAATGTTAGAGGCACACTTTCGTGTCTAATAAAAAAAAAAAAAACCAAACCACCAAACACTGTAATAACAATCCACTCTTTTCACTTATGAATATAGTATATTTTTATGGAATGTATTCCAAATGTAGTTTTCAAACAGCAATAGCAACGTCACAGTCTTACACCTGCTAGATCTGAGAAAATTAAAGATTAACAGCCACAATTTTAGATCATTTGGTCACTTGAATTTTAGAAATATCTCTGAGTAAGGAACACCTTCACAACAGAATTGACTGCAAGTGGGCCACCCAAGGCTGTATAACCCAAGATCAGTGGTAAAACTAAATCCCAGTCAGGAGATTCCCAGTCCTCTGTTTGTAGCCATGGGATCATCAGGTAGTCTGTTAAAATGTTAATGTGGCTTTGAGCAATCCTTCTGTACTTTGCTCTGCTAGAGAGAGAAGCTGGGGCTCCAAAATTGTAGTTCATAGCTGCTTGTGACTTGGTAAGAAACACAGGGTCTGAACAGCTCTTATTTGACACATGGGGTAACATTTTCTGTAGCTCCTCCTCCATGTTCAGAGCAGAACAGCTTGTTGTAATGAAGTAACATAATTTAAAGTTTAACTCAGCATATTTACACTTGCCATACTGATGAGACACTTTGACTTTTGTTATTCTCTGCAGTGCACTCTCAAAAGACAAAGTTAGTTCCCTTCACTTTGATGTTTGTCTGGGAAACAGACCCCCTTGAAAACAGACCATGTTCTAAGTTCTACAGTTTAGGCACATCTCCATTTCTTCACCCTTTCCCAAAACAAAATTTACTTTATCCAAATAGTATTCTGTATGGATACAACATGTGGAGAAATCAGTTCGACAATTAAATGGACAGGGGGGAAAAAAATCTACTGCTGCTTTGCTTTTTTTTAACTTTCATTTGAGTTTTCCAATAACAGTATAATGACTTGAATAAACAATTACAGAGTGAATCATAATTTGAAAAGGCAGTGGAGAATGAAGACTAAAAATCGAGAAAAATGTATGAGGGAATGCTAAAATCTGATTTAGAAAAGATGTTCAAGGTTCAATGGATCTATGACTTAGTCTAAATATAAAGTAGGATTTGATTAGGAATTGAAGTAGCTTTTTTCTACTGTGCAAATTTGGCGGGGAAAGAGATGTTTGTTATGTACAAATAGTGTCCTGTGGTCTATATACCTCTATATCAGAGCAAGAAACCAGATCCATGAAATTAGAAGCCTTTCTCAAAATTGCACACGCCAACTGTAAAATGCTGTACTATGGGAAAGGCTTTCTTCTCATTTATAACAGCATATACATGAGGTATGAACAGCTCCTCATCTAAAGTCCATTGAAGTCAGTGTAAATGTTTTCTCTTACTTAAGCGGACTTTGGATCAACCACAATTTGGACAACCTTAAACCACTTCTTTGCTTGCAGAAGTCATAGTAATAGAGAAGTGATAATAACTGATACAGCATTCATAATCGTTATGTTCTTGAATTAAACTGGAGGAGCAAAGAAAAAATATCAGATTTCTACAATAACCTTAGAGAGCTGCTCTACCCTTAAAAATAAATACAAATGGTGTTAAGCTATACCCCAGACCTTTTTCACCAAAAGATTTAAGTTAAAAGTTTGCTGGGTTTCCAAACTCCTTTGTAGTCTATCTTTCATTCTATATACAAGTTACTCTAAAAGATCAGGAACTTAAAGTTTTTAATGATTTCACTGAATATCAGAGCAGCCATCTAAATTAATAACAGGATCCAGCATGGCAAGATTCCACATTTGCTATTAACTATGTTTTTTACAGCATTCAAGGAAAAGCAAAGATGAGGAATATATCTGTGGCTGAGTTTCAATTCTTTACGTGGGAGAAGAATTAAGACTGAAAGACCATGTATTATTAATACAAAATTTAAGTATTGGATGCTAATAGAAAGAAAAAGAAAAAGAAAAGGGGGGGGTGGGGGCAAGTAGTAGACACAATGCATTTGTTTTGCAATTTTATGTGCTTTTAACCAAAAGGTGCAAGCCTGGGACAAAAAGAGAGGAGAAAAGAAAAATATTTCTTGATCTGCACTTTCAAAGAGAATATCTCATGTAAGCACCATTCAGTATTTGCAAGAGGTTCTGATATGATGCATTCTTGACATTCTTGGATCTTGATGTTTTATCTGCTTCAAGTGGCACACTCTGCAACTAAAAGCCAGCCTCACCTGCTTTTCTAATGGTGCTAATGTGTAGAGATATGCAGCATATCTTTTTGTATTAAAAAAACAGAATGAAATGCATTTTTCTGAGTTTGTAATGCACATAAAAACAAAAGCAGCAATCCTGTTTCATTTGAGATTACCATTTCAGACACCAAGCGAACGCTGCTCTGCTGTTTCTAAAATTAACATTCTTGTATCTCATCAAGCACCATTATATTGTAGTTTCTAGTCAATGGTTTCATTACATCTGTTACCGCCAAAAAAAAAAAAAAAACAAGTAAATTTGTAAAATAAATAGTTCACTGGCATAAAATGATTTTTAGAGGAGGAATAATGTGGGGGTTATTACAACACATTATTAAACAAATAACAAATGTTTTGATTAAATCATATTTCAATACTATGCTAAATTCCACCTCCAACTGATTTGGCACATTTTCTTTTTTGAAACTACCTTTGATAAGAAATGCATTACAAACTCATCAGTTTAGCTTCCTGTTAACAAAGAGACAGCAGCCGTCTGGATTATTCTAGATCCGCAGTGAAACTGCCACACTATGTATGCTCAAACTAAAGCTGTGCAAGTTTGACAAGGGGCAGATGAATCCAGGAGTTATTGTGCAGAGGTTTAAGTCTATGCGGCAGCTGACGGTTGAAATAATCATCTATACATCGCTCTGAGCTAGCTGGGGAAAGGTTGAAGCTGTATATTTTCAACATATCTAGCCTAATGGTTAATCTGTTGTCTTGTACAGGGGGTGCTGGGTGGAATCACAGCAATAGCTGACAGTTTGGAGGAATTGCTGTGGGTATTTTCAGTTGCCTGATTCACAAAGTGGTAGGTAGCAAAGTCTAAACAGCCTTGTCATTGAATGAGGCAAGTCATGCTCACTGTCACTCCCATCAAAAGAACTCTGGTAGCCAAAAGCTCAGTCAACATATTGATTATTTGCATTTAGTAATACAGGGCTGCAGCTTGTCTTCACCCCCCACCCCATGAAAGGTGAGCCACATTGCAGAATGGTGACTGCTCCTTTGGAGGTCAGCTCAGAAGATGTTTAGGAGAAAGACATTGGTTAAGTTGGGGGAAGAAATAAAATATTTCTTCAAACCAAGATAGTTTAACTGTTAGAAACACTCTGTATTTCTAGTGCTGGATCTGACATATCTTCACAGTGACATGGCATTACTCACTACAGATATTAAGGGGATGCAGTATGAATTAGACTGAAACAAAAATGAAGTATCTGCAAGTGACAGCTCTGGCTGATGGCTGACTATGAAGGAAAACACTGTGCTAGTGTCTGGCGAAAAACAGTGCTGAAAGCCTAGCAGCTGATAGAGATGGGGGAGGAAAGGAGCACTGGGTATCAGTGGTGGTTGTTTAGAATGTCTGGTTTTGGTCAGGATATTTTTTCTCCTTTAAAACACATTTTCATCTTCCCTTCCAGGCAAATCATGCTGAAGCCAGTTTCAGCCATTTTGTTGAAAGCACTGTACTGGTATTCTGCCTTGTTACATTTAAATTAAAGCTCAGCCCAGTTTTAAGTTATGGCAAGTGTATGCTCACAAAGAATAAGTAGATATTGCCACAGGCATTAGTTTAACTACATTTGTTGTTTTAAAAATGTTCAGGGAGTTGCAGATTGCAATTCAAATTATCTTCATTATAATAAATAAAATGTATAGAAATAGAAACAGGCATGATTCCCTAATGCAGTCTGTAGGCAAGTGTATATTCATTGAGCTTGAAAGGGAGTTCCTGAGGGTGGGGGTACAGAATAGGAATATATGCAACTTCAAAATACCTTTACAATTGCATTAATATATCACATTTTATACATAATATTTTTTCTTTCTCTTATGGTGACAGGCTTCTTGGGCAAATTCTGTACAGCATTTATTAAAAGTAGGTAGTGTTCACCCAGTATGCAATTAGAAAATACTACAGAAAATGGAATTTCTTACCCTTACTCTACTTTTATCCCATTCCTTATTGTTTACTGTTCTCAAAAAGTAGTTTAAAATCTGCTCTCAAAATGGCTCTCAAAATATTCTTAGGTAATAATAATGCCTTATGGATGCATGACAATCTACTGAACGGTTCTAAGGAATTTTGGCAGCATAAATAATGCAGGCCTGTGACCATTTGCAGTGGAAATAAAGTCATATGTCATATTACATAAAAAGAAATTAATCTAACTATAACTAGAAAAATAGTTCTGTTTTAGTAGACTTACTGGTGCTAAACTCATCTCATACTTGGAAGAGAACCCTGGTGGATTTGGAGGTTGTGATTTGATGTTGCACAGTGGTACAACAAATTACCCCAATCCAGACAGTTTGATTGCCAAACCTAGTGAGGCAGTGACAATATGTAAGGATGTATTTAGTTCCATATAATTAACAGCAATCTTTGTTTCCCAAATATGTTTTCTATGGAAATCAGTCCACACAGTAGTGCAAGAACCCAATCGGATTTTAAAGAAATTATTAATAAAACTCAACAGTCTTTGCTGAACAATGGGATGCTCTGTAAGTGCTTTAGGTTCTGCCCGCTGTAGTATGTATCTGCTGAAGTTGGCTTGTGTGTCTCACCCGACTGTACAGTACTGCTTAATCCGACAGCTCCATGCTTGCACATGGAATTCAGGGTGTATCCTGACAGCCCCTGTGTGTGTGGCACAACGTGCACCTATAGCTTGACAGGCTATTTACACTAAGAGTAACCAGTTTTACTCTTCTGTGGTAAAAAATATATAATTTGAGGAGAAAGGGAGAAAGAGATTATTAACTCTGCCAAAGATAGGTTATTCAAATATTATTCTGTAACCCTTGCTTTTGAAGATCGAGTAAAAAGACATGGGCCATAAATTGTTGGAGTAAGAAAGAAAATTGTCCTATGTACAAAGAATTTCATCACTCATCCACTGTGGGGCTTCTTCCACATTGATCTGAGCTCCTGTCAGAGGCAGGAGGCTAGAAGTCATGGGATAAAACCAGTAGTTAGAACTTCTAAATCTAGAATAATTTGACAAAGAAAAAATTGGCAACTTGTTATGCCCATGCTCAGTAATAGTACCTGTCCACACTGTTGGAACTAAGGGGAAGTAACTTAGGTTTTAAGCAGCTCAGTTTGCCTTCCTGGTGAACAAGATCATGTGGTGCTATTAAATATGATGCCAAGCTCCAGATATGAAGCCATTACCAAAGGACAGGTATTTTTGTTCTGACACATGCTGTGCCACTGCAAACACAAAATCTTGGGAAAGCTTGATTTTTGTCTGCATGGAATATGCTATAAGACATACACTGCTATGGAAGGTTATTGCTTTATAGTCAGGTCTGGTATCTGAAACCATCACTTACTGAACTCCAGAAGAGACTGTAAAAAGATTGTGATGTTTCTTGAACAACTTGATTGGAGGGTTGATAAGCTTCATAGATTCTGGTCTTCTTCCGTTGCATATGAAGATACTTTGATACAGGATGTGGATTTTTAAAGATTATTTCCAGTATTACTATCTGGACTTTAAAAATAGAACTGAGTTGATGCATATCAAAGCCTTCAAATACATGTTTGACCAGTGGCATGTGTAGAGAGATAGGTCTCTGCAGATATATTTTATCATCTGAAAATTGTTTCACTTGGAGGAATATAAAAAATAGAAGTACAAAATTTGATAAAAATCCTGGTAACTCTGAGGTAAAATTGATAATTTTCAAGTAGTATGTTCAATATTCTATACAGTGGTTTTTGTGGCAGTTTTGCCAATCAAAGATATATACTCTCCTTTGATGTTTTAAAATATATATGAACTCCAGTGCATATGCATTGTTATTATACTTTAAATGTTACTTCTATTAGTAAAAAGCTGAAAAACGTTGTGATTTAGACTCTAGTTCTTTTCCCACTAATTTTTCTATCGACCTCAGAATAGTAGCAAGCCATCAATTCAGAGGTCACAGAATTGGAATGGGTGCTTTGTTACCAACCAGTTCAACCTTGTTGAAAAGTAGCTTCAAATGACTCTTGTAATTCCAATACACTACTTTTTTCATGAGAGAGACAGATTTTGTGCTTGAAGAGAAATGGCAAGCATGGGAATGCTATTTTCTTATCTCTGCTGTTACCAGATGGTGTTTCTAGCTGGTGGTAAACTAGACAAAGATCCCAGAAAACATGCTGACCTCCTCAAATACTTTGCTTCTACTTTCTGCTCAATGTTCTCCATAGAATTTTTAAGGGAATTGAAACGTGGAAATAATGCTGCAAGTTTATCAGTCCACCAACCACTCCTTACCTAACCTTCTTACTTCATTATACATAACCAAATATAAGGTCTTGGTGGCTCAGTTACATACCTTCTTCTCTATACTATACTCATTCAGAATGAAACAAGCATTAGGAGAAGACCTTTATTGCATATTTTTACCAGAAAAACATTTTGTCTTTGGTTTTTACTGAGGGCACCATTTGTTAGAGGTATTAGTTGGGGGGGAGGTGGTGTTTAAATAGTCTTGATATATTATCAATGGAAGACTAAGAGTTTTAAGCTAAATCCATGTTTAGGAAATTGAATTTCTTAACTTTCTTTTCAGAGGCACCATTTATGACCTCCTGAAATTTACAGTATGCAGCGCTGTTGAATACTCAACAACTTTTATGTGGGTTCCTAAACATCAGTTTAATTCCATAAGTATGCTTGCACAATTTTGAAGTGGTGACCTTACGTATTCTATGATTCCTTATTTATTTTAATAGCAGCAGAGTGCTTTACCTCCCCTGTCATTTTCAGTAGTTTCAAAGAAATAAACATCTTCCACAGACAGTACATCTCAAAGCCTTTATCAACATGGGGGAAATAAGTATTTCCTCAGATATACTTACCCCAGGATGGGATTATATTAAAGGTGATAATATTGTTGAATAATCCTTTTATAAGTATTCTTTTATAAAGAGTCATTTTTAGAGGAAAAAAAAGAAACCTAACCTAAGAGAGCTGCAGGTATAAACCTTTATTTCTGCTGTTGGAACTGATACCTTAAGCTTTAATATCTGTATTTCCACATAATATCAAAATTGATTCATGCCTGTGGTTTGAAATAATTTTTAGCACAAAGAAATTAATTTAAATTTTTTCTTATTATTTAGAAGTAAAGAATGCAGCTAGATCAAGTTACCCAAAATGTTCATATCAATTCAAGAATGCAACTACTAATGCATTGATTGATGCCAAGTCCACTGAAGGAATCCTGGAACCTGTTCCACTTGTTAATAACCATAAAGGGAGCCTCTTCCTACCCAACAACCCCTCGCTGCTGCACCTTAACTTACTGAGTTCTGTTGAACAAGGAAAATCTACCTACTGTAGATTGCAAAGGGCACTCAGCCTGCCTGTAAAATACCGCTACCATTCCCAAAAGCCTGGGTTGAACCAAGATCTCCGTAGGTAGCCCAGTAGCTGGATGCATAAGGCAATACAGAATGGTTTGTGCATGGTTTTGCAGTCTGTTTTCAATGTGACTATGACATTACTAATGCTCTCTTAAGTGCTTACAGATGTGGGTTTCTCCAGATGTGGTGATTAATAAGTTAATCAAGATAGCTAGTCAACTAATGTTTCTGGGTGGTTTGTGCTTTACCTTTCAAAGGGTTTAATTGCTTTGAAGTATTTACATGCTAGGCAGAATGAACTCACTAGGTATCCCAGTTCGTGTGATATTCAGTAACATAGATGTTATTTCAAATTTCAGCGCTTTTTGGTGTCTAAAAAAGTATCTGTAAACTGTTCTGCTAGTGACCTGGGAGAGGCAGTCAAGGAGACAGTGTTGTTTTAAAAATAGTTAGAAATAACAAAGAAAAAAGTTATGAATTTATCCACTGCTTTGAAAGACATTCCCTTTGCTTTGCTTTAAAAATGAAATGAGGATAAAAGTCAAGTAATATGTTGTTACAGATGTTCAACTCCACATTAAGGCTGTTAAAATTACCAGCACATCTTAAACCAATTCATGGAACGTTGTCTGGAGGTTATGTCATTGAAATAATGAACACTCTTTACTCAAGAATAAGCAAACATGTTAAAACATCAGTGTAACTTTAAATTAAACTCCAGCATAAAACTGAGTGTCTGAAGCCTCATTAGACTCGCCTGACATTTTTTTAGCACTGAGTCTTCCTGAACTGCAAAACTGTGAGCTCTGGGTTGTTACAGCAGTACATTAAGTGTTATACTTAGGGATGTGCAAAGAAGCTCTTGAATGTTATTAGAGCTCGGAGGCTGAATTGAGTTCCAAATCTATAAAATTCTGTGTCCAATTCTTGAATTTATTTCCAATTTTCCTGAAAGCTGGTAAAGAAAGTCTGCATTACATAATATGACTGTAGTCAATACAAATCCTGTAGTATAAAGACATAAAAAATGGGGACTCATTAAAAAAAGCAAACATACGATACCAGAATTGAGTTGTCATCTATCACAGCCCATTATTCAAATATGTTTGTCTTTCATAAGAACAAGAAAATTTAAGACTCCCTTTTAAATTAATGCAGACACAGAAACCATGAAACTAAAGTATTTAATAATCTTACTAAAAATTTTGCTAGGTACACTTCTTTAAATAGGCAGGAAACTGATAGGAGTATCTGAAGGATAATAATTAGATGTTTTATATCCTACTTACTAGTAAGAAACCACTTGTAAGTTATCATTGCAACATTTTTGGGAACCAAGCCATAGGTAATAGTGTCCATTAGATGCTATTCAGATATTTCAACTTCATGTATTCCTTTCCTCCATTCTTATGGAGCTGTGCTTCTAAACTGCAGATGCCCCATAAACTCTGTGCAGAGATTTAAATGAAAAATATAATCTTGATTTTAATCATGTCAAATGATTAATATAGATCTCCTTTCATTGCTACAATGAGAATAAATGGCTTTCTTGCTTAAGCAACAAATTGAGATCCCTCAGAAAGCTTTGCTAACAGGTATTAAGTTGTGAGCCACGTCAGCCTTGGACTTTCCAGGCAACTGGTGACAGAAACATAGTTTGAATATGACAAGCACATATCCAAAATGGAAGTTTATTTATTGCAGATGCAGTATCAATAATAAGTGCAGACTGCTAGAAATGTACTTCTAGAAGTTGTTGTCTTGAATAATTACTAGTAAGACTTTGTTTTTAATTGGGCAGCAAGTTAGCATCACCTGGCAGCACTGGAGAACACAAGTGTTGGACCATATAGTACAAAAACATCCTTATTGTATTAACTTCTGGAATTTGAAAAGATTAGACAGGAGTCTTATTAGATAGCTGAAAACTTGGAGAAGTATTTTTTTTTAAATTGTTTTCTCTTGTTCAGAGAAATTTTTCTGGTTATAATATTATCTGCAGTTGTGTTAATGTAAGGTCCCATTGCCCATGGTCCTGATGGCCGTGTATCTTCCTTGAACTGCTAAAATAGTATAACAATACACTTGTGGTGCTAAACTGCATCTCTTGACAAACATTCTGTAACCCCATGGTAACAGATTAAATTGAGTGAAATTTAGAATTTTTACTCCCAAGAGAGCAAAGTTTTCTTTGAGAGTTGTTTTCTGGAAGGAACATTTTGCATGGTTCTTGTTTGTTTGATCTTTTAAGTGGTGGAACTGAATATTTATATCCGATAAAGAACGAGAGCACAGCGGATATCTTGAAACCTCTTGTCTGTGTGGAATAGCATGCAAATAACTTTTTATTAGAGAAGTTTTAAACAAGACCAGGCCATTTCCAAGAGAAGGATTTGCAGAGGGTGTTCTGAAAAGCACAAAGACTTGCACTTTTTTGCAATCAGAAATGCAAAGATATTACCAACAAAATAATTCTGTGCATGTTCACTTCATGGTACGCATAGCTAAATACTGAAGTGATCTGGTTTAATATGTGCAAACTGTCACAGAAAGAAAATGTCAATTTGTGTATTTTTGAGAATCTTCTGTGGGCTTATTTATCTCTCAGGCAAACAAAGAATGGCACTTGACTAACCATCAATAAGCATTTACACTATAGGACTTTGATCTGGAAAAAAAAAAAAAGTCAAATGAGAAGAAAATTCCTTTGTCCTTAGGGATGCTGCCCAAGAAGAGAAGAAAAGAACTTAGTGAATAAATCATTATTAGACAGGCATTGTTCTGATCTAAGTATTACTTTTTACACCGCTCTTTGGCGCATTTACTTTGGGATTAGCTTTGTTTGGTTGCTTTTTTTGTCTTTTTTTCTTTGCAGTGCTTTCTTTAGTTGTGACTCCCTTGTGCTAGGTGATGCCAGGTAATTTAAAAAGAGAGCAGAATCTGTCTTTTCAGGGTCCAGCCCTTTGGTCTTGACCAAGGCAAAAGTTACATAGCAGGCTTGGGCAAACAGACATACATGGCAGGCTGGAATGCAATAATAAAATAGTGTTGGAACAGGGTTATAGGAAAAGGCTGTTGCTTCATTTCTTCACATATAAGTCTGGGGCAGGTGACATATATCCCCATTTTGTTGTTTTTCCTGTGTATCTTGTTGCAAGTAGTATTTTTTTCTCAACCTCTGCTTGTGCACTGCTAATGTGTACTAAGCTCTTTAAATATAGCAGCTACTACTACTACTAATGTCTTTCCTTTTAGCTTTAAAGTAAAAGCTTCCTAGGCATCAGTTATATTATCTTCTAGTTAATTTTTCATTTAACAGGAGGATGGGAAAAAAGTTTATTTTTTCTTCTTTATATCAGAATAAATTAGCATTACTATGAACCTGAGAAAGCAGGCATTTTTATTCCCTTTGATAGCACATGTAAAGGTTACACACAGATTATCAAGTGCAGTTACAATCTTAAAATAGTAAAGATAGTGGTTAATTCTTATAGATGAGTTCTTAGGAAGCTGCACTTGTTTAAGCAATACATATTGTGACATAAGTTATCTAAGAGTAGTCTATGACTGGCAAAACTGTAAGTGATTTTGTATCTGGAAATTGATCTGTCATAGAAAATGCACCTCATCCTCATTAAAAGATTGCATAACACATGCATCCTCTGTTATACAGGTATTGTCTCCCCAGTTCCATTCAACCTCATTCTGTTCACTCCTGTTAAAACTCCGTTTTGTGAGGAGGGTAGAGCGATGAGGTCTGACTTGTGCTGGAGATCTGTGCACAATGGCAGGCTGCATTCACATTCCCGACTAACTGAATCATTGAACATCAAGGCATTGAATATTTTACATCTCTTCATGAAGACTCTGTTGTTTGGCATGTGAGGAGCGAGAACCAACTGGTGTCTAGTTCATTAGCAAAAGCAGGCTGGCAGCTGTTAAGTTGATATTGCAAATAGTACTTTATCTGTCTGGGAATATAGCAGAGCACTAATTCTATTTTTCTGTAGCACAGATTAACTGATAATAACTAAGAATAACCCGAATGTGGTCCCCCCGGCTTTGTTTTTGAAGTATGAAACCAATTTGAACGCCTATGTTCAAAACCCTGGTATTCTTCTCTGCTTCTCCTTCAAACCAATCTCTTCAACTAACATGTATTTGATTTTTATTACTGTTGGGCCTATGTTAGCAATGACGTATCAGTGCGTGAATGGACATAGAGTGTGTGTTCTTTGCTACTTCACTTGTATTTCGTATTGCACTCAGAGCAGTACTTAATCTCATGAGTTCCTTATATTTCCAGTTGAAGATGAGCAGCCGTCGACACTATCACCCAAAAAAAAGCAGCGAAATGGAGGCATGCGAAATTCACCCAACTCCTCACCCAAACTGATGAGGTAAGACTGTAAGAAACTCATATCTTCATCTCCTTTCTTTCTTCCTTCCTCCTCTCCTCCCCCCACCTCAAAAATAAGGGGAGGGGGTGAAAAAAGAAGATTGTTAGATGGTTTCTGAAAGGCTGAAGTATTTATTCTGTCAGCTTGTCAGCAGTTAATGATAGAGCTGAAAAAAAATTCTGTCATGAAAAACAGTTTGAAAAGCTGTTTGAAAAATACATAGGCTTTAAAGTCTTAGCTGTCACCCTGTCCTGTCCATGTGTAGTTCTTAAACAGCAGTGGCACTAATGATAGCACTAACCAATCAGGGGAACTCATGTGGTTAGTTTGCCTCAGGCAATTCTCTTTTTGTTGGATTCCCTCTGAGTACTGTTTTCTGTACTTAAGGCCATATGTGAGATGTATCATCACAATCAAAAATGAACCTGAATATTACCTTCCTTTTATCCTGTCGATTGAAATCAAATTTCTGTGAATTGATTTAGACTGATGAAAAAGTCTAATAATATATGTACTTGCCAAAGCAAAGTTCAAAACTAACACAGTTTTAGTCAAGCTAAAAGCATATTAATTATGAAATACAGGGATTTTTAAGAGGGTAGTATATACTCTAAAAGTGGGTGATGAAAACAGCATCTTATTAATGATATTTTTCCCCTGTTGCTCTGTGTACATTATTTTACAATATAACTCCTTTGTATAACTGTGTAGTTTCCTATCATAGGGCAAATTACCTCTAAGAGATTTGTTAAAACTAGAACTGCAACAAGAAATTGTAATCTGTTAAAATGTCATTTGCATTCTCTCTTACTGTGCTTCACCTTTTACCTTCTGAAGTCAGTTAGAATGGGATCCTGTAGTAGACTTAGAGTTTTCGAGGAAGCTGTTCCTGCTCTGGTTTTGCATATCCTGTGTAGCCAGGCTAGAACCCCAGTCCATAGCTGTATCCATAAATACCATAGCAGAGACTTTCCACTGCGTGTGTGTGTACGCTGTGTGTATACATACAGAAATATGTAAATTTATTTACATATATAAACAGACACATTCGTGCAATTTGAGATTTATGTACTGTGACTGCTCACAGAGGTTAAGTGAAAAAAATTGACATAAATATACAGTTCTTTCCATATATAAAATCACTTATGAATTTTATTATTGGCAATGATTTTGTTCCTTTAACGATTCTGGATACAGCTAGGTGATATTTCTCTTTGTATTTTAGTCACTAGACTGGAATTTTCTTTGGCCAGTTACAGAAGCATCCATATTTGTTTATTGTTTCTGCAATATAGGGCATATTCAGGGATGTAACTTCTACAAATCATCTTCATCTCTGTTTAGACTACAGAACCAAAAGTGAGATTGATTCACAGAGGGAAAATGCACCCAGTTGTGGCTTTTTTTTTTCCTATTGACCATCTATTTCTGTTAAATGTATCATTAAAAGTTCTCTGCCTTCCTGTTAGCTCAGCCTTGCCCATATGACACTGATTTACATGCTTGTTTACAGTTTATGAGGAAGAATAAAATGAGCATACTGGCAAACTTCTCATTTTTATAGTGCCAGTTGTCATGCTAGCATTGTTTTCAATTTACTTACCTCTGGACAATCCTCTTATCTGGTGCTAATTGTTTTAACTGCTTAAAATTTAAACATGTGGAGATTCCCCCCCTTCACCTTCTCTCAGATTCTAATTTTAGGGAAGTAGAAGTAAAAAGAAAGAGAAGGAGAGAGAGAGAAAGAGCTGAAACGTTTGGAGCTGAACACACTGTCCCTGTTTGCTATGTAAAGTATGCCTCATTTCTTTGATCTTGAGTAATAATAATTCTAGGGAGTTATACTGTTTTCATATGCTTCAAAGCTGTGTCAAAGTTTTGCTGCTTAAGGGTACTTCTTTATTCTATTGGCTCTTGGGTACTGAGATGACAGGTCCTCTGTACTAGGTGCAGGCTTTTTCAAGTCATAGCCTTCAGCAAAACATCAAATTACCAAATACAGGGTAACATACTTCTACACAAATGCCTTTCCTGTAGATATATTATACCATATATATTAAATACTTTAGTGTTACACGGTACATTTTATGTGCAATAGAAAGTGATGGTTTGAGGTAGCCTTAGGGGCACTTTTTTCCACAAGCAGAAAAAGCTAGTGTATACCGTATCAAGTATGGTTTTTACAGGACTTTCTGCCCGAAGGCCTTTGTAAATAAGTAATGATCAACAGATTGGCTGTGGGTTTTTGAAAAGCATGCCTGTGTCAGTTTGCATGATGGGGGAAGATTTTCAAAGTACAGCCTGCTTTCATTGCCTGCTGAAGAGGGACTGAGGGAGAGTAGTCATCCTGAGCCTGAGCTGTCTGCTCAGTAGCACATCAGAATTGCTAAACACAGGTTGAGCAGTGAGTGGAGAACTTGCCAGGCTTCCAAATCCAGACATTGTTTTCTTCCTCTTCTCTGTTACTGCTAAATTTATTCTCCAGCCCAGTCTTTGCACCCTCAGCTTCTCTCCAGACCCAACTGTCTCTTCATTTTACTCTTTATCTACACTGACTTAACTTTGGTTCAAGGTGCTAAAAAAGACAAAGGGGAATGAATCAGAAGAGAGCTATGTTAAGCTTTATTTGTAGTGGTCAAACTCTTTTCTCCTCTCTGAAAAACAAAGGTGGACTGTATTACCTGCTATTTTGTATCCTTGTAAATTACAGAAAGTGACAGGTACTTGCTTGCCTGTCCAGAAATCCTTAGTGTATGTCAGCTAGAAGTACCCAAGAGGTAAATCAGCTAAAGCACCGTCATGTCTGTAGCTGATATTTATCTTTGGAAGTTTTTTCCTACATTTAGTTTAAAAGTTCCTTTTTCAAGTGAGCTTTTCCCCTGTCCCACCCACCCAGAAAGGGCTGGCTATTTTGTAAACTTTTTCTCAGCTGTGGTTTTAGATCCAGAGGCTCTAGAAGGAGCCTGGAAGACAAGCAGTCTGGAGCATGAAAACAAAAAATATGTGAAAAATTGATTTATAAATTGAAATCTGAATTGTGACTTTTGAATCATGTTCTGAGCAACCCTACAGTTAAGATAATGTTGGAAATGATGCATAAGTTTTAGATTCCCACAGTGGCAGAGGCATCAGGGAAGCGGGTATTACTCTATGAGACAGAACTTTATGATTTCTGCTATTGCTAGATTAGAACAGAGGATGGAGATGGTACCACAGGATGGAAATGGTATCATTGGGATTCTGTGGGACCTCATGACAAGTGGTCTGACCTGGTCAGAGAGTGCGAATCTTTGAGATTTACTAACACATAAGTAGAAATCTGCATTACCAAATATGATCCAGATAGATAGATTGGAGACATCTTTTTAATGGCATCTTTTTGATGGCTCTAAATTACAATAAATTACTAACTGATATAAATACACAATTGACATACAAATGCTCTGTGTACATCACAGATGGTCTAGACTCACATTTGGGAAATCACTGTTCTAACCGAATGCTGCATCACATCAAATGACATGAGCAGAATCACACTGATGCAGTACTAGAAGAGTCTAATCAATCAGAAACAAATCCTTCAAATTCCAACAATACCCACAAATGCAAATTAACCAGAAAAATACTCAGCATTGTCATGACTGTTTTTACCTGTTTTACATCAGCAAAAGTCTGTCCCATTAAACCCACAAGAATATGGATACTTTTTAAAAATAACTTAAACTCCAACAGGAAAAATGGATACTCCTCCTGCTAAGATGTGAACACGTGGACATCCTATTACAGTAAAAAGTAAAATTTAAATAGGAGAAGGAAGGAAAGCTGTAACTGAGAGAGTAATCACATGTTGGGTGTCCTTCATGAGGTGGAGAAGAAAGGTAGAACCAATCAATGCCTCTGGTATCATGCAGCAATATCAGTCCCTGTTCATCATCTCAGTTGCAGGTTCTGGTGCGTGTTATTGATGAGCAGTCACGTTAACTATGAGGAGGCTATATCGCCTGAATATCAAATAGCAAAGCTAGTTTTAAAAAAATATGTCATTTTGGATTCAGAATGACCAGTAAAAATGTGAAAAGCCCTGGATATGAATCAAAAAAGCCACTTAAATGATTGTTGCTGAGCCTCAAGTCTGTACTTAATGCTTTGGTAGCTGCTACTGCATGAGTGGAATACACTGACTTGAAGGAAATGTCAGCCCAGCTGAGTCAAACTACCTCTTAATGCAAGAACAAATAGCATATGACAGGGCCCAAGGGGCCTGAAGAGCAAACAAATAGTTTGTCCCTGTCCACTCTGGATGTAGTGGTGTAGTTGACATAGGCCTCTAGACAAGTAGCATACTCAGCAAAGGGTCATTATCATTAGTGTCCCTGATCTCGTAAGAATCAGAGGCATCAGAGGACACTGGGTTTTCAGTGTGTTGCCAAGGAGAATTTCGTAAGCCTGAGGATTTTTTTTGATCGAGGATCTAAAATAATTCCCAACCAAACAATAAAACTTGCTCAGAAACTGTCAAGACCCAGCTAAATGACATAGAAAAAAAAGTGAGCTCTTTGGCATACATTTCCAGAAGCCTAATGAGATTATTTATCTGAAGTTGAGGAGGAAACCTTCTGTCTTTTTTCCTGTAGTTGTATATAATGTTTTAAGTATATGAACAATGTCTGTGCACATTTCTCTGCTCATCCACCCACTAAACCACATACACTTAAATGTGCATACACATTTCTGCTAGTGCCACTCAGCATGAATTTGTATTGCCTCTGCCATTGTAGTGCTGCCCTTCCATGAACTGAAACTGCGAGCTTTCTCATAGAAACCAAAAAAAAAAGTGATGGCAGATCTAGGGAAGCGTTTCTCAAGCCAAAACTGGTAAAATAAGTTGACTCTGATCATTTTCCATGACTCCCTTAAACCAGATATGAAGGTAAGGTTTGGAAAAGTGAAAGCCCATTGATTAACCATAATAATGGTATATATTTACGTCCCTCAGCCTTGGAAATTTCCATCTTGGACTCTCAAATTTGTATCCTGACTTTATGCAGTGGTAATATGCAATGATAACCAAGCTGCAACCCAGCAGATATATAACAGCAAAATTCACTTCTTGATTCTGTTTTACAAGTTCACTACAACCAACATGGACAACAAGAGTAATTCAGTGATCACCATGTTACCTTACACCAGTTTTTAACAATATTATAGAATTAAATTATTTAAATGATAGGGGGTAGTATCTGTTAGCCTATCTGACTCTTGATAGACCAGGGACTGGTAACTTTGTTTTCCTGTTTGATTTGTCTCCCTCCTTTCCATTTCTTTGTTGAACAACTAGCTTTTTGATTTGAAGAATGGTACCCAGGTTTTGAAAAGACTGTAGTGGGTTGATGCTGGCTGATGCCAGACACCCATGAAAGCTGCTGTCTCACTCCCCTCCACAGCTGGACAGGGGAGAGAAAATATAACACAAGGTTCATGGGTTGAGATAATGACTGCAATCCCTCACAAAACAGACTTGCGTTAGAGGTACTAATTGAATTTATTGCTAACAAAGTCAGAGCAGGACAATGACAAGTAAAAACAGACCTTAAAACACCTTCCCCTCACTTCTTCCTCCTTCCCAGGTCTACCTCCTCGCCCCAGAGGTGCAGGGAGATGAGGAATGGGGTTTATGGTCAGTGATCACACGTCGTTTCTCCTGCTGCTCAGGGAGAGGAGTCCTTCCCTGGCTCCAGCATGTGGTCCCTCCCATGGGAGGGTTCCTCATAACTTCTCCAACATGATTCCATTCCACAGGCAGCAGCTCTCTGCAAACTGCTACAATCTGAGTCACTCTTCCACTGAGTGCAGTCCTTCAAGGACAGGCTGCTCCAGCATGAGTCCTCTACAGGGTCACAGGTCCTACCAGGAAACCTGCTTCAGCATGGGCTCCTCTCTCCATGGGCCTGCAGGTCCCTGTCAGGAGCCTCCTCCAGCATGGGCCTCCTATGGGGTCCCTGCCTCCTCTCAGGCACCCACCTTTTCCAGTGTGGGTCTCTTCCACAGGCTTCAGGGGCATCTCTGCATCCCCGTGGGCCTCCGAGGGCTGCAGGAGGACATCCTGCTTCACCATGATACTCACCATGGCCTGCAGGGGAACCTCAGCTTGGGTGCCTGGAGCATCTCCTGCCCCTCCTTCTCCACTGACCTGGTGTCTGCAGAGCTGTTCCTCTCACCCCACTCTTCTCTGGCTGCAATTACATCTGCACAATAACTTTTATTTCCTTCTGCCTAAATATATTATCACAGAGGTGCTACCATCATTTCTAATTGGCCCAGCCTTGGCCAGCAGCACGTCTGTCCGGAGCCAAGTGACACTGGATCCACTGGATATGGAGGAAGCTTCTGGCAGCTTCTCACAGAAGCCACCCTGGTAGTCCCCTGGCTACCAAAACCTGACCATGCAAACCCAACACAGTAGTTGTGTTATAAACCATAGGAATAAAGCAGTATCAGGGGTTTTTTGAGGTTACTTGAAATCTTGCACAAGTCTTTTTGGGATAAGAGAGCAGTGTCGGGAAAGGAAAGGAGAATTTTCCAGCAGAAAAAAAAAATATTATTTTTATGAAGTTCAGGGTAAGACAAGATCGACTCAGATCAAGGCAGTGGAAATAAAAAGCTCTTTAGCTATAAACTGGGTTTAAAGAAAGAATTGTATTCTTATAAACATTGACTTGAAAAAGTGATAGCTTTTATCATAAGGTCACACACTTCTTTTAAGTGACAGAAACACTCCTATATTTTATGATGCCACTTAACTGTGGGTTTATTTTTTATAAATCAGAAATTATTTTTTCAGGTACATTCTCCTACCTCTCAAAGATTGCTAGTTCTTCAGCTTCAGTAGACCTAAATGGGAAATATTAAAAACAAAAGACACATGGACTGTGTGTCTTGTGTCCCCCTCATTAAATTGCATGTGCAAAAGTCTAGAAGTTAAGTATTTCATTACTTTTTTTATGTGAGAGGCTTTGTACTTCAGAAGCATATTCTGATCATGTCCTGAGGTATCAAGATACTTTTAAAAGCAAGATTCTTACAGTAAACAGCCTTATATCAGTGTTCTTAGTAGTCTTGATAAATTAATGTGAGATCTTCAGTAAGGCTTCTGAGAATAATAAAACCAGCAATATCTGGGCAGAGTAAGAGGGAAGAAAGGAGAACTAACACTGTAATTCGGCCCATAAACTGTACAAGACACTGGGTACCAACCTCTGTATTAGATATAGTCTTCTTCCTAGATTTAGGGAAAAGGACAGTATGAGAATCTAGTAATATTAGGATAGCTTCTGAACATAACAATGAAAACATTTAGCAGTAAAATGCAGGTTTTCTTTCTCTTGTCACACTGGGTTTTCTTCTCTAAAGCCTGGTGCATTTGGGCACTGAATCCTTACAAATTTCATTTCTGATTAACCTGTGGAAGGAAAGATCAGTGAGAGAGTGTCATTAGTGTAACACACATAGGCAACAAATTCTCATTACAACTTAATGCCATCCACACAGACTGCAGGGTCACAGGGAATGGCTAATGGTAGCCGACAAATGTTGGGTGTATTAGTCACAAAACATTTGCTGAATTCCATCAGAATGTCGTGACAACCTTCATAGCTAGTCCCAGCGAGCTGCTGGAGTCAGTGGAGTTTTCCTGTGACAAGCCGTCACTCTATCTTAGTTGAGCTTTATAGCACCAGTCAAAGCAGTCAGAGAAGATTGAAGTGACAGAGGCCCACTGAGTAAATAGTGAAACATGCAGCACATCATGAAATATTCAGCCAGGGTGTAAAAGCTCTAAATGCTTTTTCAATTATTAGCACCTGCACTGGCTGCATACATCTAACACTAACAGCATGTTAATTGCCACAATTTGTTAGGGTAGTTGTAGGAGAAATTTCGAAGGCATGAGACATTCTTTAGCGTGTCTTCAATTCCTCTCTTACCTTCAGCAAATGCACTCCTTCCTCCTAAAATTAAGTATCTGTGTGCACACACTTGCTAAGATATACCCACAAACATATAAGTCAGGTAGGAAAACTCAAAATTCCTGAACCACAGGCAAAGTGACTAACGACCCTAAATCTTGTGGAGGAGACTGCTAAACAGTTTTTTGTGCACAAAATCCAGATATATCTACCTGAGAACAGCACAATTGCAGACTCTTAACAAACACAGGTTAAAGAGGAGTTGTGTTTCTCTCAGGTGTGTTTTGCTGTTGACAATAAGAGTTTTATTAGAGGGCAGAATAAAAAGTAGCCAAGACATTGTCTTACTAATGTGTAAAGACTAAGAGATTGCAGTTTATTTTCATGCAAACCCAGGGTCCTCCCTGCTGGTCACACAGTATTCTTGTTCCCAATGCTCAGCACATGGACTAGTTCCACTGCAGATCAGGGAGGGTATGTTGCTCTAGTAATCAATTACGTATGAATAATAGCGAGGGCTAAGACAATGGTGACATAATACAAGGGTATGTTTAACAATAGTCATTTAGTGAGGCAGCCATTTAGTCCTGAATGGTCTTTTCAGTTCTGTCCATTCCCCATCAGTACCCAAAAGTTTCAGACTCAAAAACTCAGATTTTGTGGTAGTTATAAATGTGTGCTAGGGAAGTAGTGCTCTTTAAAATGTAATGTTGACTTCCTTGCAGTAGGTTTTCTGTAAGTGGGATTTATGGTTTTGCTTTAGGCTGTTTTCTTCCAGGCAGGCTTTTTGGGTTTGCAGCTGTATCATGGCATTTAGCATCGTTTTCAAGTTTAATTGCACATAAGTGGCATTATATGCTCTTCAAAACCTTGAAAAGATGGTATTTTGCTCTTCATTTTAAGTCATGCGTATGTAATATCTGCCATAAGAACCAGAGAAGCTATTTTTAAGCTGGAGTTATGGATGAGGGAAATTTAACTTGGATTCCTTTCCTCCCATACAGGCTATACATGTCTTTTCCTGGCCAGAATGACCAAATGCTTTGGTCATTGCAAGTCATGAAAAACAATATCTTAATTAAAACAAATACTAGGGATTTAATTTACAGAAAGTGCTTTTCTTCCTACAATTTGAAGTCTTAAATCAGATGACTTTGTAGCCCTGGAGAACATAATAGCTGCAGCATGAATATAAGCATTTCTACAGTAACCTGCCAGTGTGACTCAAGCACAGCTTGACAAGGCCATCTTCAAGGATGAGGAGGCAGAGAGGCTCTAGAAACATTCAGTCCATGGTTTGGCTGTAAGGGCAATGACTGTAATGCTTTGTGGAATATAAATTTTAATGGGAAGAGGGTGTCCAAATGCCTTAGGCAGATTTGACAGCTTTGGCCTCTCTGTGTGTCTGTCTTAATTAATATTTAGTATTTGCAAAACAGGTTTGGATCATCAAATTAATGAGGGTGTGTATATCCAAAGTAGTAATACTACTTTATCACTGTTCTGATCAATTCTGTTTTTAAATATATAAGTCAGTGTATTTTCTGATACATTCAGTAACATCTGAGGACAAAGGTGGACCTGTAGCAGAGTTTCCAAGATCCAGAGACATCTTCAGGGATCACTTTACTGAGAACAATGAAAGAACATTGATTAAAGAGAGATTTAAATAGTATCTTAGCCTAGAAGACTTAAATTTAATAAACACACTTATATGTATAACCCCACAGATTGTGAAACAGAATGTGGCTAGTCATATCACAGAGTCCTTCTCAGGCAATAACCCATTATCCTAGAGTAAAAGTAGTACAATAATATTTCTTAGCATGCTTTCATGTTGTGTGTCCCATCCTATTTGCTAGCTTTAAGGTTCCCACTTGCTGTACTCCAAGCAGTAAAGCAGAGAGTCCAAACGGTTTATGATACTGCAAATAAATGCATGTATTGATTTAAAAACCCCAAAAACCTAAAGGGTTTTTTTGGTTTTTTTTAAATCACAATTTGCGACCTAAAGCTTCAACAGGGAGTTATAGCTGATGAATCACATTCTTTGTTCTTCCCTCAGCCTACTTACGTTTAAGCCTAAAATATTCTAATAAACCTTTGGCACAAGCTACTTTGAATGTTCCCTGTTAGAATGCAAAGCCCAAAAGAACTATGCTAGGCTTTAAGCCCTCATATTCTAAAAATTGCCTCAAACCTCAAGGCAGCTGACCATAGTTGGATGTCAGATATCCATTACCACCTGCTTTGTTATAACATTCCTTTCAATTTGTATCATTTTTGTGAATCATTTTTGTGACTGGGATTAGAGTATTGCTAAATATTCATTTGTGTTAAAACTTCAGATGATCTATTTAATTTTAAATCTCAGAGCAGAAAGGAAACACTGATTACAAAACTAGAATGTGGCATTTTTTAAGAAGTGATTTATTATAGTTCCTCTGATGAAGGATAAGGGGGAAAGAAAATTCCTTCTTATATGTGCTTGATTTCTGAAAGGAAGAGAAGGTGATTTGACCAGTGAGCTTTGCTTTTGTTTCAGTGCTCCTCTAGAAAAACTCATGAAGAAATGTTTTGTGAAAGTATTAGGGAAAAAACCCTAACCCTGAAACAACAGAAAGAAAAACATTTCTCAGTGGAAACTCCTGAAAATTCCTAATCTTTTGGCAAAGTTTCTTATTTTGAAACACATAGCTAACACATTCCATTAGAAAAAATAGCTGGTGTAGAGCACCACTAAATATTGTCTGAACATTAGTACAACCTTCAAATGGAAGTGTGTTCATGGCTGCAGATCTTACTGTACCACCTGCAACTCTGAGCAGATGGGGAATGCCCAATAAGCAGCATCACAGTCAGCTCTCAGACAAAACTACCATGCCTTCATCTTGTGATGGATGGAGGAAGAGAATGCAGAGTCTCAATATTTTTCTAGAAATAAAAAAACCCCAACAATACATCAACCAAGCCCCCCTGACAAACCCCTTTGATGCAGCTTTTTCATCTCTGCTTCCTACAAAAGAGGAAGGATCCACTTATGCAAGGCCTGTCATTAGTCAGCTTGGGGTAGGGTCAGAGGCTCCAGGTAGTCCACCAGGGCTTCTCTGCTGCCAGTGGGTTATAGTGAAATCACTGAACTGTATCTCTGGAGAGAATATAAAAACTTTGAAAACACAGTGTTTCTTTTTTCCAGATGAGTCTGACTTATGTCTTTGCTATGTAGGGCCTTGATTGTCTTAAAGCATCAGTAGATTCTGGTTTAAAGGGAACATTGTATTGATAGTTTCTCAACTTTTTTGGAGCAGCTTTCTTTGAAGTTGACCCTGTTTGAGTGAAATGCGTGAGAATTTTCCACTGATTTCAATGGCTCTGTAATCAGTGGCTGTGAAATTACACTAATTGTTCACCCTGACTGAATTCGAGATTATACTGTTCATAGGAATGCAACTGTTGCTTTCATGGTAACTTAGCATACCATATTCAGGGTAAATTAACCTGTATCACACACTATGTTCACAGTCTGCTTCAGCAGATCATGCAGAAGAGAGGGTCTCACCACAGCGTGCTGGTTCAAATGCTTTAAAAGCAGGAAACTTTCCTGTTTAAAGAGTTCAGGCAATATGGGCATTTCTTTAACAGGCTTCAAAAGGCAAACTGCTTTAAAATTTGGATATCTGTTTCAGAGTACTTAGCATATTCTTACATTGCAAATACTTTCTTCTTTGAAATGTCTCAATTCTGTATCGAGATATTTCAAGCATTCATGACAAAAACCTGAGGTAAAGACTGTGGCTTTCCAGACAAAGCACTATTAACCTGTGCTAAATAAAAGATTTTAGGGTCAGTTTACCCTGTATCTTGTGAATACAATTTTGCTAATGCTACTGTATAATGCAGTCACTTAGGGGTCTTCACCAGCATCTGAGAGTGTTGGAGTCACTTAGTACTTAGCTTAATGTTTGATTTTAGCATATAAATTAGAGAACTGTATGTGTCTGTGCTTAGATGTAGCTATATAGCTGGAGAGCAAGTTCATAAAAATGTCTTTCATTTGCTTCTCCTTTGAGAAGCCTTGTGCTTTAAAATGTTGCTGCAGAAACACTTAGAGGGTTATCACAGGTAGAGTTGTCAGAGAAAATGGACATTGTTGTTTGGTATTAAAATCATGTATTCCAGATGTGGGCATTTGTTAGTCAGTCTGCTCTAAAATGACATACTGTTGAATCTTTAAAGGGCTTCAGTTTGGGAAAGCAAAATATGATTGGGCAAATTGCTAAAATATTTAAAGTGCAGCCTGTTAAAGCTTTTACTGTGAAGAGCATCACATCAGAAGTTGTACGTGGTAAAAGCAAGTAATTGGCTTTCCATACTTATGCCAGTCAGTCAGCATGGGGTTCTGTTCCTATCCCTTCTACTTCATTGCAAATGCCTATAGGAACTTTGATATTTGTTTCAGAGGAGTGGAACTGGAAAGAAGAAAACTTACATGGTTGTGATGGTGTCAGAAAACCCAATTTAAAATTAAATTATTATTGGTATAGACAAGTACAGAAAGTTTCTGAAACTGCACCCAAAATTTAAAAATTAACTTCTTTTTTTGATATGCAGCTTTTGTTTAAAAATGTCCTTATTGAAAGCATGTTAAAGTGTAAATACATTTCATTTTTTTACTTTTATCCCTCTTTGTAAACAGCTCTTGGGATATCTTTTCCATCCATAATTCATAGTATTTTCCATTTATGTTGTCCTCAACTTGTTTTTCCCCAGGCATGACCCCTTGTTAATTCCTGGAAATGAGCAGATTGACAATATGGATGCCAATGTGAAAAAATATGACTCTACAGGGATGTTTCATTGGTG
The DNA here is from genome assembly GCF_017639235.1 of Corvus kubaryi. NCBI lineage: Eukaryota > Metazoa > Chordata > Aves > Passeriformes > Corvidae > Corvus > Corvus kubaryi. The sequence goes on from NW_024580672.1 coordinate 1,677,608, forward strand.
TCCAGCCAAAGACATTGAAAAGGTCATTTTGGTAGGTATTGATGATAAGTTGTGTTAAACCATAGAACTGATGTCTAATGGATTAATAAATTAGTCTCTACAATCACGAAATCCAGTGTATTGAAGTCAGGAGCACAGACTGGTGAAACCAAAGCTAGGATTTTTGGTTAAAGAATTCTGATCATTTAAATCTTTATGCACAGTGCAACAATAAAAATTTGTCCAGTATAGGGAATTTTGTTTTCATGAACTGAAATTTGCGTATTTGGTTTAAATCTTTAGAGAATTAAGATTAGAAATACTTAAATCCTTACATACCCCATTTTTCTCTTTACACAAGGCAGTAATGATTCTAACACAGGCAAGTGTTGTTTTGACTTGCCTCTTATTTATTGATGTTTATTCATTATTGTTAATTGATTTTTTATTAATTTTGCTCTCTTAGAACTTCTCTCTCAATTCCCAATATTTCAAGATGCCCAAACAGGCCAGAGCAAGTAGTGCTCCTACTCTATCTCTAGCATGTTGCAGTGAGCCCTGTCTATGTGTGTCTTATTTCTTTAACTGGGAAAACCCATCAAACTGACTCAAGTAATTAAAAACAATTAGGAGGCCTATCACAGCTTATTTAGAAAGTTTATGCCACTTGTGTTCATTTACTCACACCTAAGAGTAGCAAGTAACTGAGCGCAGATCTCGTACGCAAAACTGATTCTATTTGAAATGAACTCCCTGGTGGATCTTCACTTTGTCGCACTTCATAAAGCTTTTCCCGAGCCTGCTCTCTTAGATTTTCCTGCACTGTGGCATAGCGTAGCCAACGATGGTGACAGCCCAGTTATTCTAGCAATCAGGGGTTAAAAGCTTGTCTCCAGTTCTCCTCAGGGGTTTCTGTAATAACTCTGACATTGCCTGGAATTGCAATATCAGTGTTTAAACAGTCAAGCAAGTAAGTTCCAAATTTCAGAGATGGAACTTTGAGATGGAGTTTGCCTGAACAGCTTTAAATGGTATCATTTATTTGTAATCAGCAAGCAAGAAGGGGTAAAAGTGTAAAACACTTTGTAATAAACAGAGATAGAAATGTGCCTTTGTGCTATGAACACATTTTAGCTGACGAACTACCAGTTGCCCTACTTTGAAAAGTGTTCCTCCAAAAATGGTGCTGGGGAGTGACTGAATCATCATCTCTTGGTTATGCCATGTTAGTTTTTTCCACTACCAGCCTGTGAATCTTCAAGTCTGTCCAGGTGCTTTCTGCTTCATACATCATCACAAATAAAGACACTGCCAGCAAAATGCTTCCCTACACCTTTTCAAACTTGCAGTCCACAATTTATGTCTATGTTCATTTCTATGCAAATTTAATGCTGTCCTTAGAGACTGCAGAAGTACAAATTAGTGCATAATTTGACGATGATGGGATTTCCCAGTTTGTCTTCTAATTGATACTTGGTGATGTCCCAGTCAGAAAATAATTCATTTTTCTGCCCAAGGTCTGTTTTGTCTCTGCGACATTTCAGCAGTACCCGGTAGTAAGAAGGGATTTTGCCATATATGGCTACATACAGATTTATGGCTGATTTATGGAGTGACATTTTTCACATACCTGCTTTCAAGACTTGGTCTCTGTCTTGTAAAATCTGAGTATTCCAGATGTATAGGCAGAGGCATGGGACAGCTTACATGCTTCACTTGAGGATTCGCTCATGTCTTCTGCTGTTTGAAGGGCCAAGATGACTCTCTTGGTCAAGCTGTATGAAAATCAATATAATTGCCCTGGAGAAATTGAAAGCTCATGCATTTTTTAATAGATGAGAAAACTTCTAATCAGAGTTCCCATTCTTCTGACATAATGAGCATATCTGCTGCATATTCCAGTCTTAATTGCACACCACCATGCTTCTGTAATATAGAAGAATGGCATATACTATGGATAAGTGAGAGGAAAATTTTGCAGTTCACCACTGTTTTAGTTTTGTTCCTTGGTAAAATTTCTGTGTAATGGTCCCATATACAATTTCTCGGCAATACATCGATGGATCTCCAGCTACTCGATGGACGACAACAATGTCAAGACTGGCTACAGAAATTAAGCTCATTTTTTCCTTGTGGCATTATTTAATCATCTTGGTGTTTGAGTTGCCTGCTCAACTGACTTAAACAATGCTGAAATTAGTGCAAAAATTTGTTCTCTCACTGAGACAAGAAAATAATTCTGGACATCGTTTAAATATTCTCCATGAGACCTGTTTCCTCTGTAAGTCCAATTGGCCTGAAAATTTAGTATTAGTCACAAACTTTCGCTTTGATTTTGTCACTGAGAGAAGCTCTGTGCAGTATAGTGGGCATCCATTGTAAAGCAGAGCAGTGTAGAGCATTCGTGGATTTCTTCTCAGGGTAACAGCAGCTTGTCTTTAAATAAGAGCTTTGACTCTAAGAGGCTGTGGTCCTCAATTCACAAAATCTGAGTAACATCACAAAGCCCTACTAGGAACACTGGACACTCAATATTTTCCTTTTCAAATTGGTCCTGAAAAAAACCCAGCTAGTGATTTTTCAACTAGGGTGTGATTTTGCATCTATCTTCCATAATCCTTAGCTAAATCCACAGTACTTTGTAACCAGAGTCACAATCCACATGTATAGAAACTTACACAGGACCAGAATTTGATCCAATACAATGTCTTCCCAAATGCTGAAGGATTTGCGAACAAGAACAAAATTTTTTTTCTGCTGAGCACATTTAATGAAGGATAAATAAGGGTAAAATGAGCAGCTGTTACCAAACTACTTCTTTGTGCATGAACAATATTGACAGTTGTATTTTTCCTGGTTTTAAACTCAATATATGATTTAAGATGCCCTTTGTTTCATTTTTCCCTTGTCTTTTTGTTTTGTTTTGTTTTTTATTTTAGACTCGAAGTGAAGCAGCGATGACAGTTTTAAGTGGGCATGTAGTCGTTTGCATATTTGGGGATGTTACATCTGCTTTGATTGGATTAAGAAATTTAGTGATGCCATTACGAGCCAGCAACTTTCACTACCATGAACTCAAGCACATTGTGTTTGTGGGTTCACTTGAATACCTGAGAAGGGAATGGGAGACACTGCATAACTTCCCCAAGGTTTCAATCTTGCCTGTAAGTTCAAAAGCCATATTATTGATACTTTGTTATTTGGGACACCAACTGGACAGATTCATATTGACTTTGATCTTAGGCTTTTTTACTTTTGTCTGCTTATAGGCCTGAGGACTTAGATTTTCACTTTACTGTGTCTGTGAAAACAGAGCCCTGTGAGACCTTATTAGAAGATATTTGCTGCAGTGTTTGGCTCCTCATCATCCTCATCGGATGAATTTCAGCTGCTATCAGATGTATTAGCTGTGTTATGTATTGAACATTCACGGTAGTGCACTGCATGGAGCCGGTTCTGATGTTGTGATTTCCCTGACAGAACGACAGTAGTTATTTATGATATTATTTATGTATTTATACCCACAAAACCTTTGAAAAAAATATTGTTACTCTATCTACTTAATATTTATACATATTCATGTATTTATATGTAAAGACCTCCTGTGGACTGGCCTGCTTTATACGGAACACTGCCATGGCATTTCAGTACAGAGTCCTGTATGGAAGTACAGCAAAACCTGATCCTTTTTAAATCAATGAAAAGCTCCTATTGATTTTAGTAGGCACAACTACTAAAACTGCAAAGGTCCTTTTTCTCCTATGTGTCATTAAGATTCACTCAAATGACCAAATGTAGAATCAAGAGCTCCAGGACTAAAAAATAAAGCCCTCCAAGCCAGTGATCTTAGGTAATCATAGCTGTAAATGACAAGTGGGAGCCCATGGTATAAGTATGAAAGAGAATGCTCTGCATGTTATATAGTAAAGTTAGATATTTTTTTCCAGAAACAAAAATTATGGGTTTACTAGTTTTTAATAACTACATTTCAGCAGTTAAAAATAAATAAATCAATGATGGATGTAACCTTAACTGAATAACTGGGAAAATAGCTATAGAATGAAAGGGCTGTCTTTGCTTTTTGATTAATTCAGACTGTAGGTCTTTGTTACTGTAAATGCAGTTTTAGTGTTAGCCCTTGGCATTTTTCTGTAACCTGATCCAACAGATGGTGTCACAAGATTCTCTGCTGTCACAAAAATGGTGTCAATATCAGATTTGGTCAGTTAATATCCTCCTTTTTCTGCCAATTCCTTTTAATTCCAGTCACTGTGAAGGCTAAAGACTAGGGAATCAGAATTAAATTGATAATACTCTTGAACTATCGAGCAGAATAGAATCCTGCTACTGCTTCCAGTATATAATGTGTATCCATTATTATAATATGTTTTTGGAAAGTTTAGATTCTGAATTCTGAAGAGGCATTAAAGAAATGTACACCAGCTTTACTTTCCCGAGTTTACACCAAAATTCAGAATAGCTTTAGATTAATTTTGACTTGAACAGCTTAGACGATGCACCTTTAAAAATACAGAATATTATAAAGGAATTGTATCTCACATAGAAATCAAGGGTGCTGAAGACCACACAGACTTCATTACTTTTTTCCCACTTTTTTTTCCCCAGCCTATCTGGTTCAAAATGGTGATATAAGGTTAAAAATAGCAGCAATTTTCTGATCTAATTATACTAATTAAAAAATGTACTTAAGTTTCTGAGATTATACTTGTAGAAAATTGTGTTAAAGGGAGGCCACTTTCCTACTTCTCTGTGTTTTGGTTGACGAGGTAAAACTTGCTGCTGCTATCTGATGGAGATGTGATTATAGCTGAATACAAAAACATTTGTTCTGGTTTAAAGAAAAAAATTGGAATTTAAAATCTGTATTAAAAGAGGCCTTTAGGCTGCTGAATAAACGCTTAAAAAGTAGGCAAATGCCAATTTTAAATATCCTCAGGCAGCCTTAATTCTGTCCCTTTGCATAAAATCATTAGGAGTGAGCCTTTAATTAATTACATTATTGCATATTATTTTTCCCCATAGGACTCCTGCTTCACTTGGTGTGCAGTACAGGCACAAAGAGCAGGATTAAGGTGGCTGGAATAATCGTGTTCTAACTTTTGAGCAGTTTATAATGAAATCGTATCTGTTTGATACACATTGTTTTTCACAAGGTTTCACGCCTCAAATTATTGAAAGTTACATGGAATAATTAAGCTGGCAATCACTGAATAAGAATTGGGCTCTTCCTACACTCTGTGCATTTTAAAATCACTTTTGCTGTGAGTACTCTCAGTGGACTTCAGGAGATATTCACCATTTATGATCAGGAGATGGAAGAGCAGGGTCTTGTCTTGATTTTATGAAAGTCGCTGCGTGACAAGGGGACAGTTATGTCTCCTCATCATTAGGGTCTTTGAGTACCAAACCATGTGAGGCAGCAGAGCAGAATCTAGTTTCCATTAAAAAAAAAAGTGTTTTTCCTGAACCTTGCAGCCCCTGTGATGTAGACTTAATACTCTGTAACTATAGTTGTGGACTGTTGGATGTGAAAAGCATGTGTAATTTTAAACAAAAAATACCATGTCAAGTGTCATATCTCAGTTTTGTTTACTATGAAAAAAATCCACAGGCTACCACAGCATTTCATTTTAGTGACTGCATTCTCTGATTGAGGATTGTGGAGCAGGGACTGTTGCACAAGTTGTGCCCATTAGGATAAAGTCCTGTTTCTGTTTCAAAGGGTTTAATCACACAGCTTTGAAGCTCAGTGTGTTTTCCTTCTAGAAGCACCAAAAGCGTGCTTCAAAAAGGATTAACCTTTTCTGTGTATTGCTTTAGGTTGAAAAAATAGCTTTATCCTGATTGCATTTCAAATGTGCCGGACACGTAATGCTTTCCTGTTTAAATTGCTGTTCTTTTGCCCAAGACCATTGTGACTTGGTAGTAGATAAATAGACATTTAAAACACCCCCCTTGTTATATTCAGAGAGCCAGAGGTTGCCACATGATAGCAACTTAAATCAAGACAATTTCAAGTCACCGATGAGATGTAGAATGCTGGCATTATTCCTGTTTCTTGTTTGTTAGTAATAGCTTGACTGAGTATTGAGACTGAACCTAAAATGCTGCCATCAGCACCAACTACCCTTTAGATTAGCACACATCTCCTATTCCCTGGCACATAGTTAGACCAGCTTAATGTCAGAGCATAAAAAAGATACTTGTTAAATAATTTCCCAAAGCTCCTTCTCAATCTTTAATTTGTTTTTCTTTTTTCCCCTCTTCTGCACCCCCCCTTTTTTTTCCCTGTGCCGAAGGGTACGCCATTAAGTCGGGCTGATTTAAGGGCTGTCAACATCAACCTCTGCGACATGTGCGTTATCCTGTCAGCCAATCAGAATAATATTGATGATGCTTCGCTGCAGGACAAGGAATGCATCTTGGCGTCACTCAACATCAAATCTATGCAGTTTGATGACAGCATTGGGGTCTTGCAGGCTAATTCCCAAGGTAAGGACTGCCCTATAATACTTCTCTGCAGTGCCTACAGGGGACAGGACCTGGCAGGAAGAATATCCCTCACTCAGTAATTCAAAGAGCCCTACATCAGCTTGCTTGACAGTTAAACCTGCTGATTGGTATGATGGCTTTTAAAGGGACAGTCACGTAGTTTCTCTGCTACATCACAAAGCACATCATTCAGAGAAAAAATGAATGAACATGAAACTGGCATTTTTTCTCATTTTAAAATTTTCCTAGATAATATATAAAACCGTCATTTTCTCACTGTGACTTTCTTACATGGGGAGTTGCTGTTGTATAACCAGTGATAACTTGCAATTATTATTTGGAATATCTGAAGTTTCTGTCCAACAAAATATCTTTTTATGTAGAGCACATTAAAACTGCAAAGAAAATACAAGTTTGAGTAATACCAGCCAAAAAGTAAAATAAAAAAGAACAAGAACTTTAAATTTTCTTTACAGCTCTGGCACCTTCTTGCTCAAGAAGTTAACTGAGAGTTAACTCAAAGCTGATTTCTTCCCATGGTTTGACATGTACTCATCCCATTTAAGGACGTTAAACAAAATCCTTCAATCTTTCCTGAGAGTAGGGGACTGATTCATAGGTAGCCAAAGGCTATTTTACACCATCTATGCCTGTGCAAAGCAGCTGCAAAGCAGTCATAAGCACCCCAGCAAAGACCATCAGAGTAAAAACAATCATCTCCCCATCCCTGAAGCGTCTTGCAGCTTATGCAGCTGAAGTCCTACCTTTGATAAACCTATTAGCTGCTGCAGTAAATATTCCCTCTGGATCTAGTTTTGCTATAAATGTAGGTGGAAAGGATTGTGCTTTGGTCTGCAGTTTCCCTGTGAGCCTGATCGAGAGGTAGTTTTCCCTCAAGGACGGTGAGAACTAAGATTAAGTTCAGGTTTTCCTCTTTACACTCTTATCAGGAAATAGGAATTATGTGCCAAAAATCAGAGGCTGCAGTGTAACTTCTTGAATATAGAAACTTGAACATAGAAAATTCTTTCTTAGAATCTGCATTAAAATGGTGGAATTATATTGTACCAGGAAGCTAAAAGCTTGAAGTTTTCAAAGTCAGATCAGACAGTTTTCTGGATAAAAAGTAGATTTAGAGAAGAAAAGGAAGAAACTGGTTGTTTTCAATCCCATGAGTGTTCAAAGTTTCAAATCTTTGGTCTGGAAATAATACAACTCCAAATATTTTAGAGTTCTTTCCTCATAAATTTGTGAGACCAGCTTGCTCACGCTCTGATAGCTTATAGTTATGATTAAGAAACTCATTGCAGAAGTGGGAGACAGGCATAGAGGTTCCTTGTTTCACTGATCTAGACCTGGGATTTGAAATTCTGTATCTCAAAACTAAATCTGTACTTTTACTACCAGGCTAATGGCTACTCTTTGATGAATCTCTCTCAGTCTCCTATCACACACATAATTAAAATAATCAAGAATCTCTTCTTGAGCATGAGCAGTCTGAGAGAATTTTCTGTCTTTGCTCAGAAGTTAGAGACATTTTCAGGACTGTTGTATTTACCTCTTGGTGTACACAGCATCTCACACCATCCCTCAGTGAGGATGGAGGAAACTTACCAATATCCAGTCTTGTGCACTACATGATCACCTGTCATTTTTTACTCCCCATCCTTGGAGGTATTCAAGACCTGACTGCATAAAGCTCGAAGAAGCTGAGCTGACCTTGTAGTTGACACTGCTTAGAGCAGGAAATAAGACCGGAGACCTTCCAATGTCCCTTCCAGACTGAATTGTTCTGTGAATCTCTAATACCCAGGTTGCTGCTACAGCAATAGCCCCTATAGGTCAGGAGGTGTACACTGGCCATGGTCCAAATCCCTTTAGCCCTGTTAAATGTTGCTGATGGGGAGAAGAGGAGGAACAATAGGTGAGCATATTCTTAGAAATTTTTGACATTACTTCAGGTAAATACCAGATTGCATGTTAAAAAATAAAAGGTCATTCTTTCGGTATATGTTCTGGGGAAACAGGGCATGACACAAGGCAGGCAACCAGCAGCCTGTTTTAATTGGGATCACTGAATAAGGAGGGGTTCTTCCAAGCTGAGTTGCTTCAGAAAATAATTATCTTCACGGTAAATTCTCTGTGTATGATATCCACAACTCCTGAATTGGTTGCATTCCTTTCAGTACAGTAAATTTTCACAGAAGACCTTGAATAAAATGATTAGACTGTCAGAAGCAGTTAGATCAGTAGATAGCACAAATTTTACTGGAAATTATATGCAATGTGACATTTTTGTCTGTGAAATGCAGCTTTAACATACGGTGGACACAACTATCATGACAATTATATAAACCAGGTGATTCAACTTTTGCTGGTCAACAAGCAGTGTATTAGAACAAACTCAGAGATTCTTACTGGCAATTTAGTGCCTTTATTTACAGAGCAAGTTGTTATTTTTCATTTGTGTATTGCTTGACATACTTGTCCTTAACACGTTAACTGATAAAAACTTCAAGTATTGCCAATCTTAGTTTTTCTAGATCTTATTGTATGATTTTGAATTAAGACATCCTCATCAACATCGTGCTTTGGATCTTCTGTGTCGTTATTTTATGTTACTTCTGCTACTGATCATCAGAAACCCTGGCATTAGAAAATCTGGAGGTATGGCAGAAGGTCAGTTGACCTGTGACAGGGTGTTGAAAAGAGAAGAAATAAAGCAAAATATGTGAGCAGTCTGAGAAACATATGGGCTGAGCTTCAAGATTTTTGGTGAGGGATTTAGCAGTATGACCTTACCCTTGCTATTCTGAGTAAATATGTTGTATTATATATGTATAGTTATGTAGTCACCGAGCAGGGGAATCTCATATGAAAACCTGATATATAATTTATGTTTACATTTCTGAGAAATAAAAATACAGTCATTTACTTGATAGGTTATTGAATGTACAAGGATCTTTCTAGTTTGTATCTGTGATTATTTCATTTCAGCATCAGGCAAAAGATGACACCAGTACAAGAAGGGTGCCATAAAAAGCAGGATGCAAATTTTATTTAACAATCAGATAAGCCATAATCGTTGGCAAGTGTTGAAGTACAGGGCTATATCTATAACTCCTTTACTCTAAGTTGGTAGCAGGAGAAGAATCCACAAATTTTGGGATTTCATTCCGTTTTTCCCAGAGCCTCATCCTCATTACCTACTTTAACACTAAAGTCACTCCCAGTCCTAGGCATATAAGCATTCATCACTAGCCGACCCTCTGTATCCCTCCAAACATGCCCTTTCCAGCCAGGGACAGAGCTTTGAAATGGAACCCTGGTGCAGCCCGAGAGGAAAGGTCTTGTAGAAGGAACAGGTGGGTGGACACATGACAGGAAGCTTTGCTGAAAGGGAAAGTTCTATGACAATAGGGCTGCCAATTCCCAATGGATTAAGTTAACTGCTGAAAAATCAGCTCTGTATTATTCTGGTTTGCATCAACAAGGGATTTTCTCATTACTAGTTCAAGATGAAGTTAAAACACACACAGCTATTCTCATACAGAAATGAAGACTTGAAAGTACCTCCTTATGGTGTTAAAATATCCCCAGGTTTTTGGACTGGTTAACAGTAATTATCTGGACCTTCTACAAGTAGTGTGGAAACACTTTTGTCCTCTGGCCTGCCTGCCTTGGATCGTAACTGATCCAGCAGAACTGCATCTTGTCCAAGCACGGTGCTCTGCCTCGACCTTCCGCAGAAGAAAAATCCAACTCAAAATTCCAAGACACAGGAAAAAAATAATATTCTGGACCAGAGCTACAAATGACCTGGAGTATCCAGAGGGGATGGCAGTAAACTATCTAAGTTGTCAAATCTATGTTCATCATCAGCTGTCTGGCAACATACGACCAAATGCATGGCTACACAGAACTACAAGTGGAAACAAGCTGTCTTCCTTAGGAGGAAAAGCTTACTAACAGTTCTGAAAGGATTTGCTGGTCTCCTTTACATAAAGTGTGTACTTCTACTCAAAAAGAACAGGCAGTTCTTTCAAATTGGATCTGTCCTGTTCAAAGTTCTCAGGTTGAAAATGTTCTCATGGCTGTCTGCATTGATAGTTTCAAAGCTGACTGTGCAGCTCCGTAGGCTTGCTAGAGGTTAGGGCTGCAGGCTCTAATGTCCTGAAAATGAGCTTTTGGAAATCATCAGGGCAGTTCATTGCCTTTGGGAGACCTAGAACCTGGATTCCAAGGACAGAAAGACCAAAGCAGATCCCACTGAAGCTGCATCAAAACATTGCTTTCATTAAGATATCTCCGATTTTGAAGTACAGAATGCTGTAAAGAGGGAGCTTGGCCCACCTCTTCACAAAGTTACTCATAAACTCAGCCAAATGGCTTATTTGTGACAAGGAAGCCCTGTGTTTATCTTGATTTCCTCTTATAGATCTTGACTTCCTAGAACGATCTTAAAGAGGTATGTGTTTGTGTTGGAGAAAATGGTCACCCCTAGGTACTAGAGGTTGGTTTTTACTGTCCTTTCTGTTTCTCATTCTGTTCCCTAAAATAGAAATTGAGATTATTTTATCAAGAAGTGTTTTGGAGAGCAGACCAGAGAACTTTAGACCCATAGTCATAACATGTGCTCCCTAGTCATAACATTTTTCCAAAGCACCCAGGAGGACTGAGTATGGGGTAGGTTCTTCCTTGGCTGTTAAGTTGGCAGACCCCCAGTAATTTTCCTTTCCTTCATTTTGTTGACATTTACATCCTTTCTTCTTCAAGTACCATCTATTGACTATTCCCATTTAGTTCTTCATGTTTCTTGTTTTTTTCTTAGAGCCCTACATTGTGGGAATTTTACTTGTTATTTTATCCACCAGATGAACATGGCCAAACACAAAATATTTATCTTCAGTTGTAACTAAAGCTGCTATTTGGCTTTCTTCCCAAAACCCAGAAAGACAATTATACCTAACAGTTTAGAGATTTATAAATACTGTACCAGAGTAGCCTCTGGGTAGTAACTTTAGATATCCAACTCAATAATTTTCTTTTATTGGATAGTGATTTAGAGCTTATTTTGAGTCCTATATAATAAGAGCAGTACATTTCATTAAAAAACACTTACTAAACAATAAAGAAAAGTGATCTTATAGCTCCAAGCAGGTCTAAAGGACAGAAAGGGGAGGCTGTATAGTAACATTTTGTCCATAGACATTCTAAGACAGATCACAGTACAGCAGTGTAGATGTATTTCAGCAAAGTAGCAATTGCAGTTGTTTTCTGAATGACTTCAACTTACGAGAATTTTCCCTGGGAATGCTATTTCTATACATGAGTGATCTTTTTAGGGCCTTCATTTACAGTTCTCATAATAGATCCTCCAACAAGAAAGAATAAAGAGAAAAGCATTAAGATTGGATGAACTCCTGGGTAATACATTTCATACATCGTGGCAGGATTCTTCTGGGGAAAATCCTATAAAACCAAGTAAACATACTCAGAATTTTACACATGACTTTCAAGTGTAACAGATCGCACAAGGTAAAGTAGCCCTGTACAAGTTTAATTTCATTTGATCCAGTTCCTTAAAAATCACTTTAAACTTCATTGTCATCTTTTGTTGGAGCTGTCTTAAACTTCGATTGAAAGGACAGAAACAGCCACAGAGTTTCATTAGATTTATTTCACAATCTGATCATTAATTCTTATATCATTGCAATGTTTTATGGACTTAGTCTCACAATTTGCTGCAAGAAATTTATTATTAAGATGAATTTAAGATCTGGTTTCCATTGTGCTTGCAGATAATATATTCTTTTCCACCTCTCCTGATTAATAAATCTTAATTGCTTTACATGTTAACAAAAAGGCAGAAAAACCATATTATCGAGACTGAAAATGAGAGAAAATTCTTAAATAAGGGGAAAAGATAAATATTGTCTGAAGTGCTTTGTTAGCAAAGGGTTTGTGCCACTTTGAGATAACTGTATTGTAATGCTCTTAGAGAAAACTTTTTATAAATTCAAAGCAATAGTTTTATTCCTGAAGGAGGGGGGTTTAGTGAATGTTCAATCTTATTTCTCTTACTTTATAGTCATAAGTTTTAAAGTTAACATTTCAGAATATAGGTTTGGATAATCACAGATGCAGTTAATTTTTAGGCTGTTATGGAATTCAGTATTCTGTGGCAACTCCAGCACTGCTCCTATGTTTAATTTGTTACATTTAATGCAAATGTAGGAATAAAGGACCTTACTTTCAAATACAGAAAATCAAACTCTATTTAGCTGCACTAAATAATTGCAGAGTTTAAGGAGCTACTTAACCTGCTTAGGAAAGCTTATGAGTAAATGCAGAATATTAAATGTAGATGTAATATTAAATAAATGAATAATGCTGGCAAAAAGTGAAAGATTTGGGGTAGTTTTTAAAAGTGTCAAAGTGAGCTATGACACTAGCTTTATTCTTTTCAACCCTTAGATTCCTGTGTGTCTTTGTATATATTTTTAGACTGCAGAATGCTTGTTATACTTAAAGATAGCCCATAATTACCTAATTCACATATGTGTTTTGAAAGATATTCTCTAAGACAATATCAGTCCTACCAGTCACATTTGCAAAAATGGTATCTTGCATTGACGTCAGTGTTATTGGTTTGAGGACTGATAGTTTAGTGTAGGAGTTACACCTGATTAAGGATGTTTTTATACTGGGTTCTGAATGTTCCTTGTATTTTTGTTAGCATCAGTTGTTGCAAAAATAATAATAATCCAATTAACAAAATTTTCTACTTGGTTGATTGGTTATTTTTTAACTAACTGAATTTTGAAGTGTTTGTTGTATTTACTATTTTTCAAAACAAAGGCAGACCATCCTAAGTAATGAAGTTAATAACTGAAAAATGAGATAAGGGCCAGACATGTCCCATATCACTATTTACTCACAAAAAATAGTCCAATTTTTGAAGATCAGGTCACTGTGATAAATAACTCAGTATTACCTTTTTGCAACATGCACATAATTTCTTATCCTGCTGAACTAGATATATCAGCTGATAGCTGTTATTTATTTTATGGTAGCACACTGGAGCTCTAGATGGAATTAAGAGCTTGTTGTCATAGTCCTGATATATACAAGAATAAAATATGACCTTTGCCCTGGCAAGTTTACAATCTGATGCCTTGCTTGTTCCAAAACTCATGTGCAATGTTATACAGGTTAATAAATCTCTCTGACTTCAATGAAACTGTCCACCTGTGTAAAGTTAGATTATGTGCAGGTCTTTGCAGGATTTGGACTTAAATAAACTAAAGAGACGGGGTGGGAGAGAGGCTTTTCACTCAACTTTTTTCCTGTGCTGTAGAAACCAGCTCTGTTAGGACCTTGCTAGGCTTCCAGTTTCCACATGAAACCCTTGACAGGAAAGGTCCCACACAGCATCCTTCACGTTTTTGTATTTTTCCTTGCACCTGGACACCAATGTTGCCTGCTGGAATTACATACAAAAAGTAGTTTCCCACCTCCCTCAAAGTTTTCCTGGAAAGAGAGAAAAACTATTAAGAAACGAGGGTTTTCAATTCTGTTGCTTATAAAACACTAAAAAGTGTTGGATGAATGGCTGGAGAGACACATTTCTTTGACACAGTTTCTCTGTATTTGAGAAATGCTACAGGGTTCTAGGCCAAATACCTTTAAGTTTTCACAATTGCTTCTTCCTCTTCTGCTTTAAGACACCTTCTGCTTCAGCCAGAGAAAAATAAAACTGGGTGAACTACGTAGATAATACAGTACATCAAATGTGATCTCACACTTAAACTCTATTTAACCATCCCAAAACTGTTATAAATTGATGGTAACTCTATTTTATTATTATTTGCTGTTCAACATCTCAGAAGCAAACCCCCTATTATGAAGGTGTACTATTTTGTGCATTTCTGATGCTGAGGAATAAAAAAATGCACTCTTTTTATGAGCATTAATTATACACCAGGCAAGGAAGCAATTGCCTCTATGTTATGAAATATTAAATCAAAATGCTTCCTGTTCCCAGATGTCCCAGAGATAAATACAGCAGTATTTTGAAGCCCCACTTGGAGCTGTTTTCCCTGCAAATTTATAGTTTTGTCTCCATTTTCAGAAAACCCTGTTTTATGTGAAGTATAGCACTCTTGGTAGTTTTTAAGGAGCAAACTCCTCTGGAGTTGCCTATGTAGGCAACAACTCTTATGTAGATTGCACACAAGGGATCTGAAGTTGAAAGGCTCCTTTAAGATGACAAATGGGTTGAAAGTGTTATTGTCTTTGATTGCATGCCTTACATCATCTGTATGTAGGAATAAGAGAGCTATACTTTATCTTTAGCCATTTTATAAATATTTAAGTCCTTATAGTTGCCTAAAGATATTAAAGCATATTTTACAGTAGTTGGAATATAAATATTATATATAGCACAAGATACCAAAGTAGTTTAATGAATTCATAATTTTCTGTTCACTTTTATTGGAATGTGTTTTATGTTCCAAAACTTCCATTTAAAGAATAAGAAACCATTCTGCTCCCTGACAAGATGTAAGCCAAAAGTGAATGTAATCAAGATGGTAATATGAGGCTTCAATTAGCAAGAAGAAAGGGAATGTGAGTATTAGAATGTACTGCACCAACCTCTGTGTTTTAAATTAAAAAAAAAAAAATTTTAACAAACCCATATGTAAGTCTTTAAGAAACTTTAAGGTGTTTTGCATTTCCCTCTGTGTATTTTCTAAAAGTTCTTAATTGTATAAGAAGATGCATATCTAGATCCAATTATACAAAGGAAAATTTTTTAAATTTGAACTTAATTTTCAAAAATAACCAACCATAAGAATTTTATGACATTAAATGTGTAAAAGGTCTGTGTTTCATGGCTTTGAATACAAAGGTATGTTGAGGTTATAATTCTAAATCTTTCAAATTCCCATCAAATATAAAAAATTCTTTTTAATATTTCACAGTTTAACTATTTCCCAGTAGGAGTCCATGCTGGGTAATGCTTGCTAATTACCCATAACAAAAGTAGACACACAATGCTGGTAAATTACCTGACCCTTTGCATTTTAATGAGACAACAAGGATTTCATGAAGTGATGTTGTTTCAGTGGTTAATGGTGTCAGCAATGTTGTAATTGTAGGCTGAGGCACAGTAGCTGCACAACCACATGTAGGCAGGGTTTCTCTCAACAGGCCCTTTGGAGAATAGAACAGGGTATTATCATTAAGCCTATGTCATTTGCATGCTGCTAATCACTTACTTTATTATCTTGTGTATCCATTGTCTTTCTTTAATTGCTCTTTAAATGAAAATTAAAAATAGTTCCAATGCCCACGATACTTGTGATAGCATCTTGATTATGAAGATAACTTCAAGAAAATGGAACATATAGATAATGTATTGCAGGAATACAAGATAGTTTGAAAGTTATGTACCACAGCAGGCAGCCTCATGGGTGTAATTCTGGTGTCTTTCTTTGCTTCACTACGTATTGTTTGCTTAATAAATGGTTATTTATATTCATAAAGGTGATGGGGTTTTTTCAGAGATCAGTGTCACTGGTTTTGCTTTACTGTGGAAGAATATACACAGCTTCAGTATCTAGCAGACTTTACCAGTCTAATAGCATTACAGGAGAAAGAGAGATTTTTGTTGTTTCCAGTTAAATCCTAGTCTGTGATATCAATGCAGAAAAGTAGCATCTATCACCTGCTAGTGATTTGCAGAACTTTGACAACTTTGGGATAAAAATCTACAAAATTCTTGGCATTCTCTTTTCAAGATAGACCTGTTGATTAAAGTTTGACATGGTTAAATATGAGGCAGCCCAGACTTTCCATAACAGGCATTTTCTAAAAGCTTGTTAGCTTCTGGTTATCAAGAACCTGCTAGTTCTTTCAGCATCTGCATGGTGGGACATTCAGGCTGACTTGAGGCACAGCCTTTTGTGGAGAATCAGTACTACTGTGCTCCTAATAATGTATTTTTGCAGCTTTTCAACATCTGAACAAACCAAAGCTGAAAAAGTAAATTATGAATTTTGTAAATGGTATGGTAAGAATTTTTGTTGAAGAAAGTTCTGAGCTAGTTCTTGTAATTTATTTTTATTCAACACACTCCAATAAGATTGTGGCTAATGGGAATTTTTGCACTGGCTTATTTAGAGACAAGATTAAGATCTTATAAAATATCTGTAAAGTCACAGCACTACGTGGTGTTTTGCAAACTTTTCTTAGAAGTTGGAAGTAGATCCTGTGAAAGTATAATGGAGATTTCACCTTTCACGTTGATTTGAAGCATACATCCTTTCTGTAAGTTTGACAGAGGTTTTCCTTAAACGCATAGACAGGCTTGTAGTATGATTGGATGGCCACATCCTGTTTCTAAGTTCCTGCCAGTCTGCTTGTTCTGTAACTTCGTCTCCAAGTGAGGGCAAAGATAGGCAGACATTTTTAAAACAACTCCTCTGAAAATAAAGAAAAAGAGACTGAAATCAGGCAGTGTAGTGTGGGGCCTGAGAAACCATTGTTGGAATTGTTTATTGTTTGTTTGAGGACAGATTAATTGGGCTAACAACACTATAGTTACATTCTTGAGAACAAATTTCCATTAGCCACAAGTGTCAGCTTGCTCAAAAATGATTTATGCTGTAAAAAAGTCAAATTCAGAGCAGGTGCTTGGCCATTTTGTTTTACATACTCAGCAGTGCATTTTAGAAACTGTATATATCTGTTGTAAATCCACAATAATTTGCAAATATTTTCTATTCTAACCTTTAATTAAGTCTCCAGTTCTTTAGTGGCAATGTGTACTCATCTGTCTGGACATATCTTCCATTTTCAGTGGAAGATGTAGACTGAATTAGATAGACAGAATCCTTCTAAAAATTTAGAATGTGTCTAGATTTTTTTTTTTTTTAATGGCATCTTGCTCACTGTATCACATGTAAGTAAGGCCTTAAAATTTGTCTGCAGATTTGTATTTTAGATTGGCCCAAAATCACCACTTCTTAAACTACCCCACTAGCAACGAAAGTCCACATTGCAACTTGAATATTTATTCTCAGAATCCTATCAAATAACAGTGAATAAACCAAAGACTCTTAGAAATACTCGAAATGCCTAATTGAAAGGAAAGCTATTTCCACTGATATTGGTACTAAAGAAATTAAAACAGAGAAGCGAATATTTTATTTTTCATCAACCCATTTAACTCACTAGTAACCAATAATGGATAGGAAAGTTATTGTCTTAAGTGTTTGTAGAGATCACAGTAGTATTTAGATGCATGGATGATAGTAAGTAGTCAATACTAAAAACCAAAAAACCACAACAAAACAAACAAAACCCTGCAAAAAACTGCTGGAAATTTTCAGGATGTCTGTACTGGGACTGGATACCATAGTATACATTTTATGATTGCCATTTAGTTTTCACTGCTTAAAGAATACCACATTACATTTTACTGTTATCACTGTCTTTACCAGCTTGTTTGCTAGTGTAATGGGGTTTGTATCCCATATAAATAAAATAAATAAGGGGCTGGT
This sequence comes from Corvus kubaryi, assembly GCF_017639235.1. Classification (NCBI taxonomy): domain Eukaryota; kingdom Metazoa; phylum Chordata; class Aves; order Passeriformes; family Corvidae; genus Corvus; species Corvus kubaryi. Next base: position 1,695,670 of record NW_024580672.1, read on the forward strand.
GTAGAGACACTTCTGCTGATACTTCTTTAAATATAAAAAGACATTTGAGCTATAAGAGGTAAGCAAAACTCTTCTAGATTTTAGAAAAAAACTCTGATAAAATAGTAAGTCATTCTGTCGTGATAAGTAATTCATTTTCTTTTTAACATTAATGTTTGTAAGAGGAGAAGGACAGTGAGCCAAAACTGTGTGAACTCAGCAATGGAATTTTCATCTTAAGACTGTACCTCCTCACTGGTTTTGTGAATACCGTTCCTTTTTTCTTGATATATTTGAGCAAATTACCTTTTTATTTACACTGCTGACTGTATGCTTCAGATACTCCTTCTCCTAGAATGGCCATCAGAGGCATAACTTGCTCTCTGAATTCCAGATTCTGACTGAAGCAGGGGTTCCCACGCTTTACAGATTGAGTGAACCCAGTGGTACCAGTGCTATCACTGCTGTTCCTCAGACAGTTTTGTTGACTATACATCTGTAACTAATATGTTGCTACTGGTACATCACTCAAGAATACTCAATTAGAGAGCTACTTCCAGTTCCTCCTCATTCCACAACTGCACAATTTGGATTTGGATTTTCTTAAATAGAGAAAAAAAAAGGGGAGTGGAAAGAAAAGGCTGTGTGCTTTACTGTACTTTCCAAGGGAAAGTTGGTTGAGTTAGCATTGTATAGAGTGATATAGTTAAAATCAACCTGATATTATTTTTCACACATTATATCTGCAAAGATGTCTTTAACAGACATGCTACTCTGAAGTTGTGTGCTGCAGAAGGCAGTATTTGAATGACAAAGAGCATGACTGATTTTTTTTTTCCCTATTTATGATGTTCAGTTTGGAGTTCTGGTAAAAATTTTGGCTTGCAGAAAGCCTTTGTAGTGATATGCTGGAAGCTTGAGTGCCAGAATTAAATTCGGTGTTAAAGCCTCTTAAAGAAAAATATATTCACACATGAGCACAGGATCCATGTTCCTTCACTATGACCATTTACTAAAGCCCTGAAATTTTTTAAGCATGTATTTATTTTTTAATCACCTGCCTACTGGCACTTGACTATGTGCATAAGACAATCTGTCAGCTGAAAGGTTCTCTAGGATTTGGTGAAATCTGGTAGGACAGGACATGTGCACAATGTGCTCTCCAGTCAGCAGGCTTTGAAGAGTTGCATTTTACAATATAGAGTAATGTAGGAGAGGAGCTTTTGTATACTTGCAAATAGATTAGACTGCAGGAAATATGCAGGAGGGCTGTGAAGCACACCTGCCAGATAAATTAGAGGTGGTCTTGATCTGAATCCAACCTGTCTCAAAGCTCAACTCTGGGAATTCTGTTCAGATGTCTTTGATAAAATGGGGCTTTAGCCTTCACAGTTCAAACTTTGATCCCCAAGACAGCCTTGAATGTGGGATTTTAGTTTTGACCCAGCCTGTAGAGAAATTAATGACATTTTACCGTAGGTTTCCAGCTCAGTTCCAGCTTGAGTAATTTGCAAGTCTGCTGGCACTATTTAGCCCACACAGACCATGAAGTCGACCGTAAGTAAGTCCAAGTTGATGGAAAAACAATATTGCTAGAACAGAGTGACAGATGTTGATTATCACAAAATGTCTGTTTAAGCATTTTGTATGTATCCATTTCCTCACTGCAAACACCTGAAATTTTTTTTAGAAGTTACAAAGTAATTATACTTAAAGATGTGGAATTGTCTGCTAAAGAAATTGTCAGAATACATATTCCAAAAAATGACTGCTGTCGTTATTACTGTTGCTACTCAGGGGAGCTGTTCAGATGCCTCATTTATTGGAGCTTAATAGATTAAAAGTCCAAATTGAGTCTCATGATATAAACCTAATCAAATTCTAATCTGCATAATTTTCCCATAAGCAGCAATGGGAAATTGGTTTAATTTATGTTTCAGTAGTTGCCAATCAGATGTTGGACAACATTGTTACTTTTATTTTTCAAGTATTTTAATTGATTGAATTTTTATTGCTATGATAGCTGGCTTTGCTCTTCCTTTAACACTAAGGAAAATTTACTTTTTTTGCTATAATGACATAGCGTAGAGTCTCACCTAACATGCCGATATATCATTTTTAGTGGTGAGTTTTCCATTTTGTTTCCAGTTACTGGATACCTGTCTCTCTAAACTAGGTAATATAGCTTAATTTATTTGATAATTTTTATTCAGCATATTTATTTTTGCCTGAGGTCTAAATATGCAGGGTTGATTAATGATGAAACTGAAAAGAGTTTGGCATCATTATATACTAAATCATTTTAGCTGCAAACCTGTGCTACAGTTAGATGCTACCAACCTTGTGCCCTAGAAGCACCTAGTGTAGAAAACTATTAAATGGTAAATGGAGATTAGGAACAATTAAAAACTAAAGTTTGTAAAGCAAGTAGCTAAAAAAAGGAAATTTAGTTTTGTTTACTGTATAGAGAAATAGAGTTTCCATTCAGGCAGACTTAAGGGAAGTGCTATGGCTAGCAACTACGTATTATCTTACCTAAAGTGAGAAAAGTAGCAAGGAGTGAACATCAAGGCTATGCTCTGCAAAGCATTAATAAAGAGAGCCCATTTGTTTTGGTAGTTTTGGGTTGTGTAAGCTTGTGCTGACCCTTGGCAGAGTTAGGGTTTAGGTAATTACCACATAAGATTTTGTGAAGGGAAAAAAATTTCTGCAAAGCCAACAACAAAAAACTAGGCAGTTGCAGGTGGACTTCATTTTTTAGGGTGTGTATGATAGTGAAACTCAAAATGGCACTTAAACTGGGGAAAGATTTATGTAAGTACCTGTGAACAAACCCCCCTCTAAGTTAAACATGATTCTGCCCTAGGCTTAAAATATTATGCTCTTCTAATATATTATGCTGTTCACAATTGAAATGGAATCAATGTGGTGTGATTCAGTGCTAGACCTCAAGATGATGAAACTCCAATCCTTCTCTTGATCTTTGTTTTAACAGCTTAATTCTACCTTGTTAAAGCAGCCCAAGAACCAGTGGACGTATAAATCATTTACACTTTCAGCACACGGGGCCACTAACTCATCCAGGAATGGATCTCACACTTTGGGGAGCAGAAACTGGCATTGATCCCACTGCCCTGTGCTTCTGTTAGAGCTTTGATTTGGACATCTTGGCTATAGGTTTCTGTAATTCAGCAGAAAGGGAACAAAGGGACATTAGAGAAGAGCACTTTCTTGGCAGGAAGATGGCAGCTTTTTCTCTGTGACATTATCTCTCAGAGTTCAAAGCTCCGAGTGTTGTTCCAGTCCCAAAGCATTGGAGGGTTGCTAAAGTTGAGAAAGTTATCCTCCTTTAGCCTCCACTCTCTGTAGATTTACCTTGGCCTATATTTGGGGCTGGAGCATCTCTGAAGATGCTGTAGTCTCTGAGAGAGCTGGGAGCTTATGTAGTCACATCTGGTCTCCTGCATTCCTCTCCTTTTCCAGACCTTTAGTGATAATCTCCAAGAGATTATTAGATCTTCAGAAAAAAATCACAGTAAAAGTAAGAACTGAAGCCAGAATTTAGGATTTCCAGGTTCTCAGGCCAAACTACAACTCTGTCTCAGACCACATGGGACACTGAAGCTAGAATTGTTTCTAAATTGAATGGCTGTAACAGATTCCCATGGATGTCAGCAGCTCTTTAGCTGCATGACTGCTGCTGAACTTTCTAGGTATACTCAAGGGGCTGTACTTTGGAGAATAACAGGTATAGTCTATCATTCAATTGAATTCACAGGAATATTAATGACATTGTCAGCAAACAGTAGCAAAGGGATACAACTGTGAGATCCTTTTTGAGAATTATTTCTTTTTGGCTGGCTCTGCTTAATGAAAATACTTGTCCCATATTTCTGCATGATTACTTGTTGGGGGCGTGTTTGGCAGTTCACCACTTATGTGTTACTCATATATGCTCAAAATATTATTGTTATCTCATATTCTTAGGTGAACCAGAGGTAGCTAAATGTATATATGCTTTTTAAATTATATTTGAGGACTTTAGTGCATATATCACCCAGTGAATGCCAGGGCATCTTTCCCTAAAATAGCATTATTTAAAGGGTACTATCAATTTACAAGGTGCTTTAATAACAAGGCCACAAATTTTAGGTCTGCCAAGTGGATTTTCAGTTTGGGAAAGTGCCTTCTGCCTGCATAGTTTAGTAAAACATATGCTTGAAAAGGAAGGGAGGCAAAGGGGAAAGGAGCAGAGAAAAAGGGGAAGAGAATCATAAAGGATCAATTATGATCCTTAAGAACAGAAGATATCTTATAAATGTAGCATAAAAATCCATTTTGAGAATGTGCCCATCTGGGTCTTGGTGGAGTCAGTGGAACAGAAGCTGTGCACATCCACAGGACAAATTTCCCTCTATATCAAAACCCCAGTGAACCTTTATTGGTCCCTTCAGGAAACTTAAAGAATATATTTACTGTTATGAAGAGCAAACCTTCTTGCATTTTGTGGGACATTACTCAGTGCAAAGAAAAAAAAATTAGTGGTTTATGGCCAGCACAATCAGCAGATCATTTGGCCATCAGGCCAGTTGCTCACACATAAGCAGAGCAAAATTGGTGGGACTTCCATGGCATGTTTAGCCATGCCAGCATTCCTTAATTTTGAACTTCATCACAGTGCCACTGTGGCTCTCAGAATACCAACACATTACTGCTGAGCCACAGTTAGTGCCCCCTGGGAGGACCACGGGTCAGCCTGGCTCAAGAGGCACAGAGCTAACGAGCTGTGCCCAGTGCTGCTCATTCCTTTACAGGTGGTATTTGTAAGGGACAGTGAGGTTTTACAGCCACCTGGCCATGCTGAGCTTGGAGCAGGGCAGCACCTGCATCTCCTGCCAAAAAGAGCTTGCCTCCTGTTAGGGAGGAATCTTCCCCGGTGTTTTTCGACAAAGATGAGAACATCTTTAAGACTTAGATTTTTCCTCTGATGTAATTGGTTGTTTTTTACCTACTCTGTGAGCAGTGGTATCTTAGAGGGAGCCAGGAAATGCTCTTTGCTCAGAATCAAGGCACTGAACCAGCAGCTTTCTGCAGAGAACTGCAGGAGACTCAAACTCCTTCATAGCAGGTGGCTGAGTTAGGGCATGGGAGTCCCTCTCTCTCAGGGAGGGAAGGTGCTGCCAGGAGGGAAGCAGTGACTGCTGGCCACCAGGCCTCACTGATTTGGAGTATGTCAGGAGCCCAAAACCTGTGTTCCTCTCAGAGCCATGATACACTTACACCATTGCTTGGCAGCATCTTGTTTCGGAGACGGACAGGGGTGGGCTCCCTCCTATTGAATCTTCTTCAGTTTGATAAGGAAATTGCTTATTGCTCTCTCCAGCTACCTGGAAGGAGGTTGTAGTGAGCTGGGGGTTGGTCTCTTCTGCCTGGTAACAAGTGAAAGGACAAAAGGAAATGGCCTCAAGTTGTGCCAGGGGAAGTTTAGATTGGATATTAGGGAAAACTTCTTCAGTAGAAGGGTTGTCAAGCACTGGAACAGGCTGCCCAGGGAAGTGTTGGAGTCACCATCCCTGGAGATATTTAGAAGACATTTAGATGTGACACTTAGTGATATGGTTTAGTGGTGAACTTGGTAGTGCTGGGTTAGTGGGTGGACTTGATGATTTTAAAGGTCATTTCCAACCTAAGTGATTCTATAACTCTGTTGGGGTGATTTTCACTATAGCCAATGGTGGTGGGTCAACTGTGACTGACAACTAAGTCCCACAGTAAGAAAAAAACTGATGGCCTGAGGTAAAGCCAGTTTATTAAGTGAGGAAAACAAAAACAAGCCACAAAAAAGCAAAATTCAAGCGATACAAAGTCAACCACTCACCCAGTACAGCAATTTAGTACCAGATGCAGTGACTCCCAGAAGTGATACGGGTTTACTGTACCTTACCTCCTAACTGTTGGCAAAGAGAATTCCCTTCACCAGAAGCCCCCCCATTGTCACTGCGTTTCCTTTCATGGGGACTGTGCTCAGACTTGCACAGGCATGTGAGTTTTACTGTAGAAGTTGATCCTTTTAAGCAGTTGTAGCCAGAGCTCCCTCAGTTGTTTGTTGAACAAGGAGACACTGTTTGTAAGATCACAACTATCAGCCCTGTTTTACGATTTTTGTGAGCATTAATGGAACAAGGTTTGGGGACTGAAGGAGAAAATGGAATATGAAAAGGAAAATGAAAAGAGGCTGTGAGGAAAGCATGTCATTTCTAAATGAATGCTCTGTGCAGAGGAATTGAATCTTTTCACAGCTGAAAATGGATCTTAAATCTGATGCCTTAGCTTGTTTCAGCTTCTGTAATGAAATAGTTTCCCTAATACCCTGTGACCTGAATTTCTCCCTGCTTTATGGGTGCTATTCCTTGACGTACAAACCTGTATTTCCTCAAGTCAGCATTTGATGATGGATGTCAAAATACAGGTCATGTATTATGCATATAGCATTACCGATTTAAGGTGTTTACTTGTCAAGTTGAAGAAATTCAAAAATGTCACATTCACTGAATCTGCACAGCTGTCACTTGTAGTTTTTCATGCCTTTAAATGAAAGTTCTGATAAAGCAGGTTAGTTTCCTGCCTTTTTTTTTTTTTTGGCTCTGTCTTCTGGAGGAGAAAGCAGACAGCCTATGTATGGAAATTACTTGGTGACTTGGGAGCAGGAATGTGTCTTGAAGGTGTTCACTGTCTTGTGACTCTAAATATAAGTACACAAAGTCCCTAAATACACCAGTTTTCCTTTTCCTGAAAATATTGCAAGATTTTTATATTTCTTAAAAGTGTATTTCTAGAAGTGTCTGAATTAAGTACGAGCAAGGAAATTAAATTCTCAGATACTTCTCACATCTTTCAAGACAGTAGGATGAAAAATATTAAGGCATGAGTCTATTTTTCATTCAAGGAGAAAACAAGATCCCTTTAGCATGCTTCCTGCATTTCAGACTGAATGCACTATGTGTGCAGTGTGCAATTACAGGGCTTCTGACAGTCTGTGTCTAACAAAAATGCCACATTTACTTCAATCTCCTGACACCATCCAAGGAAGACAAATATTCTAAGGGTTAGAGAGGTGGCTACAAATGGCCTTCAATGGAGAGTGTGTGTGTCTCTGTGTGTGTGCACATTGCAGTGGAGGGGAGGCAGGAAGAACTTACACAGTTAGATGAGTTATGCTGACTTTAATTTGCTTTAACAGGTAGGGAAATACTGATGTGCTCCTACCATCTGAAGGGCCTGATTCACTGGAAGGTGGTTTAGGAAATGCATCCTGAGATGGGGAGAGGAAAGGCTGCAGGAAGAAAGGGAGAAGCAGAGCCTCTAGGGATACTCCCAGCAGTACAACCCCTAGAGTGCATGAGGACAGTATTAGCTCTATTTTCTTTTAGATAAGTGAGTGTGAAAAGTCTTGCTGTTGCCATTTTGACTTGTAATTCAGCAGAGGATCCAACTGGGCCTGCCACCTTAACTGCTCAAGGACTCTTCAGCTACTTGAGCTTTTTCTAATGTAGCAAAGGCCATATCTTGCATCTCCTAACAGAAAGCATTCCATAACAGAATGCAAGACTTAAAACACTGGATCCTGCTGCCAAGGGAGGTGTTACACCTCCCCTCAGATACCTACCTGTCCTCAGAGAGCATTTCCTCCCTTTGGAGTCCCACTTTAATTTTTCTGCTGTTGTGAGAGTGTCAGTGTTACCTGTAAGTTATGAGGTGATGACTGAAGGACCTCCATCCATCAGATTCACTTGGTGAGCCTGCGGAATCTCAGGCTCTGCCATGAAGAGGTAAACATCCAAAGAGCCAAAACAGCTCTCAGTCGTAGTGCCAGATACAAGGAAGCATCTGCAAACCAAAACTGGCTGGGACTGCAGCTCACTGTCACCAAGCTGGTCTTCTTGAGTTCAGCACAACAGGTCGTATTACATGACTGCTGTTAACATTTCCCATTGCCTCTAAGAAATTTGCTTTCTAAAGATTTTCTATCCACTGGTAATATTATATAAAATTTCTTTACTCACTTAGGTTTCTCTATGACAATGCTTTTGTCTTGAAAGCCTGTTGAAGATATCATATCTACTTCTATTCTCCTGAGGAATTTCTTCACAGACTTTTCACTCCCTTTTTAAGCTATCCTGTCTGTACAATCACCATGTTGCGTCTAGTTTTCTTGTGATAGAATGAAATTCATACCAGTACCTTCTGCAGAGCTAAGAAAGTCTCTTCCCAGTGATTCTAGTTTTGTTACCTGTATATTCTGTATGTGATACAGACAAAACATAGGGATAGATGAATGGAAGGAGAAAATTAAATCCCATTAAATCAAGAAGCCCAAATCTAGTGGTCCTTGTAGTTTAGGGGCAATTTAAGAGTGATGTAATAATCACTGGAAGAGAACCATAAATCCTTAAGGCAATATAAAACCAGTATTTTGGTTAAACTACAATTTAGTTTAGAGATTTCGTGGTTTTTAAATTGGTCCCCAAATTGAAGAAAGGTAAGGTAGATAATATCATATCAACTTCTGAATTCACTAACAGGTGAATGTATCAATGAATTTAGTGGAGTGAAACAGTTTCCACACTGCAAGAAGGTAGTGAAATTAAGTCGGCTGTGATTAGTTTACAATAAGTATATGGAGAATTCAGAACTAGTGACAGAGGACCAAAAGTCTGTCCCTGGATGTCGGGTGTGAAGTCAAAGAACTTGGGAACAATATGTCCAAAAAAAAAAAAAGTATTTTCTAAAAAGTGTGGCTTAAAGTAAGCTTGGCTCAATCCTATTTGTCTGTCTGTCCTAGCAGACAGATACTTGCCTAAAAATGCTGCCTTGACATTGGTCTACAAGAAACCATCAAGTCAGAAGTCACCTTCTAGCTTCACCGTCACTTCTGCAATGAGCATTCCCATGCTTTCTGTAGCTTTACTGGACAAGGGAGATAGAATGCATTAGTCTCAACGGTGAATTTCCACTCCTGCTATTGCATGAGCTTTTGTATAACTACCTGGATTTTTTTGTATAACTACCTACTTACAATCAAACTCCAAATTGTTTTGACTGAGTATTTTTTGTTTAAAGAAAAAAAAATGGATAAAAAAATGCTCAATGTCAAGAGCTCCATTTCAAACTGTAGAGACTCTGGCTGAGTCAGACTGTAGAGACTCAGTCTTTTTTAAAGGTGAATGTTGCTGATCTCCAGATTTTGTTTTTCCTGTGAGTGCCTTCCAGCATGTTTCCTCTTCCACCTTTGTTTCCTTCACATCATCACTTCTTCCAGTTCTTTTCAAGCAATCTTCTTACATACCATTTGAAAACCTGTGTCTTTTTTCTTTCATCCTTCTTGTCTGTTAGAATGGACCCTTCCATCCCAGTATTCCTACGATTGTAATCCTCACAGAAATTAATATTATAAATGGTACACACCATTACAAAAACCCTAACATGGGTGGGTGGTAGTGCTCCTGGAAAAGTTTGGTTATTTTAAATCTTGATTTCTGATCAAACCTAAAACTGGCTAATGGAAGCAGTTTGTTCCTCATGGTTGTATTACAGTTTACAAACAGTACTCTTTAAAATCTTAATTGCTGTTTAAGGAAAGGTGTTTGTTTTGAGATCTTTTTTTTTGTGTGTAGTTTTTCCTCTGTAAACTTTCTCTATTTTCTCTATTCTTTTCTTTTTTTTTTCCTTTTAGGCTTTACACCCCCTGGGATGGATAGGTCGTCTCCAGACAACAGTCCAGTCCATGGCCTTTTACGTCAACCCTCCATTACAACAGGAGCCAACATCCCTATTATAACAGAGCTAGGTAAGAAAAGCTAACATTTATCCTTTCATGTACATTCCCATGTATTTTTCCCACTTTCCTTGTTACGCAGATACAGAAAAATTACCCATACTGTGTCTTACACTGTTATGTTTTCTCTTCTGATAACTGCTTTCAGTTACTCTCTCTAAAGAAAGTTTAGTAACAGTTGGTTCACTTTATTTGAATAACTGAAATATATTTCTCTCCTTTGGGTTTTCTCCATTTTCTTAAGTAAATATTCTATCAGACAAGATGCTTTTTGCATAGTGTAACAAACAAGCAGGGGTCTTTGGGCTAAGGTTAGAAAAGGAAAAAGGCCACAGTAAGTATAAGCAGATATTTCCTGTGCATTTAATCAATTGTAAGAGGCCATTTGTTTATTTCTTCATGGTCCAAAACTGTTTAATCATGTGTAACCAAAGTCTGTATAATAGTATGAGGTATTTCACTCCTGAGAATACAATGATGGTAGGTAACTAGACACTGATTTCCATTCTAGCTGTGGGTATTTATGTTGTCAAGTGGTGTGATGTGAAGTGCAGAAGCTGTTCTGTTTTTTTCATGGCAAATACAAACTTGATTTGTGGTCCTTTGTCCTGTTTTCTTTTTCAGTTTTATTTTTTAGAGCCTTACCTGTCTTTTTCCCTTACTTTATTCTCTTTCTGTACTTTCTTTTCCCCCTAAATACTTTACTTACTAGCTAAGCCTGGCAAACTTCTGCCTTTGGTTTCAATCAGTCAGGAAAAAAACAGTGGAACCCACATTCTAATGATAACTGAACTGGGTAAGAAGTGCCTTTTTCCTTCACATCACTGTCTTATTTTCTGTTGTTGTTGTTGTTACTGTCATCAGCTTTTCCTTTATTTATCTGGCTGTATCAGAGGGGCTACCCTCATGGCACTGCTTTGAATGTGTTTTATTTGTGATTCTGGTTGAAATTGACTGTCTCGTTCTAGTCTTTCTTAATGATTTTTTTTCACGCAGCATCAGTAAACCTTTGATCACATCGTCTGACCTGCCGGCTGTTTTCATAGCACCTCCTCACCAATTCATTGTTTTTGGCCTGAGTCCCCACCTCCCTGGCCCTTGCTCTCCTACACCAATTTTTCTCTCCTTTTCTCTCTTCTTTCTCTTTCTTTTTTTGTCACTTCAGCCTGTTGTCAATTTGGTGGACATGCCTTAGCAGCTTTCACAGGAAGTCCAAGAAGAAGTAAAAGATACCAGAAAAAACCCCAAGCATCATACTTGCCCTCAAGCTATTTTTTTGTTTATTTTGTAGAGTAGGCTTTTTCTCAGAAGCTCAGGTTTTGAAGCTGTAGAGAAGCAGCCAAGCTTCTGCGTGGTTCCCTCTCAACACAGAATGCTCTCACCAGCCTTTGGAGCAGCATTTGATGAGCTTTTCCCTATGGCACAGCACCACCTGTTCGAACCCAGCTCACCTGGCCCACAAATCCCAGTGATAACTTGCATTAGAAAGATAAAGATGCTGAGGATAAACACACACCTGCAGAACTCACAATAGATTTGTAGGACCTCAGGAACTGCCCCCACGCATGGCTAGCATGGTGTCTAAGACAGATGTCAGTCTACCTTAGAGGAAGGTAGAAAAAGGATGCTACTGTCAATAGTGCCTACTCTCGACTAGCAAATTAAACTGAGGTATAAGCTTTTCAAAAAGTACATTTTGAAACTATACAGCAGGCTTTTAAATACTGTATTTCTCAAGAATCTGAAGGATAAATTGATAGGTATTGTGCTAAAGAAAGAAGTATTGTGGATATTGGTGTTTTCTTGGACTCTTCTGATTCCCAGGGCAGAACATTTCTCTTATTACAGTACTAAGGTGTTATGTTTAAACAGTTACATCAGGGAGTGCAAAGGCCAGAATTTTAAATTCTATCCTCATCTCATTTAGACAGCTATCATGAGGCTTTAGCTGTAGTAATTCATGTTTTGTAAGCTAAACATAGCAAGCACGGTAGTATCGAGAGTTTGAAAAAGGAGTGGATGTAAAATAAGATTATATGGGAAAGAAAGAAACTGTATGAGAAGGTATCATCAGAATAGCAGGTGGAAGAATTTCTGACTTAGGAAGTCCAGAGCTGAAATCTGATCAAGGTAACGGCAACTTTTATGTTCTTTTCAGAGTTTGCTGGGTTGGCTCAGGAGATGCGTTCACATGGGGAATAGGGACATAGTGTGTACAGTTTCAAATGCTCAAGAAGTTTTTCATTTCCCTTTCTTGCATGGGAACTGAAATTAATTTGTCATTTAGTAAGTTGAAGGGTATTTCAATGGCATAGCTAAGCAGTCTGTGCTTTCATGCCTGAGGGAGACTAATATGGAAATGAAATATTTCATGAAATATGATCCACTTGATACACTGATCTCAAGGAAACAACTATTTTTAGTTGGAATGAGTTGGAGGCAGAGAGCTTAACTGTGACAATGAAATGCCAGAGAAAGTCAAAATGACAAATACTACTTTATTTGGGCTTTTCTCTAAAACAGCCTGATGTAGATTCTTTTTCATACTGGCTAATGTAGAATTTGTGGCTGAGAAAGTGAAGTTATAGAGACAAATATTTGAACAAAAGGCAGTGCTGCAAGAGAATAACTGCTCATTCATTCAGATAGATGCATGTTAAAGGGACAGTTTATCCTCCTTTGAGCTGTAAGTGCATTAACACCACTCCAGGAAGAATCACAGCAGCACATCTAACAGATGCCTGTGGGCTATGTCAGAGTTTTCTTGACAGTCTTTATTTTACTAACTTTGTATCTTGTGATAATGTTTCACTGTACATGCATACAGCCTCAGCCACTGTACCCCACCAATATACTACAATTGTCTCAATATACAAGAGCATAATGTATCTCATTTTGAGCACAGGCAACTGGTGCCAAGAAGCTACTTTACAGGAAAGGGGTAGTCACCTGTCAAGAGCAAGAGTGTCACCTCTTAGGAGCAAGATAATGAGCAACAGATTTTTAAACGCACATTTTCACATCCATGTTGATTTCATTTTCAGTGACGTCAAAGACCCAAGTCTGTGTTTCCAGACATATGCCGTTTCTTTTTCTTTGACTGTGTGATGTGTAAGGTCACATGCTGGTGACCCAGAAACACCTTTCGATTTTACTCTTAATATTATTATTGTTATTTTCAGTAAATGATTCAAATGTTCAGTTCTTGGACCAAGATGATGATGATGATCCAGACACAGAACTGTATCTCACGCAGCCCTTTGCATGTGGAACCGCATTTGCTGTCAGCGTGCTGGACTCTCTCATGAGCGCAGTAAGCAAACAAAACCTTTTTCATTCCCTTCTGTTAGACTTGTTGTGAAAGAGTGTGAAAGTGTAGGAACTTTTCCACAGGTAGGCAGAAGATGTATTTTTCTTAGATGTCAAGAGAATTTTGGAACTAAGCTAGGTTATTTTCTTAGTTGGACACAGAGATTTTAACCGAGATATCTAGGACTTCCAAGAGTCCACAATTTTATAAGGAAACGGTCTCATGTCAGGTTTTAAGGATAATATTTTCCAAAAAAAGTTGTCTCTTCCTCCTAAACCCAGAGCCAAATTCAGTGTGTCAGTCCCTATGCTCACCATTCTTGTCAGACAGCATCAACTGTGTTTTGAGCTTTTAATTTCCTGTAGCTATGTGTGATGGTCTGAGTATGAGTGCTGGGGGACACTGATAGAACTCCGTGAAAGCCATTGTACACATCTCATGAACTCTACTTGTGTGAAGGGAGGTTATCCTCTCTTTTTCATATGAGTTTTCTTGTGAATCAACACTTCAGTGCATGCCAGAAACCACAGATGGTGGCCTTTGGTTATGTCTTCATTGGGGCTTTTGGTTTGCAGCCATAGCACATCTCTGGAGCAAACGCCTCGGTCATGCTCCTTTTCATCCTCCCCATACTGGCTGAGTTTTCAGACCATTCTTGCTCTGTGTGACCTCCACTTGTTTCAGAGGGACCTTAAACTCTGCTAGATATAGCAAGGACATAGTCCTTTTAAAATCTGAGCATGGGCTTTCTGAGTTCCTTGTGGAATAAAATTCCATAGTGCTATGAATGATCTGTTGTAAATCCTAAGTAACACTACATATGAGCAAATGGGTTTCTCTAAAGGAGCCAACTCTGACCTTCACCTGAATTCAGAATTAAACTTTCTACTTTTAAAAAGAATTCATAGTGATCTTTATTATTTTATTTGTGTTTCATATTTATGTATCTGTATTTTGTGATTTTTCCCTGCTATATTTTTCATGTGTTCCATCCACAGATGAAAAGATGAGTCTACACAGATAAAATTTTATTCTAATGCAGCCTATGAGTTTTCAATAACCTCAGAAAATGCTTTTCTTGAAAGCTATTTACAGTATTTTGTAGATGTGACAAATTCAGGAAACCTAAGCAAGCACTCTTAAACTCTGTACCTTCCCTAATTAAAATCTCTATCTATAAAATATTTAGCATATTCACATTATAAATGGGAATAATTTAATATGAAGGTTCCAAATGTTACTTAGAGCTGTTTTTCTACTCCCATTATTATCTAAGTCAATGTCTCTGAATGTATTGTTCAGTAGGGCACTTGAGAATCAAGAAAAAAGTAGGGCTAATCCTTCTGGTTGCCACTAGCATTGCCATAGAATGACATGTTGTGGGCATCATTGCTTTCTTGTGCAAAGGTATCTCAAGTAAATAATAAGGATGTAATGAAAAATAGGTACAGCATGCCTGTTCAGAAATTTTAATACTTTTAGTTGTTGCTAGCTTTTATTAACTCTTAGTTTTGGACAACATGCCCCTCTGTTTCTGCAGTTCCTTTCCATAACGGTCCTTTTTCTAAATATTTTCACATCTAAGTGGTCATATTATGTGTCAGGGACACTGCAGGCTGAAGCCAGAGAAATGTGATAACAAGAGTAGAAAATTCTCTACTTGAAAAAATAACTAACCAAGAAGACAAGCCAAGGATTCAGTCAGTTAGAATTGTTCACTATCCTGTCTTTTCTTTCACCAGTCTTCTGATCAGTGGCAGTGTTATTTTCTGTTTTATTCCTCAAAGGCCCAGTAAGGAGTTGGAAAAGTACAATTCTTCCTGACCCTTCAGAAAGCGTAGAATGTGTGAGATGTTTTCCCTTTACTATCCTTAGTCTCATGGGGAAGGTGTGTTCTCCTTCCACTTCTTCTCCAAGGAAAAGAGTGTTTCTCATACAAACTAATCTATTTGCACTATATTATTTCTTACCTTTATTTTCTTTTTTTTTTCTGGAGTACACTTGCTTTTAGCAAACAGCTTCTATTTAATTTGACTAACTTTATACTTGCCAGTATGGGCAAACTGAACCCCAAATCCTAGCTAAATTGTGAGATCATGCTTTCATGCTATTAATTGCACTGGAATTCTGTAAGAAGTATATGATTTGCACTGTGCTGTCCTTTGCTAGCTCACTTGGAGACAAGTATATAGTTCATTATTCCATCTACTTAGTGGTTCAGGGGTTTTTACTGCTTATTTTCTATGGGAAAATTCCAATTTATTATCTCTATTGATACCTCTGTGATGAAAATTCTTTATGTAGTGTACAGTGCAAATGGACAATGCATGAACTGCTCCTTCAAGAATTAATCTCTCCCCACAGTAGTGGGGTTTTGTAGTAAAACAGGTGTAAGAAAGATTAGAAAGTCGAATAATACCTGTACATACGGTATGATTTCTGACCTGTGGGTAATTTGAAACAGGCATATGGATGTATGTATATAGAAAAAGAGCTAAAAAATGTTTTTAAAATAATTTGCTTAAGTATTCAGTTATTGCATAATAATAATTCTAAAGTATTAATCGGTATTAAAGTATTATTTAATGTTTTATAGTTTTATTAATATTGAAGTAGTACATTAAACCCAACTCATGAATCACAGATTAGAAAATTTGGTAACTCTCTAATTCAAGTCTGAGTGCTGGAGATCTTTACGTTCTGCTAGTTCAGCATTATTTCCTATAAAATGACAGTACTGGACATTTTCAATTTGAAATTGTCTGTTATTTCCATATTTCAAAGGTAAAAGTTTAATGAAGTTTAGTTTTCAGGTCATCTACACCTGATGCCTTAAGAGGCCTCCTAGAAACAGAGACTAGACAGGAGTAAAGGATTAAAAGAGGTATTTATTTGAAAGGCCTTCAAAGGTACCCCCTGGGGAGCCTGAAGCCATTCTCAAAATGGACCCCAGGATGGACCTAAGGTCACGAGTTCTTCCCTCTTTATAGGTTTGGTTCATTTGCATAGCAGGGTTAATTCTCCAATTAAAGCTTCAGTTTTCCCCTCAGCTTACTCCCCCCTTTAAAGGCTCTTTGGTTTACACTTTTGGCCTAGGACAGTCTTGGTGTCCTTGGAAAGCAGGGCCTGGAGAGGCTTTGCTATGTCTACCTAGCATGAGAGAGCAGAAGTTAACAGGCTACAAGAAACTCCAGAGTCACACACCAAGCAGTACAGAATTTGAAAAATATAAAGATTAAAACCTAAGGCATCACACCCACTTTGGCCTTTGCAGCCAAGGCAATATATTCCACAAGCCCAGGATTCACAGTGTAGTAGCTCAAACTAGCTACCCAGAGTTGTTGTAGTTGTAGTTGCTCAGAGGACAATCACAAGCTCAAAACCTGCATTGTGTTTTTGAAGAGCTGGTAGCAGTGGTCTCTCCAGGTTTGTTTCAAGAGCATTGCTGTGCTCTGTGGGAAGGCTCTGGGCATGGGTCATGTTGTAACTGTGGCGGTGGCTATTATTAAAATGCTCCAGCTAATCATTGTTGTGTCTTTGAAGAGAGATCTACTGCCATCAGGTACTTGAATGATATATTAATATTGTTTTTGTTGTAGCATATCCAAACCCAGGTAATAATACACGTTTTCTGTCAGTCTCAAGGTAGCACTACTTCTGGAAAGCAGAGCATGCTTCCATCACCAAGTGAAATGTAACTAAAAAGTGTGGGATTGAAAGCATCTTTTAGATTATGTGACTGTTTTTTAAAAATGTTCAGCTGTAGAAAAGTTACATGACATAGGATAGCCTAAGAGGAGCAAATTTTTGAGCAGAAGTACTTTTTCCCTTTCTTGTTGAGATAGTTATTCCATAAAATCCTCTACATGCAAGGAAACAGTTTTATCAACACACAGTACCTTCAAAGGTTTGAGCAGTTGGCCTGAGAGCCGAAGCTTCCCTGTGACTCCTTCTGGCACTGAAGATACGAGAACTACAGAAGTTCTGGCAGGCTGGCATCCCTCCCACACCTACCACTGCAACAGATCCGAGGTGCTGCCGGAGTGGTGCCATTGGAGCAAGGATCTCCAGAGCCAGATTATACCATTTAACATTCGCTATCCTGGAAATCATTTGCTTGTGCTAGAACTTTAGGTCTTGATTTTTTTCTGTATTACCAAATCCTAGTTTTTCTTCATATAAACAAAAGCACAGGATGGAAGAAAATAGTTTAAAAAGTTAAAAATAACTTTTCATTATAGGTCTTACTCAAGAGTTCTCCCGAAGGGAACCTCACAGTCTTATTTGTACAGAAAAGAAGCTTTTTCTAATCTTTGATATGGGCATTTTGAAACAAGAATATTTTTCATGAAAGTCTGTTTAGAGAATTAGCAAGCAGCATCTTGTAACTTAAAGTATCCCAAACGTCTTTAAAGTTTAGACAATAGTTTGAGAATTAATAGATTTTCAAATGGTGAAATGCTGTTATTTATTTTCTGCTGTTGATTCTGGCTCAAAGGCCCTCTTGTTACTGGTATGAATTACTGATGTTAGCTCCGTCATTCCTTGGGTTTAGATATATATTATTCCTCCAACTGAGAAAGAAAAGCAAGTTAAAATATTTGTTTGAAAGTGAGGTTCAAAGCTGCAGATAGTGGAGGAGGAGTCTTCATAAAAGAAATTCATTCAAAAACCCACTAGCAAACACAAAAAAGGCAGATATAACTTGAAAAATGACAATTTTAGCGTAATTATAAATGAAAGGCAAAGTGCTATTAAAGTTAAAGCAATATTATTAAAAGATGTGCTAATTTTCAGTTAAATTTTCTGTAGAAGACCAATTAATTTAAAAGACATGACAGCATTAACTGCAAAACATAAGCACTCTGGTAATTATACTTTAAAAAATGATTGAACAAATGGGAAAGCATCCTTGAGACATTTGAAAGAGCTGCACTACAATTCAGAAGCAAGGGCTAGGTGGCAGTGCTAGCTCAGATATCTGTGTCATGATTTCCTTGTAATTTACCCAGTTTCAGTGTCTATAATGCATTTCCTTTTTGCTGTGTTTAGAATACACCTATTTCATATTCTCATTCCAGATGCCAATTAAAGTGATACCATACACATGTCCAGTGTGGGGTTTGGTTAATGACAGTAGCAAACAAGTATTTCCTCAGTTATGATTTTACACTCAACAAAGGGGATTCTTTTAAATGACTGGAAAGCGCCTTGTTACTTTAAGTACAACAGCACCTTTCCAAAGACATTCTGTAAGTCAGTTTCTTATAAGTACTGGCATATCCAGGCCATGTACCCTCCCAAAGAGCAAGTAGAAGATCACTCTGAAATTAATTTCAGTGTATTGTTATTCCAAAGGAAATGTATATCAGCTAGTTCAGCTTTTCAGTGTTCCCCTAGTTCCAAACTGGCAAGATGTAATGAGGAGACTGATTTTTGTGACAATCAAAAGCATGGACAGACAGCTTTTCCTTGAGTGTTAAATACGTTAGTACAGGAGGAAGTAACCCTATTTAGCAGAAGGTGACAAGTTACAGCTTCCTATTCATCCATCTTTTCTTGCTTATCATTGGGCATTTTCTGATCAGACACAATGCTGCAGCAGTTTGTCCCAAAACTTGAAATCTTTTCTCCCATTGATTGCAAAAGAAAAAAAACCAAAAACTATCTTTTGGCTGCACACACCATCTGACTAAATGGTGCCATCCACATCAGTCATGGTGTGAAACCCAAATTAAGCCATTGTTCCACAATAAATGCTGCCTCTTTTACTAGTGAGAGTCTTAGCTTTGCCATAGAAGTATAGCACAGTGGGAAGAGTTGCCAAAGAGGGCAACTCTGATTCTCATCTCAGGGACATCAAGGAAGAAGTAATTGAAAAATAAACAGTCATGCCTGAATGTCTTCTCTCTCTCACGGTGGCAATTCCTATTAAACATCATGTAATCGCTCCAGACTTACATTCCTGCAAGGGGTCACATTGATTTTTCTTTATGTTAAGAGAGGTTTGAGTATTACACTTGAATTGTTACACAGTGCATCCACATATGTAAGAGCTGATTTGAGATTAGCTGTTGTTTTAGACTAGCTGAATCTTCCTGAACCTCTACTTACGTCAGACTACTCTTTACAATATGCCTTGTAGTTAAAATATGTAGTCCCTTACCCAGGTTAACTTAAAATAATTGGAGTTGATGAGATGCAAATATTTGCTTTAGGCCATGTATAACAATAAGAATATGTTCATTTCATTTTAATTTAGTCAACAGGTGAATGGCATCTATGCCTATGTAAATAAGCAGAGAAGCTTGAAGTTACAAAACCTCAATGTAAAGTGAAAAACATTGCTGCGTAGAACTCATTTTCTTCTGTTTTATCTGTCATCTCCAGCAAACAATGAAACTGGAGTTTCATTATACAAAGAAAGAATATCAAAGTAACATGGATAGGAAGCCAGTTCTGCTTTTTGATCTCAGGATAAAATATTTCAACCTGTACCTCAGTTTACCCATGTATTAAATTCAATTACATTATATGGATGGAGCAATGAATTTCATTGAAAAATATTATTTAAAAAGTTTTATCTTTAGACAGCAAGCACTGTTTGAGAATTCAGCATTCATTTTCACTTGGTTGGATTACAAGCATTTGTTCTAAGTCCTAAATTCAACAAAATCCAGAAATCCAGTAATGTCAATCCTGTGTACTCTACAGTGAGCTCATTTTCTCCTTTTATGTCCCCGGCACTTGCAAAGCTTCTGAAAACTCAGACATTGGTGACATTATAAGTGACAGTCTTTCCTTTTTTTTGTTCAACGTTTTTTTTTTGCCCAGTACAATACATTGCAGATGTTTAACTGAGTATGTCTGAACTATACCAGTATACTTTTAAGTGAACTTGAAAGTCATTCATCTGGATTTAAATTAATATTTTAAATACCCATTGTTTGCCTGACAGACCAGCAGTGCTACAGATGCTGGCAAAATGTCAGTGTGGAGTAAATCTTCCCTAATAAACCACACTTACCCTATACCCTAGAGTTTTTTAAAAGGACCACCAGGATCCCAGACTCATCATACATTTATCTGGAATGAACTCAAGATGTTTAATTGATACATGCTTATGTCTGAACACTGTCAAGTCTCGTAATAAGATGTTTAGTACAATACATTGGTTAGACTGCTAGAGTCCAGCCACAGTAATAAGTAATGACATTTGCAGCACAAAGGCAGCTCCCCAACGAATTGGTGACAAGAGTAAAAAGGCAATCTAGCCTGTGTAAGCTTTAAATGTGGTCTGAATTTTACAATTACATGTCCTAAAGCCCATTATTAGACATGAGGGCGATGAGAAGGAAAGCAGTCATTGCATCACTACTAACACCAATTATAGGAAACATAAATCATTCAAATTTTTGTACTTTAATAAAAATCAGCCTGAATTGGTGTTTAAAAGGAAGGATCTAGTATAGGAGCCTAATGGGATAGAAGAAAATAGAGTAATTGGAGGCTGCTGTCTTTTCACTTTCTATATAAAATTATTTGAAGAGACAGCCAAGAACTTTAAACAGCAGAAACCCAGAAAAGTTGTAATTTGGATGTCTTCAGTTGTGACTTTAATGGTGTTTGCTTAAAGAGCTTTCTTTTATCTCTGCAGACATACTTCAATGACAATATCCTCACACTGATACGGACATTGGTAACAGGAGGAGCCACACCAGAGCTGGAAGCACTGATTGCTGAGGAAAATGCATTGAGAGGAGGTTACAGCACGCCCCAGACACTTGCAAACAGGGACAGGTGTCGAGTTGCTCAGTTGGCTTTGTATGATGGGCCATTTGCAGACCTAGGGGTAAGATCATGAGGGAAATGTAGGACCAAGGCTGGTCTCTGCTATGCTAGCTTGCTCTCAGACTGAGTGAAAAATCTATCTTAGTAAGCATATAATTTCTATTATTTAATTTAATAGAGCTTTTGGATTGCTTAAAAATTTACAGCACAGAGTGCCAGGTTTGCTCTTTGCCTTTTTAAGAAGCTGTATAATTGCCCAGGTTCCTTGCCTGCATATTTCATACAGAAAATCCTGTGGCTCTTCTTCATTGCCAGCTAAAGAGATGGATGAGCTGCTTTGGATGATATAATCATTGTAGCAATAATGAATTCAAAGTACACACAATATATATATCTTTCTTGGGTGTTGATAAGCTTATTTAGTGTTTTCACAGAGCTTCTGGTTCTTAAAATCTGCTTATTAGCTTGAAAACAAAGTTGTTGGGTTTTTTTCTGCTGGTTTTGGATGAACTAAATTTCTTGTGAAATCCAAATTTTCTGATAATTTGACTCCACTGAAGTCAAAAAACAAGCAAACAAAAAAATTTAAAACCCCCAAACTAATTAGAGAGCACCCACTCTGCTTTGACAATGATGTAGGATTTGATGTTTGTTAAATTAACCTTGTGTTCACCAGCTCTGTCCAAAAAGAATGGAATGAACTTCTTCACAGAAATGACAGGGAATCCCAGTTTAAGGATTAGGGCAGCAAGAGTACACAGATAGAAGCCTACAGTCTTTCAGTTCATGTAGCAGTCCAGTTGTAGCTGAGACTAGCAGCTCATCAAAACACTTCGGCATGCAGCTTAACATTTCCACAAATAAAAAAAGCAACACCAGTCTTTCAAATGCTCTTTCACCAGAGCCTCAATTGCACTACAGCTGTGAAGGCAGAATGCATTAACTCTCATGATTACTTAAGAATCACTATTTTGGATATACAAATGAGCAAATCTAAACTTATGTTTTTGCTAGTCATACATTTAGTCATTGTTTTACGGCAGCAGATATTTTATTATCCATTTAAACCCTTAGAACTCTAATTTCTGTTGAGCTCCTGATGAATTGTTTTTTGTCTGGATGGCAGTATGGCTGCTGCCAAGAAAGGGTCAAAGATACTAACAATTTTAATACCACAGTTAAAGTAATTTGTAGAATATGCATTGTCTAGTACCAAAATTTATATTTCCAGCTTAAAGCAAATCATTCACTCTTTCCAATTTGCCATTATTTCATGGACCAAGGCTCTCCAAAATAACAATCATCACTTTACATAGTTACTTATTTGGAATAAAACATTCAGATTATTCATTTCATTGGGTGAAATGTTCTCATTTGAGAGAAACAACAGACTGTCTATACATTGTCCCTTTTTTTGTAAGTTCATACTGAACGACCTGTTCCCTGACATTGTGTTAACGGAGCAAAGAAAAGAAAAAAATGTGCTGTTCTCTTTTTTTTGTTTATATTCTGTCTTTCCTCTAGGATGGAGGTTGTTACGGAGATCTATTTTGTAAAGCACTGAAAACATACAATATGCTTTGCTTTGGAATTTATCGATTAAGGGATGCCCATCTAAGTACTCCCAGCCAATGCACTAAACGGTGAGTCCAGTCTTCACTGTTTTCAGTCTTCTCAGCGAGGAAGAGCTCAGTGCTGGTAATAAATATAAAAAGAGCTTTCTCCATTTTTGCATAACTTTTCCACAATCCTCTTTGAGGATTTCACGGTGACTCTTTATCTGACTTTAAATCATAAGCTGGATATTGCAGCCTAAGTTGTCAGCTAATTTTATTCAAAATTTTTTAATTAAATTTTCAGAACGTATCTTTATCTTGTTTGCTTTATGATGATCCACTGTTTGCATGCAAGGAAAGGACTTCAGTTTCCTTCTATCAATCAACTCTAGGTTGTGGGATAATAATTTAAATTACAGTAGCTAGTCTGTCTTCTGAATGCTCAAAAAATACTCCTGTGGGCTTCCCATCAGTACCATCTGTGTCTAATCATAATTTCTTCCAGTAAATGGAAACTCTCCTCTTGGTAGACTACATTTTTACTTCAGTAGCACCAAGCCTGACCTTACTGCTTTAAATAGAGCAGACACATTTCCATCTTTGCAAACTGAAGGCCATTTAGCAGCTTGCTTGAAATGTGTCTTAATTAACTGCTTCCTAGAAATACACACACAGACCCGTACCAGAAGTATCACAAATCTACCATCTGTTACTATTTCGTGCTCTACAAAAAGCATCATTATTGGGTGAACATGGCAATAAACAACACTGCAGCCCACCAAAGCGCTTTCTTCTGTAAGAATTGGAAGAAATTGGGTAGAAAAAATGATTTGCCGTTTAGATTTACACAGTAGTTGCTATATTTGGGATTATTTGTTGGATTAATAAGGGACTTCTGTCCCTGAAGCAGCTAAGCAGATTTCTTATGAGCATTGAATTAATTTGAAAAGAAGTAATGAGTTTCGTGTTTGATTTTTATTCATTTCTTACTTGGACAGAAAATGCCTATTGCCTTGCTCAAGTCTGTTTTTCACATGCATGAAAAAATTTAGCAGCTGGTCTATAAGCCCTTCATACCCTGAAAGGCCATTAGGTGAAGGTGGGGATTCTTGAAATTGAGTGAGTTTTTATTTCAGGCCTGGGATTTATACTAAGCAATGTTGGATTCTCGGATGTGCAGATTTCTCTTTATAAATGCTCTTTGAGGCCATGAATGTACATGTGGAATGAATGAACAAAATTAACCTCACTATAAAGTTACTGATATATTTTCCTTAACTTGTTTTAACTACAGTCACAATCCAAACCAATAATTATATCCCTACTTCTGTTGACAGTATTTAAATATTTAATAACTATGTATATTAAATATATATTTAAATAAGCTGCATATAAAACCCTCCTCTCTCTGCTTTTCAGCCATTCTTTTAAATACTGTTTGTGGTGATGTGGTGGTGTATGCTACTGGTTTTTGTCAATATTGAAATCTATTTGCTTAAAGTCATTGCATTATGGTGCATCCAGAGAAAGGAGCATGATTTGTATGGGGTCTTCTCTGAAAAATCATTATGTGATTCACTTGAAGAACATCATTCTCAGACATTATGTCTGTCTGACAGAAAACATTAAAAAAATGATAGCTGACATAAAAAGCTCCTAAATCATAACGGGGATTATGGGAGCTAAAATTAGGTACAAACAGAAATGCAAACATTAGGGTAAATGTTCATGAGCTAACAACTCTAGAAAAAAATTTTTAGAACAAATCTAAACCTGTTTTCTTTTTCTTTCTTTTTTTTTTCTTCCTTTCTCTCCAGTTATGTTATCACAAACCCACCATATGAATTTGAGCTTGTGCCGACGGACTTGATCTTCTGTTTGATGCAATTTGACCACAACGCTGGCCAGTCCCGAGCCAGTCTTTCTCATTCCTCCCATTCCTCCTATTCTTCCAGCAAGAAGAGCTCATCAGTTCATTCTATCCCATCAACAGCAAACCGACTGAACCGCACCAAGACCAGGGATTCCCGGGACAAACAGAAGTATGTGCAGGAAGATAGACTTTGATATGTGTATCTACTCCCACTGTGTGTGAAACTTGCATTCACCACCCATTCTCCCTGGTTAATGTTTCCAGCAGTAATGTTCCCTGTTTTCCCATGGAGTTCTCCCTTTTTGTACACATATTTTGCATATGTATGACAGTGTGCATGTGATTGTCATTTTTATTTCACCACCATAAAACCCTTAAGCACAACAGCAACAAAGCAGACGGACCAAAAGTTATTTATGATGCTAGGGGAGAATAAAAAAAGAATTCCAAACCCATAGGCACACTGAAAACATAAATAACTCACTGCAGTTACTCTACATATCCAAAAATAGAGTATATTTAACATGAACACTTGCTCTTGATGTCAGAGTCACACAAAGAAAGTCATTTAGTGCAGAAGTGTTGATGTATGTTGCAGTAGATTTTTTTAATACTCATATTTACAGGAGCTGATACATTTATTTGAAGCTTATAAAACTATCCTATTGAAAAAAAAACCAAAAACTCTGCAAAAAAACCCCCCTGCTGATTTTTCACTCTCAAAGCTTATATTATATAGGGCTTACACTCTTTGTATAGATTATTGCTACACATCTGCTTTATACCGAAGCAGTATCAGGGACTTTTCTGCTTGTTTAAAAACTTTCTCTAAAATACTAGTCTTTTGGAGATGGTGTATTTTCCCTTTAACACTGAAATTGTCTGGGCATGAAGTAGTAAAACTCCAGTGGTTTAATTTAAGTTTAGAAAGAGTCTAATTGCATATTAAATTATTATTCTGTCTATTTATATTGCCACATGAATAGCTATATTTTCTTTCACTTTTGACATTTGGGATAAAAAGCCATATGTATCATAAATATTGGGTGTAAGTAATTAAAAACTGCCTTCTTGGGACTTTTACGTCTTTAAAAGGTGAATTAGTCACCTTATGTACAGAATAAATAATGTTCAGAAAAGAGCAAGCATTTTTCTATGCTTACATATCAGATCTCAAGGGACTTTGTTCCTTTCCCCAGATGGTAATTTAACTTTTCCAAGTTAGTGTTGGTATAAATCTTCCAACAAGCGTCCTAATATGTGAAGAACCTTCAGAAATCTTGCCGCATGTTCTACCTGTTTTTTTTCAACAGGTGCATGCCAATATGCAGGAATGCAGGGAAGACAACTGAGTGCCTTTAAATCTCTCCCATTTGGGGAGAAAAGGTGCTGTGCCCCGGACAGTTAATGAGGAGAACAAGAGGGCTGGGTTGGAAATATTCACTGTGCTGAGGCGACATGTTCCAGGCACTTGCCAGAATTTAGTTCTTGCAAATTGTCACCAATGACACATATAGCCAAAAAAAATTGTGGCAGGGAACTAAATAAAGTAGTGCAAAGGAACCTGCCCTAGACAGCCATAGAAATGATACTTCAGGCTTGCTTTTACTTTTTGTTCTTGGT
This sequence comes from Corvus kubaryi, assembly GCF_017639235.1. NCBI lineage: Eukaryota > Metazoa > Chordata > Aves > Passeriformes > Corvidae > Corvus > Corvus kubaryi. Next base: position 1,721,637 of record NW_024580672.1, read on the forward strand.
TTCAACTTCAGAAGCCAATGTATATTTTGAAATATACAACTAGCTCTAGGTTTATGGAGGGTTTCTGAGGGTAGGGAGGGCAGAAACACATACCCTCTTCCCTGGCTATCCAGCAAGAAAGCATGCAAACAGAAAAAAATTACTTCTATTTGGAATGATTAGCATTGAAACTGCCAACCCAGACAAGGTGCTTTTATGGTTAGTATTGTCTTCTACCTTCCCCTTCCCCAAGCATGATAATTTTGAAGATTTGCTTGCTGTGTGAATTGACAATAAAGCCAAGCACTTTTACTGACAAAACCTGGAACCATGTAAGTGGGCTACAGAGAATACCACTGTGCAGTGCTGAGCATAATGATTGGAATACAGTGTATATGTGTGAGTGTGCATTCAAATGCAGCTGTAAGTCCAATCAGTGAAATATGTTGCAAATTATGGTTCTCCCCTACAAATGAGACTATTACAGTTGCTCTTCATCATAAAGAAAAATTCATGTGTTCCTTTTTGCAAAGAAAGTTATCATGTTTTGCCCTGAGAATATTTATTACTACAAGGATGTGCCAGTTAAAGTGCTCAACCAGAAATATGACAGTTTAAAAGCATTGTAAAACTTACATAGCTTACTTCTTTTTCTAAAGTGCAACAAGGATGAATAGAATGGGCCAAGGTATGAAAATTAATGGTTCTGCATGACCTAGCAACTGCTGTGGGTTTCCCTCTATAACTTTGTCCTTGTGAAAACTTGTGAAATTAAAAAAAAATAGTTACAAACTTTATTCAGTTATTGGTTTGTTTGTTTGGTTGGTTGTTTTGTTGGTTTTCTTTTGCCTTTTTTTTCCCTCCAAACCAGAAGTAAAACTGGCTGCTGCTGCTGCTGCTGCTGTTTCTCAACCCTGTTTTATTTTTTTATCCTCTCATCTGCTTGCCTTTCTAATTGCACGTGTCCTTTTGTAAACACCCAGGTTCCTGCTCAATGAAGATGCCTATCGTGGTGCAGACATTACTTTAATTTCCCATTCTTCATTCCAACTTCTTTCCTCCCTTCCCCTCCCTACTCTCCTATTCCCCATGTATGTACATGAGCATCTTTTTATGTCGGCAGTATTGATTGAAGATAGTTGAGAGCAGTTACACATTTTGGAAGAACGTTAATGGCTTTGACACCAAAATGCTTTTCCATTAATGTTTTATCTGTTTTCCATTTAGCAGAGAAAGGAAGGGTGTTAATATGAAGCCACTTGTCACATCCTACATAATGATTTTATCCAAAAAAATAGTATTTGTATAACAGTGCAGCTCAAATAGGAAAAATATAAACAGAGTACATTAGAGAAGCAGCTTGCCTACTCTGAGAGCAGCAGAAGAGGAATATCTAATATGGATACAAATCTGAGTTCTTCAAATTACACTGAAGTCTAGTCCACCTCTGTCTTCTATCCTAAAATTAGAATTCTAAAGCTTTTGACTTTTAGTAATATTGTGTACAATTTCCACTGCTGACTACAGTTAGATTGATCAAATAGTTTATTCTAGTGATGACGTTTTTCTGATATGGATATACTGATGGAGGTTGGTCATTATAAGTAGAGAAATGCTTATATCAACTTTATGTTGGTTTCTGTATGGAAAATTAAGAGGAAATGTCCTGTTCTATCCCAGGTAAAACAACCATAATACATAGTTAGTTTTTGAAAGTGGAGAAGTATCACCAATGTCAGGAGGTGATATTTTAGAGTTTTAAATGAAGGTTCTGCCATTTATATCAGTCACAGCATGGTTTCAGCATTGGAAACCAGGTTCTTAGTTAGACAAAACCATATCTAGCAAACCTGCAGGCTCTTGGCATGGGTTCCTACTGACCTAAACACAATGGATCAGGCATTTTCCAGTGAAATTCCCATTGTCAAAAATAATAATTTTGGTAGTTTAAAAAATAAAAAATCAAGAACAAGTCCAGAACATTATCTTTGTCACAAAATTTTAGTTGTCCTGGAGCAAAGTAAAGTTCTTCATAGAAAGAATAGTTTATTCTCTCTTTCCCTGCAAATTTCTTACTGCCTGCTACATGTAAAATATTCATCTGCCAAACAAAGAATTGCTGAGCAGGTGGGTGGAGAAACTTTCATTACTTTTTTTTCCTCATGCAGGGACAAATTACATGGGAGAATTTTCAGCTTAGTTATAAACAAGATGGTTACATGCAGGGGGGAGACACACAAACACATACATGCAAACTAATTTGAAAATGCAAGTGTTACAGAAGACAATAAAATCATGTTTTAAACAATTGGAAGCTAACCTGGGATTATGGTGAGAATAAAAATTTAGTAAAACCTTTGTGTTATGTTTAGGTAGTATTTTCTTGGCCTCTGCTTAGAAGAGAGGGTGTTTCACAGTGACATTTGTTCTAAGTTTCTACTCAGTCTAGAATTAATGATAGAAATTTTAAAGCACCAGTACAATAAATCTGTTGGAGAGAATTGCTGGAGTCCTGTACAAGTTGAAGAAATGTATTTTGATCTCTTTGCTTTGGTTATTTATATCCTTTCTTTATGCTGCAGGGAAGAGTCTTACACAAAAATGTTAATTTTTATTTATTTGTAATATGAGCATTAAGCCTTTTGAACCCTCACGGATGCGCTGATGCTGATAGCCCATTACAAACACAGATGTTTGCAAGGAAAGTAAATGTTTTCTGCTTTCTGATACATGCAGTTACTTAGCTGTTCCAACATCTGTCAGGTGATGCTGTCAAAAAGAAGCCTGTCAAATAGAGTAGGAAGATCAGGGACTTTGTTCAACAGTTCTTAGAAAAATAAGATAAAAAACTATGCCTATTGTCACTATAATGTAGAAACACTTCTGATAAGGATCAATATGCATATTCCAAAAGGCAGAGAAACTGAATGTGACAGAGAGCTTAGAAAAAGCTTGGTGAATACAACAATATATAAAGACTTTACAAAGGGGGTTTCTGAACTGATTTAAAGGAAAGAGTAAGTAATATTTAAGATAAGTAAAAATCTGTGCTGAGACTCAGGAAGACATACCAAAATCAGGTTGTAAGCATAGCATAAAAGACTGAAAAGTCTGTAAGGGCTTCAAGAAGGACATTTAGTATCTGGGAGCAGAATACAATAGTGGCCAAGAGTAAAGATCAGGAGTGTTAAGCTCACATTTCAAAGGTAAGTAGAGAGGTCAACGAACTTTCACAGGAGATTCATCGTTATGTGGTCAAAGATAATTTTAACAACAGAAAGGAACAGGAAAGGTATAAAGCTGGGTCCAAGCATTGGATGCTGGAGATGATAATGCTTGGATCACGGTTTCAGCACTGGCAAGAAGAAATCCAAACAGCAGAAGAAATCAGAATCTACCAGCTTCTGCATTTATTATTAATTTTCTGTATTTATTACTTGCCAGGTAAAGGCAAAAAGAGACTCGGTGGTGTCTTTTTAAAGAACAGCTCCCTAGATAGGAGTTTTATTGTAAAGATTAATACATAAATAAATAGCTTATTTTGAAAGTTTTAGGGAAAGCAGGGTATTTCAAAGTGCTTTACACTGGCTGCTGAGAAACACAACACAGTTCTGATCCTTAGCACTCACGCAAATCTTCCCTTACTTGCTACAACATTGAATTAACTTGCACCAAGTTCTATTCGTAAAGAAAGTTTTTGCACCATGTGTTCAAAAAAGAAGGTAGTGATGAAAGTTCACGGTGCTTAACTTGCCTCAAAATCATTTTAAACACAAACCATTAGAAAACTGTTAGTTTGAAATTGTTTATGTGATCTCACAAGGCTTTTAAAACATGATAACCATCACACTTTACACCTCTCTGAAAGGTTAGTTTAATCGTAGATCACATAAAATTGGTTTCCACAAATGCGTAATGGTTCATGTGTCACACTTGAACTAAATGGTTTTTTAAATGGAGCTGAAATTATTTTGATGTGTACAGATTCCCAGACTTTTTTTTCCTACAACCTTTCTTAAACCGGCCCCCATCAGGAATCATTCCCTTAAAGTCTCATTAATAATTCAGATGTTCTGATTACTTTAAAAGATCTATGGAATTGAGGCTTTTTTTTTTTTTTAACTGCTTGACAAAAAGATAAATGAATGTAGAAAGAAGCGGTAGGAGTCTGGCAAGCTGTAGATCATCTCTGAACAGATTGTAACTTTATCATTCTGTCAGGAAGAATAATTTAAAGCACTTAATCAGTTAGCTTCAGTGTGCAGGATGTAACATTATGAATTCCTATCGTCCAATCTGTTCAAATCAAAGGGAACTTAATTATAATAGGTGAGAGAGAGGGAGATGGGAGATTGAACATCGTTCAGACTCAGGCAACTTTAAGGGGGCAGGGAATTATTTAGTCTGGTCACAAATGAGTAGGATATTTTTAAACAGAAGTGAAAAGCATTTTAGAAAACGACAAGAAAAACAATACAGTAGTTCTGTTTCCCTTCAGTAGCAAGCCACTAACAAGTAATATAATCCCTGGGTTTGATTTCATTTCTTAAAAAAGTTTAAGAACAGGTAACAAGAATTGGGGGGGGTCTGGCATGAAAGTTCTTAAAATCCATATAAATTGGAAGTGCTTTAATTTGATATTTGTGGAAGTGACGGAGAAGTCCAGTAATTCTGGAGATTAGGGCACTTCTTGAGAGACTCTAACACCAAAGCTCTTTGTTTATTTTTGTGCACTTACATCCAGGTATTTGTCCTTTATTCGTCTCGGTCTTTCAATTTCTTTTCTCTCCTTTACCTCCTGAGCTTTTGTGCTCTGTCCTTGGGTTTCTAAGGTGAATTTTGCCTTGCTAGTTTTTAATCATTTATTTATTAAAAAATGAGCATTCTTTCTGCTCCTGTCCTGATTTCAGAATTTCAGTGGTTAGCAAAAGTAGCAGTTTATATTATGAGAGACACTAAAGCTTCTGCAGCATTTTGGATTCTCCATTGGCATGAGAAGTAGTGCATACATGTCAGAGTGGCAGCTCTGGTGTGACACACTTTGAACCTTGCATGTAATAATGCAATGCCCAGAACTGTAAGTGTTCACTGCTCTGCCCACCCACCTCTGGAATTTGGGGAAGGAGGACAAGAATGGAGACAGACCCCTGTTCACAAATGCTTGTCAAAGCTCAAGTGCACCTAATGACCATTAGCCACTCTAGATCAGGAGTTTCCAAGTCTTTGAATGAAGTTATCTTGTAAAGTTGCATACCTGTCATTGAGAAATTACAGCAGAAATTGCTCCCTAAGGGGTTTAAGATTTTTTTTTTCTTTTGTGAATTTTAAGAAGCTTTTATCCATACCTGCATATGAACAGTGCAATATAGTGGTTACAATGATAAACAGCTGGGGAATGGCTGCAATTCTGCAGCCTCTCAGCATCCTCACTCCCTCCCACAGTGCTCCCAGCCCGCCTTAAAGCAGCACCATAAAATCCTCCTGTGTTCATGGGAACAGATACTGCTCAAAAATAGAAAAGAAAGAGCTTCCTCTCTAATCTTCCTTTAAGTCCTTGCTTCCTCTGTCTTGCTGTCACCTATCACGACTGATCCATTCAGGATTAGCTGAAGCCCCTACTACAGTCACCTGCAGAGTCTGGTGTGTTCCATACCCCATTTTAAACCCTAGAGTTCAGCAGTGCCCAAGCACCTGTGTGCTTTCAAAGTAGGGATATAATGCCCACCCTGTGCAGCAAGGCTGCCATCTGGCAGCAGGAATACAAGTCCTGTTTATTCTAATAGCAGCTGCAGAAAGTTCTTTACATTCTGCTGCATGATTTCTGGGCCAGCAGTAGCCACCACCCCAAGGCTGAAATGGTTCAGAGAAATCTCTGACTCTTTAGGTGCTCCTCTGTGTGTAGACTCACATGCTCTTTTCTGCATTACCTTTATTGCAGCTGCTCTCCCTGGCTTCTTTGTTTAGACTTTGATGTGTATCATTTTTTTCAATAAAGGAATCACCTAAGCATGGGGGCAAGGAAAGAGCTCTCTTACATCCAGCAAGCAGACTAGCACACTGGCAGTTTTCTTTAGCTTCTGTTATCAAATCTGCAAGCGTCATCCTCCTTTCATGTCAGTATTTTCAGAGGTATTAATCTAATGCACTGTACTGCTAGTAATTAGTCAAAGTCACCTTCTATTGATCTCTTTTTCCTATAAACTTTACTGACTGCTCCCTGTATTTTTATTTTTTAATGTTTCTGTGTATGTGTGCTTCACTAACTAAAACTTTCATTTTTCCCTCCTTATTCTGTCTCTACCTGTTTTGCTCCTTAGCAGAAAAGAAATGGTTTACAGATGAGCCGGATAATGCCTATCCCAGAAACATTCAAATCAAGCCCATGAGCACTCACATGGCCAATCAGATCAATCAATATAAATCTACAAGCAGCTTGATACCACCAATACGAGAAGTTGAAGATGAATGTTGACTTCTTCGAAGCCAGAACTATTTTTTTAAAGCCTGACAAACTTCATGAATGGTGATGTGACATTTATTCCTCTTACTTGCTGAACCACTGATGGAGAAGTTAAGAAGGGCAAGTTTAATGGGAAAATAAAGTAGACAGATCTTTGTTTGTCTGCCTTTAATATTGCTTCCACGTATTTTGGAAACTATTTCATTTATAAATGAACATAATCAAAACTAGTCATGTATAGCCTCTAGCATTTTAAATTATTTTTATTTATTAGAAAAAATATATTTTTCTTTTTTTTTTTCATTGTTAAGTATTTTCCCTTAAAAAAACGGCATATGTGGCCAGACTCCTAAGAATTAAAAAAACCCAACAAACCCTCAGTCTTTGGCTTAAAGGAGAATGATGGTCACAGTTATAAGGATATGTAATTAAGGGAGACAAAGGATATATTTACAAAAAGGAAAAAAGGTCCAACTTGTATTTTAGTAAATCAAAAAAAAAAGAAGAAAAAAAAACCTACAACACTTCACCAAAATGTTTCTTTATTGGAAGATGTGTATTTTGTTCAGCATTGACACCAGCTCTTAATAAATTGAACTTATTTATTTTCAGAGTTGAAAGTCATATTTTTGTACATGTGACATTCTTCTGAAATATTCTTTATTAGCATATATAGATCACCTTGATTGCCAGTTATGTGAGGGTCCAGTAATCCCCCCCACGGTGCCCTGTCCCTTCTCACGGTCACACACCCACAGGAACGCAGCACCCTCGGTAACGTGCTGTGACACAGGCACAGGGAATGTCACCACCCCAACCAGGGGCCTTGGACGTAACGGGCACTTGCTGGAAATGGCAAACCTGGCAATTGCACTTCACTTCTCATTAGCCATCAGCAGCTGCTAATTTCAGGAAGGCAAGCTTGGCAATTCTTCTTCTTTTGCCATGTATTACACTGCTTTAATCCAGAGTACATAAAATAGTGCATGGAAGTGTAAGTTATAAACCATCTCATCTACCACATTTTGTTACTTCCTTACTTCAGAAGTGCTGATGGCCTTTCATTGGTCTGAGATGGCACAAATTCTTCCTGATATGTATAGAGATTTAGCTCCAGATCCTTGTACTTTGGTCATAGCTCATACCCTGGTAAAGGGCACACTGAATCTCCTTTTGGTGAATTCAGATCAGGATAAAAACTGGTTTAGCCTCAGCTCTACAATCTCACAACATGCTGCCCTCAGTTAATTCTTACAACAAGCAACATCGTCTATTATCAGTTGTTTTTCTGGTTGTTGGGGTTTTTTTTTCCTTTTATTTATTTTTACTTTGCTGGAACACCACACATAAAAGTACAGTAATAACCAAATCAAAATAATAAAAGTGATGAATGTATTTATTATGATAACATGCAAAAGGCCTTTGATGGGTGCCTTTTGTGTCAGCAGTTTCACAAAGTTGCCAACAAGCTTATAGCCATCAGACAAAAATGTGATGTTTCATATCTGTGCTGCAGTATCTACCCACCCAAGCATTTAGGTTCTAAATGATTTAGTAACTCTCTCTATCTCAAATAAGCAACATGTGACACAATTGTGTGAAGAAAAAAAAAGGAAAGGCTGTGCTAATATGGAAACAAAAACCAAAACCACAAACCCAGAGTCATCAGGAAAAGCAGATTTTCATTGTGCGAGTTAACTTTAGGCTTTGTAATTTTGCAGAATTGCTAAACACCACAATTAAACATACTGTGGTATTTTTATCATTAGAGAAATATCAGTGAGTCAAACAAATACAAAGCAGATGATGACTTTATTGTGAAAACAATGATGATGTCCACTATATAATCCAACATTTAAGCCAAACTATCTCAGCTTTAATGTTTGTCCACTGGCTGCAGTACAAGTATAACCATACTAATACCTAATAGGCTTTATTCTGGAGTGACTTCTTGGACTGTGACTATTTTGTTGTTACATTTTGTAGAATAGCTATTTAAAGACAATAACAAGAATGGTTAATACAGTATCTGTAAAATTGGATTGTTTAAAATATTTCACTCTTCTACAAAGTAACAAAAAAACTCAAGCAGTTTTTCATTATTATTTAGATCCATGTTTAACGCATTTCACAGTCCCCAAAAGAGAAGATAATTCCAGTGAGTTCTTCCAACGTATGCTGCTTCAGCTAGTGACACGTTATAATTTACATCCAGTTTCTGCATTGGGTCATGTTAAGCCTTTTCTTTGAAGTTGGTGCTCCTTTTTCATTTATGAACTGCAGTCATATTACAACCAGAATGAAAAAAGCTGGTCCTGGTACAGGAGAATTGTAGAAATTTGTGTTCAACCCCGCCAAATACATATGATTTTTTTTACCTTAGAAGACTGGTGTTTACTATAGGGGCATAGAACATTATATCTTATACCTTATCATATACAGTGCCAATTCTGAGTGTTCTTCCTGCAGAAGTGAGCATTCACTGGATAAAACATACCAATGAATTGAATACAGCACCCCTACATAGCTAAGGTTTGTGTGTGTCTCTGTCCAGTTTAACTGTCACACCCAAAAATCCCATGCTACTAACTGTATATAAATAAAGGGCAAGACCTGAACACACTCACGAGCTCTTCTGGAACAGCTCCATAAACAATGGCTGATTGAACAACATTCAGAAAGAGCCAGCAAGACAGAGAGAAACAGGTGGAGTTATGGGTTTACAGTTCCTATTTATAGAAAAGCTAAAATCAGTAATCTTTTCGTACCCCTATTTTTGATAATCAAAGATGCAGGACTATCATCTGGAAATTGGATGGAGGAACAGATAGAAAACCTGTTGGGAATCTACGATATTCAGCTATTAAGGATTATAATAAGGCCAGGACCAAAAAATGGATATATGGAGTTACATCAAAGCTGGGAAAAGGGACCTAAGTGACAGCTGACAGATCACATGATGACGAATATAGAAATAAGTTCTTGGTCTTTATCAATAACTTCTACCCCTTTCTCAAAAGGCAAAAAGGAAAAAACCTCAGGGTGGGGAGGGAGGATTTTTCAGCTTTTTTTTTTTTTTTTTTTTTTTGTCATTAACTGCATGCACTATTGATACAGGCTATACAATGTTTTTTGGTAACTCATGGATAAATAGTGTGTCTGTGTGTTTGTGTTTGCATATATGCATGTCCACACATGCACACACATGTAGGTATATGTGGATATATACACACATATATGTGTATATGTGGATATATACACACACATGTATTTATATGTGGATATATACACACACATATGTATGGGGGTGTGCATGTATTTGATAGAGTCATCACAAGAAGGTATCATCATTTTTATTTTCCATTAACTGGGGTGAAGAAAGGCACAAAAAAGAAGAAAATGTGTGACTTGCAGGGCAGCACATGGAAGAATTGTTTCTGCTGTTTCCACCTGTTTTGATCCAAACCCAGACATCCCAGTTAGTTTTATGGGAGATGCACTGACATTGTGCTGCAGAGCCTTCTCTCACTGCTGCAGCGGCGCTGTGCTCCTCTCACCCCTGCACTTGTGTGCTCTCACTTTGCCAGAAAGTCTGCTGGCTCTCTCCGTTTCATGGCTATTATTTTAATTTGTCCCCTGAAGCCTATGAGCACTAAGATGAAAGGATAAAACTGTCTTCTGATAGATTTGGCAAGTGTCGAGCACAGCAGAAGTTGAAGTATAAAGAAATGAAGATATTCCTAGTTTAAATGCAATTTTTAACACCTTGATGTGATTGTCTAGTTCCTTCTAAAATAATAAGTATGTGATGTATTTGTTAATAGGGAAAAACAAGATGAAAACATTTCCTTGTACTTTTTAAAAACATTCTGAAACTGTCACTGACATTTTAGCAGCTTGTCTTTCAAATCAGCATCGATGGCCCAACAGTTGGGAATACATGGGACAGAAAGTACAAACCACTTTTTCTGGGCCAGGAATGGTCAGCTGGATGTGGAAAGGCCTCAGCCATAGGTGGCAAAGGGCAAATGTAATTTGCAAGCACAGTACAGGAGACATGCAAAAGCATTAGCCTTCTATTATACATTGTTGGATGGAGGTGGATGAGGTTGGCTGCTTTGGGCCTGTGAAAGGAACATTTTGCATTTCTTGAACTCTTCATATAGTAGAAGGAGAAACTACAATAGTGTATTCTCATTCAGGGAGGACTGGTTTTGTTGGGGCTGTGTGTGTCTGTGTGTAAACTACAGCTAACAACTATGGCAATAATTGGTTGCACAAAGTGATGCATAAACATACATGACCAAAAAAAGCAATAATTCACAAGTGGCTAATAATTTGTGTTTTCACTGCTTGACCACTCACTGGCCAATCCATAAAAATGTTAGCAACTGCCCTGGACTAGCTGACTCACACGGGCTCAAACTCAAACACAGAGCAGGTGCTTAAATGGTTTTAAGACGTGGATTCCTAAGGGCTCCTGGATCCCAATGTATTTGAAATGAACACATATTGAGGTCAGTGTGTGTGTGTGTGTGTGTGTGTGTTTTGTTTTTACAGCTGTTATCATTGTGAATTTCTTTAGCACCAAAAGAAGTGTGTGTCTCACCTTTCATTTCTAGTGTTGAATGTGCTTAAACAAAATAACCAAGTGTGTGAAAGGCGATGAACAGAACAAAGTGAAAACAGAAATCTGTTCCCAGTGTTACAGTGGATTAGCCTGGGAATATCTCTCAAAGTCAATGGCAGATGCACAAAAAATTCAGAAGAAAGGAGAACTCTTTACAGTCCTTCTGTTTTTTTCCTTTCTGTGCCATCTGAACCACCAACATACAGAGAAGCACCTTTTTAATTTTAATTATTTTCTTTTTCATTCTAAAGGTTCTTGAATAATCACAGGCTTAAGGGAAATAGTTTTTTTTAGAAGTCATTATATATGCACACCAGGCCTCCTAATATTCCATTAGCAGGCCTAATATTCGTAGTATTTTCATGCTGAGTTAATAGTAGTAGTTACAGCCCCATCTGAAATAATGAAAGGAGTGTAGGAGCTCTTCCGCTGTAGTCACTGCCCAGGATGGTATGTGGGCCTACAGTACTCGTAAGTGTGTCCCACCATTTATCAGAGCTATATTTATGTGAGTAATGCATCTATTCTGCACAGATTCTCCACTGGAGAACACGCAGCCACGCTGAAGCTGTGCAGTCTCTGTGCAGCAGTCTGCGTGACCAGGAAAATTCCACTGGAGCCCGTAGCGAGGACTGCTGCTCTGAGGCACCTGCTCTGTACAGTGGTGTGTTATTGGTAACTGCCAAAATGAGAAGGGGTAGGAAAAAGGACGAAAATATAAAATATAAGGTATTCTTTTATTACTTTGGATCTAATTTAGAGCAATAACTAACTTAGGAAGCTAAACAGTAAGGCTGCATCTAATTAGAACCTTTATGATGTTGAGACAAGGTTTCTTACTGCTTCAGTCAATGCATTTTAGAGGAGATCTCTATAAATTGAAAAAACCAAACAACCCAGAACACAGCATATAGGCAGTTGAATACATGTAATAAAACCCATGGATTTTTCAGAAACAAAAAATGTGGCATATGAGCATTTTGTTGACTGGACAATAACTAGTAGGAACCACATAAAAATGTCAGCAAAAGTTATCTCAAGCAGTTAAAAAAATTTCACTTCTGCCATAGTACAGCTTGGGACACACATGCTTAGCCAATGCAAATATTCTAACCTCTGGCAAAAAAAAAAAAAAATATATATATATATAACTTTTACATTTCTGTAGAGTTCAAGACTGATGAAACCATTTTCTTCCTTCAGAAAAAACACACACACACCAATACATATATACAATATATTTTGATTGTTTCACATGTCTGCATTATTTATAGTTTGGAAATGGAGATGGTGAGGAGGTACACTGAGAACCAGCTAGAATCTTAATTTAAAAGTTCGTCAAGAAAAAGGAGTACGACTTCATCATTTTACTTTTAACATCATGGGTTGGTGAGAGAGCAAATGCTGGTGCTCAGAAATGATCTACCTGACTTTGTCATATGTAATATCCAGTGAAAAATATATCGTCCTGTAAAAAGGGTTTGTACATAACTTGTACATGGTTTCATTTTGTATTTTTCTCAGATTAAAATTTATGTATTTGTGTTCTAAAAGAAGGAGAGATTGCTGTGTTTTCTTTTTTCTCTTCTAGAAAGTTCGTAACTTGTATCACCAAGTCATGATTACTGCATTCATGAAACCAATATTATTAATACTTCGACCTAAGACTAACCCAACACCCTTTCTCTCTTGCTTACACTCCAGAATCAGCTCCTTGCTAATAATAATTAATATCAGGTGCCATGGAGGATTCTGTGGGGACTGTAAATGAATAATTCTGCAGCAGCAACAAATGCTATCCTAACACCAGCTATGTAGTCAAATACAGATTAAGTCTGGTTTAATTTAGCTGCTTTACATGACTGAACAGAGCATTTCGTATCACCTTTAGCTCTGAAAGGTCAGGTTTAGACGGATTGATAATTTTGCTAAGCAGTCCAAAGACTTTTTCATGATGAGTACATTTAAAAATTCTCTGCAAGTTTTGGACTATGCTTCCATTGCAGCTTGGGAATTAGGTGTCATCCTACATGCAACTGTATGGTTTTAGGCTTAAGAAAACCAGTCTCCTTCTGGAGTCTGTAACATTGTGTGCATGTGGCTGGCATTCTGCTATAAAATAACCTTGTCATTAAGGTTGACATTATTAATCTTCTGTGCAGCAGTATCACCACAGTGATTTGTAATCAAGCACAGTTTGATAAACCTTGCTTGATTCTGAATAATGGAGAGGAAAGAAAAGGAGCAGAGCTCTGGAAAAGACTCAGTTAAGCATCTGAGAAACCCCCAAAAGTACAAAAAGTCAATTGGTCCTAACACAAAGAAGCTGATATAAAATAGCTACACTGATTGTTCTGTAAGCAAATAAGAATGGTTTTGTGGGAGAGGGAGAATCAATGCATGACAGTCTTTGTGCAGGACTATGGAGAACCATGTAAGAAACTGGCTCTGCACCAGTAAGGCAAAGTGGACCAGCTCTCATTGAGTTCACTTGCCCAGACCATCCTTAGACTCTCTCACTGGGGAAGGGAGTTTATGTGCCATAAAAACTGTGATGTCTGCCTTGAGTAGTTCAATGAAAGGACTACTCTGAATTAGTGTATCTGTATGCAGATGTCTACTTTGGATGTTATTCCTTGACCTTATCCCTTCTTGGTGCCAGGCATTAATTAGTAAGCTTGACTTTTAATTACTGAAGGAGAATGATAAGAGGAAGTGATGGACAGTCATATAAGGCACCATGAACAGGTACCCATTTTAGGATGGAATTGGTAATTCTTCGTCACAGGTTTAATCATGTGTCTGCTCCCTGCACAAGGTTCCATATCACAAAAGAGGTATTTATCCATACTGTACTAGTTTGAAAACAAACCAGTGGGAGGCACCAAGTCAGAATAACAATTTAATGGAAATTAAAGAAAAAAAAGTAAAAGAAAACACTGGTTCAAACTGACAGAGTCAAGGTACAACCTGACACCCTGTTAGGCAGGGTGGTGGTAGCAGTCTGGTAGAATGGTGGCTGCAGTCCTCTGAAGCGGTGATCCTGTAGAAAAAAGGGTCTGCTCTTCCTCAGAAAGTCCAATGGTGGCTGTGTAGCTCCTGTCCTCTGGAAATCCAGTGGGAAGGGTTGTCTCTGGTGGTCAGAGTCCCAGATTATATCCACGATGGGATGCTTGGTTCCTCCCTCTGGGTGGAGCATCTCACAATGGGGTAATGAGTCATGAGGCCAAGTGTTGATTAGGCTCATTAACAGAAGATAGTCCAGAGGGAGTTATCTCTGAGTCAGGCAGCAGGACAATGGTGGGCCATTAACAGAAAGACAGTCTGGGCGGAGGAGGCAAGGAAACACTGCCCCACCTGGTTTCAACAGCTCCTGAGGATGGTAATAGAATACACTGCAACCCAGGACACGTACATAGACATGTATGGATATATGTGTGCGCATTTGGACATGAATATTTATATCTATACATATATGTCACTACCTACCAATATTTTTAGGGTCTTGGCTCCTAGATGGCACAGCTTGCTGTCAAAAACACTTAAATCAAACCTTGCTGTAGACTAAGGTATGAAGCTGGTTTATTATGTATCTACAGCCCTGATACTCATCAGTACAAAGACTAAATTGAGCAGAACTCTATGCAGTTCCCCCCAAAATTATGTAGTAATCTTAGTTAGCAAGTAGCTGCAGTGAATGAACAGGCTGCTCACACCTTTTCTGGACCATAAGGCAGTCCTGCTACTCTTCCAAAAGACTCCACTTGTAATATAGCAATTTAATGTTGATATCGTTTAAAATTTATTTTAATTGCAAATATGTGGTTCAAGCTAGGGAGGTGATTCACAAATATAGCTTTGTGCATTGAAGGAGTGCCACTGAGGGACAAGGGAATTGTGAAATGAACTTTTGCCTCACAGCTCAAAAGCAAGGTCAAATATTTGCCATAATCTTCTTCAACACTACAAAAACACCCCAAAACCAACCAACAAAAAACCCATATAACCCACAACAAAACCAGCTGTCCAAAAAAGCCCCCAACCACACAACAAAAAAACATGCCCCCTCAAAAACCCCAAAAAAATCCCCACCCAAAAAACCAACACCTCCCCCGCAAAAAACCAAAAAACCAAAAACAAACAAAAAACTACCCCAAAAGAACCACATCCCCCCACCCCCCCCAAAAAATTAGTCTTTTTTCATTCATCCCTCAGTTACCACAAGCCCACCCTTTGCCACCTGCAGCCCCTAGGGAAAAATGCTATTTTAAAAAAGACTGTAAATTTTCTCCTACTTCAAAGATGGAGAACGTTCAGACCTATTTCTGAGTAAGGGCAATCTATGACCCTAAGCTTGATTTCTGTCTGATTGACCTCTTCAAAAAGCACTACCCTCTCCCCCTCCCCCAGGCCTCAGGTTTTAACACACAGACATATTATTAAACTTTTTCCAAAACATTCATTATGCTAAAATTTTCACCTACCTCTTGGTGTAGTTTGCCTGGTTTTGCTTTCCCATTTTTTTTCTCATAGACACTAGTGTCCACTAACCAGCCACTCTCATTCTCTGTCAAAAAAATCTTACAGTCAGTGGGAGAGTGAGTTCAAACCATCCCAGTGGAGATGCTGGAGAGAGATGAACACTCCAGAGCACTTTTTATTTTTTTTTACAACTTTATTCAATTTCCACTTTCTTTTCCTGCTTGGAAGAAGAAAATCTTCTTTCCAATATCCTTGTCTTCTTAGGCTCTCCCTAGAGACTTGCAAATCAAACCACAGTAAAAACTTGTAAAATAATTTATTGCACTTGAAACTTCTGACTCTTGAGAAGCTTTAAACATACTGCTTCTTTTTCAGTTCACTCATTCAAGTGTTATCCAGCAAACTCTTCAGTTAGACATCAGACACAATAAAATATATATATTGAAAAGCATTTGTTGCAAGATACAGTGCAAAACAAATCAACAAATGTTGGTTTTATCATGGATCAAAGACTTTAAATGTAGGATGCATAATCCATGTTTGCAGGCTGAATTAGGTAGCCATCTACCCAGGTATACAGCTTGAATGCAAAGCTTCTTTAAAAGTCAATATCATAGTTGTTTAATGTTTGGAATTAAGGGAAACAAGTCTGGTTCCTTTACTTCAAAGATAACTCTGGTCACACCAGTTAAAGCCAAGAAAAGCCATGATTTGCACATATATATTATTTTCCCATTGAGGTAGAGAATGTTTTAAAGATAACTTTTCCTTCTGATAGACTTTCTGAAGGGTGCTGTAAAATTAATTTCCTATCCCCCCACTGCACATGATCAGACATCCCTGTTCTGTCTTTTCATAATGCACAAGCTTCATTGTTTCTTCAGCAATATTCTAGTCAGATAATGAAAAAAACCACCCCTTCATCATTCTGTACATGGACATAGCTGCTATTAAGTAATTATAAACATGTGCAAGACAGTGGAATTTAGGAAACCTGGAAATTTTTCAGGTTAAGCTGACATGCAGTCACCCATGCTGATGAATTGCTTCTTGAGAAACAGCATGTTAGAGAATCAAGTCCAAGGAGGTTATGAAAATTATCACATTATTTACAAACTCATGCACTGACATGGAAGCCTGGATGGAGAAGAACAAGAGATGATTAGGTGTGTAGACAATTACATGTGACAATTGAGCTGGAGAGGTTTGTTGAGGGGATATGGGCACAGGTAGAAGTTTGGGTAGCTGGGTAACCCAGGCATTTGCATGGATGGCAAGTATGACAAAGAAATCCCTTTTACATTTACCAGTTGCTTCATAATTCCTCTGCAGTGTTTCCCTGCAGGATCAGTGTCTGCAAGGATACGCTACAAGGTTTTGCAGATCTTTCCCATTCTTGGACTCTGTCCAAAGAATTTTCAGGGAAGATCAGGGCACCAAGCAGTGAAACTCCTTGCAGCCATTTGATTCAATTTGTTGTAGCTGGACTTTTAGGAAGTATTTCTGTTAATGTGTGCTTAAATATCTGCAGGGTGTTTCGTAGGGATATCAGGAGTCTGGTCTTTTTAACATTGCTTGGACATGTCCAAACTCACTGAAAAGCACTGCTCTGCCCAGAATGAAACCAACTGCTTTCCAGGAGCAGGAGAAGCTCCAAGTAAAGAATTTCTAGTTCACATTCTTTCTCCAAGTCAGTTATTACGCTCATACCCATTGCTTGCAGCTAGGAAGTCAAAACTATCCCTATAAACAATGGGAAAATCTATACTTGTTATAAATTATGTTTTTCATCCACTTTTGTAAGAAATACCCAAGATATGCCTGGAAATCCCTTTCAGAATTAAATCCCTTTCAGACATGCCCAACATGCATAACATGATTTACTAATGCAAATAGCATCTGGAACTAGCAACAGAACATGCTTCGCTTTATCTGCTCTAACATGGAGCTTCGTAGTATGTGGTAGTTTAAATATTATTATTGCTACTTCCTACCACTAGGATACACATCAAGAATACTGATCAGAGAAGCTCTCTATAAAACAGTATCTTTTCCACTTCTGCCAGCACAGGATACAAGTCCTGGAAGAAACTGATGTAAATTTGATTCCTGTACCTTTCAAATATTGTGGTGTGCTACAGTGACCACTGGGGAATTTGTACGTGGTCTGGGCTTTGATAAAACCATAAGGGCCTCCTCTAAGAACAAACAACAGGAGCACTTGCAGTTGTGATAGCAGCTGTATCTGCAGGATCATTTGCATAGTTATTAGCTGGAAGTTATTTTCTATAGAGTCCCTTGTAGTCAATTCAGTGCTGTTGGAGGCTGCAGGATCTGCTCATCATCCTCCAGCCATTCTCTCATTAATACACCTCTGACCTGGAGGCCTATTCTGAGTGGGACAGAGACTCTCTAGTCAGTTAAATCACCCTCTCTTGGCTATGCTATGAAGATATAATTATAAGGATTAGACTGTGAGCATTAATTTAGAGTAAAAATAATAATGTCTGTAAGACTTTGAAGATTTAACTCCCCCAGACTCAGCAGCAAAACCCTGGTAAAGCTCACGTTGTTGTTGGACCTATTGCTGTGATAAATTCCAGAGAATATTTATTTCATAACATCTTTAGCATTCTTACTAAGCATATAGACCATGCTCCTTGCAGCAAACAGCAGCTATTTAACATAAAATGCCTTTCGAGGATGATTATGAGTCTTGACTGTCTATGAAGGGAGACTAATGTAACTGGGTATCTGAGACACTTCAGTTTAAGTGGAATTAATCTATGCCATGGGTTCTGTGACCCGTTAATGGAAGACAGTTTTGATATACTGTGATGAAAGACCTTTTGGTAAGGTGTATGGCTCAAGGCCACCTTCTTTTATCGCTCACCTATCCAGGAAAATACAATCACTGAAGCACAGAACATGAGCTTGTGTTTTAACAAAGCAGTTTTCGGTTTAGAAATAGGCAGAATCTCTAAAACCTATGACACATCCAATTTTCCATGCCTCTGTTCCTCACAGTTGTGCTCTAGAATGATTTTCCCAGAATCCTTTGATGTGAAAAGGAAGACCTCTAGCAATGTAGTTGTTGTCTTGATATACATGCACTGTAGTTTTTGGGGTTTTTTGCTAGTCAGGTAAAAAATCTGAGGATAAAATATGGCCTTTTATCTCACCCTGTTACCCTACCTACTTAAAAATGTAGTTTCATTTACCTTTTTTTGTTCACACAGTTTGTTTGAAAGGTTGCTACTAGCCCTGCAATATGAATCCAGTTAAGAACTCAGCTCATGGGGCATAGCTGAAGGAGCAAATCTGTGTTCCATGTTTAAAGCTAGCCTGAAATTTAAGTACATGGAATCGGCTATTATTTATTTGGAGAAGTTAGATTTCAAATGCTCTGCAGACTGAAAAAAAGTTGTGAACCCCATCTTTTATGAGACCAACAAAGAAACAAGCATTATTTAAAACAGTTAAGGAAGAGGGTAAGAGAAGCAGGAGGCATATTAGGCACATTATTAGGAAAGGGTGTGTTGGAGAAAGTGGTATGGAGAAGAGAGAGAAAATGGCCAAACATTAAAACAGAAAAGCACAAGTGCTAGGTCAGGAAAGGAAACCAACTGAAAACATGAGGATGGAGGGGAAACAATGCAAAGGAGTTCATGATTGGTGCAGAATGATCAGACCAAAACTAATGAGCTTTTTGTCACGCTCTAAAATCGACAGATCTACCATGTGCTTCAGCGAACTGTGGTTTCTTTCCACAGCAAGGCAGATGACTTTTTATCAGATGTGTCACTTGGTGAAATAATTGCCAGCAATAATGGTGCAATAGCAGCATACTCAGAGCACAATTTATCCATGTCTGTTCTATCTTTCAACTTCAAAGCTTCTACTGCCTCACAGATCACATCAAAATGACACCTCTGTCGTTAATGACAGTGGTCTAATGCAATACAGAGAAGTCAAATCATTTCTCCAGATAGGCAGAATGCTCTCATACAGAAACTAGGCATGTGCACGGGTCCTGACATTCATATTCAGATTTGTATTTGTGGGGAAGAGGGTGGGTTTGACATACAGATTTATTCACATTTGAAACAGCCTGTTTTATAAAGCACAAAATTCACTAAAATTAGAAAGGAGTGGGGACAAGAGTAGCATGCAGAGCCTTAACTTATGCAAAGTGAATGCCTGGATGTAGGAAATTTCCGTTTGCGCAGCCCACAGCACGTGCTAGCCAGTGTCACAGGTCAGAGATGTGAGTTGTCTTTAAAGAAAGAAAGAAACAAGCAAATAAATGAGTCAAATAAAGATAAATGTACCTTAAAATGCACACTGTCCTTGTAGGCAAATGCACATATTTTTCTGGATCTAGGAACAAAACAAGCTGCTGTGAAGCCCCTCCTGGTGGTCATTACTCAGGTAAAGAAGAAAGCTGGCAAACTGCAGTTATTAAAAAGAAAGAATTGTCTGTTTATTTTCCAGTGCTGTTTGAAAATTACCATAGAACAGTAAATCTCTAAATACGAAAAATATTTATTCTTCTTACATAGTATACATAAACACACATGCAGCCAACATAGTGGCAGGGATGCCATTTGTTTAAGTTTCATTAAGATGTGTAGTTAAAAGCCTTATTAAAAGGGTCCATTTCTCACTTCAGTGAGTTCAGTGAAATTTATTGCCCGAGGGTTAAGTAATGCTTCAGAGGAAAAATGAGATTTAGGAATATTTTCATATGTTACCATCTTTTCCAACAGAAACATTTCCTGTAATGGCTGCTTGGATGGAGGGTTTAGACTTCACTATAGTGTACATTTTCTCAGTGCTTTATGTATTAAATAGGCAATCAAACAAAATAACCAGCTCTCTGCTCCACCTCTAAGGGGAAAAAGAAAAAAGGAAAAAAAATCTTCCTTGGGTAAAAACCAAGGCCAATTTTTAAAAATAGATTTATTTTTCTCAGTTGTTGTTGCTGTTCTACAAACACGGTAAGGACAACTTCGTTTAAAAGATAAATAAATAAAGGGAAAGAAATTGAAAAGTAAAGTGTTCTCAAACCCCATGTTTTAATTTAAGTGTTTGGATGGTGAAAAGGAGGTGTTCTACCACAGCTGTAAACCGTGTACTGCAATGTGCATAGTGTATATAGTGTAAATTACTGACTGCATGTTTGTGTGCTTTGTTTTGTGTGCTGGTGGCCTTGTTACTTATTGATTGTAGGCATTTTGGAACAGCCTAACTTGAAAATCAGTTCCACTAATCAGATTTTGCTCCTAGACCATGATTATGGGTCAGAAAACTGCTTCCATGAAACTGAAAATTCCCATGGGCTGAGGAGGTTTACAGAGGCCCGAAGAGACTGTGTACATTTAAATACAATGCACTGAAAACTGCAGTGATTATCCAGTATTCTGTTGCTTTGTTGTCTTTTTCTTTTAATTATTTATCTTAAAGCTGTAGATGGGAGACAGCAGAGAGATTGCTGCACTGCTCAGTTACTGCTGCCCTCTTCAGCAAGGGAACAAATTTCAAGCATCATTTAGTACTTGCTTTTCTAGTACTTCACTCATTAGGCCTTGCTTTGGCATAAGGAGGAGGGAATTGTGGTTTGGCTTTTCCTGAAGAAATAAGGATTGAATGTTTATTATTACTCAAGCCAACTCATTTATGCAATAATTTTAATGAAGTCTTAATTCTGCATTCTGCTTGCATTTAATTCATACCTTTTATGTTATGTCCATGACCACAGACCTTTTCCTCCCCCTCCCACACACCAAATTTCACTCGTTATTGTATAAAAGCTGAAATCAGTTCTGTTCTCTTTCTGTACATAGATTTAGTTACCTATCATCCTTTCAAATGTAAGCTCAGTTTCCCTCTTGGTCAGAAAATTCTGTACAAACTGCACATCAGTGGTGGCTTAAATGAGAGTGTCTCTCTGTGTATTCACCCTTATTTATGCTCACTGCCTTTCTCCTGTTTTCTCAAGCATTAAATGTTGCATTTTCTCCAAAGGGATGACCACCAGTAGCTGCTGCAACAAGTATATTTTATACCTATTTCAGGTTCTGGATTACAAATATACTAAAATTGCTGTGAAAAAAACCCACACTAGATGTAAGTTTTTCATAGTAGTAAGCATAGAAATGTTTTTCTCCCCACAGTGGCTTTGTAAAAAGAAATACTTCTAAAACCTCTGCCCTGTAATCAGCCGAGGACCCTAACTAAAAAGCACTTTTAGAAAGTGCAAAGATATAATAGTCCCAAGATGAATCTGCCCTACAGTTCCATTTTCTGCCATACAAACGTTTGGGAGCTTATCGTTGAAGCCACATTAGTCTTGATTTAAGGTCTTTTGACACATTATTACAGCACACTGCCATCACTTCACACCTGCCATTCTGTCAGTCAGAAGAGAGGGAGGGGAAACAATTTTGATGTCAATCAACAAATCCTTCGGGAGGTGTAACCTGTTAAGACATATTACCCTTTGCCCATTGCGATTTACAGGCTTTGAATTTAAAGGACATATGCCAGAAATAATTAAAGACTAATCTTTATTGTACTCATTTATGAATGAAGGCATTTAATACCACCAGCACATTTATATTGTCCAGAAGAAAAAAGAGATAGAGGAGCAGAGTGTGATACTCCAACTACTCTTTCCATTTCTATTAATCACTTCTTCTGTCTGGATGTTAAAACCCTCTGCCCCCATGGAGGAAATATTTAGGTAGCAAGGTAGCCTTTACTCTTACACTCGTATTAATGTCCTAGGAATGTACAGATGATTCCAGTATGATGCAAGATCTGTAACATGGTTTTTGAATCAAAACAGTATTTCAAAAATAGGAAAAAAAATGACATGGAATTATTGAAAAAATAATCTAGTGAAATAGAAAAATAAACCCCAACTAATCCTGTCCTCTACATTTTAGAGCTACAAAAGTCATTCTCAGCCTGGAGAATTACAACTTCCATAGGCATGGCTTTGGGTCACCTTGTAATTACTCTGTTATAATTTACTTGGAGGCACCAAAGGAGTGATGTCAACCTCAAAATCTGAATTTAGGATCTAAATCCTGATTGAAGGAGGCTAATTTTTTTTCCCAAGCTAGGTTTTCAGAATGACACAGAAGAAAGAAACATTTACACAGCCTACTTGTTACCGTTCACAACTCATCTCTGGAAGGAACATCTTGTCCTTAGACTGACCTTAGAGCTACAATCTAAAGGAAATAACTGCAAAACAAGAATAGCTATGGAGTAAATAAAATAACAGGCAGGGACTATACAGCCCAGAGGAAACCAGAATAAAAAAAATTAATTATATTGTAAATTTTTTTACACAACTGCACTGTATTACTATACATACAGCTTGTTTGGGCTAGAAACTGGGTGGAATTGTGGAAGCTCTGACTTGCAGTTGCCATCACATGCTGTCAAAACCCGGCTGCGAGGACAGTTTTGCTAGCTAATTTGAAACAAACTTTGGGCTCACCAGCAGGTAAACCCCACATCATTAACTCATCATCACAGAATTTTTTCCTGCCTCTTCTTCCAGTTGTACCTCCCTCATTACATACAGATCCACACACAAACACCCAGAAGGAGACAAGTGGAGGTAGGAACAAGAAAGCAATTGCCTCAGCTGTGCCACAGACCTTTAAGGACTAACACACCACTCTCCTAGAGAAGCACACAGAGTGCGGCATGCTCTGCTGATAGATGGCGTATCACAATCACACAGGTGCCAAAAGCACTCTGCTCACGTTTGCTTATTAATTTGACCTGAGGGAATGGAAGGGCTGAATTGGTTTTAGTTGGTATTGTGGCAAAAGTGCACACTTTCAGTAACAGTTCATTTTCCATTTCCCAAAATATGGAATCAATCTCACATATGAAAGACGACGCCATATCAGCTCTCACAGTTTAAAGAGGTACTTTGAAAGAGTGGGAAGTTGAAAGACAGGGAAGTTGGAATGAGAGGTGTATTTTGATTTACCATTTTACACAGAGGAAGGAAGAAAACAAATGATTCCTCATCATCTGTCTGATTAGATACTCTGCCTCTTTTCACATTTCCATTACACTCTCCCCCACCTGTACTGCTTTCTGCTCTCTCTGGAGGTGGCTCGGACACTACCATGTCAGCCAGACTTTTTGCCTCAAATTCAACTTCCTGGGGCATTCATACACATACTTAACATGCAGCAGCAGCTGTCCCTTGACTGTAAGCTATACTGGAAGTGAAAAACGGCACTCCAGTTTTTACACAAGAAGACAAGACTTTCTAGGACAGGCAGAATTGCTGATTTCAGGGAAAACCAGCACTCACAGCCATGCATAAAGCAAAAACCAAATAACTATACCTAATACAGGAGCAAAAGACAATACACAGTGTCTTTTTTCCTGTTTTGTGGTAACTGTAACATAAAGAAGCACTGTGTTACCTGCTGGCAGCTGATGGCTGATTCTGCTCTTACAGAAGCAACACTTTTAAGCAACACTGGCAGTGGAGTAAAGCTGGTAGAAAATGTGATTTGAATCGGGCTCTTAGTTTAAATCTGGTCAGAATAGAACCTTGTCAGCCCAGAAGACTGTCGAATATGCTGTGACATTTAATCAACTGCTTGACTACAGGCTCACCTTTAGTGTCTGTGGTGAAGTGAACATGATTCCCCTCACCTTGCTTCACATCACACATCACTTTTCAGTGCACTGCTGTAGAGAGCTGGGTTATAGCCTTTTTTTTTCCCTAAGAGGAACACAGTAACAGAGGTCAGCTACAGTCATGAATTTTATGAAAGGTTTGCTGGGAAACCACATTAAATGGCAACATCAGTCCATACATCAGCCCTGTAGTGCTTTTATTCCAAGACTCTGCAGCTGAGTGATTTGCAATGTACTTGCATTTCATGGTCATCATTTTTAAGCAATGTCATTTGCCTTGGTATCCGACACTTCAGCTGCACCAGAATCCACCCAGCTATTCATGATAAATTTCTTTCAAGAAAAAATCTCCAAGAGAAACACTCCCAGGATCCCCAAACTCCAATCTTCAGAAGACTTGGATATAAAACCAGGCACAGACACTTCAAAATGCAGTAGTGGCTGAAGATAAAAAGCTGAGAACAAAATTACTGTTGCAGAATTCAGAAAAATAAAAAAATTTGATTCAAAAGTGAGGCCAACAGGATACTATTAAAGCATAAGATGAGGTCTATAACATTAACACGGCAAATAGAACGCTTGGTTTTTTTGAGTTTTTGAAGGAAAACCAACACTAACAACTTTTTTCTCCAGAGAGTAATTTTTTCCCAGCAATAATATTAACTCTATTCCAATCAAAACACTGTATATTTTTTTGTGTTTAGTATTGTAAGATATTCATATGCAGAAGTATGACATGTCCATCACATCACAGATCCACTAAACTGTCTACATGAAATTATGCTAAAACAATGGGCCTCTTAATCCCTTCTGAGAAAGGCGTTACTCAAAAGGTAACAATAAACACTCAAATTTGTCAGCAGGTGTGTTAATATTTGAACATCATGGAAAGACTCTCTATCATCATGAGTAAACTTTAATGAAAGTCTAGTAAAAGTTGTACTCCTACTGGAATATCTTGAAGTGCTAGACATTAGGCTGTAATCTTTATGGAGATATTTCTTGCATCTTGGAAACTGTCTTTACTGGCATATTTAAGAGGGCTCACAACTCAGGAAGTCTGTTCCCGAAATGGCTTCATAAACTAAAGTTTTAAATATCAGATGTCTTGTGACAACAATAACTACACATGGATGCACAATCCTCCTAATTTCACTTAGGGATTCTTAGGCCAGAAGTCTGTGTCTGCAAATCAAAGGAGAGAGAGCAGTGTAGCAGGTGTGACAGCAGCACAGCATCTGGCCCAGTATTTAGGGAAGAGAAAAAGAGGGAAATGGCACCCACCACCTACAGACCCTGAGCAGCTGGAGGAAGCAGCTGTAAAGATTTTCTTGGTCTTGCTACTTTGACAGACATAATTTCTATTGCAGAATTTCCAATAATCACTGTAAATGCCTGCAACACCACATATCCACTACTCTAAATCAAAGCTACTTTACCAGAAGGACTTAAGCAGTCCATTATCTCCACCTGTTAGGAAGGCAATCTGTATCCATGACAAGGAGAAACATGCATTAACCCTTGTTAGCAGTCATGAAACCCTATTTGTTGCAGACCCATTGCAGCCACGGCAAACCGACTCACCTTGGTTTTGTTCCTGTCTCCAATTTAGCTCAATGGCTTCCTGTTCCACTCTAGGACCAGGGGGACTGAGTGGTTGAGCACTGCTCATTGGCCCACTAATTAGAAAGTAACACTGTAAACAGAATTACAGTAGTAGATAATACAGCAAGAATGGTCAGTTACATCCTTATTTTTATCTGGAAACATCTATTTATTCCAAGTGAAATATCCCTCCTCCAGGAGTAGGAGTTCAACATGCCACCCAAGGAAACTGAGGGATTTGAATGAAGGCGGTGGTAAGATGGGATCAGAAATGACAGTAAATCTCCTTTCCATTTATCCCTTAAGAAATTTTATATAAAGAGTAACTGATTTCCTCAAAGTTTCTGTGTATTTAGCCATGGATCAAGAAATACCAAGAAAGGATTGGCTGACCTCTTGATTGTGGTAAAAATTAGAAGCAAGTGTTTGCAAGAGAAGATTGAATATGATTGCATTAAAGCCAAAACCAAAGGATCTTGTAACGGAAGTTTCAGTTCATCATAGCATATCTCAGATGTTAAACCAAAAGTCTGAATCTCTTCCAGGTCATACTAACCCCAGTGGTTGTCTGATGATGGGCAAAAAATGAGGCACACAGAAAGTGAATTCCTAGTGCTATTTCAATGCCTAAATTAGAAGATTCCTCATTAGAAAATGGTCACCACGGAAAATACTACCTGTGGTAGTAGTGTGGTTAGTTGTCACCACACAGCAAGGAAAAGCCAAAGATAAAAACAAACAGGCTTTGGAAGAGAGGCAGAGTTCTCTTTTCACCCATTCTCAACTCTGTGCTTGACAAAGAGGACAAAGTGATAGGGCATCTACAGAAAAACCTACTGAACAACTGTCTTGCTTCTCTTTATATTATAGCAGTTCTACAGAGTTAGAGAAATGCAGTCTCCAGCTCTGCCAGTGTGATGTTCTTCGCAAAAGAGTAAGAAAGTGTGCACATCTGTAAATTTCAGCAGCAGAAAAAGTTTAAGAGTGCTGTCACCTTCTTCATTGTATATATAGCTTGGTAAATAAGGGAGAGAGAGTGCGCTCTTGGCAAAACCATTCGGCATTCTGTGCTCAGCCTTCCCTACTGAAATAAAATACAATGCTAAGTTTTTCACACTGCTTGTTTGATGTATGGCTCTGTTCTACCTCATCATTCTAGTATGATTCAACAAACATTAGAGAGAAATTCTTCTGTTTAAAACCTTTACTGCAACAGAAGCAAATATCTTACTTTTAGAAAACACATTTCTTAAAGATAAAATACAATTCTACAATACTCTTTCAGATAGATTTGCCATAAGTCAGATACCCTTGTTCAAATAATGGACTATGAACCTAATTTATCTTGTGCCTTCAAGAAGTACAGAACTAGCTCTTATTAAGGTGCTCCATTATGAGAGTCTGTGACTGATAGAACGCATTGTTTTTCAGCTGTGCTGTGCTTGCCATTGTAAGTCTTCTGGTTGAATGAAAAGGCAATTAAGGAGGAAAGTATTTAACAAGAGACCAAAACAAAATGATACCGTTTTAAGGACACATCATGATTACAATGGCATTTAAACTGTCATTCAGCTAAAATAAAATAACAATATAGAGCTGCACGGGACTCTGGCAAGGGTAACAGGAACAAACCTATTAACTTAGGAGAAAAAAAGCCACTTCATGCTGTAATAATAGCTTTGAATCAAGAACATTTGCTTTCCACTTCCTTTTCCCTCTTCACTAAATTATGAGTGCATGCAGGAGCAAATACAAGTTTCTTATTCAAATGACCTTATCAAATCTATAGCTGGATGACTGACATACTTAGATGAAATTTTCTAATGTTCTTTTTTCAATAGACAAGTTTCCATTTAAATTCTGAGTTTAAATGTATCATTCAAATTTTGGGGAAACTACTTCAGTGCATAATAAATCCAGAAAAACCCTCAAAGTTCTTTTGTTTCTTAAAGGATGTAAGTCAGTCCTGTGTGAGGAAACAGTCCTTGTGCTATGCAAAAATACAATATGCAAATATGACAGTGCTGGTCAGTACACTATGCTGTAAAATAGGTAAGCAGAAGGAAAGAAAAGCAAAGCTGTGAAATGCTTTAATAATGGTTTTCCTATTAAATCTGGACTACACAAAGTACAGTGTATATCTCCTGAGGTGTATATATCTGAGATTTTATTTCGTTTTTGCCTAAAGAATCATCAAATTATGTCCAATTTTTGGTCCTCAAGCAAGATACTTCTAAGAACTGGTGTATCTGATACTACCTACAGTAGTAAGATGCCAATTCCGTGTTTTATTCTGTTTCTTTGTTGACTCTAATTTGACATTTAAACATTGTTTGCTCATTTGATTTTCTGTTAGGGACAGAAATTGGACCAAACTGGGTTTGAGAAGGTCAAAAATTTTGTTTTTATAAAGTTGTGTCTGGGCGCAAGTTGCATTTGTATCTGGATTCGTTCATGCTGCCTTCAATGACTACTTCATCTCTTTCCCAGCACCCTCCAGGAGGGCTTGTTGGAAGAGAGAGCAAAATCAGAGCTTCAGATTTTTGCTTCTAATTCAACTGAAGGCAATAAACACTAATTCAATAGAGCTGTGTCTGAAACTTTCCTTCCTTCCCTTAGCAGCAGTATTGCTATGAAAGGCAGCTACAGTACACCTATTAAAGTCTCTTTTGCGTCAAAAAACAACAGAAACGGTAACAAACAAATCTCATGAGCTGCTCTTACCGGGCATATCTTTCTTGAACAATTTTTCTGGACTTTAATGCAAAGTCAAGAAAACTTCCTTCTGGCTCTTTCCATCCCCCCCCACCCCAAAGTTCCACTCCAGTTGTGAAGCTGGTCTCTTGTTCACACTGAGTAGGGATCATATAGGACAGTTCTTAATGAATAACAGCTTTTTCAGGTTTATCAGTATGAGTATGTTCATTTTAAAAAACATCTTGCAAAAAGTTTAACTCACAACACCATTGACAAGAATTTAACTCTATAGATCTTTTACTTGAATTGCTACAGAGCAAGAGAAAGGGAAATTAACTGTGATTGCAGAAGTGTCATGGGACCAATTCACATCTGACATGAATTAACTTTCACTACAAGTGTGAGAATATTTCTATGAACACTGGGTATGGTATTTCACAAGCAGCAGAAAGAGCTTTTAGAATTATTTTCTCACATGAGATAAATCATTTAAAAACTGGGAGATAGTGTAAAAAGGAGCCACATAGCTTTAGTCAGAAAAAAATGGTTTTTATTGTTATTGTTAAAGAAACTACAGATCAAAAAGGTGAGGGACAAGCAAAAAATTCTATTTACCCATATTAACAAAAGAATGCATTTAAAATTAGTTTTCTAATTATGTGGGGAAATAATACACTGATGTAGTGGTTGCTAAATCTCAGAAATTAAAAGGCAAGCCTGAACTGCAACCTAGGGTTTTTAGAGCAGTCTCAGAGCTTGGAGAATTCATAAACCAAGTAAACCTTCTGACATAACTATAAAATGTGGTATAAACCCTAGGAAAAAATAGCCATCTTGAAAGGGTAACAGCACTTTTACGAGAATTTCAACTGCACCATGGCAACATCAACCCGTCAAAGCAAATGAAGGGCAGTAAAAGTAAAATTAAAAATGATGAAGGGGACACCAGCTTGCTAACAGCTTTCCAAGCTGTAAAGCTTTCAAATATTATCTCTTCATTGGTTTGTTCAATCACACATGCCGGTTACCAAGCTTTTTCATATTATGCATCTTTTCCATCACTGCAGACTGGCAGGGTTTGATGGACCTATGCGTGAAAAGATAAAAAAACTCTTTTCCCTCTTGGTGCACACCCCTCCTTCTTTCCCCTTATTGGTTCTTCTCTACTGGTTTATACTGTCTATATGGTAACACCTCCTCATATTAACTAAAGATACAGAAATTATGAGAGAGTTCAAAGGACTCCTGGCTACTTCAACTTCCCATTCCTGTCTCCTTCGTGCTTCACCCACACACCCCAGAGCCTGTCCCCATGGATTTCAAACCCCAGACTAGGTGTGGCTGCCCTCTCACGTGGTCATGTATCACAGTATCTACTGCTTGGGTAGCCTCTCTTCAAAGGTTCTATCACCTGTACCTGCAAATGGCAATTTCCTAGTTTGCAACTCACTCATGTGTTGTAGTCAACTTGTTTCATTCAGTTCCTCAAAGTATTCTGAGATACAGTTTTGACGCAAGACTCAAATGCAAATGCAGAGTCACATGTATTGTGTGCACTGAGTTTGAATCTCATATCTTCTGCATAGGCCTTGGTAAAGAACTAAAAGCTTAGTCTCTCTGATCCATTTAGTAGCATCTCACAGTAAATACTTCTACATTAAAGAGCCACACCTTTCTGACTGGGCCTTTGCTCCTGTGATTCCTCTCATTTTTTATTAGCTGCAACATGATTCATGTTTTAATAACTTTCTCATTTAAAAAAGGCATTAAATCAGATCATAAACATTGCATATATGTTTCATTGTCATTAAAAAGACTTTATATTGCAAAAAAAGGTGTGTTAAAAAAGAACATTAATAAAATTTTAAGTAGAAGGGGCTTTTTAAATTAAAATCAGTCATTAAAGGACCTCTATCTTTCAAGGCAGAGAATTATCAGAATGTAGAGTTCTGAAACTGTAACATGTCACAGTTTTTTGGGTGCAGAAAGTGCTTGGACTCTTTCATATTTAAGCTGTCACTAATGGAAAGGACAATGGACCAAAGATCTCTGAAAATGTCAATGCTAAATATGAAAAATACTGAATATCTTTTTTTTTTATTATTTTGGTTTTTTGTTTGTTTCTGGAGAGAAAATTTTTTGTGTTTTCTCCAACCAGTCAGATCAGTAGTATGACCTCCATGGCAGGGTATGAAAGGACTTCAAAAAGAAACACTGCAAGTTGTTACAACTTCATCAAACCCAATGGGGCATAAATAGTCTTTTTTTTTTTTTTTTTAATGCTCCTACAAGGTAGTAGCTCCATAACCTGGGAGCCACAAGGTATAGTAATTGTAGACATATAAGAATGTAATGTAAAGTAGGACAGAAAGTTTAGAATAGGGTTTCTATCCCACACTGAATCTTGCCAAACTGAAATTTATTATGTATTATTTTC
This sequence comes from Corvus kubaryi, assembly GCF_017639235.1. NCBI lineage: Eukaryota > Metazoa > Chordata > Aves > Passeriformes > Corvidae > Corvus > Corvus kubaryi. The sequence goes on from NW_024580672.1 coordinate 1,752,612, forward strand.
CTCAGGGTAAACAATTGCTTTTTTTCTGGTGCAAATTAGAAAAATAAAGCAAGTTATCATCTCTACAATACTTAAGACTGTATGCCTATGAAAGCTGGCTGTTGCTTACCAGTACTCTGGATCTGGCATTGCTGAGCTAAAAGAGACATCCAGATGGACCAGGATCTGCTCCTTCAGGATCATTCTGCCCCAGCAAAACCTGAGAGAACCCCATCTCATTACACTTACTGCACTAGTGTCCTGTTTACTCCATATCAGTTAGTTTAAACAAACCTCTACAGAACTTTTGCAATGAAGCAAAACTACAGAATGGTCCCAGAGATCTGAAATGCAATTTCCCTTAACAGGTTACTGAAGTTAATATAAGTTTGTTCTTATTATCGTATTTGGATCAGAAAAGTAATGAAAAACTATTGTATTATCTATAATCTATCTAGAGATAAAATTGCAGTCACATAGTCAGCATAGTACCTCTTGATGGTGACTAATATTCCAGCAAGAGTATTTAATGAATGCTAATGAATGTTTAATGAATTCAGTGAATGTTTGCAACTCCTGCAAAATACATTCAGGGATGTGTTTCTTTCTGGTTTTCCACTGATGCCAAATTCGATAAAATTCAACTACTTTTTTTACATAAGGTTATTACAAACTGGTCCAAAGCCACAAGCATTAGTATTTTACAACATTTCAAGAAAAAAAAATTAAATTAATAGCGTTGAGGTTAAATTGTCTGAATGAGGAAAAGAAAGCATGTTTATTTATTACCTTTAGTAATAGAGATTTGCTCTTTTGCAAGTACCTTTAATATATACAGAAGTGAAATTTATTTTCAAGTTTGGAGGGAATCAAACCCATTTTTAGGCTTTTTGATATGCATGTTTGCTTTATCTTCACAAAAGAATGCAGTCCTTGTGCAGACCACCAGCTCCTTTTTCTGGACTGTCAGCTGGCATAAGCACTGTTTGCCTGGATAGTTCTCTGCTTTCTGTACCTACTGAACAGTTTCTACCATTGAACTGTGCTGCTCAGACAGAATTCACACAATACAGGTAATGCAGTTTGGACTGATCCCTTTGATGAAGCTCCTCAGTGGTGAAGACTTTAAAGACATCTGGCAAATTGTCTACGCAGTGTCTGGGTTCATGCAACTAAAGATGACTGGAGATAACAGATTGTTCAAGCAAACATGGGAGAAATATCAATGAGTGGTGAACGTCAGGAAAAGTATATTGACAAAAAGCCTTATTGAGCTTATTATTATTCATTGGACCTGATAATTGACAGAGACATATCACTGAGCATGGAAATGAAGGTGGGCAGTGGAATGAGTCATTAGAGATGACATTTTCTGTATTTAAGCATCTTCACCTCAACTATCTGCCAAGAGGAGTGCCTACTCTTGCACTTCGAGAAGGGAGAAAAAAGGGTTTACAGACATAATTGCATCATGCAGCTGGATGCAGGATGGGAATCCCAGTATCATCAGAAAGGAGACAGGGAAAGCAGAAAAAAGACCAGAACTGGTTTGTGACTTGGTACAATCACATAGTAGAGCCACCTGCATGAATGTGAAACAAAGACCGATGTTATACATCAAAAAAAAGAGAGACAATAACTGAAGGATCAGAGATTATATCAGATAATCTCTTGTACTTTTCCTCAAATTTAAGTAATTTTTCTATAATCCTTGAATAAGCTTTTGTACTAGAAGGTAGTAAGTACACTCTAAATCAGTTGCAATCTACTGTTTCAGGCATCCTATTCTGTGCCCTGCCAGAACAAATCTGGAATCAGCAAGAAAAGAAATCATCTTCAGGATGCTAGTACTACACATCTGAAACAGGTTTTAAACTTTTATGTTAGACCTCAAGAGATTAAGGTTTTGGGTTTTTTGATTATGCTTTTAGGAAAAAGGATCAATGATTTCCCTTCAATCAAGCCCACAGCTCTGTTTGATTTAATTTTCTTATGTTTTTATTGTGTGGTGCCCTGAGATGTTTGTTTGATAAAGTGCCCCATAAATGGGGATTTTTACTGTTATTGTCATTGCACTTCTTAGGTCCCAAACTATACATTGTTGTCATACTGACGTTTTAGACTGTCTGATTTTTCATTGCTGAGGAGGATTGATCAGCCTTGTTACTCTTGCTAGTGAGACCAATATATTTTGTAATTAATAGAGTAGCCTTTTGCAGAGTTCTGTGTTGGACTGGATGCCTAAGCAGAGCATTTTTCCTCTTTACACACACCTCTTCATTTAGCCAACAATAGCATAATATCAGTAAGCAACAGAAATACAAAGCTTCTCATGATAGCTCTGTTTCTTTGCTATTATTCAGGGAGCAGTCCATCTCATCCAAAAAACTACTGGCTGAGATCTGAGAAAAAAACAAACTGTTTTCAAGTAAGCTAATCAATGAGAGTCATCATCTTAAATAAAAACTATGTTCTGCTTTCTAGTATAAGCAAAGGATTTGACAGAAGCGCTTCTAAGGACATCATTTGGTGCCTTTTTAAAATGAAACAGATTTGAAAGTCTTTTTACCTTATTACCTAGACTATCTTTATTCTATCTTCTTTAGTTTTTGCTGCCCTTTAAATTTTGTCTAAATTCTGTTAAATCACACAAAACTGCTAGAGTACAGAGCCAAAAGGAGGTTGAAGGGGCCTACTTGAGTCAAATTTGAAATACAGCCTGGAATAAAAGGCTAAATATGCTAAACAGTGGTCTGGGTCAAAACGTGTCAGCAAGCAAATAGTATTGACAAGAAGTTTATCAAGTTTTGGTTGATAAAAAAAGATTATAGATGATCAAGTAGGGTAATTTAGATCATCATTAACATCAAGCTGAGTTTTACTTCACTGTACTTTACTGAATGTGATTTCAGTTACACTGGCTAAGTCCACAGAGCTTCAGTTCAAATCAGTGGAGTAATAAAAGACTTAAGCTAAAGTAACAGATCAGAATTTGCTCATCTCTTCTTACACAGGTATCCAAACTTTGTTCAGCTCACTTGACTGATATAAATACATTTTAACACTTTTTATTATTGTAGCTCAACTGGGTTTGAATTACCACAGTGACTGAAGCCCAAGAATTTTTAGTCTACTCACAATCCTTGCTATTTTGAAATATGTTCTCTTTTAGATTTTGGACTAAAGAATTGCTTCAACATAGCTATGGAAATTCCTGTCAATTCTCAACTTTTACTTCCAGGGTCAAAATACAGTTTCAAAAAGAAACTGTTATTCCCAGTTCCCAAGTCAAGATTGCAGAATTGGCATTTAAAATAAATATGGCTTATTTTGCTTGCAACTGAGCACAATTGATACTACAAACTAATAAATATGAAGCCCCAAATGGCATATAATGGAGACACTTTCAATGCTATGCTACACATGTAGGAAAGGTACAATAGAAAGAGTTTTTACTGCTGATGGACTAGGAAAAAATAATCCATGTTTAAGCATGGATTAAAATTGTCACAGTTTTACACTGTTTTACTGAAGTGTCTTTTTAAGATAGGAACTCTAAGCAAGCCAACCGAGGGAACATATCCCGGTGTACTAAATACAGTAAGAAATCTGTGATTTTCTACTCTGGCTCCTTTTGGCAAGAACAGATGGAGCTGTTTCCATTTTTCATGCCCTTTGATCCCTTGTGCAAAAGCTGTCATCATGCTAATAATTTTGCTGTAGCTGCAATTCAACTCCTAGCAGTTCTGAGGTTTTCTTATCTTGGTTAATTTACCTCTTCTACAATCTGGAAGCTGGTTAAGTGGTGGATGTGCCCAGAGCTTTCTTTTATATTAGGGAAGTCAACTTCTCATGCCAGTGAACTCTAACATCTCAGGAGAGAACTGCAGAGTCTTGCAGAATGCCAGCATGGACAGCCCACAGTGGGATACCAGCGTTCCAGCAAAAATACAACTTGTTATGCTCAATAAAACCATACTGCCCCATCACACATGTTATTCTGTCTTTGCTAGTCACCTCCTTACAGGTTTCCTGATCAAAAGTATGAAAAAAGTCCATAATACATCAACAGTTTGACGGGGCAGGGAAGATAGATAGCTCTGCATATTACTCTGTGTTGAGTTGTCCCATTTCATCCTGAAAGGCACTGGAACACAGCCAGTAAGACAGGCAGGAGGGTCAGATAGAGCCTCTAGAGACATCTTGCAATTCAGATTTTCAGAAGCATTGACTATGAACCAGGTGCTTGCAGATAACAACAATCTCTCTCAATAACCTAATGATCTCTCTGTCTACTAATACATTTTTCTACCACATGGAATTGCAATTTTCATTACATTTTCAACTTCAGCATTTACTATTTGTTATCAGTTTAATGTGGGCATGTCGTGGTTTGACACTGGCCAAACACCAGGCATCCATGAAAGTCGCTCACTCACCCTCTCCTGCTACAGCTGGGCAGAGGAGAGAAATATTAAAGGGTTCATGAGTTGAGATAAGGACCAGGAGAAAACACCCCAAAGGCAAAACAGGCTCAAGTTAGAATTCACCCATGCAAAGTGAGTTTATTACTGACAAAGTCAGAGAAGGATAATGAGAAGTAAAATAATCCCTTAAAAACAGTTTTTTCCCCCAACCCCTCCCTCCTTCCCACCAAAAGCACAGGGAGACAGGGCATGGGGGTTTTGGTCAGTTTGTCACTCGACTTCTTCTTCCACTGCTCAGGGAGAGAATCTGGAAGTAACCGTGTTTGCACTTCTCATCTTCATCTTTCAGTTTAAACATTCTAGAAAGAGTGGTTGTCAACTAAATAATTATATTTATATCCTCTTGTTGTACAGCATTCAGTCCAGTAATATTAATGCAGAACGTTCTTGCTAACTAACAACAATGTAAAATCACCAAGACTGTCCTATTAAAATAGCAATTAAAATTACCCAAATTTGTAAATAAGGCCATATCTTCCTGCACAGACAGGTCACAGAACTTTGAGCCAGATAGCAGGCAACTGTATCAGAGAGAACACACAGAATCTGGCAAGATTATTTGCATTATTATTTTGTAAGCTGAAAAAAATAATCATAGGTACTAACATGCCATTATTTCCATTGTTGTAGATCCCGGGGATCCTAGCCACTAACCAAGTGTCTATAGCACAATATCTTCTCAGGAGCCAAAAGAGCAGTTAAGTCACAATTTTTAGTATAAACTAGAGCTACTTATTTAAATTCTTGGACTTTTCATCTGAAGACATTTTCAGAAATAATCAGGGTAGCATAATTAGGTATTTAAAGAAATATCATCCTTCTAGTAACTAGAATTTTCTCTTATTTGTAAGGATATAATTTTTTTTTCATTTTAAGTCATGATTGTGCATGTATGATTTAACTTACATTTTCTGTAACTATGCTTGCTTTACTGGATAATACAGACTTTTCTGAGTAATGTGATGTAACATCTATATTTTCCTGATTCCTATGTGGTAAAATTTGCTGCTGTGGTCATGGAGACAGACAGTGAATGCATTTATAGTTTGCTAGCTCATGAGGAATTTTCAGCAGTCACAGGAGGACAAGGTAGAAGCAAAGATCCACACTCTAATAGTGGTCCATGGAACAGGGTAAAGATATACTGGACAGCAAATACATGCTGATTAAATAAATTATTCTCCTAAATAAGTGTAAGATAATTATTTTCCTATTTTTTTCTTCCCCAGATTGAAATAATTCCCCTTACAGGAAACCATTGCCATTCTTGCGGAGCTTCTATCTGGTACTCATGCTCAGCTCAAAGCCTGTCATTCAGAATATCATGAAGGCAAATAAGCTCAGGGATTTTGTCGATGATCAGAGATGATACAAAACAAATTAAGTAGAAGTCATGGTCAACCCTGACAAAACTATTACTTGTGTGAAAAATGTGAGTTGACCAAACAGTGGTCATCTTGGTTACATAGCACAAGCCTGTTATAATAGAGGAAGTAATTTAAGCACCTTTAGAGACTCAGCAAACAGCTGGACCAGTTCTACATGAAAATGGCATCCAGATAAGGAGCAGAAGACTTGTTTAAAAGAGGTGGGTATGTGTTTACAACTGAGCCAGCTGTGTAAGGGAGGACACTGGTGTGATAAAAACTCCTGTCCTGCCTTTAAGGATCTGCTTCTCAACATCCTCTTCCATTATCTATCTCAAAACTCGACTTGTTGCTAAAAAAAGGCTGGTTTGTGGTGGTCATCCTCTGGTGTTCACCCCTCTGCACCTGGGCTGTTACCATGCATGTCAGAAAAGCACCCACTGCTTTGCAAATGGCTGATTGTTTGAGGCATTAACCATTAACATTTTAGTCTCTCACATTTCCCCCTGCAAGAGGAGGGAAGCTGAAGTTCTGAACTTGCTGTGAATACTCTACAATATTTGATAAAACACATCTCACCAGAGTATCCTACTACAAATAGAATGATAGATGAGAGGATTTCAGCTGGGATTAAGCAGAGATAGATCAGGCACAGTGTAACCCAAGTGAAAAATTAGTTTCTGTACAATCACGAGGCCTCACTGAACTTCTATTTTGACTGCATTTCCAAGAGTGGGACACTTGTTTAATACACAAGTCTCTGAAAGACTTTGCATCCAAGCTAGTAACTAAGCAATTACCTTGTAATCAGAGACAGTGTTGACAATGCAATCAGGTGGCAGCGTGTAATTACACAGCACAACACCACCACAGTATTTTGCTCTACACCTTGCAGACTAAGTGCTGCCATATTTTTTTCTCAAGCTGAATAATACTCTGGAGATTCTAAACAACTGGAAAACATGATTCTCACAGCTTTTTTGTTGACATAAGTGAAATGCCTAGACAGGGCAATATAAAAAAAAAAAAAAAAAAGAAGGTAGAATATACCTTCTCCACTCTCTTTTATTTAGGGTAGTATGAAGTGTCTTAAAGGAAGGGTTTGGAGACCAAGCCATATATCTGTATCTTTCCCCTGGGGCAGATTCTCCAACCACTGCCAGCTGGAAGACCCACTCTCTGCACAGGCAAAATTTAGCAATTCATCATGTCAAAGAATAAGGAGAACTTCTCTGACTCTGGGGATCGATCTTAACACCCAAGGGGCAGAAGGGCAGGATATAAAGTCTCTGAGTTACTGTTAATGTTGCCTTCTAGTAATAAAGGCCATCCATTCTATCCATTGTTGTTAAAATTCCAAACCTATTGTTTTTTCCGATGAGAAAGTACCTGCACTTTTGGGATGTCTGAAAAGTGACCCAATGCATGGGAGTAAAATAAAGGTAAAAAAGGTAAGAAAATCACCACTAGCACCAAATATCACAGGCTATCATTTAAAAGGAAAAAAAAACCAACAAAAAACCAACATAAAACCCAAACAACTTCTCCATAATTTTAGAATAAATGTTTGTTGCACTTCTAATTTCTAGAGTTCTCCAGACAGACAGTTTAAATTGATGGCTTGTTAGTGAGGACTGGCCCCTTTGTGAGATGTTTTCAGAATGATTGATTTACAATAAAGTGGCTCCTGGTGGGTGCACGCAGGTGGAACTGATTCAGATCGATTCCACAGAAGCTGACTAATCAGCTGTTTAAACTGGCAGAGTGCTCAATGACAGAAACAGTGCAGCTATCATTTTCTATCTAAGATTACAAATTAACTTGTTCTGTTTATCCTGTATGCCATCAATATGGAGAAAAGCAGCTGAGAGGGAAGAGGGATTCCAGATTGATGGTATAAAGCCTTCCCTGCAGATATGCTCTCGAACATTGACACTAAAGGCACAAAGGGAAATTTCATTACATATTAATGAAACCAGTGGAGAGCAACACCAAAAGAGAAGGACTTCTTCAGTTAATTAACTAGAATGGGAAGTCAACAATATTTTTAAAATGTGACCACAAAAGGATAAATCAACGCCAAAATGGCCAAGAGTAAGTATGTACTGTCCCACGCACTCCCACACATGCTATCAGTCTGTTCCTCTCCATGCATATTATATGCACCCCAGAGGACTAGCATCTTTAGAGACTGGTATTTCCAGAAATGATTAATGCTAGGTAATCAACATTTCAGTCTCTACAGTCATATCCCTGAAAGTGTCATTTTTACAAGATGAAAAACTCCATGGGGAACACAATGTTACCCACGTAAGTGAAAGGTGTCAAAGAGAATGTGGGTAAGTGAAAGGAGAATAGATATTCCCTGCCTCCAAGCTGATAGCAAGAGCAGGGGTGAAATGGGACAGGGGGGCTTCACAAAATAATTTTAACCATCTCTCATTCCTAATGCTTCCTTCATGTAACATTTCTGGCATTTGGAAAATTTGTGACTTCTTTTTTTATCCTTCTTCCCCATTCCACATAGACATACTCCATGTGTTAATTCAATTTAAAGCTGCAGAAAAAAGAGCAGGTATACCCCAGTTCAAGGGGCAGTTATTGTCTTTTTCCCAGCAGGAGATAATGGTCCTAAAAAATGAGGTTTACTTAACCTACCAAAAAAACTCCCCTTCACCAGCCTGTTAAGGCTTAGATGAAAAAAGAAGGGAGACAGAAAAAAAGTAAAGCTCTCTGAAATTGTCCAGTCCTCAGTCTCTCTGCTGCGCTTGACTAATTCAGGGATAATTGCTTGCAATTTTGAGGGCCCTTTTATGTGCCTATTTATGGTCTGAGAGCAACTCATGACTGTTGGGGTGTCCTCTCCCCCCGTGTAGCCCTGGGAGAGGGGCCCTGAGGGCACAGACACGGGGTTTCCCTGCCCCTGCTCAGCCTCGTTCCCATTGGTTGGTTTGTGTTCCCTGCACGGGCAGAAGGACCCTTGGTCCCGTGACTGTAGCAGTTCCTCGGCAGAGCTCCGGCCATGCGGCTGGAGAAATAAACATCTCTGAAACATCTAGCAAGAATCTGTCTGTCCATATATATTTCCTTTCCACGGGACTCCTGGTTTGATATATGCGTGTTGCAGGATCCCCACTGCAACACATGACAACTGGGGATAAACCCCAAACAAACCCAATCCACCTGATGGTCATCAATGCCTTATAAGCTGATCCAAACTAAAAGGAGTGATTGAAAAGTGCTGCACTAAAACCAATGCTTATCTTACAGAAACTTAGATTTAGTTACATCAGTAACTTAGATACATCAGTCCTTTAGGCATTAAGATGACTGTCAATCTGATTTAGTACTTGCACACATTTAAGGACCCCAAATCAAAGCTATTATTTTATTGTAACTTTTGAGCTACATATATGGTCTTACTATCATCTGCTTTCATCTAGCTTTGATAACAGAAATTAAAATACTAAGCAGATACTGACATCAAATTTGGTGGCTTAGGAGGTAAATATTTTGACAGATTTACTGCTAAAGCTACTTTTTATTGTTACAGAAAGGAAAGTAAAACTTGATTGTCAGTAATAAAGGAAAACAATAGATTACTTGTATTGCTATGTGCATGCTAAATGTCAAAAATAGTCAAGCATGTTTTTAACATGAAATAAGTCTGTGAAGGGCAATATATTTGTGTTTAAAAAGGAAAAGCAACACGAAACTCTTGAGCTCTTCAACCACATCTCAGGTTAATCCGAGAATAAATGCTACTGTTTTCCAAGAAAGGAAAGGATTCTAATTTAGGAGAAAACACTTACTAGGTAGGATAATTAGGAAGGCACATGCAACATTTGGATGTGTCACATTAATTTCTGTGATCATCTGATTTTGAGAAGATTAGCCTCTTGACCTTTACTGTCTTAGCCTTGAAAAGTGTTGAATGCCCAGCATACCGAAGTAAAATTTAGCTGCCTCATTGCTGGCTTCCTCCTGAGTCCTCAACCCTGACCTGAAGGGATCTTTTCTGACTCTCCATCTCCAGAGAGAAGAAATAATTCAGTGCTCCTGCACATGTAGGCCCAGCTCTCTCCTGAGCAAGCTGCCAAAGCCAGCTGAGTTATGTGCGCTCGTATTGTGATGTGGGCTTCTCACAGCAAATTGATCTGATCGTGCTGAAGTCATTTCATTTCAGACCTTCAGGTTGATATGCAGTCTCAGAGGTGAGATAAGCTACTTGGCTCTGAACTGAACAAGACATGTTTCTTCATGATAAGATTGCCAATTCAAAACCAGACACTGCTTGGACAACCAAGCACAGGCATTGAGCATGATCCATCACACAGAGTTTTGTTCACACGTATGTAGTACGGAAACAAGAGACACACTCAAACTTTTGATGCCTGAGACAATAAATATAACAATGTATTGTAAATAAAATCTAGTGGAAAACTTAAGGAAACAACTTATCAACTGTCCAAATAATGTGGGATGATGAGATTATGAGAAAGGAAGAAGAATCCCAAAGGACAACCAGCTCATTCTGGGTTTAGAAAGCAATAGTAGTTTCAGGCTGAGCCAGTGCATATTGCTGGTTTCTGTTTTCTTTCACCTTTACATCTTCTGAACACTGGTAATGTCACCCAATTCCCACACTGACTACAGACCATTCTCTGAGACTTCTCTAAACTAATTTTTAATTTATCTAGAACATTTAAAAGATTTAAATTTTTCACTGTGAAAAATCAATTGCATTCTGAGTAAATGTTATTAAATTTAAAGAAAAATATTAAATAATGTGCATTTTTTGGCTGTCAGTTCAGAAGAAACAGCATTTGAGAAGATGCCAGCATTAATAACTCTTTTCTATTGGTGGTGATAACCTTATAATCAAGTAAATAAACTGTTAAAAATGGGCAGAGTCAGACACATGACCAACCTAAACCTTTAGGCTCAAGCCTTGCTCATTACAGGGCATTCAAAATAATTCTGAATTGTTATTTTCAGTGGATCACTTTTCTTTGGTACATATACCTCTTTAAAGGTCCTGGACTGACCAGAGTTCATGATCGTGCTGTGCTCCCTGAGATTCATGTGTGCAAGAAAAACTGGAGGAGTAAAAGAAATTAAAAAACAAAGATAGTGAAGACTTGGATAAAATGGTACAAATGGTGGTAACTGATGCAAAGTGTTTAACACTTAGGGAAAGGTCTGGAAAAGCCAGAAATGATTAGTATACTGTTGATGTCAAGAAATTAAAAGAATCATTGGTATAATTAAAATAAACATTAAATTTTACAGTGGCAGGTAATTTCTTAAACAAGAACTAATAATTTATTCAAAATAATTTCTCAATAAAGAAGGGATGAAAAGTTCTCCCAAGCCAGGAAGAGGAGGTCATTCCTGAAAGAAAACTGGGGTTCAAAGATATTTCTTTAGATGCATATGTAACTGTTGAGTAGTCAGTCATGACTGGGTTTTCAGTGCTGCTTTTAATCTTGAGATAGCATATGTACAGCTTAACTGCCTGTGGGTAAGAGCTGAGGGAGCTTGTTTTTTTTTTATTTTTTTTTTTTTCATGAAAGACCAGATGTCTTCTGTATTCAAAACCTTTTGGTCAAACCAAACCTTTCACTTAATATTTCTCACTGTGTTTTGTGTACAAAAGGCAGAAGAAAAGAGACATTAAATATGGAATTTTTATAAAGGATTTACACTCTGGGGAACCAACATTAGATCTAACTCTAGTCAAGAATTCAACAGGGGTTTCTTCCCAGGTGGGGAAGACGGTAATTAACATAATGCAGGAAAAGAAATTAATTGTAATAGATTAGAATATCTTACATCAAATACAAATTTCCCATTGATTTTTGCACTTGAATTCTAACAGCTATAATATATTGAAGATCGGGAAGTATAATAATAATGATGACATTAATAGCACTCTAGTGTAAAGAATTATTAAGACTTAAATGTGATACTTTTCAATAACGGTAGATGAACTGAATTTGAGACATATTCAAGGAAAGCTTCAAGCATTGATTTAATTTAGTTTTATACTCAGTAAATTGGCCTAATGTCACGTCACTATCCTTAGGCTTGAAAAGTAAGAAAATTAAAGATTTCCCCCCCGCTTCCCCTGGTTTTTATAGTTAAAACTATTTACAGGCAGTAATATATATTTGGTGCTATGTTTAAGCAGCATCATAACAGAGCAGTTAAGATATATTGCTTTGGCAGCAGAAATGGAAATACACCTGCCTCCTCAGAACTGCCCAGGATGGATTATGAACTGGAGCTTAAAAGAGGGAGTCAGGCCACAGGCTAGCCACATCACAACCACATGTGCTAGAGCTGCAAAAAAACATTTGTCTATTTGTGTTAACAAAAGGGGCTGGCCTGATTGGGAAGGCCCTTTTGTGTTTTGTCAATGAGCATTAAAAATGTTAATCATAAGGCCAAGGTCTTAAGAGACTCTATGTATGACATGACGTTACAGTTCTTCATCAGAAGATATTTAACTTACAAAAAGATAAAAATAATAGAATCTTTTATAATAATAATAACAACAATTTGCAGTGTTTTTAATGCCTTTCAATAATTTTTGATTTCACATTTCTGCATAATTCTTTAAAGAGGAGTCTCTTCCTGTAATGAGAAAAAACAGAAGGTCAAGTTTAGAAACATAGCCTTAATGGGCCATAAAGCCCTGAAAAAGGAAAATTAACAGGGAGGCTGCTTTGGGCAGGAAGAACAAAACACCATCTCAGGTCACTATTTTTATAGAATTTGAGTTACACCATGAGCTTCATGAAAAACAAGTAAACACAAATATTTCTTAAGACTGGTGCTAAAGCCCGTCTTTTCTGACATGGGCCACCAAGAGAAGTGTGTTGCTCCAGTTGGTACAAAGCAATTAAAATAAACTGCCCGGATTTGCTGCCTTTTTTATCTCAGAGAATGTATTTAGTTTATTTTGGTGTGGAAGCAAAGTTATGCTAGTATTGAGTTTTCAGACCCAACATCAGCAGTGGAAGGATGGGAAAAAGTTTGCCTCTCTGCAGGTATTATCCCAATACTAGATTCCAGTGTAAAGAGACAGCATAAAACCCTGAGATCTACAGCAAAACACACAGGTGGAAATTGCATGACTGTATTATTATTTCACATTTAGCTAAGATCCACACAACTCCCTTATATCAACTTCAAGCAATTTATTATCACAACCTGTGAACATTATTTCCCTCGTAAAATATGAAGAATTATTTTTTTAAGTGCTTCCTGAGAAACTACTTTTTGTGAAGTTTCAACTGTGGATAAACTTGTTTTGCACAAAATAATAGGTTTGGGGGTTCCATTAAGCTCCTTACAGAGGAAATGAGACCTCTGTAGTTTTTTTTATCACTGACTGGCCACAACAGCCAAGGACCCCAAAAGGGGAGCTTAATTGTGCTGGTGGAAGAACTAATGAGATAAACAGAACAAGTACCTGTGCTCAGTGGTTAAGTGCTAACCTGTGGTTGCCAAAATGGTCTAAGGAGGTATCTTGTGTCTGTCTATCACATTCGTGCTTCTGAAAGGAACTGCCCAATTCTCCCCAAATGTGTTAGTCTTCCCGGAGCAATGAAGTCACACGTATACATCATTTTCCCTGTGCTAAACGTGATTTTGAGAAGGTGACAGGCACATTAAGTATTCAGCTCAGGCAGAGTACTGAAGTTACTATTAGATGAATTTCAGGTGACGTCTGAGTTCCCTCTCTCACTGAGGGCCATTAGAGCCATGAGTGCTCAAAGATTGCTGTCTCTGCAGTGATAGCAAGAAATTTTTTTTGAACCTTCCTTGTATGTGCACCATTTTGAGACACCTTGTTGGGGAAAACACTCCATATTTGAGGTGAAAAATTAACTGTATGTAAAAAGAGTTGCAATTACTACTGAATGCAAGCTGGAGTTTAACAGAGCTGAGCAAGAGACAAACGTTCTTAAAATACAGCAAGTATTTGGTATTGAGGACAATGCTGGATCTAGGCCATGGGGACTCAAACTTAGGAGAGCAGTTACCTGGGAAGATTTCACCACCAGCCCAGGCAGGAGCTTACAGAAGCCCTGCATTTGCCTGGAGAGGGCTGTGTCTGGGGACTTGGTTGTTCAGCAGACCTGACAGCAGGACAAAGCTTTCCATTTTGGATGTGGTCTTCATGGACCCATGCTGTGAGATCACACCTGAGTTTCACAGGCACTGACATGAGCTCCAACAGAGGTCAGAAAACAGCTCTCCCTGTTGGTTCTTCAATTTCCACTGTGAAGTTAAAATATTGTAACACAGCAATTTCCAGTGTTACTTCCTGCTTTGAATAACAGGCTCAGCTGTTGAGGGAGTAACTTAGAAACTGAATAACAATCTGAGGTTCCGAAAAATATACTTCAAAATCAGTCTTAACTAGTACTGTGATTAACATCTTTCTGGGAAAGTACTGACCAGGGTTTGAAACTTGTAATTTACGAAGTGGAGAAGAGTTGGGGGAGAAATTGCTCAACTATTGTTTTAAAAACAGCTATGCAGAATAAATAATGTAAAATTAATACACACCATTTTGAAACAGAAAGATTGCAATCTTACACAGTGTAGAAAAGAATTTTTCTATACATTTTTCCACAGTATACATGTGTGGCTCTATGTAAATAGCATCCCTTGAAATATAATAACACTTATTAATGAATGCTTATATAAAATATTGCCTTATGACACCAATCCAAAAAACTGCCTGGCTAAACATGAAAAAAAATGTATCATATAATTAAATGTGTACTGATTCACAGAAATTGGCCAGAGAATTAAGATGAGTAGCTTTTCAAGCTATTGTTCAAGCTATCACATCAATATTAAATAAATTTAAAAAAAAAGAAAAATTCCAGCTGTTGTTGACTTAAATTACTTCCAACCGTATACTGAACATGCAAGCAATATAGGTGAAAATTAATCTCACCAAATATAAGCCATTTAAAATTAGCCAGCTACAGTAAGCTAGTTGTCAAATCTTTCTCCAAAACTTCAGCACCAAGAATGTCTCAATCTTCCTTCTGCCATCTCTGGTTGGACTCCATTATTAAAAGCTCCACTATTCTTCATGACAATTACTTGACTTTGCAAAATTCTTCATTACCAATTGTTAATGAACAAGATTGAAGTTTTAACTTACTCAGAGTCTGAGAGTCAGATTTGTACCTCAATTTTAAAAGTCCTTAATAAAGTCAAGCTTTTGTGCTGAACATCTGGTAGATAGAAAATGATCAGGATATCCAAGAAAGAGATTGTCTTTTTAACTATAAAACTTTATGGATTTGAAATACCCTGCTTTAGTTACTTTTCAATCCAGTAATCATTAATTACAAAAACTGTAATGAATTTTGAACACAGAGGAAACAAATTATTTATTTGGAATTTAAAAGTTTAGCAAATGTATCAAATCAGCAGCACCTTTAAATAGCTTATTCATTGGTAAATTCTCATGAAAAATCATTCACAATGAGCAAATGAGATAACTTCATCAATATTAACAGAACAGAGTCCTTAATAAGTAGGGCGTCTGAACATCATGTTAGTAGAATGATCCAGCTTTAGCTGTGGAATTGCAAAAATATTTCCATTATTCATAATCTTTTCTACAGCACATTTTTTCAAGTAGAGTATGTTTTCTCACATGTAACTTCATCTCATAGGGTTTTTTACACATCTATCAAAGGTTAAAACAAATCTCCCTCAGATTTTTACCGCCAATATGACACACTCTCATTCTTAGTGGGGCTTCAATTGCCTAAACTTGCTACATGACTAGCAAAATCAGTAAGAACTGAATTTAATGGGTATTTCAGGATCTCTCTGGCAAACGCTTTTAATTTTATATGTCATGTAAATCCATAACATAGCATGATCTAAAACTCCTAACAAACTTATTAATGAATACTTAAATATGCATGTGTTATGTGGTTTTCAGTTAATTATATAGCAATATTGTCTCATATACACCTTAATTAAATTAATTATTGATTAGTGCACTTTCCACTGATATTCCATTAACACACAATAACTGTCTCTTTCTATCTGGATGAAGTTTTAATTAATTAAAATGTGGCTGGAAGTGCAAAGTTAAGGAAACAAATTCAACAGCAGAATCATTTAAATTCAAGTAAGTGAGTAAGAGTAAAAATGTTAATTACATTAAAAAAGAAGAATTAGCCATGAAACCACTTTGGCAGCTTAAAGTAATTGATTTAATAAAGGATTTCTAAAGGATTGCAGTTTCAACAGCAGTAAGAATGAATTTGTGCATGTGGCAATATAGGAGAATTCTTGAAGTACTATTGTTCTGTTTGTAAGATTATATCCTTGCTTTATTTCAGACAGACTCTCTCATATTTTAAGCAGCATCATAGATTTCTAAGATTTCTAAATATGTCATTATGACTGTTTATTTTCAAACTGATCTGCTACAAGCTATTTCAATAGGTTGATGCTGTAATTCTCATATGATCTGGCAAATAATTCACAGTACTTTTATGTTGTCATTAACTGTCACATTTCTTGAGATAAATATGAGTCCTGTCAATTGAAAGTCAAGAAGCTGCTTCTAAATTTCCCAATTTCATTAGCAATTTATTCAAATCACTTCCATAAAAGAGTCTGGATTGACATATGAATTGCAGCAGTCCCACAGTTTAGTGATTAATTAAGCAGGCTATAAGACTCAAATTCAGCTATTTATTAATCTTAAAATTCTTGCTCCATTATACAAGGCTTTCTAATTATTACATGTAAATACTGTATTTATCTTTTCTGAGCTTTGAAAGAAGTTAATTGGTGGGAAAAAAACTCCAACTCTTTCTGATTGGTAAAGCTGTTACATCAATAACAATAATCTATAGGCAGACCGGAAGCAGTGTTAGAACTCTTTGACAAAGCAGACTGTAAAAGGAAGTCAACATAAAAATACACATTTTAAAAATGGAAAGTAATATCAGTGTGTGATGCTTAAGAAATATACAGTGCAACAGTACAGTTTATACACTGAAACATGTGCTTGGTGCTTGTCTGTATATCCTTTATGTGATATGATATGTAATTTGAATGTAAGAAAACCAAACTTAAATCCCCTTCTGTTGACCTCATCAGTAAAGAAAATTGGATGGAAAATTGACTTATGTCTAACCAGACAAAAGCCATAAATATAATATACAAGAGAGTAGCTTGATGATTTGATAGTGACTCACTGACTTGAATAAAGTTAAGTTTGAATAACAGAGTATTTTTTGGTTTTTTGAAGAAGGAATCGATAAATGTAGTTCTTCACTTGAATTATTCCAACTTCCCTTTTCTCAAAAGTATGGCAGTTTCACAGTGACTCACCCAAAGGTTGACAAACTAGTTTGCTAAGTGTTCATTGTTTTAAAAAATATCTACAAAAAGAGAGATTCCAGAACATTTGCTAATGTTCAGTTCCAGCAAGCTTCTCCAAATAATGCTGAAAGGCAACATTTTTGTTGGAATTGTAGTTTTATTCAGATGCCTCAACCAAAGCCCAGGTCCATGCTACATTCATCGTAAACTTACTCTAAGACATAATGTTCACTTTATGAAAATGTGCTCTCTTCAAAGAAAGACTGAGGGAAATGAGGGCATTCCATCGCATGGTATAACCCCAGAGATCAGTGGAAATGCCTGCCTGGGCAGGCTAATAAAGGATGAGAGTTGCAGAAGCTCTGAAACAGCAGCTCCACAACAGCAGGCCATAGCTGTATCAGCAGAACCTAAGTCCCAGTAACAGTCCAAAGTGCTATCTGCTGAAATTAGATTTTTTTAATCAAGTGCCAGAGGCATGTAAGATTGTAAATCCTGTAGACTTTTAGTGTCAGTTATGCTGCTAAATGCCTTAAGCACCTTTGAAAATCCCACCTTGGCCTATTCTGTCCATTAGCTGCTCTAAAAAGTACCATATGTGGTTTAATAACTATAAGCAAGCTGAATTTCAGCTTTTCATCTCAAGATGTCTTCTTGAGAGAACAAATTGATTTTGTGGATTATCAGTTTTAAGCCCATGAAGGGCATAGTTAGAGGATCCTAGCAGTTTGGGGATCTGCCCAGTTAAGTAAAGGCTATGCTGAAGAGGCTTACCTGTCCAGGACTGGGGTTGTACGGCAGCACCCATTTATTTCTGTACCATTTTTGGAGCAGGACTGGCAAGGCTACAGTGAACTGGGTGTCTCAGCATTTGAGTTCACTTTACCCTTGCAGTGGCATGGCTGACACAGCTTTACACATCTCTAGCATTTCACAGCCAGTGACAGAGTCATATTGACAGAGGAAAAGTTTTCCTCATCCCGCATGACTGCAGCAACTTCAGTAAAAACTTTAAGGGCCTATTGTTTTCAAGACATTACTTTTATTGGAATGGAGATATCAAATCAAAATGTCTTCACAGTTAGAAACTTTCAGTTGCACTCTACTTCTACCTCCTAAATGAATCCAACATTAGTCAGGCTTGCTACACTTCATTGCAATTTAGCAGTGTAATGTATTTTACAGCCTTAGGGAATGCAAAGAAATAAATTCAGGCACTCGTAATTTAGAATTACAGTAATTAAGTTTGCTTGAAAACAAAAGGTATAAATTAATAGGATTCAAAACATCACAAATAGCTACATATGGTTAGCTTCAGGTGTCAAAACACAGTGCCATTGCCCACAAGATTGTTGCTTCCACCAAATACGTCCCATGAGAACTAATACAGCAGTTTCATTTAATTGGTCTATATACATTATTCATGTGACTCTGGGATAATTCTGGATTCGTTAGGGGGGAAGGGGCAGCAGGTTTCCTCACTACAGAACACACAATGCTGAACCTAAGTTATAGCGCCTTTCTAAACTGGAGTTGCAAAAAAGAAAGAATTGGCAAATATTTTAGGGAAGAATAATAAAGAATGAATTAATTTCTTATGGCAGAAACAAACTTCTGAAAGTAAAGAGAAAGTAATATCAAGCTTTATTAGAGCTTAGGACCTCCAAAGAGTCACCTTACATTTATTAGATGCTTGTCTTTCAAAAGGAATACTCAGAAATGAGCATGATGATCCCATCACAGTGCATCCTCTTTCTTCCTGCATCACTTTTCACCACAGAGAGTTTCAAAGATACTGGTAGGACATCAATTGGCTCCACCTATTGTCAGCTGGAGAGACTTCCAGCCACTACAAGAAATATGCAGTTATCCAGTCTCTTGAGTTTTCTACAATAACACTAAGGTATCAGGGAAAGAGACCAGTAAATATCCTGTGAGTCATAGTAACTCCACTTGATTTTGTAAACAAATCTTAGCATGGCAGACAAACAGAAATGGAAATTATAGTGGTATAAAGCCCATCTAGCCCAAAAGATACATCTGTAAATTTATTAAAAGTAAAGAAGAAACAAGATTGAGGCTAGAGACCAACTTGTTGGTCCTCATGTATAAAAAAACTTTAAGCAGTCTGTCAGTTTGAATACTGTTTAAGCAAATTATAATGGGTTTTTCACAGCTTTGAGAAATCATATTCATGAGCTGTTACTCCAACTACTTCAAAGTCAATGCTTTTTTCCTTTTGATTAAAACACAATATTGCAACGTCCTTTACGCAAACTTGCCATGAATATTTTAGTATATGATTTTACAGCTATAATGGACATGTGATCTGCTGAGGAAAGTGCAAGATTAATGCACACCTGCATGCCTTATTCAGAAACATTTCAAGTGAGTCTACAACTTGCACACAGTGATCAAACACCAGCAAGAATTAGAACACATTCTGGTTGTCGTAAAGTGAACTGATTGTCATCTCAATGAGAGCTGGATTTATAAGATGGCATTAATAATGAAATACTTTCTGCATTCCAATATAAACAGATATTTAGATCACAGATGGTAATCGCCTTAACTGTTACAGTCAATTGAGTGAATAATGCAATCTATAACAGGGTTCACAGAAGAAATGGAATTTGTACTTGTTAGTTTTTACTAAGAAGTCAAAGAAGACTTGCATGCTGAAAAAATATGCAATAAAAACAACGTCTCCTATTTCCTCTCTGTATTAATTCATGTTCACATAATAAAACAGAAAAATGTGTTTGGTTTATATGGGGAAAGGAGACACAGAGAAGTGATTTGAAGTCAGATTGTCCATTAAGAGCTATAAGATACACATTCTCATCTGCAACGTAAAACAGACTTAGCTCTATTTACTCTCACTGCCAGCACAATCAATAAATAACATTTTCCATGACACAATGCGGAGAACTGCAAGACAGTATCGGCAAAGGCTCCTTTCCTTTCCTTGCCAACAGGCGGATCTACTCTTTGCTCTGTGGTAGAATACACAGAAAAATTTTGCAGACTGCTACATCCCAACAGAAAATGCAACAAGCCCCTAATAAAATTCTAAGGAAATGATTGTTCTCTAAATTGTGCGTGCGTAGACATAGCCAAAAAGATCACCAAACATACTCTCTCACCACAAAAAAGAATCAAAGTGCTAACCGAAATTTGCTAGCAAGACTACAAGTAGTTAATCTGAGCAGCTCTTCTCTTTATAAGTTTAGACTATGGAAAGGTATTGAAAATATTTTCAAAAAGAGAGTTTAAAAGAGAGCAGAAAAAAACCCCTAGACAACTCAATAGAAAACACAGAAACAGGGTGGAGAAGTTGCAAAAGAAACTGATCAATGTAGCAACAAGACATTTAAATTAATAAATCAAACCCCAGACTTGATCTTGAGTTTGGTGTGCCTGTCAGTTGTTCACATTGACCCAAGAGAGGAAAGTAAAGTCAGGAATGCTGCCACAAGAATTATACTTGTTCTTGGTTTAAAAAGTAGTTACAGCATACCCTTGAAAACCTGGAAGATTGTTCTGTCAGGAATATCTTGAGGATTCCTGCTTGAAGAAGCAAAGGTAGAATCTATCTATCTATCTATGAAGAAGGACATGTGATTCCATACTCGGTAGCCACAGCCATAGCTGTGGACATTCTGCTAAACTTTAAAAACACTGTCACCTGCTCCCATCACCCAGGGTTCCGAGCTGTGTCATACCCACCATGTGTGCTGGAAACTCCCAGAACACAACTGCTGTTTCCTGAGTGCACTCCTTTCCAGTTGTAGCGGGTTGAGTTCGAAACCGGGCAGAAACACCAATTAAATGTAGTGGTTTTGGTTCAAAATATTCATTACTTACTTATTTTCCTTCTGTGAGATAAGAATTAGGAGAAAAGCAAAGCAGGCACAAACCTTAAACAGTTGCAGTACAATGAAAGAGTTTTATTACTAATAGAATTAAAAGTAAAGAGAAAATAACAAACCAAAATTAAAGCAAATCCCCCCCCCAGCACTTCTCTCCTTTTACCCAGCTCACACAAGGGATAACAGAACATGGGATGTTAGTCAGTGTTCCAGTTCTTGAAAAGTCTCTCTCTTATGCTTAAGGAAAAAAGGGTTTTCCTTCAGTTGCACGTGGTTCCCAAACTGCTACTAACAGCAGACCCGCCCGGAAACAAACAATCTGCTGTGTGTAGAACATCTCCTCCATGAAAAATCTCACAGTTCCTTCACACTGCAAAACATGGGCCATCACATGGAGTTATTCATCTTTTTAAGGATAAGTTATTTTGGCCTGCACACAAAGGCTTTTCTTCGCCACAAGTCTCTAACAGCCTCTTACTACTTCTATATAGCCTGGCATAGGCATTCTTCACAATCTTCACAGGCCACATGACGATTCTCCATCCCCCCATGTTCTTCAAATGGATTAAAGAGACAAACAGTTTGTGGTATTACAGTTTCTTACCACGGCATGCAAGAAGGTTTTTTTAAGCTGCGCGCCAGAATCGCAGCACCGCCCTCTTTTCTCCCGTCGCCATTTCCAGCTCCGTCCCACGTGACTCACTTCTCTTTCTCCCTGACTCTGGAGCCGCCATGTTGAAGGGTGTTCTTGTTCAGGCTTTACGGTGGGGAAAGCCTCGCTCCCTCTGTGCTGCTGGCTGCATGGTGTCCTCTTCAGTTCAGCACGAAGTGTGCTGGCTGCAGACAGGAGGCTCTGCCGGCTCCCGTTGACTCCGCCGGCTCCGCATGGAGAGGAGAAGGACCCACCTGTCCCCAGAAGCTGCGCTGGATGGGTTTAGCTGTGAGCAGTCCATGGCTGGTTTTAGCTGCCTGCGGCTCTGGGACAGTTCCCCCCAGCGACCCAGGGTCTGTGCCGCAGCGTTGGGAAAGGGGGAAAGGGGCAGTGGCCCCGGCCCGGCCCGGCGGGGCCGGGAGGCTCAGAGCCCCCCCCTACCTTCCAGCAGGCGACCTCCGACAAAAAGGGGAAGTCCCGCCTTTCTGTGCGGTTTAAATATGTAAATTGTGAGAAGCGTAATTGGTCTTAAAGACTGTCCATCAACTCAGGGTCAACCCAATACACCAGTTTGGGGACAGCTGTTGGTATGGTCATTAACTTAGGTTTAAGCACTCAAATGCGGGAAAAGACTAAAGAGTTCATACGGTGTCCTGCTGAATAAAAAAACAACAATGGGCTCCCCCAATAACAAATGAAAAGTAACTTGAGGGGCAGTGCCATATAAGTATGAGCTGAACTTCAGCCCACATGCTGGACGCTAAGTCCTACATAAGTTTTTACGAGTAAAGAACAGCTTGTGCTGTCCCTCTGCATAAGGCGAAAATGTAACTAAATGAAATATAAAGTATACTGTAAGAATCGAAAAACTTGGAGAACAAAAAAGAGTAAAGAGGCAAAAATAAAGTTTTATATAGTAACGATACTTTTATTGCTGTGAATAATTATGCAATGATAATGTATGATTCCAAACGGCACAGGGAGAACTAGATCCATTCCCTATGGTTGCCTAAAATGATTTTCCACTGCAATGTTAATTATGGCAGATCAGGTTGACCCACAAACAGTAAATTAGGTTTATATCCTTTCCTTAAAAAGCTAACCAACCAAAAAACCCAACTCACTGTCCAACTATACTTAGTTATGCTAGAAAAGTTACATTTTCAATGAAAAATTCAGAGGAATAATTGCTCATATTCTTACTCTCCAGGATCTTCACCTAACTGCTAACAGATTTATACTTTCCCAATTGACTTCAACCAAAATTTCTTTGAGAAAGTCTTACTTTCTGTGACTACTAAATGAAGCACAATTAATACAAAATAACAACAGCCTATAAAAATATTTGGAAGAGCTGAGGCTTCTTTGTGCTGCACAATAGGATGCCCTCATATGAAGTATTCCTATGTTTTTCCCTCATCAGAAGTACAATAGAACAGAATTGAAGAGATCCACAAAATGGAAATAGAGAGAAGCATGATGGAACATACATCTATTGAAAACTGGGAAAATGTCATAGTTATTCAGTTTGGAAAAGTTGCATAGCTACAGGATACTTGAAAACCAACAAAACTGCAAACAGCAAAATGAAAAATGATCAGATTTCAATTTGAGAATATTTAGTGCCCTGCTAAGAGAAACAAAAGGAAACATCATAAAAGAAAATTCAAAACCAATTAAATAAGATACTTTATGCACGAGACAGAGCTGCCATATCTTTCTATCTCATATATGGTGAAATACTACTAAAATTTTTAATCTTGGTTTAAAGAAACTTTTAATGCTACCATGGAGGGGTTTCCAGCCACTGGGAGCTGGCAGAAGGGGGTTTTACCCCTTGCGTGCTGACACAAAGAAGCCCGGAGGTCAACACTGAAACCCGTCTGGAAGGCGGCACTCAGTGCCCAACACACAATGAAAACGGGGCAGAGCTCCTCATCCAAAAGGGGCTGGATCTTCCTGTCGCTGTTAAGCAGGCACGCAGGCGAAGGCAAAGAAGTAAAGAGAGGGGAATCTCCGTATGTGTTCCACGCAGGTTTATTCTGGTGAAAAGACAGGGACAAAGAGGCCAATTGGTGGGAGGGTCCAGGGAGCTTATACTGGGTACAGAATAGGTGGGGAAAGGGATCTCAGCCAATGGGGTAGAGACAAGCAGGTGGGATTGACAGGAAGGGAACCAATGGGAACAACACATAGGAAGGACTCAGGGAAGGATCCAAATGGGGGCATCGAGGAGCAAAGAACTTTCTAGAACTAATACATATTAAAGAAGGAAAATGAATATACATAGCTTCATACATAAAACAAGAAGACAAAATATTAACTAATCAGGGGAAAACATGCAAAAGGCAAAAAAAGGGAATCATGGGTTCTCGCCATGACTGAAAGTTACATGCTAAACTTGGGTTGCTGACCACCAGAGTTAGTTGTCTGAGTTGTCCTCAGGACAAAGAGTAGCTGCAGCAAGCTGCACCACCACACTACCAGACCAGCAGTTGGAAATTCTGATTGAAAATGTGTTTGTACTGGTTTCAGCAAGCAAGTATATTCCTGCCAGGAAAGACAGCAAATACTGTGACTGTTGAAGTCTCACCTGAAAAAAAAATGTTACAGCAGCATCGAGCAGTTGGCCAGCATCAAGCAGTTGTTCAAATTGGAACTACTCATTCCAGTTAATGCAAGTCTGGGCATACAACAAGAGGGATTTATTTTGCGAAACCTCTTTGTCTTTCCTGTGTTGAATATTCTGGCCCTGTGAAACCACATATTGCAAAAAAAATAATTATCTCAAATAACCACTGAAATTACAATAAGTTGCCCATAACATATTCATTATTTTACAGATTCTTTGTCCAAGCTGGTTTTAATTGCATAAACCCAACCTCCAACAGTCTGACTGCAGATATGGTCTAATATGTCTCATATTAGGATCTAGTGGCCATTTTTCATTCTCACCATTTTTATAATGGCACAAAAACTGGCACATTTATGCCTGATCATGCTTTAAAATGATCCCTGCAGAGATGGAACAGCCCCATGAATACATGGCATAACAAGAGTTGCCTAAGACTGTTCTAAGGTAGAGCTGAGATATGGCAAGCTGAGCTGTGGAAAGCAAAATACATAATCAATACAAGAGCTGACTCATGTCAAAAAAAAAATTGACTTTTTTAACACACTTTTTGAACTTGTGTGTATGTGTGTGTGTGTGTGTGTGTAAGACTTTCAATTCATGTTCAGTGAAGACAAGTTTCCAGCTTGATTGTAGGAAAAATAATCTCATCTTCTTCCAGACTCATTCAGATTCAAGGCAGCAGCTGGTCTACTTGCAGTTAGTCTTACTTTGTGTGTAGTGTCACGTTATCTTTTTGTTGGCCTAACCTTAAAATTCACACTTTGTACCTAATAATATCAATGCTTCAACAGTTTTTTTTTTTTCTATCATTTTAAACTGTAGTAACAGCAAGATTGTGTGAAGGACAGAAATATCACAATTGAATAAGGAAGCTTAATGGACACTTTGTCTTGCTGTTTTACCAGAGCTTGCCTCTTTTCAGCAGGTTCTTCACAAAGTTTCAGTTGGTAGCTTTAGTAAATAATTTGTGAAGTATGGAGTTCTAAAAAGTTAGTCCTTAGTTGCCAGACATAATCTTTCCACCAGTCATGCAACTACTGGCTTTAAAATTGCAGCAGATGGGTTCATATCCTCATATTCTATTCAACCAAATCACAGAATCTCACACTATGCCGAGTTGGAAGGGACCCATAAGGATCATTGAGTCCAACTCCTGGCCCTGCACAGCACCATCCCCAAGAGTCACACCATGTGCCCCAGAGTGTTGTCCAAATGCGTCTTGAGCTCTGTCAGGTTTGGTGCTGTGACCACTTCCCAGGGGAGCCTGTTCCAGTGCCCAGCCATCCTCTGGGTGAAGAACCATATCCAACCTAAACCTCCCCTGACTCAGCTTCAGGATGTTTTCTCAAGTCCTGTCACTGGTCACCAGAGAGGAGAGATCAGTGCCTGCCCAGCAGCTTTCCCTTGTGAGGATGTTGAAGACCACAGTGAGGTCTCCCCTCAGTCTCCTCTTCTCCAGGCTGAACAGACCAAGCGACCTGAGCCACTCCTTGTATGGCTTCACCTCAAGGACCTTCAGCATCTTCATTACTCTCTTTCGAACTCTAATAGCTTAATATCTTTCTTATATTGTGGTGACCAAAACTGCACACAATATTCAAAGTATGAGTATTAACTAGCTGTCCAAGAAGAGGCTTAATGAGTAAAGCAAGATACTTAGTGATTAGTTTGTTAAACTGGGTTTAGATCATAATGAAGTCCTTTAATATACTAGAGCAGAACCATGCCAACTAGTCCTAGGGCCAGCCTGTTACATAGCTCTACTGGCTGGTTTATATGGGAAAGATGTCCCTTTTTCTCACTCTTCTGAATGTCAAGCTCTTACGAGGATTACCGTGTAAGCTAACCAGGAAAATGTTGAGGCAGGCTTTAAGAATAGAGGATGTAGTTTCATTTATTTTCAGATCTGGAATTTAAAATTTGTTTCTAAGTAAAACTATTTTGCATAAGTCACCAAGAGCTCTGCGTATTATTCATAGAAGAACAAAAAACCAAGCAGAATAAAGAGGAATCTTTGAAAAGGATAAAGATTTTCTCAAAAGGACAAATACCAACATTCTGGGGAAAAAATGTCCCAGAAAGGTTTTCCCTTTTGGCTTGTAAAACCTAAGGACTTGATTTGATTAGGAAGGAGTCTTCTAGGATGATACGGAATGCTTAGCACTGGAACAGAAATTGTGAAAATACTTCATCAAAAAGATTAATAAGCATCCATTAGCTCTTGCATCTTTGTTAAAGTGAAGAACAAACACAGTGAGTAGTTAAATAGAGAAGGACTCAAAAATTACTTTACTTTTGAGGTCCCACAAAATTAGCATTCAGGAAAACATCTTCCATATGTAAAAACCTCCACTTCAATTCTTGAACAAGAGAAAGGCAACTTTTAGTAGATCAACAATAAAAAAAAATAAAATTAGGCCTAAATATTCTATTTTATCCTAAAGGGTCTCATTCAAAGCTAGGTATTGAAAAAAAAAGCTGATTACACCTTAAAAATTTCAGTGCCATTAAGGGCCACTTTGGCTGCAAGCTGTATCCCTCTTGGCTAAATCAACATTCTGATGCCATATAGGTATTTTTGCAATATGCTGAGCTTTCACTTTGAAATACATTTCAATTCAAACAAATACAATAATCCCACCTTCACTCAGTCTTCAATTTGAATTGCAGGTAATGTAATACGGATATAGCAGAAAACATACTGTCTACTAGCAGTTTTACAGTGAATGTTTTCTGGATTCTGGAATTTTAATATTTATTTAACTGAGTGCCACATATTACTCCAACTTCAAATACTTCTACTTACACATAGTACATATTCTAATCTTTTCCTGTCTTATTTCTTTGTATAGAAACACATTTTATTTAATACATGAAATATGTATGTAGCTCACACATTAATACATTTCTAAATGCATAAGATTAACACCTAAAAAGATTAACACCTAAAAATTTTTAAAATTAGGAATACTACTAATTATATTTATTTATGCCTGGTTATTTAATGATGGCAACCTAAGGGTTTTTTTACTAAGCGAGAAAGCATCTACAGCATAAGAGAATGGCAGGTTTGTTTGGATCAGGAAAGGAGAATTCCTGGCTCTATTTTTTCTTCTATGTAACATGCCTGTGTATTGGGCTGAATGCAGAAGATGAAGGAACCATTTTTTTTTTTAATCTCAATCAGATGGTTTCTTCTATGTAATAGAACCAAGTATAGCTCTGCACCTTTGAAAGTCAAAAAGTGAAGGCATTGCTTCCTTACCATGTCAGACCCTGACTAATTCCAGAGCTTACTTGCTGCCTTTGCTCAGTAACGTTAAACTACTGCTATCCAGAATTTTCATTGTCACAACAGAGGACTAGGAAGTTCCAAGCAAATTTCAAAAAAGAAAAGCCCAGAAGGTGTACGTGACAAATATTTTCTAAGCCAGAATTCTTTATATAAACAGTCTGAATCAAGCAAAGAGCATATTCTAAACCAAAAAATTTTCTTAACATGAAGTGAACATTTCCCCTGTTAGGAATCATCCCAGGAGCCAACAGGAAATGACTATACATGCAAATACAGAAGCACGTATTCTGCCTCTCAATAATACCTCTTCTCAAAAGAGTTTGGGACATTCTGTGTTTGTGAAGTGTTTATTCCTCTCCATTGAAAGGGAAAGGTAATCATAACCATAATCATCTTTGACCATAGTACAGCATGTGAAATAGTTAATCAGTGGGAAAAACCTTGGATGGCTGCATTTTTTGTTCTAGATGATGTTACTGGAAAACTTTCCTAGTTTGTGTTCTGAGATATAAACCTTTCAAAGTCTGTGATTTTTGCACATCTTCTCAAAGACAAATGCCACAAAGAGCATTCAGTAGCCTGTACTGTGAATGAAGTGCTAAGATACTCTGACAATACCTCAGATAACTTAGAATCAAAGCAGAAATATTAATGACTCTGTGACCAGATAAAAACTGACTGCAACGTGTAGGAAATATTACTCAGTACTTCCTCAAATACTGTGAAAGGCATTTCATTATTTATTAGGTTAAACAAGGAAGTCAATAAGACTTTTCTGTCAATAACCTAAACTATTAGCTGATGATTGGATGATTGTGTATTGGATGGAATGGAGAGAAATGGTAGGTTACTCCAGCTAAGCACCGATTTCAACATCTCCTTCAGTCAGATTTCTTATGACACAGTACATCCTAGGCCTGGGTAGCCTTGCAACACTTAAGATGAGGAGTGAAGAGTAGAACTGAAATAATTCTTAATTTTCAAATAAAACCCCCTTTTTAGAAGTGCTACTTCTATAGCACCATTCTTTAATTTGCTGCCCATGGCCCCTAGATAAGTGCTCAGCTTGTATTGACATGTTTTCAAACAATATTTCCCAATTACTAAGCTGTGTACGAAAGATGATTCTTCATGTAAAAAAACTTTGAAGATTTTCCTTTCTTCTCATCAAAAATCAATGTACAGGAAATTGCTCAAATTTGTCAGAATAACCACTTCTGTTGCAGCTTAATCATTAGACCTATCCTGCAAGAGAGCCTGCTCTACTACCTTTTCCAAGGAAACAGCTATCATGTCTTCTAACCTGTTAGAATTATTTCCTTCATATCAGTGGCTCTTTTTCACTCTTTTTTGCCTAAATCACTGCTGGAACCATGCTTGTTTAAACCAAATGTGGTGTACTAAGAAACTAATTTCTACAGACAGTAAAGATCACACACTCAATATACCAAACACAAGAAGGAAATGGCTGAGAAAAATATGCTTGTACTGAACAAGTGAGAATTTAGGATCGTGAGCTGTGAGATATGTCTTCCACTTGCCATTACCCTAAAGCTACAAGGAAAGAGGGAAAAAATATTAGTTACAGGCTGCTACACTTTCAACATGATGAAGAAAATGTTCCATATATCACCTAATCCTCTTCTCTCCAAAATACTGTTTTTCCTTATGGATATATATGTCTCAAGTATGAGGTTGTTTTTTTTTTCCTTTCTTGGTTTTCTTATTTCTTTCTTCAACCAGAATCATCCTAAATTACTGGCAAGCTACCTAAGTCAAAGAGCAAAAATTAGAAAAGAAAACAAACAAAATAAACAATGGCACTTTCTTCCTTCAAAGTAAAGAAGCTACATGGGCCATAAAATATCAAATCAAGGCAGGAAAGTGTCCTAAGCAGCCACAGCCCTTCTGTTGCTGCTGGCCAAGCTACACAGATCTACGTGTAAATTTTGTAAGTCTAATGAATCACCAGTGATTAATATTATTGAGGTGGAATGTACTTCATTGAAATATTCAGTGTCTCATATCAGTGTCACACACCAGAGCATTAATGGGATCAAGATGCAACAATAATAGTTTCCATGACAATGTAGCACATGCGTTCAGCAGCACCTCCCTGGGTAAACAGTAATCCTTCAGAAAAACAAGAAGGTCATTACAGCAACTTGTCAAATCAATGCAGAGAGTGTCTGAGCCGATTAAGGCATCTTCTCTCAGCTCTGACACGGTGTCAATAGTACTGGGCCACTACTGCTCAGTCAGATGACTGAAGTGAAATGCCCATCAGTCAGGGAGCTGAGGTCGACTAATGATTCCCTGTGCTGCCTATTAGAACTACATGACAACTCAATCCTGTTTGCTTTAAAAAAAAAAAGAAAAAAAAAGAAGTGACCTTGTTGCTTTGTTTGAAGCTGAATTAAATTGACAACAGCAGCTAATCTTTACCTAGGGCGATTAACAGATTTAAAGTACAACAACAAAGGCACACAAGGTTTTATGTTTTATATTCTTAGCTTGATAAAGCTTGCAGTCTACTAGGGTCTTTACAATCAAGTACATTGTAAATATGTATTCCAAGCCAAGCTATATTTGAATGGATTTGAATTAATCTATTTGTAAGAGGACACTATCCTGAGTGAGTAAGTGTGCAGAGACAAGGCATGGTCTAAATACATTAATAATCAGCCAATGGTTTAAAAAAAAAAAAAAAGGAAAACACAACTGAAAGAAATTTTTGAAGGAAATGTTTAAGGGAAAAAAACCTACACATGTGGGTGCTATTCCAGGTAAGGAAAGGATAATAAGCATCCATTAGCTCTTGCATCTTTGTTAAAGTGAAGAACAAACACAGTGAGTAGTTAAATAGAGAAGGACTCAAAAATTACTTTACTTTTGAGGTCCCACAAAATTAGCATTCAGGAAAACATCTTCCAAATGTAAAAACCTCCACTTCAATTCTTGAACGAGACCAAGCCAAGAAGAACATTACTTTAAAAATGCTTTAGAGCTGTAGCTTTTAGTGTGAATTCCCTGTGTCACAGCATCTTCCCCAAAATGCAGGACTACAGTATGTACCATATTGTTTTATAGCCATCATGAAAATATTTAACAAATATTCAGTATAAAGCAAACATGTACAAGCATGTAGGTATACATGTTTTTCACCTGAGGCCGTTCTGAAATGATAAGCTTGATGAAAGTCCTCATGTCCACATTATGTTTCTGAGCAGTTTATCAGTTTACATTACTGACCTACTCAATCAAGAGGAAAACAGAAATGATGAGGAGGAAAGAAGAATCCTGGGCAGATTGTTTTATCTACGGTAAAGAGAAAATCAGAGTTGTTAGTAAAATTGAGAAATTATCTTTCTTTATTTCTCTCATTCACATATTTCCTTAAAGATGTACTTTTACCCACAACATTGGCAACAAAGTTGATTTGACTTCAACCCATGAGATTCCTGAGAAATACGCACCACACCATTGAGCTTCGAATTGCACCAAGGAAAAGGACAACGAGATGTGCACCTGCCCAAATTCTTTTCACTGAGGCCCCAAAACCCAGTAGAGCCACAGTTAATTGATGTTGCTGGACCTTGAAACAAAAAATCATTTCAAGAGCATACATCAGATGATGTGAATAGGGTTCAAATCTACAGAAAATCTATAGTAAAAAATGATACAAAGCCTGTAGAAAACCTGCTGCAGAGCAACAAGCATGATGAGGACAGAGGGGATTTATGTTTACCAAGATATAAGTCATTGGAAGGACTAAATAGCTCAAGGGACTGGTACTGAGTTTGAAAGCTTTTCACCTCTTAGTATCAAACTCAAATCTAGCCCCAAGCTGTAGCTATTGAAGGTCATTATCATCCAGTGGCTGTTCAATACTGTGAAAACAGCCCAATTCTCACTGGACAGGGAGTCACATTTCAAAGACAGCAGCATTTCTGAGGTTCATTAGAACCCATAATTTTGGTTTCAGCATAAAGTACTTTATCAGCTGCTGAGCATCATGCCTTCCAGAGGTTGACAGATCAGACAGGAAAAGTTTGCCGTGCTGCCACAGTGATGGCCGTGCTGCATGCAACAGAGACTTTCATCACTATGTCTCAAATCTAGCAGGCTTTGAACTGTAACTGCACAAGTTAGAAAATATAGAATACATTTAAATATTTCAGTTCTTGATTCTGGTTTTATTCAAAAGGCAGTGACAATTTTAAAACAGTGGCTCACTCACACAATATCAAATAGCAAAAGACAAGCTTTTAAGATTGAATTCCCACCAACATTTGCAATGAAAGCAAGCCTTAGACAGGAAATACACAAGTTTAGACTTCCTCTTGAAGTTTTTGTTCTGGGCTCTAAACAATTTATTACTGTTGTATCATATGTAGTCATATGTGCAATGCTTACTTTAGTTTTTTCAATATTAGTTTTTATATTGTGTATTTCTCCACACCAGTTGACACTTGCACTCTTACCTTAGTTAGTTTATGTTGCACAAAAGATTCACATCAGAGTTCAGTTTTACATAATTGGGTAAAGCACACACATGTCAGTAAGTCTCTGCAGTTTGCTTTCAGGCAAAGTAAAAATCTGCTATTTGAGAAGAAATTTAGCTTTGTAGCATGGAATTTCCAGTGTTATAGATAACCACATATTATTATTTTGATGCTTTGTATAGAAGATTCTCCGGATAGAATCATAGGCATTTACAATACCCTGCCCATGGTGTCCCAGCATGCTCTGCTGGAGTTTGACAAAATACAGCTAACGCTATTCCCTTTGTCCCTGATGACAGCCTGGGTAATAGGTACTAGATCTATACAACCCAATAGCAAGAATTAAAAAGTATTAAGGTCTTCCACAGGGGAATGATTTAATTGTCGGTTGTTAATCAAGCTGACCATGTTTCACTAATCTTGAATTACTTCTAATCTGACAGTACATGCACACATGAGAAAGAACATTGGAGAAAGAAAGGATTTTATATCTTAATTCTGAAACGTGACTAAGAGCTCTCTCATTATATATGATGATTGAAACTCCATTTCAAGTTAGCCAAAAAATAATGAGGTAAAATGATCTATTTCTACATGCAAATTAAAGCTGACGTGATGGCAGACCATTCTGAAAGAGAAAATTCCAACAACTGAAAAAAGAAAGCTGATTTTCTTAAAATTACGTGGTATTTTCCCATTAAGCATTAGCGCCTAGAAGAGAGAAACTTTTATTTGTGATACTATACAGATCTTGAAATACAATTAGGAAGAGGCATTTCTTTCAGGTTTCTAACAAGCATAGATAACATCAAAATTGAGTCATTTCCTGATTGTTAGGCAGGTAGTTCATAATCATCAGTGATGACAATAAATGTCTCTATCATGAGACAATATTTAATTTTAATTTTAATTTAAATGCTGCCATCACCAACTAGAAGAATTCGTGAGAAAAGATATATAGATTTTCTGACATTTGTGTATAGATAAAGGTTGCAATTATTGTTAAACTATCCCCTCATAGATCAAACAGAAAATAAAAACAAAGGAAGTTCTAAAGAAGGTGTGTTGGAGAAGAGTTTTGTGAGGAGTGTATCTTGGCATGATGTTTTACATATGCCTATTTAAAGTTCTTGCTAAAGCATTGCTGCTATTTAAAATACTTAAATTAATTTTAAAAATCTGTAGTACATAGTTCCTTCAAAGCCACAACTGATACTTTAAGGGTGATAGCTTATCTTGGAAAAATAAAGGTCCTGGAGACTAAAGCCTCAGGCCTTTGTTGGGTAAATCTAGAATTATTTGTTCAGTGTAAAGAATGTGTACTTTATTTTGAAGGTAGAATTTGAGGATATTTGCATATGCCTTCTTTAAAATCTTGAATTTACTTTGGAGGTTTAAATACTCTTAGCAAAAATCATAGGATCACAGAATCACAGAATGGGCTGGGTTGGAAGGGACCGCAGTGGGTGAATCTGGTCCCACCTCCCTGCTCAGGCAGGGCCATCCCAGAGCACACAGCACAGGATTGTGTCCAGACAGTTCTTGAATATTTCCAGTGAGGGGGTCTCCACACCCTCTCTGGGAAATCTGTTCCCATGAGTGGTCACTGCACAGTAAAGAAATTCTTCCTATGCTCAGGTGGAATTTCCTGTGCATCCGTTTCTGCCCATTGCATCTTGTCCTGTTGCCCAGCACCACCCAGCAGAGGTGCTGGGTCCATTTTCTGACACCTACCTTCAGATACTTAGAGGCACTGATAAGGTCCCCTCTCAGTTGTCTCTTCTTGAGGCTGAACAGTCCCAGCTACCTCTGTCCGTCCTTGTAAGAGAGACACTTCAGTCCTAATCATCATTGTTACCCTCTGCTGGACCTGCTTCAGGAGCTCCATGTCTCTCGTGTCCTGAGTAGTCCAGAACTGGACACAACATTCCAGATGCACCTCACTGGGGCAGAGTAGAGGGGCAGGATCAACTCACTTGACCCGTTGGCAATGTTCTTCCTCATATCCCCAGGATACTCTTGGCCCTCTTGGCCACAAGGACACACTGCTGGATCATGGACAGCTTGTTGCCCACTAGGACCCCCAGGTTCTTCTCCACAGAGCTGCTTCCCAGCACACCAGCCCCCAAGGTGTCCTGGTCCTTGGGGTTGTTCCTCCCCAGGTGCAGGATCCTGCACTCACCTTTGTTGATTTTTAAATGGTTCTTCTCCTCTCATCCCTCCAACTTGTCAAGGTCCTTCTGAGGGACTGCACAGACCTCTAGGGTGTTGACCACTCTGCCCAGCTTTTTGTTTACAGCAAACTTGCTGAGGAGGCCTCTGTCCCTTCATCTAAGTCATTGCTGAGTACATTTAACCGTACTGGACCCAGTATTGAACCTTGGGGAACACCACCAGTGACAGGCCTCCAGTTAGACCCTGTAAAACTGATTACAACTTTCTGAGATTTGCTGTTCAGTTCTCAATCATTTTGAGTATATTATTGCTTCAGAAACCCCAGCTCTAGGCTTGTATTTCGAACATGTCAGTCTGTACCTTGAAGTCAAAGAACAAGGTCTCTAAACATTCATTTTCTTTTCTTCATGTATAAATGTCTATGTGTGTGTAAGCATTTAATAACCTCTTTTAGCTGGATTCTCTCTAAAAAAGCAAATAGGTTTTATCAACAAGTAGTTTCTTTATTTTCTTAAAGTAACTTACACATTTTTTTAGAATATCCTTTCAGGAAGCTTGCAAAAAAGAGCAAACTAACAAGACAAAGAAGTAGCCTAAGGCTCTCTTCAACTTGATATTTAAACTAACTGACATACTAACTACATCGTGTCTAATGAAAGGGAGTTAGATGCTACATGTAGCCACTTCCAAAAAAACCCTCAAAAATTGATCTGTAAGAATAATAAGGATTAAACCCTTACTGCCTTTGTCCTGGCAGAGTACACCTAAAGTTCAAATGAAAAGATTTGTTTCTTCAGTAAAAGAGGGTGGGAAATCATACCTGCTCTATTGTGGTATTTCTTACTATGAGACAACTTAGCCTATCAGCATCCTGGTTTTAGACACTAATCAACGAGACAAAAAAAAAAAAACAACCACATAAAAGTATCTTATGCTGATGAAGGTGTATCTTCATCCTTCACAGCTTCCAGCTTTGCTTAGAAGAGAGTATCAGCTGCTGAAATGGATTGGAAAACTAAGTACTATCTCATGGATTAATTTGGACTCAGTTTTCATGACCATCACTGCTGCTTACTGACATGCAATAAGAAGGACAGATCATCACAATAATTGTTATTATTAAAATGCTTTGAGCTATGTGGTCTGACACCCAAAATGGGACTCATCAGCTGTAGAACCATAATGTTGAAATTTCACACAATGCCAGATTACTTCCTAAAAATATGGCTAATGCTCCTGATGAATTTTGACACTGTCAAGCACTTGGTAGGAACAGGTGGTGGGGGGTGTACGAGAGCCATTATTTTAATAATTCTGCTTCATAGAAAAATGGTAGTTCCAATGAATTTTATAAAACCAGAAGTCCTAGAAAGGAAGAGGAAATTTACCCACAAATCTGTTTTTATGAGTTCTTCTGAGCACAAATTCAAATACAAGGTTAATGTCTTCTGTGGAAACAGAATATAAGTTACATTATATGTCAACAGTGAGTGAAAAAATTCCTGAAAGTGAAGATTAACCTATGGGTTTATGAAAAGGAATGATAAAAGGAACACTTCACACTCATAAATGGTCTTCACACTGTTACAGGCACAGAAGAATTAAGATCTTTTTTAAATAGAGACTCAAATGTCTGTAAATCTTCAAGAGTTCTGCTTGTGTTTTACAGATTTTTACAGACAGAAGTGTATTGTATTTGTTATGTGTGCATACTAGGGGCATACATCTTTTGTTAAAAAAACTAAAAATTAAGTTATTAAGGTCATAAGAACTTTCTGAATATGTCAGCTTAAGATGCTGTTGTACAAATTTTACTCCCCATAATAAATCCTCCCATGCTCCCATAGGATGTGATGTAATGGACAATAGTGTTCATGCCCATGAAATCATGTAGTCCAATGGGAATCATAACAGAGAACTTGTTAAGCATCGGCAGGGTTTTGAATGACTGTAATTAAGTAACCTGCTTCTCCTCTTGTGTTCCACCGTGACAGCTGAGGTCAGCTGCAGCACTTGAGTCCCTAAACATAAATGTCAGGCCATGTTGACAGGAAATTCTTAGCAAAAGCCCTTCACCTCTGGAATTTACTTCTCTTATTATAGCTTTGACAGAGCCCAGGTCAGTTGACAATCAAGATGTAGAGCAAAACCTTCTTCATAATACTTCCCAGAAGAGACATAAAGATGCCTTTTAGTAGGCTATTGTGACTAATTAGTTACTTAATCACACTAAATTTAATAAGAAACCATATTCTGAATTCCCTAAATTTTTAGACATGACATACATGGCTAGAAACACAGCTTTTTCTTTTTTTAATCCATCAAAAATCTCTGAGAGAAGCTGTATATTAAGAAGTTGAATGGAAGGATGACTGAAAGCACAACAGACACACAATGTTTACATCTGTAATGAGAAAGGCAAAGAAAATGTACAGTAATGAGGGGTAATTTAGAGAATAATCAAAGTAATATTGTAATGACTACAACCAGCATATCATGCCTGAAGGAAAATATCCTGAAGGGATATCATGCCTAAAGGGATATGGTCTATACCACAAAAGCTTGGAGCCATTGAAACCCCTAGAGAAAGATGATAATGGCCGTACATAAAGTATAATTTATTTACTATTTGAGGAAGGCTTCCATCAAGTCCCTAATGACAGGCTCACTAGTTACATTAAAAGCTGTGCTGATTCTGATAAAGGCATGAAGTCAATAAAGTAGGCAAAAGGAATCTGCAATACAAGGAGAAAATGGATGTTGCTTACTAGGCAGGAATAGAAATAGAAACCTGGATAGCAACACAGACTTTTAAAAAAAATACGTATTAAAAGAGCTCTCAATAAATGATCTCATGACAGCAGACAGATTGTAGTGACTAATAATAAGGAAGCATGATCTAATGTGGATCTAACAGCTCTATTATCTGGGAAATATTGAGAGACCATTACAGAAATCCATTTGTATATCTTTTTTAGTATTTCATTCTCACTCATTCTTTTGTGTTTAACTATTTGTGGGAAAGGGAAATTGAAGCTGTAGAAGTCTTCTAGCTATTTTTTGCAGTGCCTCTGGATAAATGAGACATCCGTAGATATATACATGTGTAAGGATAAAAGAAGGAGAAATTTTAAAATTACTGAAAAGGACAATATACCACAAGGAATAAATATGAATAACAGGAAAGTGAAAATTAGTGTGTGAAATTTATTTTTATAAGAAATTAGTCTTCTGACTTTCAGTAATATAAATCAGGAGATAATACTCTGGTGTAAAACTAGTGAATAAAAAGGAAATCCCCACCACCAAATTCACATCTGGAAAAGGTTGCTACAATACCAAAAGAGAAAATTTGCCACCTGCTTTATGGAAATTTGTAGAATTCATATTAATTTGTGCTTATTTCTTGTCACATTACTGCAACACTTCAGACATGAAAAATCGCACCAATGCTGTCCTGCAATCAGTTCTGCATGGTGCCCAAAATCGCTCTGAATAAGCACTGACATTTTAAACTCAAGCCCTGCTCTCTCACAGTGATCCTATGTCATTACATATCTCTGATATTTGTTTAAAAGCCTGTTTAACATCTCATGAGATGTTTACAGAGGCCATTAAAAGCAATGAAATTTTTTTTTAAATGGACGAAGCATCAAATATGTTGTAAGTATTGTTTTTTCAATATACCATGATTTTATAAATGTAACTAGTTGCAAACTACCACCATTGCAGCTACAGCCAATTCATCCGAACTTGTGGAATATTTAAGAACCATAATCTGATAGCTGGATTGCTCTGCAGATCACACCCACACAGGGGATCTACTTGAGATAAAAAATGCTTTTTTACACTCATGGGTTGTATCAAAATTTCTATGGCTTGTGGAATTGAATAGTTCAACAAATTAATTAATTAGAAGAGAACCATCAAGTTTTTTATCTATGGTTTTGTTTTAGTTTTTCATAACTCAATACTTTTCATAACAATCAGCATGGAAAACTTCTTTACCTGCCCACTCTACAGGATATTTCCTGCAGAGCTCTGAAACTGAAACCTTATACCTTCTGCCTTATGTGATCATTAAACTTCAGGGCTGAAGCATCATTTTCACTAAGTCCATGAACAGACCTCTAATTCTTTTATACAAAATGGGTGGTGCATCCTTCAGGCCAGAAATTCCTGTGCAGGACTAAGTATTAGAAGATCCTGATAGGGAACCAGTAAGCTCTGTGGAAACAGAAATAGGGGGTTTGAAGCTCTATCTTCCCATTTGGAATGCATATAATTTTAAGGGCATGTGCTTACTTTACAACCTAGAAAGGATTTAAGACTCTACATTTCTTGTAGAGATACAGGTATCTTTATGAAGATTTGCACACTCCTAATGGAGATGCATATCTCCATGTAAGTCAGGCACTCCTCTCAGAATTTCCTATACACTTCTGTTCCCACTCTGGGGTATCTGCTATAGGTGCCATAATAAAATTCTTAACAATTCTCATGCATTGAATAGAGAATTTAGTGGTCTCACTTAAGGCTCTCAGTACTGGTCTAAGAAGGAGGCATCTAAGGATTAATAAATAACTACAACACACAGCCTATACCCTTCTATGATTTTAGTCTAGTCCCTCAAAAGTATAAGCAGGACCTGAAAACCTAAGGTGTTCAAATATTGACCTTTTTTTCCTTGAGCAATCAGTAAACTTGAGGTAGAAAAATGTCAAAGGATGGGCTAAAGAGCAGAAAATTGTGTGTGTGTAGTATGAGCTGTAGCAACCAGTCTCTATGAGGAAAGTCACATTTTTCCAGTAAGTTTTTAGTCACAAAAGAAAATAGAAGCTTCAATTTAGAATTACAAGCAACTTTGAAAGGAAAACCAACAGCATATGACATAGAAGATTTTGTTCACACTTAAATAGACAAGCTGGAAAGACCCACTCTGATTCTAAAATTCAGAAAATGGAGAGCATGAAGGAGATTGGGGTTTCAGAGGAAAGAAATGTAAATGAAATATTGACTTCTCATAGTAGTAGAAAAAGACATTACACAGATAGTCTAGTTATCACATATCTAGGACTTCTTCACTCGTGAATGCACTCTTTGGGAGTAGTAAGACAGCAGGAAACAAGGGAGGTATTTATTTGAAGCTGTAAAAATTGGGAATAAGAAATACTGTAATCTTGAACATCCATCAGAGCATAATTGCTGTTTTCCATTTAGTGGCAAAGTATGACTTTCCAAGGACTGCTGGAAGTATCAACATTTCACAAGGACACCTCTGATGATGAGCGATGGTCCTGATGTCCTAGTAAGAAGCTTTAATATCTTTTTTTCTCGCCTTGCCTTCATCCCTTGCTATGCCATGCTGCCAGTTATAAAAGCTCAGTGCAATCCCCAGAGTTTATAGAGAAAGTGCATTAGGTGTAAGGAGGGTAAGGCAGACATTTAAGGCAGACACATGCTTTGGCAGTTTGTGTGAACTGATGAAAAGCAGCAGCTAACTCCTTTAATGGAGCAAGAGAAATGTACTCCCCTTTTGAATCACTAGCCAGACAGTACCAGAGCAAGTAATCTGAGATAGAAGTTCACAGCGTTTTTATGTAAAAGTACACATTCACAAACCTATCAGTAACGTAGACTTCCACTAGAAAAAAAAAATTCTCATTTTTTTTCTGGGTTTGCATTAATTCTATACCTATCTCTACAAAGTCAATTACAGTTTAAAAACCTGTGTTAATAAAAAGAAAATTGAGTCTTCTTTTTAAAGCTATATGATGAAACTGTACACAAAGTGAGAGGCAGTGAATTTAAGCATTTGGGA
Source organism: Corvus kubaryi (assembly GCF_017639235.1). Lineage (NCBI taxonomy): Eukaryota > Metazoa > Chordata > Aves > Passeriformes > Corvidae > Corvus > Corvus kubaryi. Next base: position 1,792,788 of record NW_024580672.1, read on the forward strand.
TTCGGACTTCGACACACTTCTGGAACAGAAATCTCATCAGGAAAGGAGAACACAATTAAAACAGCTTTCTCTTGCATTGGTTCATTCACATTAGGTACGAAAAGTTGCACACAGCAGAAGAGTCTCAGCCTAGATTAGCAATATCATTTTTTCACAAGGTGCAAGGAGAGTAAAGAGCAATTAAAACATGGTGTAAGCAAGCACAATCACTTAGCTCTGAAAAAAACCACAAAACCCACCTAGTTTTAGATAGTAAAATAAAACTTCAAGTGATTAAATATTCACTTGAAATTTTTTCATTCTTCTAATAACACAGCTTCCTCTTACACCACTACTATGAGTTCCTCTTCTACTCTCTTGAACATAAGCATGCTGTATCTAAAAACTAATAAGATCTACAATGGAGTTTTTGCTAGACTCATTACAGTTTGCTGTCAAATGGTCAAATCCACATAATTATTTTCTACCAATATTTTTGTGTGCATTCCCTCTGACTGTATAAAAGAGCTAGTGAACGTATTATATATTTAAAGGTCCTCAGCAAGTCATTAAATAACTATTATAAATAAAACTCCTTTGAAGCAAAGTGAAATACAATAAAATCAAGACTTTTTTAAAAAAATCCTTCTGATTAAGAGGAGTTTGAGCCAACAGAAATAAGCCCATTATGATAATATTAATGAACTAGTACTGACAATGTTGTTGTTTAGTTGAAAAATAAGATCTTCACTGAAATATGAAAAGTCTGACAACCCATAATTTAATTTAAAAAAAAAATTATTCCTTCACCATCCCCATTTGCATCAAGCAAATTTCTTGAATGCGATCCTCAGTTGTGCCATGAAGATACGTCTCTCTCTTTTTTTTAAGCCCTTCAGAATTCTTAGTCACAATGTTTCAGAGTTTGCTTTGCAAAGATGCTGTGCATGTAAATGCAGGATTCTTTCAATTCTTTCATTTGAGAAATAACAGTGCTATGAGACATTAATTATGGACCATGGAAACAAACAGTAGTGCTTGCCCTAAAGTCCTTACCTAACTTTACAGCAAATCTCAAAAATGTGGATAGTTTCCACATGTATTTTTCTTCACCATTGGCTGCAAGTATGGAGACTCATTGGCTAAATAAATACCAAGGAAAGACAAGAATCCTTAGTGTGTAAACTGTTGTTTGTTAATGGGCTTGAATAGTTCACAAAGCCTACAGAATTGTCTGCCTCTGACCTTAAGACACTCTTAAATCAATTTAGTCTGACAATATTCGGCTCTTCCTGAGCAGTGACCCAGAGGCTGATTCTAGCTCTCTGGAGATTAGCCAGACCAGTTTGTATCCAACAGTAGCTCTAGTGCTTTTCTTCTGCTCGGAATCTCAGCAGAAAGTGTTCCAGCACATTTAACACATGCACTGTGTGTGTGCATGCACTTCCACAAGTGCACAGACACCTCTAGTGTTTTTAATGTTTTAAGAGATCAGTATTATACCAACAATATATTATCAGTTATTCATTAATAACTTTAATAGATGAGAATATCTATTTGGTATTGTACCCCAAGACAGGTGTATGCTTGAAAACAGAAAACAAGTCCCCTACCTTTTAAGGGCCCTGGTTCCTTTCCTGCATGCCTCTTTTCACATGTTGTCCTTGCACACTAATGCACTGTACCCCAGAGTTTTACTATGCAAGCACCCAGCACGGTGAGAACTCTGAAACACAGAGTAGCACTACAGTGTGAATCATTTTGTCACTCCTTATATGTTATGACAAAGTTGTAGTTCTCTCCATCGTACAACAGACCTAAACCTCTGTGATGTTAATCTGACACAGCATTAAATTTGTAAGGGAGTACAGCAAAGAAAGATTTTAGGAATGCTTCTAATATTTTTGTGTTGATGAATGCCCCAGGTTCCATGGTAAGAACTGCCTCTGCTTCTTTGCAAAGAAGCAAAGCTGACGATTGCAAATGATCAGCTGTTGATTTGTCTAGGTAATTGCTAAATGTCTTCTAGTAAATTCTCCAAAATCTGATGTCATCTGTCTCAACACCACACTAGCTTCTTAATAAGCATGCTTTTTTAATGACAAAACAACCTCCAAAGCCACAAGACTGATGAATGAGAGTTTTTATTTACTGACCAGCTGACTGCATTCCACATTGCTACAGTTTTGCCATGGCTCATACTGATGAGCCAGCTAACAAGTGATTGCAATTCCTGGAACTAGAGAACAGACACAGTTTTGAGAAGTGTTGCACAGCCTCACTCCATTTAAATTAGCTAAAATAAGAATGTAAAACAAAGTGCACACACATATAGAGAGTCTAAGGACACTCTTGAGTGATGGAAGCAGTGAAGTTCGCTGTGAAGACATAGTTACCATTTGATTTATCCAAGTTATAGAGATTCGTATGCAGATGTAAAAGCTGCAGCATCTGTGAAAGCACTTCAGTGCAATACTTAAAAGCACTGTGGTGTACCATGTGGTACGGAAGTAGGCAATTGGTATTTACTGCAGAGAGTGGATCAAAACCAAGAAGGCTGGAGACATAAATGAGTACTGTTTATGAGAGGTCTATGATCATATTCACCTCAGGAACCAAATGGTTGGTGTCAGCCTGCACCATTCATCTTCAGGTGGCAAAATAAGTGATAATGATGAATCTAATCCACACAGCCAACAGCTTTACTAGCAAGGTAAATCATATTTACCATTATCCATTTTTGAAGTATGTGCCCTAAATATTAATTTACAACCTTCCATAGCTCTTATCTTATAGGCCAATATTTTTCATTAACTAATTTTCAGCCTTTATATTTTCATATTATTCTTCTGGATACTTTTAAACAATGTGGAGCCCACTGAAGCTTTTTAGATGTTGTCAAGCCTTTCCTGTGCAATGAATTCATATATGCAGTTAACTAGACTTGGGCCTCAGACAACAAAATATTGCCCAAACAGCAACTTAACTATCTGAAATAAAAGATGAAGCCATGTTCTAAAAGGGGCAAACAAGACAAAACAAGAGGACTTAATTACAGATATCTTTACATCATATCTGAACCTACTTTTTTAGACGTCCACTACCAGTTCTCACAAAATACTGCACAGAACATAAACATCTTCCAATTACACTCATACAACCTCCAACAAATCCATGATCTAGAGGTGTCATCTTTAGACATAGAATTCATAGAATTTTGAGAACTTTTATTTCTTGCTATCAGGTAGTTTTTAAAAACCATATTTGCCTGTGGCAAAGAAGTTTAACAGCTTACGTTTGCTTTGTGGATAGAAACAATTTTTGTTTACCTATTACTTTCACTTGATGAAATTTTAGTTTAAGATTGGTACAGAGAGTGAATAGTTACTTATCTTTCTATGTCTGGAACAACTTGACAAGCTTTTTTTACATTCTTGTCTCTGCACATCTTTTAATTTCTCTCATTACAGATTGAAAATTCCCACTTGGTTAATTTTTAGCTCACATGGAAATGGTTCCATCCCTTACATCCTCCATGTTGACCATGTTTGGATTTTTTTCTGCAGTTTCCCTAATTTCTACTTCCTCCTTTTTTAAAATGAAAAAATTGGCACTGTACCCAGTGCTAAAAATGCAGCAGCATTGTAATTTCTCAATTTGCTTTCTAATCTTTCCCTAGTAAATCCTAATACACTATTCTTTTGCACCATTACTGATAACTGAGCTACCTCTTTCATTTAAACTACCATAAACCCAGTGTCTTCATTCGAAATATTAGGATATCTTGTAATTGATACAATTCATGTTCTTCCTTAAGAAATATTCTTAAAGAATGATTAAGGTAATATCTTCTATATAAAACAGAAAAAAACCCCATAAATCACTCCTTTCCTTGCTAAGAAATATGTTTTACCTTGATATTTAATTTGAGCAGAGTAATCACACTGGTTTATTTTTTGGGGAATTTGGCTAGATATAATTCCTAGGTATAATACAGAAAACTGAATCTACTCAAGATGTCAACTACGAATTTGCAAGACTTTTTTTTTTTTTTAAATAAACTTCTATATGGTTTATTCCTAAACAAAACGGTCACCTTTAAAAAAATGTGCAAGGAGAATATCTTGCCTTATATCTCTCCTCTTGTGCACTCTTCCTACATTCATTGCTGTTCTTGTGGATTGTAACTTCTACATCCATATTTAAATATACACCCCTTATGAGAAGGATGTTATCTTTATTCTCTTACTTATTTTGCATAGGTTCTGGAATTTTATTCAAAATTTGATAAGACATCTTTCTTAATCCTTTTTACTTCTGCAAGACCCAGCGTTTCTGCTATCTGTTCTTACCATTTTGACAAGAATAGTATGCCTAATTTCCCTGGAAAAGCATTCCAGTAGTTCTTTTCACTGAATTCTGCCTCCTGAGATTTCACAGAATCACTGAGCATTCATTTCAGTTAGGCCACTACAGTTTTAATGAACAGCAACTCTTTTGACCACATGACATCTAGACAGCATGTGAAAGCTTAAAGTGTTTCATCACCAGGTCTTTGGACACTGGTTCACACTGAAGGCATAGATTAAAATTGGGACCAAGCATCTCTGAGTCCATGTTGCATTTGGAGTGGTTACACAGCAGGAACTGTTAGAAAGGGAATGTTTGCAAGACTGGGCACTTACCCTGTTACTGCCAGTACACACACCATATACAGAGGAATTACAGCAGGACATTACTGGTGATTAAATGAATTCTTAAAGCAATGACTATACATCAGTGTCATAGCAAAACCCAGTTGTATAGCTATGGAATAAGACAAAATAACACAGTTCCTTAATCTTATGTCCAATAACAGTATGATTCAGTGTAAGATAATGTATCAAATAGTGTGTCCTACTCTTTTTGGACATTAATCTTGACAGAAAAATCTTTAGCTTTGTATGGATTAGTCAATGCAAATTCATTAACTACTTGTCATGCTTCTAATACAATCTGCCCTGACCCCAAAGACTTGACAGTGTAGTGTTAATCAAACCTACAGAAGTTCTCATACACACAAAACAATCTGTTTCAGGTTAGACAGATTATTTTTCCCTAAGAAAGGGGGAAAAAAGGTTGGAATAAAGCATGTGAGAAAAATATTTCAAAACATAACTCCACTTTATATTTTTTCAAATCCTTTACTATTAATAAAATCATTCACAGTTTTCTGTATTGAAAGGGAAAATAAAATCAAGGACAGTTTTGGTTTGGTTATTTTTAAGTTGCAGCTAGAAAACTGCCACTTCTTTAAGGTAGCAAATCTACCTTACAAAAATGAAATGAAAACTTGTTTTAAATTAAATGAATATGGTTTTTTACCCAAAACAATATTTCAGGGAGATTTATATAAATTCATGCTACATAGCTATTTGCTACATAATGCTTTGATCTTATTAGAAAAAATACTGGTCACTGAACCCAAAGATACATCAAGGAATGGGGAAGAAGGGGTGCGCAATATCTGTCTGCCTTGAGCTCATAAGCCCAAAAGATAAGATACCTACTTATGACTGGGTTAGTGAACAGCATTTTTTAGCTCAATTTTGTCTCTCAGACTTGCAGTCCACAATAGAGCATATTAGCTCTTTTACTTCTGTATCACATGCTAGCAAACTGTAGCGTTAGCAGTCATTAACAAAAACAGCTTACAGCCATATTGTGGACCAATCTCTATAGTTTTGACTTGTGCCTTTTTAAAAACCTTTAAACAATCATCAAGAGAATTTGTCTCATCAGTCTCAGATACACCCAAAAAGAAATGTAAATAATGACCTAATTATCAAAATAATTGCACTTCATACAAAAATAATTTTTTTCTTCGTTTTGGCCTTTGCAGCAAATTTCGATCAGAATAATCACATGCAAAGGCTTTCCTTTCAGGTTTTCATGTCCAGTTGCTGGTGCCAGGCATTTGGTTTTATCTGTCTGACCATGACTTAATATATAAAATCTTCCTAGTTTAATTGATTTAATTAAAGTTTTAATTAATTAAATATCACTCTTCCCTAAATCAAGCCTTACTCTTCTCAAGTGATACGTTTTAAAACGGAACACTTTCAGACTTGCTAACAACAGTTGTATGTACTCAGTTTCATAGCAGTCCTCTGTTCCAGATGCAGCTAATCACCAAGGAAGTTAAGTCAGCAGGTGCACCACAAGTTTGGTGCTCTTTATTAAACTGTGGCTATAACTGCTTAGACAAACCAAATATGAAAAAAAGAGTAAACTTCTGAGCATACTTCAGTGTACAGTCAACAGAAATCTCCATGTAATATGCATTAAGATACATAGTAATTTATAATATTTTATTATTCCTATAAAATTCCTTTGTAAGGAAGCAAATAATATTTTTCTGATTGTTCCTGGAAATTAAAAGAGTATGAGAAGGATTTCAGTGCAGTATTTTTAAAATCTTTATAATCTCTTATTTTTAGAGGCAAATATCATCTAAGTTATACTTTTCATATGTGAAATCAAGCACTCAAAAATATGTATGTGAATCTCTTAATTGTCACGAAGAGCGTTCTGCATTCATTAATGGTATCAATAATGGAAGTTCTGTATTGCTGGTGAAACAAGGTTCAGTAGTAAACTTTCATGATATTGTAGCCCCAGAAACTATTTGATTAGGGTGATATGATATTTCTTTTACCAACTATTAAAGGAAGCAATAAATGCTGAGATAAACAAAATATTGGTTCCTAAACTAGGTATAAAGCTTTGTAGATAGGGATAAAATGAAGACCTGAATATATGACTAGATATTTTAACTGGCAATGGTTAAAATTCCATAATTAAGATTCCATAATCTAGTGCAATAGCACACCAGAGAAACCTGATAGCAAAACCAAGCATCATTTTAAAAGGTATGATCCACACAAATGCAAATAGGCCAATTTCCTCATTTTACCTATAGTCCTTTCCAGTGACAATACTGAAATGCCACTTTGTCCATCTCCTGGATCTGGGAGAGCAAGACCAACATATTAAGGCTATATTTTGCAATACATGTTGAGAAAACTGGTTTACACCTGAGATCATTTAAGTGAAAAGAATCTGTAAAGAAAGAATAAAATAGACAGTCTATAATATCAAAGTGATGAAATTTGTTTGCTTAAAAATGTCATAGTGTAGAACAAAGGATGACATCTTAGGATGGCATGGGAAGATTCATTACCGGAGGAAAGGTACTGAAATAGTGGCAGACACATTTGGGTTGTAAAGGAATAGTAGGTACAGCAAGTTGGTCATGAAATACCAGTTAAACGAAGCTAGTAAAAAGAAATAGCTTCTATTCCTCTTGAACCAAGCTTCATACAATTATCTTTCATGACATTTGCAGATCCAGTACAGTCTTGTCCAAGTTCTAAGCTTTTTTCATAGAGACACAAAACTTGACAATATTAAAAAAAATGTGTCGCAAAAATCTGAAACAAGAGTTTGTTCAAGAAAAACTGGGTTCACTAGAAAATCAAAACACCATTTTAAAACAATGGCATGGTAAAAGATTGGAGGACCTGCTTGCAGATGACTTGCAAACAGCAGAATGATGACAACGAGGTATTGGCTTGCTACCTACCATACTATTTTAGTTTTAACTACCTGGTTCTAGTTTGCCCTTTAATACATTTGGCTACAATGGAATTCACCTGTCTCTTTGAATTTTCATCTGTTTATTCACTTCACTGTTTTTATTTCATTTTACAAAAATCTTTAGTTACCTCTTTTTGCACATAGGGCTGTTTATGGATTTATCTTCATAACCAAAGGCTGTATTTCTTAAGTAATTTCATTAGTTTCTGACTTGTTTAGGAGGGTCCGATAGCCCCCCCCACCACCCCCACCCCACTTTTATGCTAGCTCCTTAATACCTTTTTTTTAATATTCTGCTAGTTATACTGGCTATCTTGAGACAGTTTTCTCTGACTGTAATTCATCCAGAGATTTGCCTTGAAGGGATTAAATGTATAAGTCTCAACCTTGTTATCAGCTAATTTCATGGTTTGTTTTACCTTCAAAAAGAAATGTCTTTAAGCCCATGAAAGTAATTTCTTGCATAGTCATTAGATCTGCTCTTAATCACATGCATGGTTTTGAAGGTTCTCTACCAGATTTTCTTTACTGCTGAGAGATATCTCTGACACCGAGGTGAAGTCATAGCTAACATGTAGGCATTTGGAGATTTCTCTCCTGAACATTTCAAAGATCTATGTAACACACACCCAGATGACAGGGATGGGACTGCTGCTGGATCTTGAACCTATATACCACGCTTCACATTTAGATTAGCCAGATGTTAAGAAATGAAAGACCAGTGCCAGATAAGATTATCAAATTGCTATATATAACATTTAGCATCTTAATACACTGGAACACGATACTTTAGAAGTAATAAAAGTCACACAAGCTTTTTCAGGGCTTTTTTAGGTTATCCAGCACTACTTTGTCCTCAGTCCCTTAGGCTCTTTTGAAAAACTTTCCCAGAATAATTTAGGAAAAGGCTTTAATAACCAAAAGCAAATAAATTAATCATTAACTAATATATAATCATCTTTCTTGTTTAACTAAACTGAAGCGAGCAGACACCATTGTCCCAGATATTTAACCAAACAGCTTAATTGATTTCTGAGTTGAGAGCTGCTAACGTTTCCTGTTGTCTTTTACAAAGGCACCCACTCTGAACTCTCATACAGAAAATATAAGGGCAGGGAAATTGCTGTCTCCTGTCACCCCTTTGCTACACAAATTGCTGCCACACATTCATTCTCAATCAAAGACCAGGGATTCAGTCTTGCATATTGAGAAAAGGTTTTTGGTCTCTATACACAGAAGATCAGCAAACTGATACTAATAAAACTGCTCTCCTAACTTGGAGTGTGCTGAACTTCTAGCAAATTAAGTTTGCTTCTCTAGAAAATGATTTTATATACCTGGTGTTTCCTTTGCATTTTTGTTAACTCAGATATACTATGTCTAACATCTACCTTTTCACTTCTTTTTCGTGCTGTCATATCACTGACTGAAACAGGCTATTCCTTACTAAAGTACTATGAAAGAGGATGAAATCATCATGATGTAGATAGTAATGTAAACCAGACCCAAGGAATGAAATCACTGCTTTGCAAAACCAATCACTGAAAGGTCTAAAAACTTATTATACTTAAGTTCATTTAAAGGATGAAACTTTAAGAAGACATTCTTCTCTCAACATCCATTATGACACAAACATCATGCTCCTGCTCTATTTCCTCAAAGAAACAAAAACATTGTGGTCAAAAATAATTTTTAAAAATTTTACAATAATTGGCTTTGATATCAAAACAGGTATAAACACTATAGAGACATTTCTGGGTTTAGTTTTAGTTCTGTCTCACTCTAATGTCTATAGATGAACTTTTATTTTTATATTTTGAATATTTATTTAAATATATGTAAAAATAGATGAAATTCCTGGCAAGTAATAGGAATTCTTATATTTTCCATGAAAATTCAGTAGAGACAATATTAAAATACACAAATAAAACAAACAAATTTAAAAGAATAAATTTTCAAGCAATTAACATATAAAATGCTCCTATTTATTTTCTGCTGCATTCTGTGTTCTCATATCAGTCACCAGCTCTGAAAGCAAGTATCTTAGTCTTTTTCTTCTTAATTTACCTCACGGGAAGCATATTATTTTGGTCAAAAAAAAAAAAAAAAAAAAAAAAACCAAAAAAAACAAACCCCAAATTTTAATTTCAATATAAATACCAGTGTTTTGAAACCACAATGACTCTGCAATGTCACTGTTAGGAAGTCATCCATCCCTATAGAGAAAAGACAATTTCAACATCCTTTTCTACAAGAAATTTGAAAATAATGTGGGAAAGCAGTTGTCGAGTGGAAAATTATTAAAGAAAAATAGAGCAATGTAAAAATAGCAAAGCATTTCATATTGCACCAATCAAACTGATTGCTTCAGAAGAGCAGGTGCCTCACAGGGGTCTAGCACTTACCTTCTCTCTATGGGCACTTGTACTACTTCTTTGTATGGCCTATATCTACTGCAGAGTAAAAGCTATATTTTGATAGCTACTGTTTTAAAGAAGATTATGTTGCCAGAGAAAAGTTTTAATAGAGAAACCGTATCCAATTCTAGCTATATCTGTTTATGCAAGATCCACAGTGTGCAGATGAAGAAATTGTCACCAGTATGTTGCAAAGCAGGATGGGTCTCCAGCCATGCAATCATGAAATTTGCTAAATTAGGAGAAAAAAGGATTTAATTATCGTTGAGAGTTACCCTTCTGCTATATTGAAAAAAATTCCTGATAGTTGTCCTTAAACTCTTTTGCCCTCGAGATTCCACAATGTTCCTCTTATTCATCTGTTTTGCCACATACTCTTAAGGAAGTTATCTCTGAAAAAAAAAAAAAATCCTCTTTTTCAACTTACTAGCCAGAGGTCTGAAGTCTCCTTTGCAACTATAACAAAGCTGGGGAAACCTTCAGTCTTGGATGTCTCAAAGAAATAAAGAGTCATAGAAATGACTATGTCCATGTTTTGATCAAAAAATGAGTATGACCCACTCATGAGTAGCACTTTCATTCTGACAGCAGGTTGGGCCTTAGTAAAAGAGACACAATTTAGTCCAGCTCAGACATTGGCCTATTAAATTTAACAAAGTTGTCAAATGCAGGGGTGATTTACTGCCACATGGTGATGAAATCCATACACGGGTAAACTGATGGGGTTATTTAATGGTTAATAAGGGATGTCTAGTTAAAAATTAACAGAGAAATAGTTTATACAATTATTAACTGAAGACTAGATAATGAATGCAAGGTAAAACATAATTAAACTAGTGAATAATTACCAAGGGAATTAACTAATAATTAACCCAGAAAAGAAATTAATTTGTGTAGGTTACCTTAAAAGTGGCTGAAGTGTAAATCTGGTTGTGGATGGTTAACATGCATTGAATTGACAAAGTGACCAATGAATCAAAAAATTAATGATTGATGGGGATATACCAATTAACCCACGTTAATTATTAAGGAGCCATTAATTAGTTAAACCTGATAGCTTGGTGAAGAACTGCAGCTTCTTAACAAGTATACATTCTTTTTAATGTTATCATAGCTTGAATGACTTGGATTGATATTAGTTCTGCCAATTTTAAGCAAACATTTTAAGTTTTGGAGTGCTGAGACACATAAAGACTTTATTTGTTTATACAGATCACAGCTCATTGTTCACTCTTGGGAATGTGTATTTGATAAACGAAAACAAAATTATTTTGAAATACATGTTGCTATTTTCCCCAGCCAAATTAGAAACATCCTGCCCTTATGTTCAACAAACACAGTGGGGTGTTCATATTTAAAGATTTCGTCTTGCATATGTGCAATTTGTCAGGTAGTTTATGAATATTTACATATTAATTGGCCTGACATCTGTCATAATTGCATATTAATTATTTTTGTTTTAATCAGATAATTGATTTATTATTCTGCTGTCTGCAATTCTAAGGGAACATCCCTGAGGGAGAATGCATGCATGCACACAGATTTGGTCTTCTGCCTACAACACTCCTCTACTGATGATCTGAAAAAGTCCTGCTGTTGTTTTTTTTTAGTAGAAAGAGCTGCATTTTAGAGTTTGACCCAGTGCTTGTTAAGAGTTAGCTGAAAGACATCCATTGACTTCAGTGAGCTTCAGCGCAGGCCTGTAGTCAGTGTAACAAACCATTTCTGAAAAAGCAGAATGACAGAAATCAATGGGCTTTTTGATTTTGGATCAATGGAGAATTACAATTTCAGTATATAAATTATACAGCAAGAGGAGGTTAAGTTACAGATGTGGAAGAGTAGCAGACACTGCATCGGAAAGGGGCACTGGTTCTGCGTAGAGATGGTAAACCGCAAATGAACAGAAATAATGTTCAGATTCTTAATTCACTGAAAATCAACACTTCAAAGGAATTAACTAAATATATAAACTTCACTAAACAGTGTTTTCTGATGAGACAAACATGTTTTGTGAAGTGTCAAAAAAACAGGTCACTGTGTTGTAGCAGTGGGCTGTAGGAAATTTATCTAGGATAACTCTTGGACTAGGGAAGGAAATGCTAGAGCCTGCTTAATCCCAACCAGCTCAGGAAAATCTGAAAACACTGGTTCCTGTTAGAGCAGAGCTCTAACAGTGTAGATTACTATGAGAGCAGTAACCTGCTGACCACTCGACAGAAGTATAAACATTTTAAAAAGAAGGTTTTCCCACCCAAATCTGACTGATTTCAGACAATTAGAAAAGCCTGAAGTTTTAGCACCTTCCCACCCTGAAGAAGTGGGAAGAAATAAGTGTTTGGATTACTGGCACAATAAAACCAGTCCATTGCTCACATAAAAAGCCTGAGCATGATGTTCACATGACATGAGTCAGCCTGGAGCACCCATTTAAGTAGTGTACCCGCTTCGTGCTGATCAGGAGAGGAGGAGAAGAAGAAAACAACTCCAGAGGTGATCCCAAGCCACAGCTGTAATAAGGCATGGCAGAGGAGACTGGAGATGGAAAGCAAATTGATACAAAAGGGCCATTTTCATGTTCAAAGCAATGAGTATTCAACAATTTGCCAGTTATGGCTCGTCTGATGCCAAATCTCTCCACACTTTTCCCCAAAAAGGTTCATTTTATCCAACATCACCCTTATAAATATAAAGTTAACTGAAGTTTCAACCATTTGAAATCCAGATGCACAAGTAACTGCTTATCTGCATCTCCACCATAATATGAAAGGCAGGAATGAGAAAAGCCTCAGCAATATTCTGTCATTACCACATGGCAATTAGAGTACTATATATATTTCACTTGACATTTCATTGATATAGCCACTTCCAGTAAGTGTATTACATCTTTGAACTGGCCTATCCTAACGGACTCTAGCATGGATTTGGATTGGCACCAGTATCACTTCAAATGCTGCCAGGTCCCTCAGCCATTCCATTTGTAACTTTCACATCATTTCTCATTCACAGTTTAGACCTCGAGCAGAAAGGAACTGCGTGGAAGCCTGCCAAAAGAAGTGTTTATTGTTTATAAATTACGAACAACGTGTGTATTTCTGCAATTGGCAGTTTCTATCTTAACCAAAGCAAGCTTTATTTATAGAAAATTAGAACATCTTGTTTTGTCCTGTGTTATGGCAGATTGTCTTAGTTGAAACAAAACACATGTATGAGCCACATTAAAAACTACGGCTTAGTTTGTCCAGACCCAAAAGGTACATCCTAGTTCTTGCATTATTAAAAGTCATTACCACTAATTAGGATACGGAAGTAATATTTTATACATATCTAGGGGGAACCTGGTTACTTTTCATGACCTCTGCAATTTTCTACATAAGCCTTAATGTTTGCAATATCATCTGACTTTAGTGCCAATCCACAAATGGAAAATGGCAAATCAGATACTAAATCTGAATGCTGAAAGTATTACTGAAAAAATAAGTTTTAGAATGTTTCTTCTGCATTTATTTGAACAGCATCACATTTATTTTTTCTAAAAGTAGTATCAGAAATGCATGCACAAAAAATAAGTTCACTAATTTCCTGATTTTCTTTTTAAAATCTTGTCTAATTTTCTATTTCTTATAAAGAGACACTAAAGGATCACGAGAGAGCTGTTATGAAAATACCTGCAATAGTGATAGAAATATTGAGTAGCTCTGAAGTATTCATTTCCAAATAAAAGCTTGACAGTGCGATTTCAGTTCCACAGAGCAGAGTCTAGCAATATTTGAAAATAATGAGAAACAATTACTTGCGGCATTGATAAATATCTTGGGAATATTGCCACAAAGCATTGTGATTTTTTAAGAACAGGTACAATATGTTTTATTTTCAAAGCTAATTTATATCTAAAGTGTATCTTGACCACATAATTCAAGTTTAAAGCAATCACCTCTACAGAGGAAGAGCTGGAATGGAAGGGGGAAACAAATGGAATAGAAGAAAAGGAAAGGGGGAATAAAAGGAAAAGACACAGAGAGAGAACAAAAGCGTATCTTAAACCACTCTCACTCTGTCTTTCTGCAAGTTGTACAAGATGGATGATCAGGAGAGCAATGGAAGAGGGACTGGTTTGGAAGCTTATATAAGAGAGCATGAAACAGCCAAGAGTAGGAATCCTCCCAGAGTTTTGTAAGGAGGCTGCTGAGACAGCCAAGAGTGTGCCCTTCCTGCTGCCAGGAGGCACAGCCTGACACTGCTGCACCTCAGTGGCACTACCCTCATCTCATCACTGCTCTTCAAACTGACTGGGTGCACAAAACAGTGTTAGCTGCTTTTTGGGCTTTTTTTTTTTTTGGTCTGGCATCAAGGAGACTATGACGGCAATGCTGAGTGTGGGAATCACCTGTGTGATGGTAGAGGGGAATCTATGATTACAAAGGAATTTCTCCCCCCGTTTCAGAGATGAAAGTTACCCAGACTGGGAGTTGCCAGTCCAGCCAAAGTACAGTTCTGGGACAAGGAGAACAGCAGCAAGCTGTGCACAGACCCTCCTGCAAAGGGTGCCCGGAGCCATAGCCTGGCATGCTCCCTCACATCCCAGAGAAAAGCCCACCCAGGCTGTGCAGGTGCAGGGCAGGAATGCAGGGGCACGTACAATGGTGGAGCATGAAGTGCACCTTGCACTAGCTGTGAAACAGCTGAAAAAAATGAAGGGAATTAGGAGTTAACAGAATGAGAGAGAAGGTGGGAAAGCAAGGTCTGTGGGGACATGAACACCATGCCACAACCCTTTTATTATGTTTTGTTCTTGTATAGAAACCTGTATGTCACAGCCCCTGCCTTGTATTAAATAAATAAATCTGGGAATAATACCATCTCTCTCTTCTCTACAAGCTTGACAGGTTTCATTTTAACACTATTTTCACCTCCACCTTCCTGGAAAGTGAACTCAGAAGGTAGCTGCTCTGGAACCTCCTTCCCGAGATCAATCCAAGAGAAAGATAAGTACAAGTAAAAGAAATTACGTGTAGCATATAAAATGTCACTTTTACAAATATATCAGCATAATATAAGTCTGATTTTGCAGGATTTGCAGCCATACATGGACATACACAATTTCGTCCTTCCAGTCACTGAAAAACACAATTTAAAGCAACTTGAACACTGAAAGATCTAACACTATTTAATTTCTATGTGTATCAGCTGTGCACGCTTAGAAATTTGTCTGTTACACCTGTAGCTCATGAGAGAGCACACAGCACTGAGACCCTGGTGTTCTGCCTGTGACACAGCACAACTGAAAAAGTACATAATTTAAAGTTACAAAAAAAAAAGTACTATAGCATAGCCTTCCTACATGCCTCAGAATATTTTAATATCCCTGATGGGGGTTTCTAAGTGGCAGCTGTTTTAATTCAGACAGCATATTTATAGCCCTTATATCTCCATCTCCCTGTGTGTCACATTCTCCACCAGAGAGGCAGCTACTGAACATGCCTAGACTTTGGTCTTATTTTGGCCCTGTTTGATTCATCTGATCTCTCGGTAGCCAGTAATTATAGCTATATATATAACCTTTAGCTTTCCAGTGATATGTACGGTTACACCTCTCCTTTCATCTGTAAAATCCTTTAGCTGAGTGTTCTGAATTCATTCCTCTTTCGGGGATAATGCATGTCTCAGTGTTTCTGCAAGGGTACAGATCAGGGGCTATGGTGCTAATTTAACATCAGCATCACTACTGGAGAAACAGTTATACTCTGTATTGACTAATTTTTCTCCTGTGACTGTATTGAACCTGCTCCTCAACCTTTTCTTCACAGAATGCCATCACCATCTAAGTAATACATCATCAGTGCAGTTCACTCTGATGATGTATTATACTAACATATCATTAGTGCAACAGCAGAGCAAGGCGCTTTGATGATGTATTAATGCAATACATCATCGGAATGAGTCACTCCGATGATGTATAACTCAAAAGATGGTACTACCCAGGGAAACATGGACATTCAATAAATCAGGAACAACATTAAAGAATAAAATCTAGGACATCTTCTAAGGAAAAACAAAGCTTCGGAAAGCTTTGAATGAATATAGCACGAGGTTTTCCTTCAACCAAAGGCAAACAAACAAAAATAGAAAGAGATAGAATACAAATTGTCATATTAATTTTATCAGGAATGTAGATTTCTATAGAGTACAATTACCATGATATTCAAATTTGAATTCTCTTCTGCAATGACACAAGATATATGCAGGGCATTTTAAGTCAGTGAAAGATGATGTGATACAATTGGTAATATAATCACTCGAGACTTATCATATCCTACCTGGAAGAAGAGAAAAAGCGAAGCAAATGCAAAAAATCCAAGTCTCTTCCCTGCAAAAAAAAAAAAGGTTGACACTTTTTTAAACTGCTGAAAGGAGTAGTTAAAATTTAGTGTTAAGATTTACTACACACTTTACATAAATCTAACAAATCAGTCTACTAACAGTAGTGCAAGCAGAAATGGCAAACTTTAAATAAGTATAGCACTGAGGATTAAAAGGCACTTAGCCATAAATATTTATATAAATGTGCTAGTTCTGTAGATATAGTTAATAGAAAAAAAAGCACACATCCATGGATTTACACAACTGGTTTCAACCTACCAAATGTCAAATCCTAAATACAGCAACTACTCATAAGAAAGCTACTAAATGCAATTCTGGGATACTTGCAAAATTTATAAGAAAGTTTAATTCGCAAATTTGAAAAAAAAAAAAAAATCTGAATTTCAACATTCTGAACAAACCTAATATGAAACAGCAACGTTTACTGGTCAGAGAAAATACGTATTTTGGGGGGGAAAAAAAGACAGAGGTTCTTTTCTCACTCGTCCTTCAGGTTTAATGGCAGGGACAGAAAATAACCACTGTATGAAATATCAGATGGCACTCTGCTTAAACAGTGAAAGACTTCTCTACTGTTACATGTTTATTTTTGGGTTTCTTATTCAAGCAAACACCCGGCTTTTGCTCACACATGCAGACACCCTACCCACCACATACCTTAACGTGCTTAAAAGGGGGTAACTTCCGAGCAAGTCTTTTATACCCTGAGACCTATTGTTCAGCAACAGCTCTGCAAATCCCCCTGCCAGGAGAACAGATAGATTTTTGTTGATGCTGTTTTGTTTTGTTTTAAATTGGCCTCAGCTGCATTTGATTGCTCCAAGCTTGTGGAGATTTTCCAGCTGAGGCCCTGCAATCCCCATTAGGATTTAACTCCTCAGTTTCACTTTCCTCAGCTCCCCAAATCCCAGTTCTGGTGATACAAATAATGAATGTGCTCATATGCATGTGTAGGCACGACAGAGAGAAAGCCTCAGTGTTTAAGTGGTAACCCTGAGCCTTTGTGTTCAGAATGAAGCCTGGTGCTCCCTGCAAGCAGTGATTGCAGAGCTTGCTGAGCCCTCTCCGTGGCCCAAGCACAGTCCCAGCCGAGCTTGCTGGCTGTCATCACTCTGAGCAAAACTCTGGCATTTCAAGTCATCCCAGTCACTTTATGAAAGAAATCATTTTTCTTGAAGCATTTCAAATAATTGCAGTCTGTAGAAGGAAAATATATTTAAAACGTATTGGAAACACCCCTGAAGATGGAACGGAACTGGTAAATATTGATGAGAGAAAGGAAGTGGGGCTGCTCTGCAGAGGTTTGTCTCCAAATATCAGCTTACTTCAGCCTGAAACCTATGCTTGGGGATCGCTGGCCCCTCATTCCAGCCCTACACACAGAACCAAAGCTGGAGGTGCTCTGGCACTGGAGAACTTCCCCACGCAGCCCTGGCCAGCTGGCATCCATTACAGAGGCAGTGGCTGCCTCTGGGGCACAGTGCACAGAGCCACAGAAAGAGCAGATCCTCCCTCCCGTACCCCTCTCTGGCTGGTGATAATAATGTGAGTAAATGTCACAGTCTGCAGCAAGTTGCAGCACTGCTGTTTGGGTTTAAAGCCAGGCATGCTGATGCAGAGCTGCAGGCCAGGCTGATGTTAGCCACAGCACAGAGTCCATTCTATCAATAAAACACAGTTGCCCTGAGGGGCATAAAAAGTATATGGGGTTCTTAACTGCCTCACTAGTAGCAAAGAAAGAAAGAAGCTTTCTTTGCTCTTAAGAAAAAGTCCTTTCTATACTCTTTTAGACTGAACCAATCCTGTCCATATTCCTAGGGTGTTGCAGTTCCTTGTATGCACTTAAAAGCCACCCTAAAACTCATGAGTTTTCTAAGTGCTTTTGCTGGCTAACAGCTATAGTTTTCCCCTTCCTTTTGTGTCGTTATTTGTTTATGACACCGTATGAAGTAAAAATACGCATTTTTGTGCAGAAATTCAAACAAACCCTGCTACTGTCTCTGTGTTTTAACCAGTGGGGCCAGGCCATGGCTTACCACGTAACAAAGGGTGTTGAGGCAGTTGTGTCAAAAGAGAAAAAAGTGAGCAGAAATGCTCCCTGTCATGGTATACCTTACACTAATTTAATCTAGCCTCTTTTAATATGTATGAAAGTCAAACTTAGAGGAAAAAATAAAAAAAGGCTGACCTAAAAAAACAGTATCAACTATGAAGTAATACCAAGGAATAAGCCTCCTCAAGTCCCACTTCTTTTGCAGGTGTTGCTTTTTTTTTTTTTTTTTTTAAGGACATAGTTCTGTAAAATTACAAATGGAAAAGAAGCCTTTTTCACTTGGTTTAATTCTTAATTGAAAGCATCCTACATGACAATACAGACAGTGGTCAAGAAACACAGATGGAAATCTTAATACCAAAGTCCTTGTCAAATTCAAGTGCAAATAAATTAGGAGTATTAATTACATCATGTGTGAGTCAAGACCTAGTTATTTCTGCTAAATGTAAGAGGACTCTATTAACGAGACTGTGGTTTTATATTTATACAGCAGAAACATCTCTACTCCCTCAATCTGCAGGGCAGGAGCGTTCAAAATGAACATATTTTAAGTAATTTCTCACACTTGATCCCTTAGTCCTGATTACCCAGGTCTGAAAATTGCTCAGTCCTTTCCTTCTCACTTTTAAGAAAAGGATTACTTTTTAACTTCTATCTCCCACTTTGTATGTAATCAGTGCTCCTGAAATCATGTTAAAGGACAGCCTCAAATGTAGAGTGAGGAAAATAATCCATAAGCTCAATTATAATGATTTGACTTCTACACCACACTAAAAACTTTCTTAAACACTATGCTCTTGGGTTTGCTGTTTTCTGAGAGGTCTTTTTACATTTTATTAATTTTTTCTTCCAATTAAAACTATTGTAATTTAATGCTAAGAGGTTGCCATTTTATTGAGACTTTTTTCTTACTACTCTACTGAAATCTGGAAAAGAACATTTACAGAGTAAAATGTAACACTCCCTCTTACTCAGCAGTGTTGCACTTCTGACTGAGCACAGTATATAGCTCTAGATTCTATAGGTAGAACAAATTACTTGGCTTTAATGATGAGAATCCTGACTATATATTTAATTTCAAACCATTCTGCAGATAGAATCCCTCTGAGAAAATTTTATTTGGGCATCCAAGCTGGGATGTTAAAGACTGAGTCCTTCAAGGAATTTAGTTCAGAATCATCTTTGTCAGTATGATAGTGTCTTTATGTCAATCAGAAATAGTCTCAAAACAAATTCTTTCTCTGGGCACTTGTATCTTAAAGTTCAAATTAAGTTATTTATTTGTTGATTTCATCTGAACAGAAAATACTAGGGACTCTACCCAAAGATGGCTTTAATCCCCAGGGAGTTAGAGCTGCTATGGGAAGTGTTTACACTTCTCATGCTATTTGTCACACGGTATCTTATTAATGTTTTTCATGTGTCATGGCATCCCGTGGGATGACTCTCTACCTACATTGAACCATAAAATGGCTCTGCTGCTGAAAGCTGTGCTTTGAAAAACTGGGTCCAACAAAAAAGTGTAAACTTAAAGGTAAGAAGAATAAAATGGATCTCCTAATTCCACTTACCATGAATTTCATTACAAGGGAACTCTCTTTGGTGAGTTAACATAACAAATTGTTAAGTTAACATAACAAATTCCCCAAACGGACAAGCATATACTTGGTTCAGTTCTGATTATGCCAACCATTAAACACATTGAAGTGGTTCTGTGGGAACATCAACAAACATCAACATGTTCATGAACTTGCCCACTTTCATAGCAAGAGGTAGACAGCAAGTTTCTGAGACTGCATATTTGTGAGTAAGCTACAGGCAACAGCAATACACACATCTAACCCTGCTAAACTTCTGTAATGCCATCTTAAATTCAGCTGTAGTAAATAAAAACCTCTCTCTATTTTTTTTCCCAGCAGTTTTACAAGATGGAAGTGCAAGTACTAATAAAATATATGGTTTAATTAACTAAACTTATGCTGCAGTGTACATTAGAAGTGGATGATTTACAGAGTGTTATCCTCTTCAGGACAGAATAATGCAAACAGCATAATTAAAAGTTGATGAGAAGTGTATTTATTGAGTACACAGGAAGAATAGACACTCAGATTTATGATACACAAAGTGTACCTTTCATTTGCAATATTAACATTTTAAAGTCCAAAGCATCAGCATAATGCATCCAAAGTGTTCTATGCAGCATCCATATAATTCAACCCTGTTAAACCTCACACTGCTGATGGTAAATTATGTGACCCGAACATATACAAGTGTAACATGATATATTGTGATATCATGATTATGTTCATTGAGATGTCTGTGGATGCAATATATCACATTTGCCTGTCTGTAAGTACATGTGAAATAGTTGAAGGGCCATTCATTTATTTGTGACATGAGTTTCAGAGCCATTAGTCATAGACCCATCAGTGTAAAAGAAGAAGTCACCATTTAATTTTAATGAAAGTAGTTTTAGAAAATTCTAGCTAGTATTCATGTAGACCAGGGCCTGTTGAGCCTTGGGTATTTGATGTATTATTTTGAGAGTTCAGAGAGTGCATAAACATTCTAGAAGATAAAATGTATATTAATACCCTGGGAATTTTCAAACCTGTAAGTTAGGTAGACACAACCTCACAAGACACTTTTCTGTCCTTACATCCTCCAACATTGTCCTATTTGGAAAAATCCATTTTCTGAGGTGCAGAGGCAGATATTATGAACAATACCTGTTACCCAAACCTCAGCACAACTGAGTTTTTTAGAAGACACACACATATCATGTACCATAGTAAGGCTTTTTGTCAATATCTAAATGATCAGGTAAATATGCTCCCAACCAGTTGTAACGTCTCAGTTATGAATTTTGTAAGTATATTGTATTTTGAACAGTTTGATGCACAAAGAAACTTATAATGGGGGTTTGAAGATCCATGTTAAAAAAATAATTGTGGCTACAGTTATAAAACCAAATTTGGAGGGAGGGAGCAATTTGTAGGAAAAGAAAAATAAGCTTCTTCATATAGCACCATCTTAATATATACATTCTCTTCAGAAAATAACCTTTGGAAAGGTGAAACTAGATGAAAAACATCTGCCAGTCCCTTATAATTAGGAGTTTAATTCTTTCTGAAAACTTTCTTTAACTCCTCTCCCAATTTAAAATGTATTTACAGAAAAATGTTTGGGGTCATTCTATGAACTCAGCAGCAGTGGCACACAGGTCTGCTAGCAGAGATAAAAATAGTTATTTTGCAGTTTTTCCATACATAACATGATTTTTATGAAAAGACAAAAGGTGCCGTGCCCTCTAATTAGAACTTTCTTATTATCCACATGTAAACACATGGGAGCGAATTTACTAGAAAAATGGATGGCCAGATTAAAAGCACCAGTATTTGTTTCTCCCCTTACCAATGCTCAGCTGTGAACTTAGATTTCGCAATTATGTGAAGAGGAGCATGTAAGTTTGGATAGGTCCACTACCAAGTACTTCTGTGGTCTCATATTTGTGTACACAATCGTCCCCACATGTACTCTGGCCTCTGACCCCAGCCCTGCTTTGTGTATGCTTGCAGTTAAATAGCATTTTAAAGCTTTCTATAAAGGTGGCTAAGTAATCACCATGCCCCAAACTCTACTGTCCTTCCTTTCAACAGAAATATGAATGGCTAAAAATATACACCAGATTTTAACTAAAGACAATCACTTTTAAATTGATAGAGCCTCATTATAAAGTAGTTACTAAATACTAATTACTAAGAATTTTTATTTCTGTCTCTGCCGATAGCTTGTCAGGGGCAATTCCCTCGGAAGTTTAAAAAGAAGGTCATTTATGAATGATTATTTCAACTTGGATGTATGTGGAGGTTTATTTTCATTGAGGGGTGTATGTGTAATTGCATAAGACTAACAACTGGGTCAGGAAGAAAAATGTACCACAGATATCAGGCTATGTACTTCCCAGATAAGAAAACTGGGATTACCCCTTTACTATATCTTCATTTTTTTCATTGTAGTTTGCAGGTAATATAAAGAATAATTTGTGGTTCTGGTATGGATTTGCTGTGAAACCTTGGGAAGAACACTTGAACTCTTTGTATTTTAGTTTCTTAAGTTGTAAAAACCAGATGACTTGCATTAATTTATTTTCATCACTTCAAATTAACCAACAGGCAAAAAATCTCTGCACCTTTTAAATATTAGTATTACAAAAAATATCAATCTTATTGCAATGATAATTAACTTACTATTTTCAGCCACGGTTCCTATTCGGCACAAAATAAAATAAATTAAAAAGTCACTAAACTAGTGAACAGCCTCAGCTAAATTTTGTAGAATGAAAGTACTATACATTTTTTTTCACAACCTGCTTTCTTACCCTTTTTTAGCACTTACTCAGTTTTGGTTAAATTATTTTTATACTCTTCAGAGATATAAGGATAAAGATGTTCAAGTTCAGATTACCAATCAATATTGAGACTTTAAAATTAATTTGTTGACTTTTACTGGGAACAGTCAACACCAGATACCTAACCTATATGAGCTAAGCTCACTTTTGCTTAACGGGAAATGTCTTCTCAAGGGCAAGTCCGGATATAGCAAAGGACAGAATAAATTATGTTTAGTGATGGTCCCTTTGGGATAAGGCTAATTTTTCCTAAAGTTAACTGTGAAATGCATGTATATTAATGCAGCAGCTACCTCTACATAATTTCTCAGGATAATACATTTTCTCTTGGAAGCAGTGTCCACACAGCCATTTTAGTGGAATAATATGATCATGTCTTTTTCTGAGGTTCTGACATTTCTCACAGAACAGACCCTTAATTAAACAGAGATGCCAAAGTTTTGAAATTTACTATTACTCATTCTACTTGCATGAAGTTTGGCATGAGGAGGCAGGTTTATAGAAATCTTTTTCACTTAATTTTCTTATGTTAAGGGCCCTTTCCAAATTAGCTTTAAATAAATGGTACTTTGGCTATGACAGAAACACTCGGATTTCCATACTTTCCCTTCTATTCCATGGGATATCAGTCCTGAGGCTCAAGTAAGGGTTAAGGTATCCTGATTGAGATTTTTTTTTATGATGTCAGATGGTTACTGCATTGTAAATTATGTTACCACATTAGTGTAATTCAGGTGGGAATATAATTTAAACACAATCATTAGAAGTAACATGAGTTCAGATGGTGAGCAATACTTTTATTTTTATTTTGGTCAAAAGAGAGAAATGGTCCAAAAGAACATAAAAAGATTCAGGCACCTAGTATTTTTCTGACAAAGGTCTGTCGCAAATGTGAACTTGGATATGAATCTTAACATTATGACTGGCCCTTGCCTGCTTTTCAGACTGCAAAAAAATTGCTTTTACTCTTTGAAAAGTTCAAACTCAGCTTCACACCCATTTCTGACAAAAAATGAATTACAGATATGAACTCAAGCCCCAGACTCTCTTTATCCTCTCACTTCATCCTTCCTCACATATCTGGGTTAGATTTGTTTGGCTCATTTTTTTGTGATTGCACAACAAACCCAGCCACGACTGTGTTATATTCTTCCTATCACTCTGTAACAGGTGCTGAGCACACCTCCTGCTGTGATCCCACAGAAAGCAAACATCAGGCTGTGCTTCTACTCCCCATATTTCTTCCTATTCCAGTATCACAGAACACCCTTTTGTGAAAGGACAAGGCTTCTCAACCAGAGTCCACTGTGATTTTTGGAAGCAGCAACCTTATGTGATGCATGCTGCCTTCCCTTCTTGTAGCATGGTCACAAATGTGTCCAGGGTCCCCAACCTGACAACCCATTATAAATGCATTCCCAGCTAGAGAGGTGAACTAAACACGACATGTACTTCAATCCACTGATTCATTGGCACTTATTCTTTTATCAAAAAGATTTCAGAAGGGGAAAAGGAATAGATTATGAGCAAGCTTGTGAAATGAAAATATTTTAAACAACATGGCTAGGAAAAACCTCCCTTGCAACAAACTCAATAACGAAATAATGCTAATTGTCTAAAATTAGACCTTCCAAAAATCTAAAGGATATGAGCATCAGAGCACTTCTGAATGAAGCTGAAACAGGTGAAAGTTTCACAAGGTGGGAGATAGAGCTAAATGTGTCTTTTCTTCCTAATTTATGAGCTTAATTTCCTTAAGGCCACTGTGTGGCTATGGCGACCCTAACCAGTAGCAAAACTGAAAGGAAAACAGAAGAAAATGAAGTGAAAGAGTACTGGGGAAATAAAACAAGCAGGTCCTCTGCTTTGGTGAGTTGCTGGAAGTCTGTTATCTTCCGCCTACCACTGGAGAGCTGCTGACGGTCGGTCAGTGGGAGACGAGCACCAGAAAAGAGTTCATCCACTTCAAAGCTTGCCAAACAACCCTACCACCTTGAGTAACCGACCTCCTCTTACTCAGGCTCCCTGCAGCTTGTGTACATTCAGCTTTTCACTTTCAAGTGTATCCTTCACCAGTCGCTGCAAAGTCCATTCCATCCCACGCCAAAATTTTAAACCCAGGGAACTGCTGTGGAAGGGAGAAAGCACATTTCCCTTTGTTTTGGGTTTCTCCCTATAGGCTCAGCCAGCCTAGCAGATGGTAGTACATCAGACCTTTTATTTTTTTTTCCTTCTGATGCTAAGCATGATTTACAGGCTTGAGTTATTATTTATCATTATTCATTTTCTGTCACCAGTGCATTGAAGGTTAATAGAAATGCCAGCATGCTCACTGATTTACTTAGTAAAATATTTGTTCCAAGGTTTAGGTCAGATGATTGGTGTCTGAGTGAGCTTGAGGTTTATGCATTATGAAAAGCAAGCTGACTTGACCTTGAGCCACTAGCACCAGCACTATATATTACTTTAGTGGAGTGACCTTCAGAGCCCCAAGACACACTAGATGTATTCAACACATGTTTTCTTCTCCCATACTACTGACATTGTATACATTCCAGGTGAACTTATGTAATGTAAGATGATACTCACTTTTCATCTAATGAATTTAAGTAGAATGACACATTCAACTAAAACCCCCTACCTCGGAGGTAACCAACTACCTTTGAATCCCAGATGGACTGAGGCTCAACAAGTACTTCTAGCTAATTGACACACTTTGTCACACAGAGCATCTGGTTCACAAACCCACACAGGATGCAGAGGGCCTGATTCTGAGACTAATCACCCTGGTATTAGTAAGGAGTAACTCCAGTGTCCACGGGATTAAGTGAGAAAAATATAAAGCCCATGGGTGAAAATTCACAAATTGGCAGGATTTATGCCTGTATTATACTACTTAATACTTGAGTTAATAATCCAGCCCTGCATTCCACCTCTTTCCTGTGTAAATGGACCCCTAAGTGTGGTGTGGTGTTGTCAGACAAGAATAAACATATGCAAACAATGGTTAAGGAAACTATTTTCTTACCCTTTATTTTCACATTGGCCCAGTCTTCTTTCTATTCTCACTTGTGCAGCAGTATATAAGTATCTTCAGATGATTTCTTTTTATTCTATTTGTTCAAACAAACAATGGCCACTATAGCCAAAATGAAAAATCCTAACAACGCTGAGATTTAATATTATTAATTTGAAAGGCTCTCAGTTTGCTGTCAGCTACACTGGGACAAAGCCAGACTAATTCAAGACTCTTTAGTGGATCTACTCCAGATTTACATCAGCAAAAATAAGAGCAGTTATTTGGCACAATATATGTACATTTTTTTTTCCAGCTTCTCTTTAATTCTTCCCAGGTATCAACCAGAGAAACATCATCCCTAAGAAGAATTAAAAGCAGAACCTTTTGCCTCCATACCCTATTAAGACAGAAACACCTTCTTAATTTTTCACTTCCCCCATACATGACATTTGGAGATAGCTGAGATTTATACAGGCAGATTTGGCAGCTTTTTCATATTTACTTACACTCAGAGATAAATCAAACCCAGGGCACTCTCTCCAAGAACAAGTTATTTGTTATCTGACTAAGTAAGTGTTAGTGGATCAGACATAGGAAAGGTATTTCTATTATAACTGTGTTGTTTGGCTATGATTTACTGTGGTAGATGATAATATTTTTTATTCTTGATTATACAATGTATTCTCTTATTGTCTTATGTATTTCAACATAGTTAGTCACTGGGAAGGCTAGAAGGAGAGGGACGTGGATTGGTATTTGACACGTTAATCAAAGGAAGGAAACTGAACCCCATCAGCAGAAGGAGAGAAAACTTAATCCTGCTGTTCAATCAGAAACAATTAAACTCATGTGGGGTCTGCCAAGAAAAAAAGGCACTTCTAGAGAAAATATGGGTGAAATTTAATTTTTTCACTTGATATCTGCATTAATCCTACAAAAGTCTCTGAAAGGAAAATGTTTAAATACTCCAGGTAGTAACTTAACACTCTTTTACCCTCCACTCTGAAGAAGAAAGAACTCAATGAGAAAAACACCATTATGTTCTCAGGGTGCCCCAGTTCTTTTCTTACACTTCTTTCTTACCTAGGAGTAATAGACTCCTCCTCCATAAGCAGGCTTAAAATTTCCCCAAGACCACATCTTTTTCATATTTCATCCAAGCTGATGTTGTTTCTCAAACAGAGAAATGTAGGACTGCTGATCCCAAGAATTCAAATAGTGGTGAGTTACTCGTCTTTTAAAAAACAATAATAAAAATGTGTGACTTCTGTAGCAACACTAGAAGCAATCTTGTGGAGGGGCACAGGACTTGTTGAATTTTAAGCTTTACTTCAACAACAAAGAAAATCAAAGCTATTACAAACCTAATATTATGTCCAAGAGCAGAATTTTGTTGAAGTCACATAATCTCATGGTAAGACTATGTTAGATGCACATCTTTAGTCGAGAATTGTGTAAAATAAAAGGAATTCAGCATATAGTTATACAGATCCTCTAGCTCTCCATGGAGCCTACACCATCATCATCAACAGAAGAGTTACCATCACACCTCATAACTTAGCTGGTACAAAGTCTGGTGCTTTGGTAGACAATAGTCCCAATGCACTGCAGGAGACAGCACTATACTCACATGCCTCAAATTCATCTTTCTTCAGCAGGACTTATTTACCTCCTCTTTTCAGCCAAAGAAAGGTTCATTAACCTGCTTACATTATGGTACATACTAGGTCTTGCTATTATAAGTAACTACCATGCCCTCAATTCACCTTTTCTTGTGTTCTCTCTTTCCTTTGGTCAGTTTCCTGCAACTTCCAGAGCTGATCTAGAAAGACAGAGAAAAATAAATATGCACCAAGAACCAAAATATTTTTAAGCATACCTATCTACCAAAGCCATAAAGTATGATAGATGCTTTAAAACTAAATGAATGTTAGTCTGGCTGCAGCAGACACCACAGAAGACAAACCACTCCTCTCAATAACAGAAATGATAGGGAGAAACTCATATCCTGTGCACTCATGCTGTATTATTTACTGTTTCTATTAAAGCCATTCAGAAAAATCCCTTCAGAAACAATGCTGTGTAAACTCCCATGAACAGTCACTGCCCTCAAAGCTCATGCTCCAAAGAGAATAGTATTAGTTCCTCAGTTCTGAGCTAACTACCTAATGAAGGCCAGGTTTTCAAACCCTCAATGTCCATGATATGTACAGTCAAGGATCTAGATATGTTGAACTAATAAGACTTTTTTTCATCTATCCTCCCCACCAACCCTTCCCTTCCCTTCCCTCCTCTGCCCACCATCAGGCTGGCTTCTTAACTAACTCATGATAGAGAACTGAGCTTCAGAAAAAATCTGTCATTGTTTGAACATGCTGGGCCCTACTGACAAGCTAGATCTAAGAAACAGAAAGAGTGATACAGCAAAAGAGAGTGTTAGGTGAAAGGCAGAGGAAACCCAACTACAATATGAATGGCAGCTTATTAGACCTAAAGGAAAGAGGAGGAGCATCTTTAAAAATTTATGTGCTTATGTAAATCAGTCAGCCAGTAATAAAAAAAAGTAACCAAAAAACTCATCAATTACACTGATGTCTGTGAAACTCTTTCATCTACCTACTGAAGCTAAATTCTTGCCTCTTCCCCACCTTCCTGTTTCTCTGCATTGCATTACTCCACTAAGACCTCTGCTATGTTTGTAATTCAGATTTAGAACACTGTACTTTTGAATACCACGTGCTTAATCTAAAAGGATGCTTACAGTCGTTCATGATGAAAACTTGTCATTACTGTATATAATCAGCCCAAATTAGCCAAGTTATAATGAGTATGTACACTTTCAATGGTCTCAGTAGTAAATAGTCATAAGAGCTTGGAATTTTAACATGCAACTTCAAGCAACAGATGAAAACACATAGTACTCTAAAACACAGAGGATAAAATTAGATAATGTCTCCCATCATGAGCTAAACCAAGGTGCTAAAGTCATTGGATTCTGCACTTCACCTCTACTGAAAGCTATTTTCAGGCATTTAGAGGATAAAGAAGCAACAAAATCTCAGTAAGTAGAGCCATTAGTTTACACTGCATCTGCCTTTCAGGACTACAAAATAGCTCATAGGATTTTCCTTTATTTCTTTAGTGATCATTAAATATACCTAATAAAACTGATTATTTAAAGCCACTTAGGAATAAAATAAAAATTACTCCTGTGTTTTTGTTAGAAGCACAAGTGACGATACAAGACATCAAGTAATAATTGCTTCTTGACAAACTCTCCTTCTTCATGAACTTAAAATCTGTTACTTGTTTCAAGCATAGTGGTTGCTCACTTAGCCATAAGTTTCCTATAGTAACATCAATTATATTGGCAGTTGGAATAGAAAACCTGAATTATTGGGGTGGCATTGCAGATGACAGTGAGTAAATTAAACTAATTTAATTTGACATTTCATGTTAAATCTCTTGTTTGTAAAGTCCACTTACCCAGGGAACTGAATTTCTCCAGAATGGGGGTCAGTAAGAGTTCTGCAGACCACATAATGATTGCTCGAGCACTCTTTCCAGGCTAAATCAAACTGAATTTACCTTTATGCTTGAAATCATTCTTATGAATACACGGAAAACATTGACACTTCCTCTCTATTGAAGAGAAAAAGTGCACAGAATGATCTGAGGCATGAGGGCAGTGAAGTACTTTCACTAGAAATGCAGAAGCGTAGAAAAGAAAATGATGACAGCAAGACTGCTGAATGGCTCCAGAATTGACCTGCAAAGATTCTGACAAAATCTTACCTTTTGAAGAACTTCTGTGAGCAGAAAAAGTGGATCATTTGGAGCAAAACTGAGTTCAATTTATATACACTGTAGTCTAACTGAGGAAGTATTGTTTAAACATAGCTCCTTGTTTTCAGGCCTTGCTGGGCCGCAGAGCAGAAACAGGATATAGTTCTTAATGAGATGTGAAACAGATGGTCTCTTCCCTCAATAGTACTGAATTTCCATCGCCCTTCCTTACAGACAATCTCCAAGTGCTTAAAAAGACCTTAAAAATGCGTTAATATGGACACCACCTTTGCAGGGTGAGTGTTCTCTGTCCCTCTGGCCTGGGGAGCTGTGATGACAGACACGATGATTCCCTGGCAGTCACTCAGCACCATCCCTTCAGCAGGGCTTGGAAGGGAATCCAGCTCTCCCAGCTTTGCACTGCTGCACGCTTGGGCTTTGCACGCCACAGATCACTCCCCCTCTTTCTGCCATTCTTCCTGCTAAAACACTGAGCTGTATATCCAAAATCTGAAAGTCTTTGTTCCTTAAAAGCTTGATTGAACTAATTATGGCTCTATTGTCATGATCTGAAACAATGTACAGACACAGCAGACAACATTTCTGGTTTTAAGTATGGTAAATGTCAGTGTTTATGTTTTTGTTAGCTGTCCTAATTATCGTGTGTCCTCTAAAACTCTCTGTTGTAATTACCACTCACCATACTGACACCTACTGCTAAGGAGAGAGCTGATCAGCTGCAGGATTTCTTTATTCCTGGACCCAGCCAACAAACTGCATGTGACACCAACAGATGTTTCTGGTTTTAAAACAGTGGGAACTTCATGAACTGTTTTCCCCAACCTCCCAGGAGTAAATGCCACCATAGTTGAAAAGTTGGAAACATTTGTCAGGCGCTGAACAAAGCTGTGAACGAATGCTACAGTAATTTACTACTTCTATAGTCCATTTTTTTAAAAAAGAGACGACGAGACTACAGAAGACCATTAGCAAAAGCAGTACTGTGGGGGTTTTGCCAGTACAGGCTTTGTGCTATCCACATCTGTATTACAGCACATGGAGAAACAGCTAAGGAGAATATCACTCTAGAGAGTGTTTGTAACTTGGTGTCTTTTGTAAGGGAATGCCCATTAACTCGCAGAGCTGTTCTGAATTGTGTTTGCAGCATAAAGGGAATAGCTTGGCTCAGATTCCATAGCTGTAACTGTCCAGAGAGAGGGGAGAAAAAAAAATCAATAAGTTCAGTGTAAGCAAGTCAGAGCAACCTTTAAAATAATAAGACAAATCAATTTATTTCACAAATGTCTTTATTTCCAAATGCCATTGTTTGGTACTTTCTGCTGTCATTGCCCGTGACATTTGAGAAAACTTGGCTCTTAGTCATTTAGGTGCAGCAGAAATTATCATGTAACAGCCACGTGAAAAGATTATACATTCACCTCAGTGCAGATCTGCTGTAACAACCTTGTCTTATGGGGTAAAGAGTGTTTAGGAGGCGGGGGAAGGCAAGAAAGACAAGTTTTAAATATGGACAGAAAAGCCCTACTTTATTGCTATATACAATGAAAAGTAATTATAGAGAAAAATGAAAGCTGCTTCTTGCTGTTAGCAGGAAGAATAAGGGAATTCTGCTCCTTTTTAAAGCTTGGAGTCCATTTTGATATAATTGGTTCCAGAATTATTTATGACATTAATTGCTGCATTATCGACTGCCTGTCAGCTCTTCTGGCAGTTAGTCCATCTTTCTTACCACAGAAAGCCAGCTCAGCCCAAACTAGACTGACAAGCTAATTATACCCATCTTCCCCTTCAATGACAAATGCTGCTCATCGGAAACCTTTCTAGAAATAAGCTTTCATTCTTTCCCCTTTTTCCTGAGCCAGACGCAACCAATATCTCAAGGTACAGATCACAGCTGAAACTCTGCTCACAGGGCTATTAGCTCTGAACATCTCACTTGAGCCAAAAAACCTAAGCATCTTATGTTATCAAACTGTATGTCATTGCCTGATGCTAGTTTTCAGTGGATGTGCACTGGGCCATAGCTGTCACTCAAAGCCGTGGCAGACGGAGCAAACCTGACTGCATTAGCTGGGCCCCTCTTAGCAGCTGAGGCAGGACTCTGACCGCCATTCCAAGGCTCAGAAGAAAGACTTTGTATTTCCTTCATGTAAACTTCCAGAATCAGTAATTTACAGCTTTTATTTCCCTTTATTCCACAAATGAAGGGTGACATTGCCCAGGAAAAAAAGTTCCTTTGGAACAAGGAAGTAAAGAGTACTGCTGTGAGGGAAAAGACATCTCGGAAATAAGGGGAAATGCCAGAGGAAAAGAAAGGACTTGGTTCAACATAACACTGTTGCCTCCATCAGAGCACAGGATCATGTTAAAGCATCCAGGTGCCCTGGATGCTCACCTTTTCAGGGACGGTGCCATTGGCACATAATGTGAGCTGGTTTAAACTCTTCTGCACCACATATCCCAAAGTCAATTCCTCTTTTCCATTTTTCAATATTATATATATATAAATACATACTATATTTTTTTCAATATTTTCTTTGCAACCATAAGGGATTTAAGCATCTCTGGGTCAGTTTTTTTGGTTTTTTTCCCAAGATTAGACACTAGAACACCTACACTATGACAGTTTTTACCAGATTTGGGTCCTGTTTACATAGAGGCCAGAGCAGTAAAAATTAGGATGAACACACCATACCACCCTTGGTATGCACTCCTCAGTATCTATTGATTTGCCCTCCGGTTCAGCTCTTTGTTGAAGAATTCAAAATGGATGTGTTGGCTGGCAAGAGGGCAAGAAGTCAATATCTCTTCTGAATGGAAACAACCATATATGTACCATATATATACTATGTACAGATGATACAGAGTGAACTCAGTCTAGCTTTTTCAGAAAAGGTTCAGCACTAGCAGGCCCCCCTCACAGGTGGTCTCCAAATAAAACCAAAATACTGAATTATACCTCTGCCTAGATGAAACTCTAAGATAGCTAATCTTACCACTACCTAAACCTGCCATCCAATGCATTCAATCTGACAGCCATCAGCAGCACTAAATTTACTGAAATTGTACAATGAATTTCAATTAAATAAAATGGAGGTCTATATTTCAGCAGGCCTATAGTCAAAAATGGTCAAGGACATTGCAATTGCTGTGGTAACTTCTCATTTCATGCAACAGCACAGTAGGAAGTTGCAGAGACCTGGAAAAATGGTAAGAATGCCAATTAAAATGACCACAGGGCTGCCTTGATTTACATTCTTTCCTTTTATGTCCTTATTTCAGAAAACACCTGCAGTCTGTTGCTTGGACTGAACAGGCTCCTGGTATGGCTTTTTCTTTGTGAACGCCAAGCAGACAAGCAAAGTGGGGGTTGTACTTAAGAGTCTCGTGCATTTTACACTTTTTCTAGGTAAATTCCATGGGAAAAGCAGCAGATAAATTGAGTCTGAAGCTTTACAAATTGGTTACTTAAACCACTCCACACCTATAAATTGTGTAGTGCTCTAGGTCATTTTTCTTTAGACACTTTCATGACAACAAAACCTAAAGGAGAGAATTGACACCTGATAAACAGATTAACTATATGCTAAAATGTTATGGAGCAAGTAAGAAGAAAGGAAGATATGTAAACCATCTGCTCAGTAGATGATGCAGCAATATTTGAGTCAGTGCTTTGTGGTTTTCTCTAACACATTACACACTTTTGAACAGAAAGCTACTGCATTCATGGGATTCACAGAATTTTAAATATATATGAAATGTATCCCTGTTATTTTGAGAAGACAAGACCCATGGAACTATAGGCTAGTCAGTCTTGCCTGGCCAGGTTGTGGAGCAGGTCCTCCTGGAAACTATGCTGAGGCACATAGGAAATAGGGCTGTGACTGGTGACAGCCTACAGGGACACCAAGGACAAATTGTGCCTGACAATGTTGATGGTCTTCTGCAGTGGGGTTGCAGCATTGGTGGATAAGGGAAGAGAAACAGACATCATCTACCTGGATTTGTGCAAAACATTGACACCATCCTGCTCAATATCCATGTTTGGAGAGACATGGGTTTGATGGATGGACCACTTGGTGGATAAGGAATTGGTTGGATGGTTGCAATCAAGAAGTTGTGGTCAACAGCTCCATGTTGAAGTGGAGCCCAATGATGTGTGGCATTCCTTAGGGGTATTGGGAATGGTGCTGTTTAATATCTTTGTCAGTGACATTGACAGTGGAATTGAGTGTTCTTTAAAGTCCCTTCTAACCCAAACCATTTTATGATTCTATGATTTTTGTACAATTTTCAGAATCAGACCAATTGTGACAACAGAATCTCTGGTAAAGTTTTGATATGTAAGCATGGCAATTTCACTTTAATTCAGAAATGTGGAAGATATTATATTTTTGTATACTTTGTAAGGTAATTTTAGGTCTAGATTGTGATAATATAAAACACGAAACAAGTAAAATCAAACAACTACCTTTTGCTTGAATTTTGCTTGAATCTTACTTGAGATGTAAATTGTTTATAAGTGCAGCAAGATTAATTTTTTCCTTAGTACTTGGCATTCTGAGAGCATGTAAACCACCAGGAAGTGATTATTAATACAATATATTATAACTCTGCACATTTTGTTATTGCTGACTAACCCTAGACTTTTTTCCCCTACCATCTATCAATTTTTCTATCATCTTACTGATCATAATTCAGAGTAGCTGCTAGAAAACTGCCTACTTTTTTATGTTCCAATGTTGCAGTTGTCTTTATAATGCTTATTCACATTAAGCACTAAACATGTTTGCAGAACACTAAATACTCCAAAAGAGAAAAATATGTTTTCCTGTAAAACCATCAGTGAATATATAAAGTAATATTCAGCATGTCAGCATTTCTGCCCAATAACATAATGAGGTGATAAATTACTTCAAGAGCACTAAGAATAATAGCCTACTGGATTTTAATTTGTTGAGGTTAAATGAATAGCCTTATGCTTTAAAAGGGTACCTTCCAGCACCAAAAGCAGTGCATGCTTTAAGGACTCCTTGACAGCTGAAATAAAGTTGCTAGGGCTTGTATACTGCTGACCTTGATAGCTTTTTAGTTTAAAACATTTTAAAGGTACATGTACGACAACACTGGCGAGGGAGAAAAAAAAGAAAACAAATGCCAGGAGATCTAACAGAAGCAAGATGCATTTGGTTTTGACTTCTAATTAATCAAGATAACATCTCTTTCAGCCATTAGACAGTAAAATCAATAACCTGGGCAGTCTGACTGCCAGTTAGACTTATACACCAACACCTATTATTGGCAAAACTGTGATGTATTTAACTATTTCATCCTTTATTATATTAAAAAAGGTAACCAGCCTCTGTGAGAGAGTACAGGAAAAAGTCCATCACCACAACAAGTTGCTACCCATTCACTGGCAAATTTTCCACTAGTGCTTCTCCAGATGCTCCGCACTGAAACCTTTCTCTAACTGCTCTTTTCCCTTACCAGAGTGACTGTTATAGAAATAAGTAAACAAAAAAAGCACCCCAAACCTCAGCTGTATCACTACTAGATCTTCAGGGAAATTGAAAATGTGCTTCTTTTGGGAATTGGTGATATTCTGAACTAAGCAGAAAATACTACAAGTCATGCTGCTACAGTATTGCTGCAGGAAAAAAAATCGCACCTAACCAGAACAAGAGGCAGATCTCAGAAATCATTACAGTGGTTTCATTTCAGAGACACCTTAAATTAATTCCTTGGCATAAACAGACTATAGTGAGGTCCTGCAACCTCTTTCCCTGGTCAATAATCCCATTAAGTCTGTGACATTCCTACAAAAGTGCTAAATCCTGAAATCTTTTTTCATTAATTAGCTCATTTCCCAAAAAATCTCATTGAATTTAGACTCTTTTTAAAAAATCATACAAAAAAAGCTTAATTCCCAAAAGAAGAAAAGATCTAATCCATTTTATCTTATTTTATGAAGTCTTTCAAGCTTTGGCCCATCTTAATATATGAGATGTAAATATGAAAGGTTTTTTCTAAGGCTGAAATTTTGAAGGCCACAAGAGCTTTGTAACTCTATTTCTTTTCACTAGTCAGACAACCAGAGGTGGTACCAAGAGTCTTCTCAACAGATGACTAAAATTAGTAACTCCACTCAGGACCTGCAGTTCAGGCTGCTCCATTAACCTACAGAATCTGTTCAACAATGTTGGGACTTACTGTTGCATAGCACAAGATTGTTTTCCTTCCTTTTCTCTAGCAAAAACTGTTTTCCAAGTGAATCTGTTGAACGACATTTACCCCTGGAAGCCTTGACTCTGCAGATTAAATACATGAAGTAATTAAAAAAATTTTACTAGAAAATACAAGTCTAGGAAATGGTGAACATTATGGACTGGCCCAAAGGTTTGTTTGTTTTCATTCCTTCCCACACATTGATGATAAAAAAGATTCCTAGGAAAGATTAAGCCTTTATAATCAGCATAGGATAAGCAAAGTGCAACACAGCTCAAGACATGAAATCAAATTATTTAGCGGATGCATATTTAACAAGGACAATACAAATGGACCAGTAATTATGATGTTAGAGTGTTTTCATGCTATCTTTGTCTTTTTCTATTCTTCACAGTGATCATATGTACAGTTAATTACACTTAATAATGATAATTATGGCTTTATTTTACAATGCAGGAGATTAGCTCAATCAGGCATCTCATAATGCATAGGATGCTATGGAAGTTATTACACCAGAAGGGAAATATTTAAAAACAACATTGCTCTCTAGAGGTCTTTTGTTTTTTCTTCCTTTGCTGTGCCACTAATCTATTGTACAGTGTGGGGTACCTCCCATTAAGGCAAATGGGAAATCCCTAGCTTACATAAATCCTCTGAAACTATCTGGCAGAAAACTGAGTTTCATTTGCAGAGAGAAATGATGAACTTGTATTGCTGATGAGTACGCAAACATGTTCTGCAATGACACAAAAATGAGGAGATGGAATCCAACATGATAATTTGAATAGAGAGTCTCTCTTCTGCACTTGACTCTAGTTTCTTTGAGATAATAGCTCATGTATGAGAGAGGACAAGAATAACTGTCTTCAACAGGAAGATGATGTACAGTGAAGAAAGAAACTCAGGAATAGTCTTTTTGCCACAATCTTAACTCTGCCCTGTGGAAAACACTTACTACCAAAGATCATTAAACACATACATTTATGAAGATTGTCAACTACAGCCATTTATGTATGATAAAAACTGGTTTTAATTTTTTTTTCTATCCCCTAGGTCCTTTAATACTCTTCATCACTGTCATTACTGTAAAAGAACAAGGCATTGCCCATGCCTCTATACCTTTCTTCTAATTTTCTGATCCTTCTTTATAATTTATTTCACTGTTTGTGAAGGAACATAATACATGCAAAAGCTTTTGTTGCAGGATGTACAGCCACATCTTGATAGAAGGACTTTATAGTGTCCCCAAAAAGAGCAAAGAATCTATCATCTCAGCTTACACATTCTTCCATTCAAAGTCTTTTGTGCATCAATCTTCACAATACAGAAATGGTCCACAGCCTCAGCAAAACAATTTCAGATGTCATGCTCTGCTAGCAATAGAACCACTGTAAATGGGGACAAAGGGATGTGGTTTGCCTCTCAAGATGCAACTTGACCTGTCACAGAACAGTATTGATTTACATTTTTGCTGTTAGTCAGACAAGGCTTATTTCCTTTTTGAGGTAACATTAAGAATGATACAGATTTTGATCTGCTATCCCTACAGGTCTCTACTTGCAAATCTTTCAGGAGAAGAATTTTGGGGGCGAGTCCATGCACCATGGAAGCTGCAATTTACCTGTTGCATGCAGAAAGGGCAAACCTTCAAGCTAACCTGTTTCCTTCCCTTCACTAGTAGCACTGTGGGGAACTCTCAGCCTTACACAGAAAGTCTCTGTGGGCAAGCCAGCCCTGCCTTCTCTGCCTCTCAGCAACACCAGTTCCTGCTACAACTTTCTCACTGTACTGGGGACTTCAACATCCTTCAATGCAGACTCACAGGAAGGGGTTCACTGGGTGAACACCTCATGAACATAGCATACAAAATCATGTGGAATGCAAATGTTCAATTGTGATAATCTTTTTCTTCCAGGAGCAACCAAGACAACCACATTTGAACGTCAGTATTTTCAAATGGAGAACCTTGACACAGTCGGAATCCAGGTCCCAGCACACTAACTTGATTTTGTCCAAACCTATGTTTTAGAGTAGAGGAATTAAGGTAGAATTCTATTTGGATACTTTTTTTTTTTTTTGTATTTCTGACCTAATTAGAACTATACCAATATATGGGGTTTTTTTTACAATGTTTTCAAGCTTTTGGCTCTGCAGTTGGATATAATGATAAAAAGTAAAAATACTGTTGAAAAAATATTTTTGAACTTCAGACAACAAAACAATACAACATTCCTTCCCAACAATGTGATGGTGAAATGGGTGGTAACAAATATATCTGTCAATACTCTAATAAAACTGTACAAAAAAATGTGTATATTGAACACATTCCTTCACTGAATCTTCTCTTCCACTATCATAATGTTGTGGATGTTTTGAGTCTTTCTTAGCATACAGAAGGAAGGACTGCTAAAACCATGCTTGATTTATCACCATGCCTAGGTAGCCAAAAGATTTAAGCAGAAACCAGTCCAATAGCCTGTAGGTACCACTGACTTTTTAATACAAAAGATTTTTATTTTTTTTCAACTCCAACTTGCCAGGGGATTCACATTATCAGAGGCTGATTGTATTTGGAAAATGCTTAAATTCAATCTTCTCTATTCACCTCCCAGGCTGCTAAATGAAAAAGTATCCCCTATGTTAAACTGGAAGTTAGATGAGGAGCAGGCACTCATCCACTGCAATCAATGACAAGCTAATGGGGCTGCTGACTATAAATTCTCTGGAAACTTAGATGTGAAGCTCTTGATTCAAGTGATCTGTGCTGCAGACCCTGAGCCACTGCAGACAATCAATTTTATGTACACAAACTTTTTTTGGCCAGCATTAAAAGACACACTATTTGAAAGAGGATGCCAACATGATAACTCCAAAAGAATGTTATTTTACACTGCCTGCATCTCAACTTTACAAGGATGTAAAATATCCAGCGGCGGTACAATCAATAAATTATCAGCTCCTTGGTACAATAATCACCAACACTGGCTTGATCCTAAGCTAGTGTAAATAAATAACATGGGTCATGCATGACAAGCTGCTTCATCGGTGGTTGAAGCCTTTCTGTCTTTATATGTTTTGATTATTAAGGAATATCTTTGGCAAGTCAGTGCTATTTCTGAATAAACAGTTCATGTATTTGGGTCACCCTTAGCGAAAGACTTATCCTTCTGACTTGGGGGAAAACTGCAGAAAAAAGGGTGCTGACCTCCTGTCTGTCTACTTGGTGGCTGGTAAATGTTAGCACAGCTTGATAATATCAATTAGACTGGGAAGCTTTATTTTAAGCTTTTTGAACTATTACTACTGCCTGTGTCCATTTGTCTTTTTTATTCTCGAGATGTGCTATGACAAGGATTAAATGCGACACACACCAAACTTTGAATGTCCTGCAGCCAGTTCCAATGGCTTGGATGCTGTCATTTCGAGCTACATCAGGAACAGTGGCTCAATGGCTGCATCTATGACACATGTCAGAAACTTTTAAATGTCTGCTCTTTTTTTCATCAGGCTGCTTCTGTATCTTAGCTAGGGAAGAGATGACATTTTGTGTTTGGGTGGAACTTGTTGTGGTTCCCTCTTCCTGCCTCCTCTAACTGTCAGCCTGAGTTTCCCCTAAGCATATCAAAATACAGACAAATAAACCTTGTCATTTAGAAATATATTCAGTAGTAACCATGCTTGAAAACAATGTTTTAGGAGGAACTTGGGCACATTTTCTCATAGAATGATGAGCTACACAAAACACAGCACTAGGCTATTTCTGACCTTTGTTATGTGCCGCCTTAGAAGATTGATGTGCACAACTCAGATACACACGAATTCCTTAACATTTCTGTTCTTTTTTCCATTAAAGTGGAATAATTTGGCATATAAAATACACAATGTACTGGGGTGTTTTTTGAAAAGCTTGGAAGAATTAACATTTCGATAAGAATACATAGTTCAAGGGTAGAAAATGGATCTGCTAATGGACACCAAGGAGTCTCCCAGGCAGGATTCCAGGAGTTGAAAACACAACTCCAAAGAAGACAGCAGTCTTGTATCGTTATCATTCATTTTAAATAAATAAATCTCGTTCTTAAGATCAGATTGTGATTTCTTTGTCTTTTCAAAATCAAACCAAAAAAAGCTTAAAACTCTAGACTCTTTTTATTATGACGTTTGCCCTTTGGGTTTAATTGACATAACAAACACTAATTTTTCTTCCCTTTCCTTGAGCAGCTTGAGTTCTTCAGATTCTCCTGCAGTTATTGGTGACTGTGTATGGGCAGCCAGACATGTTTCACACAGTAAGATACTGTGTAATTTTACTCTGGA
Organism: Corvus kubaryi; assembly: GCF_017639235.1. Lineage (NCBI taxonomy): Eukaryota > Metazoa > Chordata > Aves > Passeriformes > Corvidae > Corvus > Corvus kubaryi. Next base: position 1,833,038 of record NW_024580672.1, read on the forward strand.
GCTCTCTTTGCCCATTTCAACAGGCCATGTTTCAGCTGGATTTGACTAGCAGTAGGACTTAAAAATTTTATTTTCTTAAAATAATTATTTGGGTTTTTTGTTCAAAATATTTTTAAAAACAAAAGAAGAGAAATGCAATGATGGCACATGAGGTTGCACATATGTGCAAACATGCAGTTTAATCTCATTTTTTGAAAATATGTCATCTATTCCCTACTAGGTCTGGAGGGGTCCTAGAGTGGTTAACTCCTTTTCAGGGGAAATATTCTGCCTGCTTATATCTGACTGTGGAGAAAGCTGGGTTCAGATGGGAAATGCTCATTTAGCAGAGGATCACTCAGGACACTGCAGAGGGCATTGCCAAAACTCCAAGTAAAATGCAGCCACTCTCCCTGTGGATGGATGCATACTCCTGTCCTCAGTGCTGTGCCGAGCGTTTTCTGGGTACTCAACACACCGTGCATTCAATCCTGACATTTTTGGCCTCCAGTTTTTTGGTTTTGGTTTTCCTCTGAGGTACTGTTTACCCACTTATTCCTAGATAACAGAACATAATTTCAAACATAAAAATTCATCATCTTCAATTAAACTCCAGCATTCACTTTAAAAGTGAATGCTTCTGCAGTCACCTTTTTCTTGGCTACACTGAAGGCTAAATTAAAAAGTGAATACCAAACAAATCATAGAATCATATAAGCAGAGCTATCACTGCACACAGTCAAGAATTCACTTTAGTATTCCATATAATTAGGAAATCAGTGACTGAGTAGCAGAAAGAAAGATGGGAACAGGCAGAGTCTATTTCATATCACTAATTATGTAAGTATGGCTACTTAAGGACAAACAAGAATTCCAAATTCCTTCATGACCCTATTTTTCCTCTCTGGGGGATGAGGAGAGGTGGCCTACAAGCTGGAGATGAGAATTCTCATAAAAGGAAGCGTTCTGCAATCCAGCCAAGAACTACTGCAATTTATGCAAACAAGATACAGCCATTATTAAACAAGAAAAGAGTCACAGCTTTCTTTTGCACTTACAGATATGTTTTCAGAAACATAAGAAGCAATGACACAAAAAAATAACTTTCAGAAAATATGTCATACTGTGGCCTCAACTTAGAACTGCTCCAAAAAAAGACAACTGTTATCATTGCTATCTATGTCAGAAAGCCCTTGAGGATAAATTTTAACAATGGCATTAACAGTGACATTTAGAATTTAGTTTTACCAAAAATAGAAAAGAAAAAATTATTTTAAATATGACATTTTGTATAAAATAAAAACAGAATAAGCAAAATTATTTTGGTATATTATACAATAGAGCTGGGAACATCTTAGTTTATTAAATCTCAGCATCCTCTCAGGTAAGGTTATATTAGCTATAATATTATGGTAGGAAAACTAGGACATGTATTTTTATTTTAGTAAGTTTTAAAAGTAAACTACTAGAATTGGCACAAGCTGAAACCACCCATCCTGTCTCATAGTCCTGAAACTTATTTTCTCATTTTCCATAAAACATTCATTAGCACGGTCTGCAGGCCCAGTGCTTGTTCAGATTTCAAAACTTTCAGTGAAGCTGGCCCTCGAGTTAGGTAAAACGTGAACTTACTAAGCCCTAAAACCCAACTGGCAAATGTAGCAGAATGCCTTATGGGCTAAATCCTGCAAGTTTTGATTTGAAAAAAAAAAGCACAAACCAAACCGACCAGACCCCACTAAAAGCATAACAACTTCTGGAATAGATTAAAATTTTGTTAAATAATATTAATTTCTATTTTTATATATAAAAGAATGTTTTCACTGTGTAAAGTTCCAGAAATTTTTCATTCAGCAGCTGCTTCAAAACTAATGAATCTGGGCTTCTTAGAATGGGTGAGAAACACTCATTCTTTATATCCTATCTTTTGATTCCTTATGTCAAATGTCCTGTTTTAATGTCTATTTTGATGACCCATAAGAAAATGCCAACTGTTCCAGCATGAACCTGAGCCTTATGTTTGCTTCTATATTACCACTAAGTACTACATGGTGCAAAAGTGAATGCGCAAATGGAGTAAGATATTCAACAGTACAGAATCCTATTCCTGGCTTTATTAGTTTAAGACAGACCTCTATTGTTTTCATTTTAAATTGGGTGTGCGTTACTATATTTTGTGATATTTGCTCCTGCTGCCACTGATGTCGAAAGCTTTGCCACTGACATGAATGGAAAGAGGATAAGACTCAGAATGTGCTTATGATATAAACTTGTGATTAACATTAACAGCTGTTAGGTTTTTTTTTTTTTTTTACTCTAAGCCTCATAAATACAGCTGAAAAAGCATTTATCTGAAAGTGGAAAATGAGGGCTTAGCTAGAGCTGTGCAATCTTTTTGTAATGAAACCCAGAACTAGTCTGATTTGGGAGAGCTGCTAGAGGTTTGACATTCAGGCCAGTTTTGCTAACCCCTCAGTGAACATAGTGGATTTACAGTTTCAGATGAAAACCACATACAGCTCAGCAGAGATTTTGGCTGAACGATGCTTTCGGCTTTTGCTCAAACTTGAAACTTATTGGGTGTGAACCCACAAAACCCTGAACTTCTAAGGAAAAAAAAAAAAAAGACTGGCATGAGTACCACGTGGACAGAAATCACGCAAGACTCGCAGAAATTCAGGCATGGCAAGCAGTAGTTTGGGGGAAGATATGTTGGGCATTACAGGTGTAGAGATCTCAAAGCTCTACCACCATCTGAAGTACTGGACAAAGAGGGGTGTAATCAGTGAAGATCCAGTTAACCATATCAAGCACCACATGACAACTGCGGTTTATCCAGATAGTTTCCTAGAGCACTGACATTAACACTGCCTTTTATAATATGTGCATTGTATACTAGGTGGTGATTTGGTGGTTTGGGAAGTAGCCAAGGAAAGAGACGCAAAGCATCGTGAACTTCCTTCCAAAATTGATGTTGAAATTTGGCTACCTGAAACACATTACGAGTCATGGCTAAATCAGTAGGGTATTAAAAAGGAAATGACTTTTGAGCAGAGAAGTTTTGCTTTTCCCCTCTCTTGCATTGTAATTCTCTGTCCAGCCCTAAAGTGACTACTAAGCTAAAGGAAATTAAAGAAAAGATGAATAGAAAAAAATCTTGAGCTGGGTCAAATTCATCCCCAGTGTAGCTTAGCTCAAGTAGAGTTAAATCAATGGAGTTCCACCAGGGATGAATTTGGCTTATTGTCAAAAGGAAATGAAGCAACTGTGCCCTCATTTACAGCTATCAACTTAAACAGAAATTTCATTATAAGGGAATTTCTGAAAACAATTCCTAGGTAAAAGAAAATTGCTAAGGTTGAACAGCATGTGTGTTTGAAAATTCCCTGAAGTCCACAACTGTCTCCTTACTTGGTAGATGCACTGAATGCCAGCTAATTGAGTGTTCACATTGTTCCAAAGGTCTTAAAAAATCAGAGAAGCCTATAAAATGAATAAGTAGATTGTCTTATGAAATATCCTTTGTTTTTCCTATATTGAATCTTAAATACTGAATTGCAAAAGTAGTGTTAAATTAAAAGCAGGAGGGCAACTGCAGATAAAAACGAAGTCAGTGATATAATTTTTGGTTACATTCATATTCTTTATTTTATTTTCCCGATTTAGTTGTAAAAATAACGTAGACTTTCTTAAGCTGCAAACTTCTGCCATTTATGTTCTCCAGAGTATGATCTGAAGAGATCCTGTGAAGCTCCTCTTTATTTCCAAATAAAATATTGAATTAAATCTTACATTTAATACTGACATTTCCAAACAGATTACTTCATATATATTTTACTATAAAGCTATAATACCATTAGGATGTATTTATTATCTAAGAGGAATTGTGGATGAGAGTTCAAGGATCTGTTATAAAAGTTGTGGATTAAGATAGGTTAAAAACCCCCCAACCTTGACTTTACAGTTTTGGTTTTGAACTGACAACAAAAGTTTCAATCAGAATGCAAAATATTTGCAAGAGATTTTACACTTGTTTTGCAGGATATTTTGAACACATTTAGAAACTTGCTCTCACAGCCTAAAAATTGCATGTAATGTGATAGTGTAGAATATGTTTTACGTTAAAACCTATGAACACAACTAAGCTAGAACTAAATATATTTTCCAAGATGCTGTTTTCCTTAAAATGCTGAGGATTCTGAGATGATGATGATATTTTGTGAATGTGCCATGACTACGACTTAGCTTGTCCTTAAAAATATCTGCTCCTTGAAGGCTTGTGAAAATCCTGATCTGAAACCTTAATCTAATTGTCAGCAATTCTAAGCAAGGGTCAGCTTCAGGTTGACAACACCACCAGAGGCAAGTCCATCAAGAGTCACCTAACCTAAAAGGTAACTTTTAGAAAGATTCAGCTGCTTTAGAACTGCACATGGAAAATGTATTAATTCAGCCAGTTCTGATGAAGTAGGAGTGCTGAGTATATCCTGAATGTTCTCACATAGCAAATGCCAAAGAAAATACTTTTAAGACTTCTTAAGAGCAGGTTATTAATCACTGGAAGAAGCCATTTTTCTCAGGCCTAGCTCTCATATAATCCAAGGCCTTGGTGAGGTATTTGGATAATATTAGAAGTAAAATGAGCATTAACTCATTTTAGGCAAGACAACTTTCTCTAACCAGCTAATGCTGCGAGAGTGGCATAAGGAAATCAAAGGCTCTATCAGTTGTTCACATTCACAGGCTAACTCCAAAGCTCCAAATTGGGATCTTGGTCTGTCAATCCATTTAGATATGTTTGTGTATAACAGTGCTCATCTGTCCCACAGAGTTGTTCACATAGGCATGGCCCCATAGTAAGATTTTTAAATGCTTGTTTTCCTGCAATCATTTGTTTTGTTTTAGTCTAGGAGTAGAAAAGACTGGGGAAAACAGATTTTAACTAAATAGCAGAAAAAGACTAGCCAGTGAGATGTAACAGTTACCAGGTGTACACATAAAACCATTGAAAAAAAACAAACCATGCACTTCAATTCGTATACTATAAGCAGAGAAGCAGAAATTTCACTTTAAAAACAAAAGGGGAGCACTTACCTATTTTGTGCCATCACTTTCTTGCAGTGCAATAACATGGCAATTAAAGCAGACAAGGACACAGCTAGAGATCTTTAGGAAGAGAGGACAACAGCTAGCAACCCATGCAAGACCCCGACTTCTTATCACCTGACTTACTGAACTGCAGACTGGACCTGCAAACGGATACTTAGAAACCCACATCAAACATACAGACTCAATGTGGCTATATGGTTACACCTCTGGAAAGCAGAATTTCATCTCTTTCTTTCACATATGCCAACCATTTAACAAAGCAAAAAGACAGACAGATCTACAGAATAAAGACAATAAACTTTCCCAAAGTGGGCAAGCAGAGATTCATGTGCCAACTATCCCACCACATTAAGAAGAAATATGTGGTAAGACTCAATGTGAGTCAGTATAAAATGGGCTGATTCAGAACCTCACCACAAAGGCTGCAACCAGAAAAGTTCTGCTGGGGGCAAACATTTCCCAACATACTCATACTGTTGGCAGGAATAAAAAATATTAAATACATCCACTAGCAGCAAATGAACCCTGTAATTTACAGAAAGCATTTTCAGAAGCACAGACAGGTTTGTTTCTTTCTTCTGACTTAAATGGGAGCACTGGTACACCAGCATACAGTGATTTTTCATCTGTAAAGATGTGAGAATCGAACACTCAGCAATCAAGTAATGCTCTGCTCAAAGAACAAATGTATTAAAAAGGACTGCCTATCAGCCTTCCAAAACTTAGTAACTCTAATTCTCATGGCTAACACATTGACTTCGAAGAGACTCACAGTTTGAGTAAGGCAAATACTAGAGTAAATAGTGTGAGACTGAGCCCTAAGAAAGGAGAAAAAAGTGGTTGCAGTGGTGACATACTTTCAGCAATCCCATAAATCATTTATGCAAAGATTCAATTAGAGCCAACGTGTTCTAAAGTTAGGTTTGTGTATCCATAACAGCAGGATTTTCACTGAAGGTCATTTATCTTTGTAACTTTGAAGTGAATTTCTAGTTTTCTTATTTTTAATTTTAAGGCTAGGGATTAACATTTTCAATACATAAAGTTACAAATTTAGTAGGCACAGCTTCTATAGACAACTCCTAATAAAAACATTTGCCTCCTAGTCTTCATTTGTGAAGACGTGTGATGTCTGACAAAAGGCAAAGGTCACCTCAAGCCTGAAGCTAGGACTGAAGTTTGGACTTTTTTTTAAATTTGTAGTATTTGAAGGTTACTTACTCAAGCATACCTCAGAGCTCTAATGTTTTTGATTGTCAAGAAACATGGTTGGCCAAATTTTTCTTGTTACAACAATAAGAACTAATAATGCAGTCGTGTGTGCCTTTGAAATATACATATCTTAAAATATTTTTAACTTTGTAGGCAAATCTTTACTTTTAATAGCCTAGTTAATCTTGAAAGGCAAAAATGTGACACATATGGAGAAGAAGGAGCAAAGAAAAGAGAGTGGAGTCCCTTCCTAGATTACTTTACTGTAACTTTCATCCTAAATGATAGGTCATTCAAGAAATTCAGGCACAGTTCCCACTTAGGAAAGAACCAAGTATAGATAGCAATCCCAGGTGTGAAAATTCTGCCATCTCTTAAACCAGAATTTCAGCAGAACACATCTGAAAATAAAATGCTCTGCATATTAAAAAAGAAAAATGTGTTTGCATAAACATTAATACACATCCATGCATGTTTTTACATAATATCCTAATACATGTTAGTAATATAAAATAATTATTCACAGATTTTCCTTTGGATTTTCCAGAATCAGAGACATTTAGTGTAAATTCCCATCAAGCAGATTTTAATTAGGGCTTTACCATATTTAACTATAGGTATATAATCCCCCAAGTGAAAATAAAAACCAAAGTGGAAGAGACTTTGTTCAAATTTCATTCCAAAAATATTTTTGCCTCCAAAGCTTTGCTAGGAAGAAAACACTCCTGAAAATGATACAAATGGTTTTGACATTAGGAAAAGTAAACAAGCAAAACAAAGCTGGAAAAATCATGCGGTCAGTTTGCAAGTGCTGTTTATTGTTTGAGGCAGGGTTAAAGCCTTTTACAAAGACAAGAACATATATGCAAACAGACTGAAAGTGACATTAGGTTATTCTAAACACCCCTACTCTGAACGCTGCTGCCTGTAACATTGCCATGGCCAAAATGTGGGGAGGCTTCAAAAAAGACATCATGATAGGAACAAACTAAGACTGCTGTTATTGGGAACCGAAACAGATGACAAGTGCCCTAAATATTTCTAATTATATTTTTGATTAAAGAAAGAGGCATGTAGTTTTCATTTATCTGGTATTTCCTAGGACTTCTAATGTGAATTGGCATTTCATTTTAGTCATGTGACATTAGAAGTGGCTAAAATGTGCTTTCCAGACACCAATTTATACGACAAACAGCTCAGAACTCGATTTGAACTACAGGTGGTGTGAACTAGATCGTTCTGTGTTCATCACTGATTTTAAGTATCTGTTAAAGATTTATTATATGCTTCCAGAATGAGCAAAGGCTTCTGTTTACTGAGTAAGGCCTAAAATGCTGAGCAGCAGCAAGCCTCACTATTTCATCAGTCAAACCTGCTTTCATGACTGGCTTCCACATCCAGTTCACTTCCACCTGTAATGCCATCTAATAACAGCCCTCAAGGTAGACAGTTTCTAAAAACTGATTTTTTTTCAACCAGGAAAGTGAACATAGACCACCAAGTAATTTCAAACAAACCAATAACAGCTAGGCAGTGATAGCTCTCAGCTGGGATCAATATGAATGGGTTTGGAACAGTCCAGAGTTAAGAATTTTTGCATATTCCTTGGCCAATCCCACTGTACCAAGTAGAATTTAACACAATATATGCATGAAGTATGGGACTTTTTCACAGTAACAAGTTCATGATTCTAAATATATCTAACCTCTTTATCAGAAAAGCAGGAAATTTGCCATGGCTTTTTATTTTTTCTTGACTGAACATTTGACAATAACTTTTCTTACATCGATACCGAAAGGGATTATTCAGAACTCATCTCTCTAACGTATTAGTAAAGCTGCTAATTATGTTAATTCCACCAGTTACTTTTGTTGACTTTTCTCCCCTCTGAATAATCATACCCATCTGGTGGCAGATTTATATCACTCCTTTTAATCACTTTTTTCCCCAAATTTAAGCATTTAATTCTACACGTAATCCCTACAAGTTAAAAATATCTTGTGCAATAAACCAGGAATAACACACACTGTCAATACCACTAACGAAGACTTCTTCCAAGTATAAACAGTTAAACTATGCCACTATTCTACAGCATAAAGAAATACTCACTTTTTTGAAGGTAAGAGCTAGTAAATGATAAGATGCGATTCAAGGATAAGAAAATTTTGTTTGTCTGGGAAATTGCTTAAATCCTTTTCCTTAGCTTATAAACATTCACACAGATTGACAATGCTTTGCATGGCCGAAATGTTTTCAGGGTATCTATTTTTCCCTGCTGGAAGAAAAAATAATCCATCTAGGCTCATTTGGGGGTGGGTGGCTATACTACCAAACTGTGAAAGGATTTGTGTATGCACGTATGAGATGATAGAAACACAAGCACTTAATTCACAGGGAAAAAAAAAAGAACTGATAAGGGCTTTTTCATCTGAAATTACAGCCTCTCTCTGTTATAAACACTTTGATATCACCAGCCACTTTCGCTCAACAGGCCAGGCAGAGATAAACGCGGAGCTTTTGCGGAGGCGCCACCGATGGAGCAGGCTCAGCCCGGCCCCAGGTGTGACCCCTGCTCTCCTGCGAGCAGCACTTGGACCAGGCAATCCATCACGGTGCTCCTCCTGTCAGGCCGGGTGCTCGGCTGCAGCTGTCTGTCACACTGGTGGATGGGACCTGCTTAAAGGCAATCATGTCAATCTCTATGTGACTACTCAGACTAAGATAGAAGGATGATCTTGACAGGCTTGGCAAAGTCAGCAGAAGGCACTAGAGGACTTTAGTTACATGCTTAAAATTTAGATGTGATTTGTGCTTCTTGTGTAGAGGGATTGAAGAGGCATGAAACAGCACTGTGTTTTATAGCTGGTCATCTTGGATGAATCTGTTGCCCTCGGAATGTTTTCCATAGTAAATGTAGCGACATTTCCCCAAAACGCCTACAATAAAAAGGAAATGAATTACAGTTAGGATTGGAGTAGAACAATATACAATACAGCAAATAACATGGGAAATCTGAAGGAGGGAAAGAAGCAGTTTTCTCTTGTCCTGCAAAAGAAAGTTTGTGCATTTCAAATATACAGTATTGCCATTTCAATCAGCAGTTTTGAACCCACCAGAAAAATTTGTTCAAATACCTACATGACCTATCCTGTTAAACATACATCCACAAGTGTCTTCAAAAACAGAACCACATAACACTGAAACATCATATACTGTGTTTTAAATCATAGTACCTCTGTCCTGCTTTTAAAAAACAGAAAGCCTGGCTTGAAGTTATATTTAGTGCTCTCTGCTATCTCCCTGCTATGTGTTTAAAAGCTTTTCCTGATGAACAAAACCAATCAGGAAAAAAAAAACCCCAACAGCAAATAACTACAGTTTAATGTGGATCCTGGAAAATCTGTCAAACTTTCCCAAAGTCGTACTGCAAGCACCTAAACCATCCTTATTTTCAGTGACAGAGAACCAAAGTGCACGGCTGAAATCTATATGGGAAGCCATCGACAGACATTGGCAAGAACAGTTAGCCTCAGACTCCAGCATTTTTATACATACAAATAAATATTTAATAAAAACATTTCCAAAGTATCCCTCCAAACAACATCACAACATCCCATGAGCAAGATACAATTTAATTATGCTAAATATTGGCACATGCAGGATGCTTTCAATAATTAACCATAATACTGGTTTTGGGAGGCAAGGCACATTATTCAGTGAGTACAGGCAGAAAGATGCCTGAAGAAGCCTTAACTGCTATGGGTGAGACACACATACCTGCAAATCTCACTACCTTATTCAAAAGCATCCCCTCTGGTGGTACTAAGTGGTACGTGAAAGCGTAAGTTCACAGTCACATCCCACCTGTGAACATGCTCAAAGATGCTGAATTTTACTAGCAGAGTTGTTCTTTGAGCCCTCAGACATGTATAGTCAAATTAAAGTCATCTCTCATGAACAGGTCTCCTCTGCCCTGGGAGTGTCTTACCAGAGCAGACACTGAAGTATCCAGCTCACCTCTGTAAGGGCAAACATAACCTAGCCCAAAGGAGACAAACACTGCTTTACATAAAGGGTAAAGAAGGGGGAGGAGCAGATCCTCAATTCATTCCTGTTTTAGATTTCCAGAACTCACACAGCCATTACTGTGCCCACCTGCAGTATGAATTAACTATGCAAGCTTTTATATTCTGCATCCATTTTTTTCCAGTATAACGTGTCAGATAAGCTACTAAGGCTTTGGAAGGCATGGGTCATGCAAGATTAATGTTAACCCATGCTCTTCTTTCTCTCCAAGACATCGTGAAGGTAACGCATTCCTATGAGGGTTGTGGCAGGGAAATTGATAGGCCTGTCATTTGTTGTGAGAAACATTTCCCTTCAGGGTAATACAAATGGGCACTATATGGTGCAGTGCCTGAACACTTTTCCCTCCTGCATAGAGCTTTCTTCAATAATTTCAATTTCAATACTTTCACTAGTGGAGCAGTTACCACGTGCAAAAGATGATATTAGCATTCCTAACCAAAAGTCTAATGAAGAACAAGTTTTTCTTTCCCTAAACAGATATTCCAAGTCAGGCTGCAGCAGGCATTAGGTTGGTAACGAGGCCATTTAGAGCTCTAAATGCAAAGGATATGAGCAGTTTATTAACGACATTCTTTGGACTCCTTTTTCACTGGCATTGATAAAAGTCTTGTTTGAGGTCTCCTGCATTTCTTAAGGACTGGAAGCAAGACTGTTTATAGAGATGCTGGCGAGAGAGTGCTGTTTGATGAATGCTAGAGACTATAGCTAGGTGTCAGTGCTTAGAAAATGAGGCAAGGACATGAGGCATTAATATTGTTTGAGGTCTCCTGCATTTCTTAAGGACTGGAAGCAAGACTGTTTATAGAGATGCTGGTGAGAGAGTGCTGTTTGATGAATGCTAGAGACTATAGCTAGGTGTCAGTGCTTAGAAAATGAGGCAAGGACATGAGGCATTAATATTGTCAATGATCTCTTGACAGGAAAACAGATACTGTATTCATCGTCAGATTTAAATAGACATCAAGTGCATTAATGACAAAAGGGCAGACTTCAAACAAAGGGGGCTGTATGGTGCTGTGCTGAGCCAGTCTCCAAGTTGGCAATAACCTGATCTGAAAAGACACTGTCAGGGCTACAGACAGGCCTGGGATTGTGTGCGGTGACAGAAAACAGAGATGCTGACAGAGATACCGGTGCCATATTATGCCAAGTATATTCTAACACTGTCTCCAGTCCTAACTAAATCTGACATCATTTCCTATCGCTTATAGTATCCTCCGCTGCTCTGGCAGAATATTTCTCCCCAGACATCATTACAAACTCCACTGTAGTTTTAAAGTTACTGGCAGGCCTGTGCTGTCATGGAGGCTGGGTCTAGAGGCCTAAGGATAACCTCAGTCAATCTAAATTTGGAGTTTGCTGGAGAAGTGCTCTCATTTTCACTGATATCTCAGCTACTTGAGGTGATCTGAACGCTAAAGTGTGAGGAGCTGTCACCTTGAATAAAATCCTTAAAGTAAAGACGCTCTGTTCCCGGGATGTTCAGCAAAGATGTCGGACAGTCTGGCAGCAGGAAATGAAATCCAGCTGCTGCTGCTCGCCTGGGGATAAAGGTGCTTGGGCTAGTGACAGTTAAAGTCAGCTGAAATTTTTGAAATCCTGCAGCCTACAATTGTTTAAATTAAGGAAGCGTTGTCTCCGCAGAGATTCCCTACCCAGGCACACAGCTGTGATTCGATTGCCAGGCATATTACACACGCTGCTCAGAGAGCCTTGATAAAAGCACATTTGAAAATGTTGCCATGAGACCTTGTTTATCATGAAGGTTATTTGTAAAACAATAATCTTGCTCATAAATTAAATGCAGTGACTGGCTTGGTTATTTGTTTTGCTTTGTTTTTCCTCTTTATGTTCCACCTCCCTTTGGCAACTACTGAAAGCTCAGAGAACTGCAAGAGGTTTGTGTGCCACAATGAGAATTTTGATGCTAAGACATGTCACATGCAAATTCAGGAAAGCTACTGGGTTTTTTTCTGCCTATCTGCTATGGTATTCTTTCCTTGCAGGGGCAAAAGTACATTTGTTCTTTTGTACACAGACAAGGGAAAGAATAAGGGGAAAACAATACATCTGTGGCTGTTCTGGTGTTTTTTAATTAAAATATCCAGCATTGGCCATAATAAGCTACGTATACCCCCCATACATCAAAACAATACACAGCATCCAGAATGAGGTTTCTGCTCGAGGTTCTTAAGAAATGACAACACAAGGTCTCTTGAGGGATCATCTTCCCTGAATGAGGCTTCTAATTTTTCTTAAGTAGCTGATTCTACCATCACCACAAGCTGTTAAAACTATAATTATGAAAAAAATGCATTGGGAAGAATAATTTTTAAATTCCCTCTCTATCTTTTAAATGTTTTCACCCTTTGGAATGAATGTTCTAATTATGCTGGGTAAGTAATGACCTTGCAGTTGCTTGCATGTGTTGTGGTATCAGTCTTTCTTCACAAACACATTGTAATGTCAGCAACACCAGCCTTTCCTTTGCTGAGGGAAAACCCAATTATCCAAATAAATAAATAAATACATACATGCATACTAAAGCACGTGAAAAAGTGCAAGCCATGTTAGCTTCTTTTAAATTTGGTATATTTTGCAGAGGGCTACGGTGCTTTTAAGCCTCTATACACTTTGCTAGAGTAAAAAAGAAGTTTGCAGATGTATTGTATTAGAAGTGGCAAAAGCAAGTCGCAATGGGATGCGTTAGATCATACAGCCTTAGTTAGTTACAGGCCAAAATTCAGCTCAAGCCAACAGTAACCTAAGGGAATTGTTGTCGGGTAGCATTTTGTTGCCATTTTCCCACCTCTTTTTTCTAGTACATTAATACTCCACACCTAGAAAAACCCACCTCGCAGTCATCACAACTTGGGCAGCTTCCAGCAACACAGCTTCCTCCGGTACTATTCAGTTTTCTTTAAAAAGTAATTACTAGAACTAAGTAGTCAAGCCAAAAATTTTGCCACCCCCATCAAAACCTATTGCCACATCTGCCCAACATCCCCACCAGGCACCCATTTTAACATCAAATGTTTTTAATAAGCCCCTCTGCAAGTGAAAGCAGCAAAGTATTCACGATTAAATTTGTTTGTCAAACACTGGCCTGCAGTATCCATCAGGGACTAAATTTCAGTTAACAGCCTTCTGCCTTTCACATGGACTAACCACAGGGCCTGGTACTAGGAGCTGTGGTCAGATAAAGTGTAGCACTTCATACACAAACTCAATATTCTAGTGGAATTCTACTTCACCTAACTTTAATTAGAGTACAGTACCTAAATCCTCCACTGCCAATTTGTATTTGATCCATATTCATCTCTTTTTTGCACAACCTGCTGTTGCATAGTTTTGCTATGGGCTATTAAACAGCTGCCATGTTCCACGAAGAAGCTGGGTGCATTTCATTGTGGTTATACTACCAATCTGTAAATTGTTTTGAGACCCTTCAGGATGAAATATCAATACCATTATCATTTTTTTCATAGGCACTTGGGCATATTCTACAATTAATGAACAGAAGTTGTGAAATTCCCTTAAATATTAATATAAACTTCCTATAAAGGAAAGTAATTCCCTACCGACAACACTTAGAGGAGAATAAATATCTATCTATGAACAATTTAAAGTCTACAATGCTACTGCTTTAGGCAAAACACCTCCACAAGTCAAATTAATTTAAAACTCTTAAAAATCTTTTGTTCTAAGGGATATGTAAAACTGGATTAAAAACCCCCAAAACAAACCCTTTTTTACAGGAGTTTAGTCATTTTTCCCTTTATCTACCTGGAAATTCTCACAACTTTAACTAGTTGTCTAGTTGACAACTTACTTTCAGTTCCTTTTGGTGAAACAGAATAACTGTTTCTATTAAATATGATCCAGCCTAAGAATTCTCTGACACAGGAATCTGAGAAGATTCCTTGGAAGAAAAGAAAAGGTGTAAAGGATCATCCGGGTGACCAAGTACTGCCCAAAGCAGCCAAGGGTGTAACCTGGAGCGATCCACTCAGACTCATTCTGCCCCAGCAAACAAACCACTGCCAGTGTGAGGAGGACTGGGCTCACAAACTGCAGTCTGACACAGGAAAAGAACAGAAGAGTTGCAGCTGTCCTTGTAAATGTGATGGGTTCTCTGGCCACTACCATCTGATCTGTTTGTTGCAACCATAGTTTCCAGATTGCTCCAGGCTGGAGTCAAGACACAGGATCTTGACTCCTTAAATCAGGGCAGAAGGAGCAACAGAAAGAGGAGAATACAACAGATATGAATGCCTTTGGTTGTGCCACAGCTAAATGCTGTGGAAAGGAATCTTATAAAGACCTGAAATATGGCAGCAAGAAACAAAACTCAGATAAATTCCCTAAATTACTATCATAAAATACTCAAAAGTGCTCACATAACAAATGCACAAATATTAACTTTCCTTATGTTATAAACTAGTTAATTTCTTTTTAAGAGGATAGAAACACTAAATGTAAGCAAAAATGATACATAATTCTTCTGTGACAGAAAAAGTAGCTGTGCATAAAGGGGTAAGGTTGTGCTTGAGAAGGTTGAGGACAGAGCTAGCTCTGGCTAAGGCAAAATCCCTTCACCGTGGCCACAGTACTCACAGAGTGGTCCCTAAATACTCCCAAAGAGGTGCCCATGAACTAGGGATTGTGGTCAATGGCAGGTTTCCTGGAGAAAGAAGACATACCTTCACTAGCAAACTGCTGATCCTGACTTGCCCCCTCCCTCCGAGGGTAACAAGACTCAAGGAAGGTAGCCTTCCTATTCAGAGGAGATGAATTACTTCTGCTCTGCTCCCTGCACAGGGCGGCCGAAAAATGATAACATTTTCCTCTGGACACCCTACAGCATGGGGGCACAAAATGGTCTTTCAGACTAAAAGAAATTACTGAAAGGCACAAAATCAAATCTGTATCCAGTCTACAGCAATGGTGTTAGAATTACACACCTAAGCTAGAGCTGAGAGGAATCACAGAAGGCGAACTAACACACTGAATTATTGCAAGTATCCTGCACAGACAAGTACTGTGACATGTCAAGTCTCACTGGCCTGTTTGTGGGAAGGGGGGGAAAAAGGGGGGAGTATGTAGGGAAGTGAGAGTAGGGGAGGGGGGAGCAAAGCAGTCAACAGGGAGGGGATGTTGGAAAAATTTGCAGTGAAGGTGATAGGAATACAAAGATGTGAAGTTTGCATCCTGGGCCAAGGAAGCTGCATAAATGTTCAGCGTAAACTAGCAGTCAAGCTGACGTGTGATAAAGTGCAGCCTGCTGTAAATACATTTCAGGGCTCCCAGTGCAACTAGGGAAGGAACTTGTAATTTGGAAAGGGGGGGAGAAAGAAAAAGGGGGAAAAAAAAAAAAAAGCACTGCAAGCTTTTTCTCACATAATCTGTTACTGGAAAATTGAGAAGCTTGTCCAAGTCCGTGGGAATAAGCTGATGAGCTGATACTTAATAATAAACCATATTGTGTCATGGTGCAGAGTCATCTAGATCCATTCAGGCCACAAACTATATTACTTTATACAGCCCTGGCTGACATACATTTAAAGCCCTCTACACATTAAGGAGCCATTAGGCTGACAGATTAAAAGTTATCTTGGAGCTAATGTTTCCATTATGCGTATCCTGGCAGTGGAACAATCAACACACTGTTCCTCAGATGTCATACTTTGTTTAAAAAAAGGGTAGGGGGGAGAGCAGGGGGAAAGGAGGGTATCTTTCCCTCCTTGAATGACATTGACATGATCAGCTTTGATCTGGGCATGTGCTGTCTACAGATTCTCTACTGTTGGCTAAAATAGGAGCATTTAGGGCATAATACTTTAAATCATTAACCAGTTCCATACTCCTCTGGGTATAATTGTTACAATTTAAGGTTCTACACTTGTGATTTCTTTGGAATCTTTCCATGCTTATTGTAACTATCATCAGAGAAATATGTTGCGGGGTTGGAATGTCCCTTTCTAGTGAAAATGAAACAAAAAGCATGCAAAAAAAAATACACAAACAAATAAACAAGAAAACCCCAAACAAATGCGTTTGTCTCCTCAGTGCATCTTTACCAGTTTTGCAGTGTTAATGTCATGGAGAGAATTAATGCTGACTTTATGATTAAATACTTGTGAAATATGTTGAAAAATCAGAGCAGATTCTTTTTTTTTCAATTACTCAGACACATAAATTGTGTAGTTAGCTAGATACTGTAATCAAAGAAACCCAAGTGCACAGAAAGCATCAGCGTGCCGAATTTTAGGGGTGGACCGATGCTTAGTTTGGATATATTGAACGCCTTTGAAGGAGATTCAGGAAAGGAAGTATGGGCTCGCAGTTCTTTTAGTCTTTAAAACACTTCCCCATGCATCTCACTCTCTCATCTACGGTCTAAATAAAAGCAGTAAAGCCAGAAAAAAGGACTGCAGACGTGCGAGGCCGGTCAGGTCCCATCGGCTGAGCGCCCTCGCCTCTCACGCCGCGCCGGCCACAGGCGCTCACTCGCTGTCTGCGCGCGGTGCGGGCGGGCCCCGGGCACTAGAGGGCAGCAGCCCTTTGCGTGAGCCCCGCCGAGCCGCGCGGGCGGGCGGCAATTGCGGACCGCAGCGCTGCCTGCGAGCCCCGCAGGCCGCTCCCCGCGCTGTCACCGTCACAGCCTGGATTTACACAACCTCTGCTCGCAGCCTTTCGCCCAGCAGCCTGACTTCTGGTGGCCCAATCTCAGGGAGCGCCAGTGTGTGTGTGCAGATGGCGGGGCAGTGCTCTGAACAAAAGGGTCGAAATGCTGTCCGGGCGAGGGGCGACCGCCCGTGTCCACCGCCGGCTTCCAGCGCAGCGGAGGAGGCACTTGTTATTCTCCCACATTCACGGCGTAAATGCCAGCGCTGCTTTGAACCACCTTCCTATTACTTTTGTTAATGCAACGGTGCGACCACTGAAGTGATATAAGAGACACTTTTTACATATTCAGAATGATGGAGGAAAAGGAGGCTGTGAAATCCCTCCCCGACCGCATAGGAAAGTTCAGCTGTTCGATGTACACTCAGCATACAATTTAGGAGATTTGCAGTTAATTTGGCTAACATATGCAAAAATGGCCTTTCTGCTGGGCTGCTCTATACTTTGGGCTACATTCTAATAATAAAGCTTACACTGCTCAGCAATGGAACTAAACCATAAAGAATGACAAGGTCATTAAGAAAACAAAAAGTGACAATAATTAAATCATACTTCACGAACCTTAACCATGCACAGATTGCATTAGCAGTAAAATGCGAGAGGAAAAAAGAGGGAAGTAAGTTCTTTTAGTAACTGTGATAGAATTAAACAAATGTACCATGATTTATGGGGCAGAAAGCAAACTTTTGGAATAATTGTTTGGAAAGTCTGCAAGCATTCCAATAAAATTACAAATTCTTATGTGAAAAAAATTTGAACAGCAGGGCCCTTCTGGAGAGTTTAGACATAAATTTGGCTCATCTCATGAGTAAAACTTGCCTTTGGATCTCAAATGTGTTCCTGCTGCAGGAGTTCACATTAGGGGAAAAAAAAGCTATACAAAATTCAGTCTGGCTCAACTGGTTTGAAATTTCTCAAGAGAGTCATCTGAAATAAAGACAAGTTGCTTTTTATTTTTAAAGCTGGGAAAGAAAGTCTCTCAAAATTGAAGAGCATAATTAAATAGTGCTGCTGTCACATTATGATACAGTTAAGGGAACCTTCTTTGTCTGCCATTACTTGCTCCTTTCCCCAAGCCCTTCCTCAGAAAAAAAAAAAAAAAAAAAGTAATTGCTAATGATAGGATTGCTATGATTTTTCCTAATACAAAAACAAGTGTTTTTTGAGAAGCAGATACTACCAGGCCCTGGATTCCCTTGATTTCCAGCAGAAGTTGAAGGCATCTGGCACTTTGTAAGACGCATCCAGAGCCTGCAACAATGGGTGAGCTGCTTTCTCTCTTCTGTAGCTATTACTATTTAGCATCGAGTGAAATCAGAAATGCATCTGGGTCCAAACACTCAAAGTATTCAGAAAATATGTATTTCTCTGGACTAAGTCTGGGCTTGCCTCTTAGTAGAATTTTGTTCTATGCCATATGACATATAGCACCATCTGCTATTGCTAAATCGTTACTGGCCATAGTCTAGTTCCCAACCTGCCTCCAGTACTGAAAGCCAAAATATTGTCATTGTTTTCTATCCTCAACTCTTTTCCCCCTTCTTCAGCCTCCTTTTAAAAATATGCTAATGGCAGGGGGGCTGAAGGTTAAATTACAGTGGCCAGTAGAACACAGTTTACAGGTGCACTCTTAATCTCTATGGAAGTTTTTGCTAAAGATAAAAAACCGGGGACTAAGAAACAGCTTAAGAGAGACACATTAAAACCCCTCCATTAGGGTCAGAGTCATTAAAGTTTAGTTAAAGCACCAAAGACTTTCTAACAAGTATTATGCTTAGTAAACATTTTCCACCAGAGCACGGATATTGGTGAGAGCTTTTGGAGTGTGTCACTTAATCAGTATTCACCTGCTTTGACAGCTTGAAATATTACTCACTTATTTGGCTGGTTCAAATTTGTCAGACTTGACTATGTCGCAAGTTAACATGTCCCCTGCATGAAAAAGGAGTTCACTGGCAAAATGTGCACAATGGACCTAATAAAACACATGTAGCCAAACAATCAAGCAACACTGATCACTCTTATCACTCAGAAGCACAAAAAAAAAGAGTGACTGTATTTGAGACTACCAAGCTAAACAGGAAGCAATAACCTGTTACTTTACCAAATATCCTTTAAATGGTTAAGGGAAGGATAAAACCTTCACCACATCCAGAAGCATTAAATTTCTTGGTTAAAGCTGCATAAATATTTTGGATGTGTTGAGTCATTTGCTGGTACAAAGAAAAGAAGTGTTTAAGATAGAAGCTGTCCTTCAATCCCGAGACTGTTTTTCAGCCAAGGAAGCCCCTTCTGCCACAGAAGGCCATTTAGGCAGTACTCTTCACCTTTGCTCTCGGAGTGGGTGCTATTAAAACAGAAAGTCTTGTGAAGGTAGCAGGTAGTCTGGGATTAGACCATCACATGAATTCACAGCAGGAAAGCCAGTCACACACAGCCACTGTTTGGTTAAATGTATTCAACATCAGGGCACGAGTGTTGCTGTTAAGCCAGGGGCAGCGCTGAACAGCACAAGCTGCCCTACAGAAGACCTCAAAGATCTCAAAAGTAATAACAAAAAATTATACAAGAAAGATCTTTTCAGGGATAAGGAAAGCTTAACCACTTACGTGTGTGCAGTGAACCCTGTGGTCCTGTCAGAGAGGCTCCTGGGAAGCAGCTATATGCTACTGAAGTATTTCAGTCTTTGGGCAAAACAAGCTTGACATCCCTGTTGGCATCTCTGCTGAGAACAGACACTGGTCTTACTCAGAAAACATCAAACGTGACTTTCTGCTAGCTGTGGCAAAGCTGAATACTGAAGGCAGGGGGAGGAGAGGTCACGGAGGAAGCAGTAGTTAACAGGGTAAAGTGAGTGTTATAATCCCCAAATTGCACTTGGACTGAATGTTCGCAGACAATCTGCCTGTCTAAACCAAGACAGTATCATTTTTCTTTCTTCTAGGAGAGGGTTAAGTATCATCTGAAGCCTGGAAAATGGCTGCTGTTGATACTACTGAGGCCTTCTCTTTAACTAGATCCTTCAGGAAAAAACAAATTAATCAACAGCCAGCTGAAGTGGGTTTAATGATTGCATTCTGCATACAATCAGCTTTTCCCTTTTCAAGGGCCATCAATATGTCAAGGGAAGACATATCTGAAGGATATAGCTCTTAACATCAAGGTTATCTATTCTCCACAAGGCTCCCACTCCTTACTGGGCTGATACTTTACACTGCCTGTGTCTAACATTTTCATCAACTATGCAATCAATCAAGGTAATAATGTTGTGCAAAAAATCAATTAACAACGCAATTAAACTTTCCTTATTATCTCAAAGGGCTGAAATAATACCTAAAGGGAAGATAGACTCACTGAATGCAGACATCCATAACCCAATGTGAAAGTGAATTATGAGGTTAGACAGATGCAGGCATGTACTGGCGCTGTTATTTTCAAAGGGATATATCTCATCCAGGCAGTGTATCAGTCACCACCAATCCCATACCCTAAAATTCCAAATTACTTTTAAGAAATATACGATGTGCAATATCCATTTCATATTCTCTTTTAGAGATAAACCCCCCAAAATCTGAACAGGAGTATTATTCAAAGACAAAATGATCTTTCAGAAAGAACATAAAATATAAAAGCTATAATAACATTTACATCTGTATACCACCCATGTCTGTAAATGCAGGTCATCAATTATACCTAATCTGTAGTGAATAAGGAACAGAAGAAGCAGCACAACATTTAAAGCCCAAAGGCTGAAATTTGCAAATACCTTGCATCAAGTACACTGAAGGAAGAGCCCCAATATAAACACAGGCAGCAAAACCAGCAAGGACTTAAGTATCAGTCACCGAAAATAAGACAGAGTGCCTATATTATTTTGTAATTACATTCAATCCTCATGGAAACATCATTCCCAAGAGCTGAGAGTTTTAAAGTACATTGAAAACAGACAATTAACCCCTTGCTGCTGGGAGGATTTGGGTTTTAGCATAAAGACGTCAAGGATCAGGGGTGCTCAGCACACCAGCACAATGGAGTTAATATAGTTGGGAACCCAGGTGCAATAGTCTTGTGTCGGAGATGACTGGATAAGCATTTGGGCGGGGGGGGGGGGAGGGGAGTAGAGAAAGAATACATCTAAAATTAACTATGAAATGAGTGATCTTACAGTCCACAGTGACAACCAAAAAATATTACACAAAGAAAACGACCGTGACCAAGCTAGGTATTTTGTGGGTTTTTTTGACACCTATCATTTTCTATCGCACACCCTGAGTATTCCCCCTCAGCCCCCCTTACTCATTTCCCAACACACACACACACAAGTCTTCACCCTAGGTTGTTGTGATTTAACATAGGCAAAAAAGATAATGAAAATAGAAAACACTTAAGGGAAGCCTATGTCAGAGTGACAAGCTGGGCTCACATCCTGTAATAAGCTCAGGAAAATTTGGAAGCAGAAAAGATTTCCCTTATACACTGCACTTTGGATTCCTCTGTTAAAAGGACACTCTGTGTGTCTGTGTAAGGAGAGGTGTTCTACAAAGCAGTTCTCCCAGCAGGGTTTGCTTAAGCACATAACAGCTGCAGTTTAGAAATGGTCTATTCTTACAATTAGCTCATGTAGTGCAAGTGGTTTGTTTGGACTAAGAACATCTTTTTTTGTTGATAATTCTCCCTGGTTTTGTCTTTGTCTTGCACTTCCTGCTCTTCCCCTTGCTACCCTCATGCTGCAGTCAGTCATGGGTGAGATACAAATAAGTGTGACTAAATTTTTCCACAATTTTTGAAACATTACAGGCTTTCCTGCATGGATTTGGGATACTAATATTAGTCCAGGATTAGAGAATTCAGTCATTCCTATCTTAACCTTTAGGAACATAATTAATATGTTTTCATTTTCAATGACTTCATTGTGTGTCTATCAACTGGAACCATTCCTGCTGTGTATTTGATTCCACTGACGATGGGGTGTGTTGGATTTTAAATGATGTGCTAGCACTTCTGTTCCCTATATACTCTAGTTTATGTGTTATTCATGACTTGCATTTGGAGACACGGATGATACACAGATGTAAATGTTATTAAAGCTTTTGTGTTTAGATTCATTGTGAAAGACTTCTTTGTTTTCAGATAATTCTTTTAACCATCACAAATAACCACCAATACATGAAATTGTCTTGAGACATTTTTCTTTTCTGTTAAGGTTTTTGATGAAGAGAATTTTTTATTCTCCCTAGTGTTCTCTCATCATCAAAATAAAATACAGGATAAATTGACAGACAGCAGTTACACCTGCAGGATAGCATAGAAGTAAACCTTTTTGTCATATGCTCATTATACAAAATCAAACCCAAAAGTTAGTTTATTTTTTTAATAGCTGTCAGGACTGTGGCTCCCAGTTGAAAAAGGCTGCGACTGGCATTATTCTCAAACTGCTTTCACCCTTTAACATCAAACTTGCATTCCTGTGGAATTTAAAAAGAACATGGTAAAGAAAAAGGTATTTTGCCAAATCATGGTTTCCTATCTTCTTTTTCACTTAGATTAAACTAATTTTATATTATTAGTCTTCCAACACTATTTAAATGTTTTGACTATATGACAGACATACCGTGCATTTTTGTTGCACTGGTACTATGTAGGAAAAAGCTGAAACACAAATATGTACTTAAATGCTTGGTAAGCAACAATCTTGGAAAACATTACCCAGCCAGTAGTCAGAAGTAATTTTTTGTGATGGACAGATAAAACACCATTAAATTTTTTCAGTGTCACGTATTAAGGCAAGGGGTGAGCAGGTAGATTTGTGTGTCTGGACTGGTAAATCTTCAAGACAGTTGTGTGAGGTTGCTGTACTTAAGTACATATATGGCTTTGAACTGAAAAAAAAGTGCTCTCAAAAAGCCACATTTAATCCCTAATAATTCTGTCAATTGACAATATTTTGTCATACAACCTTAGATATTTTCTCTCAATGAAATTGAAGCCCACTTTAAAAGTGAAGTCTTGGAGTTGTCACATTTTTTGCTTTAAAAGAAATATAGCAGATTTTTTTATTTTTTATGCCTATTTTATCCATTAAGCCTATAATAGCAGCAGCCTCTCTACAGAATTTAAATATTCAGAAACCCCAGCAAAAGGGATTTCTTTGTCTGAAGTTCAAGCTTCTTGTAAAAATCTGACTCAGACTAATTTAGTCAAAGTCAAGTATAATAACTTGATCAAAAAAATAACTTATTAAATTTTCTGCTGTTGGAGTAGCGTGTTGGATAGCGGTGGTTTGTACTCCCCAACGTACCATTTTACAGAGAACTTCATATTTCGTTTTGAATAGTTATTGAAAAGAGAGTTTTCCATCTGACAGAGAGAATCAATCTAATGTCACCCACTCTTTACCTCCAATTTTCTACTAGCACCACCTCTGTCTGGTGCAATCTTGTTAATGTTTTGCTGTAGTTACCTGCTGTTTTACTTCACCTGCCACTAAAACTTACTGCTCTTGAGCAGTTTTGGAAAACTGCCTTTGAGCTTTATGAAACAAAAGACAATTTTTTAAACTGAACCAAACTGTAACTTAATTCAGCAGGACACTGCAATGCTGCTTCTGAGTCTTTGATGCTTTACTTTATTAAGACAGCAAGGTTCCAACCTTCCTCTTCCCCAGTCACATTGAGGACAGCTCAGAACTACACAAAAGAGCACTTCTAATGGCCAAAACCCAGTAAGTCATGGCTCAGCTGCCTTGAACTGCATTCCAGGCAAATTCTAGCCATAGTGGGGAGTGGCCATACCATGGAAAGAGTACCTCACTCCCTAGTGAAGGATATAAGATCAGGACAAAGTAGTATGTCTGGAACATCATCAGGTTAGGCCATACTTGAGGCTAAGCAGCTACAGTATTTGGGACATGTGACAGTGTAGCAGAAGAGGGGGAGAAAAAAAAGGCCATTTTTGTGTGATGTCAGTCTTGTGCCACACAGTTCTTTAGCCTTCACAGACTGTCTGGCCAATGTACACATTCATTCTTTTGCTTTGCACAGTGTAAACACTCATTTATTTTTGGGCTTGCTCAAAAATGGAAATAGCTCATCATCCAGGGAGCAGATTAGCAACATTTTCAGATGCTGTTCAACAATTATTTTGCTGACAGGAAGCAGTGTGTGATACCTTATAAACATGATGCTATCCATCTACAACATTACTGAGGCAAATACAGCTTTATTCACAATTCAATATTAGCCACTTCAACTGAGTAGAACCTGATGCAACATAAAAATAGGTTGAGATTAAATTTTTAAAATAACAAAATAAAATAATCTGCCTACTCAACAGAAGTTGTACATGTTGGGTGCCTGTGAAGAAATAGGAGATTTCTGTCACCCCCCCAATGCACTTGTCTGCCTTAAATAGCCTGTGGTAAAGGCTTGGAGATCTTTAAATAGGAGGTCAGTCATCAAACTTTCACCAGATGACTCACTGCGCTGTTAAGAGCAATTATTTAAATGTATGAAATGTTTTAGACAGATGATGAACTCAAGAGAACCTGTTCAGCCAATCACCAAGAAAGGAAACAGTGACCCACAGGCTTTCAACCATCCTCCCTTTCTGATGTGGTTCCACAGTACACATTACCAGAAGCTTTATGAGACCACTTTAAACCACCAAGGGTCCATCCAGGTGAGATCAAACAACAAATGGGGTACTAAAACAGATTACAGAAAGCTGGTACAAGATGTTCTTCCCTTTCTCTCCCATTTATTAGGATTTTTTGTTTAACATGGAAGAAGTCTGTCTTCTCGTAAGACTAAATGACATGACAAGGTGTTTTTTGACCTAAAGGAAATAACTTCATGTGGTCTTTCCAATAGCCACACAACTGTGCAAGCCTGGTGAATGTGGCAGTCTTGCATAGCCTCCTTCTCCATTTATAGCAATGATGGTTAAGTTCTGGACACACATGGCTCTAAAATTTATTGAATTCAAGTGCAATTAATATCCAAGTCTCTGGGAAGCTTATATAAAGCTATTACTCTGTTCAAAGGGGGAAAAAAAAGATCATCAAATGGGTTATACTGAAAGTTATTTTTCTGTTTTTCTTTGTCTCAAAAAAGAAAAGGGAAGGGGGAGATGGCTGTTCCATAATTATAAATCTTCTGAAACTGTAACTCAGGAAAAGACTTTTCAAATAAAATGTTTCCCAGAAAAGAATATTTGGCAGCGGTTGGCTCTTGTTTTTCCTAATAACCATTAAAAGTCTGCCCTAGTAAACCATTTTACTGCAACGTTTGAAATGGTAGAGTTTACATTTTATTTAATGAATAGTTGCAGAGCATTAAAGCAACATCTCGTCGGCAAAACAGCTCCTTATCCTCGCTTTGTCTCAATTGGTTTTTTTACATTTCATTTTCAATGACATGTCAGCCGTCTCTCACCAACCTCAAAGGAAAGTTGAATGCAGGGCTTACAAAGTTAAGCTGACATTTGCTCTCTTCCAATAAAAAATATTTAGTCCATTAAACATAAATACCTGTCATTATGATACATGGACTGGGTACAAGCCTCCCGTTTCCCTCTGATGTTTATTACATCCAAACAACTGCAGTGCCTGCATGTTTTCAACTTTAGTGTATTGATTAAACTTTTAAATGGCTGCCATATAACCCAGGGACATCAGGAAGATTAATTTGCGTCAATGTTCATCTGTAATTCATTAGCCATTTATTCTTTACAACCACATGGGCTATCAAGAAAATGCAGGCCATTTTTCACTCTGCACAGGCTTGGGAACAGATCCTGAAATTTGTGCTGCATACAAATAAGCTCCCCAGGCCCGGCCACTTAAACTGCTTGGCTTTTCAAAAGTTAAAGTTGGGAATAACAGCAGAAAAAAGGGAACATAAAAAACCAGAAATGGACAAAATATACGTCCTCAGGGTACTAGGGATTTAACTGAGTTTGTCCACTGTCTTTTCATCCATGGATTATGGTTTCTTATTTCAGTCAGATTATAATAACTGAAACTTGTTACTGTGCAAAGGCCATAAATAAAATGAGCTGTACCCCCCTCTAATATCTTCTAAGATGCAGTTACTTGGAGAAAGCTAGAAAGCGGCAGTGAAGTATAAAAAGCTCATGCCTCAAGGAGGCTGTAGCTGTGAATCTAAGAAAAGGATGCAGTTTTAACCAATTCTCCCATTTATTGTGGATTCCAGTCCTGCCTTTATTTGGGAAAATGGCCAGCTAAATATTGGTATGTTTCCTTAGGGTAGAGGCAAGCCATCTGGCTCCTTGATTTGCCCTACTGACCCCCTTGGCACAATATGAAGTGCATATTAAATAAGGAAAAGGAAAGAGAACAGCCATAAAGCAAACAAAAATGCACATGAATTTTACATTTACAACATAGAAAGATCAATGAAATGCATCCTGGTTCTTTTCCTCTCACTACCTATAAATTTCCAAGTAGTGTCATTGTGCTAGGTAAAGGCATAGTGGTACAGCAATAGAGTCATTGAGCCTAATGGTTGCAATCCAGATTCCAAAAATGAAGATCTCATAAGACAAATCCAACAGGTTCCCAGTTGCAAACAAGAATATAAACATAACAGCACCCTGTAACAAACACAGTCATCTTCACTTAGGTCTAATACATCAGTTAGCATGTCATCATCTCTACTTAACAGCTACAGTCACTATGCTGCCATTTTAAAATGTGGATTTATGCATAAACTTGAAAAGAAGAAAGAAGGAGACAATCTGCTTCTAGAATCAGTTATCAGCTTACTGTTAAATATCAGCCTGGGTGTAAAGAACCCTGGAGTGAGCACCCTGCTTAGGGTAAGCCTCCCAACGTAAGGCTGACGCTGCGCCCAACCTGCCTGCACCACCCAACCTCTTCACAGCCACAGCCAGCTGGGATCCCACCACGGCAGGACATTCTCTCTGAGGCACTGTGGGAAGCAGCAGCCTCTCATCAAATCCAAGGAACACACAGGAGGCAACGATGTAATGGAAAAACCTGAGCGGTGGAGCAGCAACAGATTTTGGCCTACGCCCTCCAGCAGCTCCAAAGAATTAAATGCTGCCCTGCCATTACCTTATCACCAAAAATCTGCCATTTGGTGCACGTCTCTGCAATTTGTATACCAGTACTTTTATAGACAATCTGCAGGTGGGATTGCTAAGCAGCTTTTCTGTCAGTTGGCTGGCTTGTAAATGCCCCAAAATAAGTGACCCAAAAAAATAAAAAAGAAATTACGAGATATACAGGGATATACTCAAAGCGATTTTTGGATATGCTTTTGTGTTTTACTACATGCTTGAAATTTAGACTGAGTTCATCGAAAGATTCATTATGGTTCATCAATCTCACAAGCAAACCTGAGTTGATTTGTGGTTTCGTTTTGCACAAATACCTACTTTTAATAGGCAGGAGAAAATTAAATGAATTTTGGTCAGATATCTGGATTCCTTTGAATATGAAAGTTGAGTCAAAAAGAATGTTGGGAAATAAGCCAGTTTCAAAGCCGTATGTACAAGGAAAGAAGTCAATTTATCCAAATCTGGATAGCTTTACGCTGTACACATAACCCAAGTCACTCTGGTCTGCATCTGCCCCACTGCACAAGAAAAGATGAAATCTCAGCTTCAAGTTTTTGTTTTGGTTTTGTCAGCTTTAGTCATACCTTCAAAATAATTTAAATATCATTTGTTTGGAGTAAATTATTTTTGTACTATGATAGGAGACATACCAGGAACTTCACCAATGAAAATATGTGGATACCAAGTGAGTTGAAAATATTGCAAAATTTACCTAGCCTAAGTAGAAAAAAGATGCCCTGCTAAAACTGTAACTTAAACTAAGAAAAACAAAGCAAATTGTAGCACAACTTCAGAGTTTCTATCACATCAGAAAAAAAGAGATCCTAGCCAGTATGCAAAAAAAATTGCAGGTGTTCTAGAACAGAGTGATAATAAGTTCAGTGGAAAATGTTTCAGCCTTACTTCTGCAGAAACTGAAAGCTACCTCATGGTGCTCACTAAACAAAGTTTTTCCTTAGAAACTTTCCCTTTTGCTTTGGTAGCATTAACTTATAGTAGAACACAGTTAAGATGCAGCAAGAGCTTGGGGTTCAGTCCTTTAAAGTGCCCAGTATAACATATCTGAAACACCAATGACACAGTAAAGGAGTAGAAATCCCAAAAGGAGCCTCACCAATCCCAGATTCTAATTAAATCTTGACAAATTAAGTACAGCAGCCCAGGGGATCATTTGCCACTGTGTTCACACCATAAAACCTCTGTCCTGGGAATGTCCCTTACAGGCTGCATGCCACAGCCCTGTGGCACAGGAGCAGGTTATTGTGGCTCGCCATCACACCCGGGCTCTCTCATGCTGCAGGAATCTCCAAATGGGAAGACTAGGTGGTTTTGAGCTCGTGCTTACACTGGGGGGGCCTAAAGCAGCAAGCTCAGGACTCAGCCATTTGTTTTCATTTTCATATAATGATGTGTCTAGCTCTCATGGTTGCACAGAAAACTGTATCAACTCGAACCATATGTTAACTGAGGCAGCAATATGTTCTTAAATTGGCAGACAGCTCAAAATGACAGTTCAGCAAGATGTGAACTATTTTCAATCATCTCAATAGGGTGTTAACTCTAAACCCTAAACATTGCCTGTATATATATTTTGTTAACCATTTCACTACTAAATACCTTAAACAAGATAGCAAAACTGTTCTTCCACACTTCTCCAAGATGGAATATACCAACTCCTAATTTGAAAGAATCTCTCTATATAAATTGGCCTAGTTACATACTTGGCTTGATCATTTTTAACATCTCACAATCGATGTATTTATCCTTCCACAATCATGAGGCAGTGAAGTGCTGTCATCTCCTTTTTACAGATGGAGGAAAAAATGCGAGAACATGATAAAAAGGAAACAGAACAGAGATCATCTGAGCTTAAGCCTTTTGTCTGAACCAGTAGATTAGCCTTTCCTTTTACACGGAAATTATGTGGAGACAGCGAAAAATCCGCTGAATTAAAGTAAGTAAAAGAGGCTGAATATTTAAGAGTAGTATTATCCATATATGTAGCAGATTTATTTTTTAAAAGGTTGTGCGCAGTTCAGTTTAAATTAATTCAGTTCTTTCACTGAATGCCACAGAATTTTCAAGGATTTGCTCAAATTTAAGGCCAGCTTACCACAGAGCACAGAATCTGCTGCCCTCACCTCTAGCTACTCAGTTTCATTAATACAGTGTCTTAGCTTTAGGCCATAGTACACAATAAAATAAAAATAAGACTAATGCAAATTTTAAATCTTGCAGCAGTTGGTCAAATAAACAGAGGATCTGGATTAGTAACACTTTTTAAGATCATACATGCCTAAAATAATGCACAAAAAGAAAATAATAAGAGTTAAAAATACATTTTTTTTAGGTCTCAATGCCTTTCTTGCACTTGGGTTTTTTTTTTTTTTAAGTTTTGTGGCCAATCAGGCCAACGGTGTGGCAGCCAATGTAATTGAAACTGTTTTCCTACCCAGCAAGTAGTTCAGGTTTTGAGTCACAGCAGTAAATGCATCTAAGCCAGGAATGGAAGTCGGCTATTTATTACTCAGGTGACAATATAAGTTACAAGAAAGTATACAGTATGAAAAACCTTCAGCCTGGGGCTGGACTGTATGGGCAAAGATAGCTGTGTCTCCTGATACCAGCCTAAGTCACTTTCAAACAACTGACTGCAAAGCCTCTGTCTAGTTTGTGAAGTATTTCCTGATGAAAGGCACTCTACACATGTAAAATATTATTACTACATTTGCAAAATGAAATTTCTAAGAGAAAAAGCACAGAACACGCCAACAACAATAAAGCAATCAATTGCAATAGGATGCAATAACTTGCAATAAATTGCTTTGTAGACAAGGACTAAATTGTTTCAGCACTAGCCACCCAATCCAACTTAACTAACAAAGAGAAAAAAGAAATGAGAAACATTTGCTTAAAAAGCTCATAACTGTCAATGTGTTCAGAACACCAGCATGTCCTGCTACACCTAATGCCTTTGTCAAGGTGGCCTATCTGGAACTACTCTTTCCCATTCCCTGCAGACTTGAGTTGCAGAGTTTCCCTGCAGACTCCCACTGTATTTGCCAGCACTCGATCTCTGCTTGGGGTCTGAGTTTGAGACAATCCAGATCCACACGCACAGCCCCCCTTCCCCTGCCCCCCCTTCAGTATCACTCATCGCAGCTTAAGCTTGTCTGGTTTGCACGGGCAGTGACCTGGATGTTACACATGCTACAGTGCAATAAGAGAACAATACCGGCAATAAGACTGCTCCTGTGATGTTGGTTTTTCATAAAGATGTGCTTAACATTCTTCCAACAACATTATTGTTATAATATTTTTTCTGTGCACTGATTCTACCAATCAGCATTACATTATACTGAAGAAGAAATTTATTTTGTCTCAAAACCTTGTATTAAGCATTCTCTTTGAACAATGGATTTAAGAGCTTTGGTTTGCCATTCCACAAGATACTTTAATAAATCAGTGTCTTAATTCCTAATACTTTCTTCTATTAACACATAAGATTTTAACTTTCTTTTCTCCACATTGTTACAATGTATTTTAAGTGATGTCAAAACTGAGCCTCAAAATGACAGTGTCAAGCATTCAGAAGAAGGCTGATTGTCCAGTTACATCATGGCCTTTGCCTTCTTCTATGTAAGACTGGAAAAGTAGTACGAACAACATTTGGTAGCAGACTGTAGAGCTACTATTCATCTCCATTTCCATGGGACAGATCAGTTAAAGCCTTGGTTGTACACAAAGTGTTAAAAATACTTTTGCATGTTAAGTAATAACATGGCACCATGATGCAAACTAGCGACTGAACTACCCTTTGGGGTGCAGATACAGGAAGGCTATGTAGCAGGATTGTATGCTTTTTTATTGTTGATCACTCTGCTGCAACATGACTAACAAAAACAACTCCATGTTAAACCATGAGCGTCAAAGAAAATCTTATGAATGTTCACATGATGATATTTTCAAATGAATTTAAAGTATTTTACAATTAAATTTACAAGAGTCCCTAAATCCTATTTTTAACTAATTTAGGAGCTTGAGGGGGAAAAAAAATACACATAAGCCTAAACCTAGGAAGACGTCAGATTGGCAACAAGAGAACCGCTATGCCTTTTTATATTAACAGAATAAGATTCCTGTAATGAGATTGGAGAGAAAGAGGCTAGACCTGTGTTCTGCAACATGCTGCAATGCTGGTCCACACACACACCTCTGTACTGGGAAGAAACAACACTCTACTCCACTTCTTTGACCACCTGAGCAAGAAGCTGCACAGACTCTGGTGGTACAAGCTCAACTGCCATGGTTCCCCATAGGGCACATATCCACCCAGCTGGAGTGTGGCCTGGAATCAGGACAACTGGGCACATCACTGAGCACTGTGACCCCCAGTGCAATGGAGAACTAACAGGATTCTCCACAAAGATTATGGGGTGAGAGAGGAGGATGAAAATAAATGGCCAGATAGCACTGGAGTGGTAGAGGAAAACCCTGTTTGTTCACCATACATTCAGATCCAACCCTGTGACTAGCATGCTGTTCCCCTTCTGTTTGGTGTTTTGGAGTCAATGTGTCTGTGACTGCCACGACCTCCACTGAATTGTGTGCTGCCCAATCAGACATGTATCATTACTCTCAAAAGACTTGGAATTCGCAAACCACAAGAAGCCAAGGAAAGACTCAGCCATCAAAGCCTCAGCACATTCAAAATGGCAGCTTCTGCTGAGATGTACAGCAGCAGAGCATTAAGTGCTTAGGTAACTTCACCAATGAAAATATAGACAGCTTGCGACTTTCAGTGACTTGTGCACATGTTTAACATTTTATGCATTGTTATCTGCTCTTAAAAGCTTGAATCACACTCATCTTGCCCTTAGAGCCTAGTGCTTAGATGCTTTAAAAACATCTGTCCCGAGAGAGAGAGTGTGTGTGTGTGTATATAGATATCTATCCTCCTGCACACTTAGCTACTTCTACTGCCTTTACAAGGGGTTGGTGCCATTGGAAAAGGAGCCCACTACATTAGTCACATAAGATGGGACGTACAGCTGAAGTTTTCAAAAGAAATTAACAGTACAACTGTGCTGGATATTCAGAAGGCTTAAATCCCCTTAGGTAATGAAAAGAAGCAGCCAGCATCAAAAACCACTGTGTGTCCAGCAGCTTACACTGCTCTTCACAGATTAAAGAAACTAGAAAACTGGCTCCAGTAAAATCGACAAATTTACCTTAATTAATATGTGTCCTTAATGCGCCATTACTCAAATTCAAAACCATTTGAAGTTTATTGCCTTTCATGGCACCCTGAAGAAGGGTTTTGTCTGCTGAGCATTCGGCAGTTTACAGCGTTCTCAGTGAGAGATACTATATTAATTTCTCCATATCCAGGCACCTTCCAGAGCAGGCCTACATTTTCCCTAGACTTCCTTTTCTGGAAAGGAACACTGGTCCTCATTCTTACAAATTCTGCTTGCAAATATTACTCAATACTTGTGTATTTACTTTGGGAAACAAATTATTTGGATAGCTAACCCCAAAAAAACATTTTTCTTGGTTTCATGGTCATTTCAAGGTTCAGAATTGACTAAAAAACTAGAAGAGAAGATACCAGGATTCTTGCAAGAAAGTCTATTTGAGCCCAACTTTGAGAAAAACTGCAGGAAGAATATCTAGTTTGGCTGTGGTCTAAAGCATTTATAACTAAAGATTCTTATTCTGACATAGCCTACTAAGTATCTCCAAAACTCAGGATTAAAATCCAGATATCACCAACTGAGAACCTTTCAAAAGCAATACAGGACACATGATAGTGGAAAAAAGGTAGATGCAGTATTGAGGATTTAAAGCATCAAAAATGTCTTGAAAACTGAGTGTTCCTGTGCTATCTGTGACATCCTGGTGTTTAAAAAGTGAGGGGAGAAGAGACTAGTGAGCCAAGAGGAAAAACTGGTCTTTGAGTCTATGTTCGTAACTAATTTGTTTTGAATTCTGCCACAGTCTTACATGTGAGAAATGACATTAAGGGCAAGGGGTGATAGTGCAGAGATAAAGCAACAAGAAGGTATTCAAAATACTTGCCAAGAAAAAAGCACTCATCTGATAAAAATTTAGACAGGAAGAATGCCAAAAACCAGGAAAGACACAACGGAGAGATTTGATGAGGTGATTGCTGCTGCAGTTGTCAGACTTGTCAGTAGAAAGGGGATGCCAGATTTTAACTCAAAAATAGTGTCAGCTTAAAAGTTGCCTTTTTTTTCACCACATGTTTCTAATTAACATGACATTAGGAACTTACTTCTGGCAACTATAAATAAAACTGTTTGGGATATAGTGTAAAAGATTAGGTAGAAGAGTTTTTCAGTATCTTAAAATAGAGAAAGAAAAAGAAACCTGCTATGAAGAGAAAACTCCCAACAACTTGTGCCACAACCCAATAACCCCAAGATGGTTTTGAATTTGAATAATGGAGCAATAAAATAAAAAACCAACACTCATTAAGTGAAATTTGACAACTTTAGTGAAGCCATTTATCTGTTTTACCTTGAACAACTTTTATGAGATGTTCTTCACATCAACTACAGTACTTAAGAAAACTACAAAAATGAAGCTCCTCTTACCACTGAAAAAATGTGACAGACTGAAACCTAATCTCAATTGGCATTCACAGTTTTTGCAATCCTACCCTTTACCACTGCTGCGCATCTTTTTAAACATCCTGCCCCAACTCCTCTTTTGAAGACATTTACTGTATTAAATCTCATACATGTGTTTGCCTAAATCTTAGGCACACTGAGAGACTACAGTCTTAACTGGAAGAAGACAAACAAAGCAAGTTACTTAAATGCCATTTTATGTTAGTATGTGGATGTTTCTAACTAGGGCCAACCTTTGGGATTGGAAAAGGCAACTCGAAAGGACAGGTTTTCAATTTACAGCCTGGATCTTCAGCTGGGGTTAGTTGCAAGACTTGGCTGATTTACACAAGGCAAGAATCTGGAGCCATGTTTTCACTCTAATGAGGTCATAATTTAAATAAAAAAAGGAAAAAAAAGGGAAAAAATTAAATTTAAACAGGCATTTCCAGGCTAACAAGAATAAAGCCCCTGGGGACTAATGAAGTCAATGAGGTTTATAAATCACAGGTTTATAATACAACCATAGTAAATCTCTTCTGTTAGAACTGAAAGGACATCATCATATTATCTAAGCCACTTCAAATTCAGCAGCCAGTCAATATTAGTGTTTAATTACTATATACAGTGAAGCCATACACATACCCTACCCACCCCAAGCCTGTTAATACTTCTATTCAAAATTCTGCAAGCCAAATAAAAACTTTCAGCACAGTAAGAAAGAGATGTGTATTGTCATACGGTTTCTCATTTTTCACAGAGTAAATATCCACATCTTCACTAAGCATAATTGATCAGGCTCTGGACAGAATTACAGGTGGGCTGAAAACACTCTGGAGGTAGCTGAGGACTGGGGAGCCATTTAAATAAGGTACAGGCCCTTTCAAAAACTGAGTGCACGATTCTAGTTCTCTGGTTCCTCTTGGAATGATTTAACAGCAGTTGAAACTATTTTAATTAGCACATCCAGGGAATGGCTAGTGCACAGAGGTGGTTTATCTTTATTCCTTGCTAGGGTGGGGATGCATCATGTTCTTCTGCCTTTCAGGTTAGCAGATTACTTTGCTGCTGGAAACAACAAGCAGAGGAGGAAGCAAAGATTTGCCCATGGCCTATTGACCTTCATTCAAAGGAAGAATATACCATGAATATCATGTTTCCTTCATTATGTCTGGAAATGAGATACATGGAAGCATTTTGAGAGAGAGAGAAATCACCTACAATCACAAAGCCTCAGGATAACCCTGAATGTTCTCAGGGTCAGAAGGAAATATATTCTGATTAATGGCACATAT
This sequence comes from Corvus kubaryi, assembly GCF_017639235.1. Lineage (NCBI taxonomy): Eukaryota > Metazoa > Chordata > Aves > Passeriformes > Corvidae > Corvus > Corvus kubaryi. The sequence continues at coordinate 1,868,145 of NW_024580672.1, forward strand.
GCAGACTCTAGAAATGTGACTGTATCTATTTTCAGATTTCTTTTTTCCTGGAGAAGCCACAAGCAGCAAATAAAAGGAAACAACAATGGATGTGATAGGCAATGGAATAAGAGAAAGGAAAGCACAGCTACATCTTGCAGCAGACTGCAAGGGAGGGCCAGGTTATTACACTACTAAAGAAACAGCAGCAGTTTTGACATGCACCTAAACTAGTCAGTTTGTCAGTTGAGAAATGCTTTTAGCTTTGGTGCTGTTCCATTTTAATGCTGCTAAACTGCTTTCAGAATGTAAGCAGATTTGGATATACTTAGCACCATGCAGAAAGTCAATGAGCTTGGGAAATCAAGATTTGAGCTAGCTGTTGTGAGTGAACTTTGGTGAGTGGCTCAGCTGAGACATGCCCTACAAGCCCTTTCCTCCGGTATTTCAGATTCTGCCTATTGTTAAAGTCAAATGCTCATTGCTATCCCGGCACACATGGCACTGATAAGAATCAACACACAGAAGCAGATCATTTGATGATGCTCCACAAGCAGGACAAGATTGAATTTTACAGTATTGTATTCTTGCTGAAGCTATCAAATCCTGTGATCTATGATAAATGGCCAGTCGAGAAATGCCTGTGCCTATTTAGGATGCTAATCCCCATTTCAGTTTCTAACTGCTTTTGACATCCTTTGGTGGGGGTCACTACCATTACATCTGAGCTAGTGGAATAGCCTGTGCAAGACCCATCATCTGCTTCACTACAAATTCAGCTGACTGAATTGGCAAAATCTTCAACAGTGAGCTGAGCTGACCTCTTCCAGCTTAGCCATGACCCAGTTTAACCTTCTGACTTTGCCCATAATTTGTAACACTGCAAGCCTGTGCAGATGTTTCTGTGCTGACCATCACACCACAGATTTAGCTTCTAGTGTTCAAAGAGATGGTGTGCCTAGATTTAGAAAAATCCCATCTGTTGTCATAGGCTGTCTCTTCACTAGAAAGATATATCCATATTTGCATAGCCATATCACTATAAAAGATAATGCAGGAAAGGTTTCCATTGCAGCCTTGCAACAAAATGGTCAAGAACTTGAACACAACACAGCAATAGGGTGATATGAAATAATGCTCACCTGAAAGTAAGAAGGCATCTCAACACAGCATAACACTCTTTTAAGCTGGTGGGGAGGAAAACAGCAAGCTTGCAGTAAGGTGTCAGTTACTGGTGTTTGCTACAACATGTATTACATAGCACTATGCAATGCAACATTCACTCGAGTACATGGGTTTGGTTCTGTTTCCTTAGTTCCACCACATATTTTAATTTCCCTTTTACCTCACAATTATGTTCCCTTCTTTCCCACCCACAAACTCAAAAACTCCCATGTTTGTCACATATATTCATACAGAAAACCAAAGAGAAATGTACTTCTATGATCATACCAGCATAGACTTTATTTACATTACTTTATGAAAAGCCCATTTTCTTTAGCCAAGAAAGTAATGCTCCATTTTTTTCAGCACTTGCCACACCCTCCTCAATGTCCAAATATTCCCTGACACTTAGCTCTAAATATTTACCAGTCCTTCTGCTGTAACACTACAAACTGGTATTCACCCCTTATCTCCTGAAAAACCCCTGTAGCAATCTTTAAAGCCACTAATGATGAAAAATTAGAGGCCTTACAGAATGAGAACGAGAGCTGACCTTTGCCAGCATGAACTGCCCATGCTTGAATGGAGTTCTGTGCACGTTCAGCAAAACTTTTCAAGCCTGTACAGCTTTGGTAGATGGCCAATATTATCCTAGCATTGCTTTTCAGAATAAAATTGACAATCTTTAATCCTAATTTGAGTTCACTGCGCAGCACAGTCATTTGGGATTGTGCCACTGCGTAGTAAATTGTACTCCTGCTCAGTGAAAAGATGAGAGAAAGAAATACTTGCACTTAGATTTTTAAGGCCAACGCAGAACAACCTTTTCCTTTATAATCTAGCTTGTGGTAAGAATGAACAGAAAAACAACTCAAAAGACTAAAAAGGAAAAAAAAAGATAGATAACTAATGTAGTAAGGATTACTTGTGGTCACTGTAAAAACTCTTCTTAGAAATGATGCCACATAAGCCAACCCAGAATATTTTCTAGGTTATAAATATGTGCTTCAATCTTACAAAAATTATTTTTAACTGAATTTGACTATAAATAAATTTAGTTACCATTAGAATTTGAAAGAAAACATTCAGCACTGCCCAAAATATTTACAACAATGAGAGCACAGTAAACACTTTCTTACTAATCTAAATCTATTATTAAAATAGACCAGAAATGTGTTCTGGAAAACTGCTCTTTGGAGTATGTTTTAGAACATGCAAGAAACATATTATTAGTTACCATTAACTGTCTCCAAAGCTTTGTTATACTTGGGCTCTCAGGCATATTTTAAAGTCAGAACTTCGACCTGCTGTTCCTTTCCCATTTGTTATTGTAGCTAGATTTTCACTCCACAGAATCCTGTAGTTCACGAATGGTAAAGAATTCAGTTTTTACACAGTTATGTCTTCTTCCATTTCTATTAAGCAAAAAGAAAGCAAACCAATTTGACTTATAAAAAAAGAAATCAGATCACAGACTCTAAGAAAACACTTAAGCAATATCTCCAAGAGGAAAAAAAAAAACAAAACAAAACAACCCCCCCAAAAATCCATAATAAAACCCCCTCAGCAAATAAACAAACTAACAAGAAACACCAACCAAAAAAAAAAAAAAAACAACCCAAACCACCAAACCCAAAGCAAAACAAAGAAAGATAATTTACAAAGGGAGGAATCTCTTTCCATTTTCAGAATCTGCTAATGGTAGTTGTTTTTTTCATTTGTTTGTTTTTATATAAAGGCGGGAGAAGGAGAACCTAAGAATGATTAACAAAACAGCCCTCTCTTCTACCATATGCAGTACCAGTGATTGCAGAGATTGACGCAGATCAGTTACTTATTCTGAAGATGGTACTCTGCAACCACAACCCTCTATGTAAATACAATCTGGAATAGAAGAAGCAAATAAAAGATGACAGAAATTAAATATCTTTTCCCCAAATTGTATATATAGGGTTATGTCATATAAAAATTGTTCAAGGACACATGTACTAAGTTTTTCAGAAACCCAGACATACACATGTTCACTTTTGCTTAACAATCAAAATGCAGAAATCTTCACATATTAAGCTTAGGCTTCAAATTACTGAGGACCTACAGAATTGCAGATTATTTAGACGAGACCAAGAGAGATTTGGTTTCAACTGTCTTTTCCAGTTTAAGGGCTGGGGTTCATCAAGAGAAAGCGGTTGGAAAGAACTTCAAAACAAACAGAAAGATGTGGCTCTTTACATAAAGTAGTAGACCTGTGAAATTCCTTGCCAGAGGCTACTGGGCATAGAAGCTTACACGAACTCCAAGGGAGACTGGAGATCTGTTACGGGTAAGTAAACAAACTTAACTGAAAAAAGTCAAATGCTGGAAAGAGTGCTAAGGGGAAATATCATTTATGCTTGCTCAGTTCTTCTCCAGAGATTTGCTTCTGGACACACTTAGAGAACATTGGGCTACTTGGGCAGCTAGTCAGAGCCAGGGAGAGCATTCTACGTATCCTTATGTTATGCTTTGGGAAGCATGTGGTCGCTGAGGTCCTTTACTCTTCACCAGCTGCAACCTTTTTTCTAGGTACATTTCGCTGTTATGCACAGGACCAATATGAACACAGAGCTTATAGTCCCTATAATGCTTTCTCAAAAGCATTGATACTACCAATCACTTGGTTTCCTACTTTAACTCAAGAAGCTACAACTAATTCTGTTCCCCTGGACTATTCATATTTCTGTTTTCACTTATTTTGGCTAGTAGCTATCACATATCTTCTGTGAAAGAGCAACCTACCATTTTACCAGAAATAGTGAGGTAGTAAAAATAGCCATATTTCTCTGTATTACAGAATCACAGAGTAAGCTGACTTGGAAGAGACCCTCAAGGATCACTGAGTCCAACTCCTGGCCCTGCACAGCATCATCCCCAAGAGTCACACCCTGTGCCTCAGTGCACTGTCCAAACACTGCTTGAGCTCTGCCAGGCTGGGGCTGTGACCACTTCCCTGGGGAGCTGTTCCAGTGCCCAACCACCCTCTGGGTGAAGAGCCTTTTCCTGGTATCCAACCTAAACCTCCCCTGACTCAGCTTCAGGCCATTTCCTTGGGCCCTGTCACTGGTCACCACAGAGAACAGATCAGTGTTTGGCCCTCCTTTGCTCCTCATGAGGAAGTTGTAAATAAGACTACTGACTTTCTGACGCTCGTCTCTGAGGTTGTTCTTCAGCCATCTCACAAACATCATGGTACACATGCACTGCTATGATAGAGACAAATACTGACACTTCAAATAAAAGTGAAGATGACAGTTCCTGCTTAAACACAAACTCAATATTTTCCTATATACAGATTCCCTCCACAGTCAGAAGAGTGACAGACAATTCTGACTTTCCACCCACTGCAATAATCTAGTAGTGACTTCCTAGTCCCATACAAATGTGTAGGATGCCGCAAAGAAATGTCTGATTACAACTGCTACAGCTGCTCAAAGTTGGTAGAACATTTAATAGATTATTAATGTGTACGCTCTGTTTAATTTTCTTCCCTGTTGGCACTAATATTTAATCAGATTTTAGATAAATTCTTCTCTACTAATTGAGTTTACAAAGCCCTGATAATCATATGCAGCTGATAGAGGAATTTGATGGGTTTTTTTTTCAAGTCACCCCTGTTCTTTAAGCTAGATTCCTAAAGAGAAACATGTTTCTGAAAGGAAATCATAGCCATTTAATAGATTTTACTATTTCAGCCAACACAGTCCCTCTAGATTTCAATGTTTTAAAATAGATTTTATTTATGAGCATTAAAAATCCTTCCTCCTCCCTCATTTTGCCTTATATCACCAGCTGTGATAATTTCAGACAGAGCCTGTCACTTCAGGTTTATTTTTTGAGTCCCCTTTTCAAGTGCTCCATCCTTCTGATTTCTTTTCCTTGAAAGAACTATTATATTGTAACTTTATAGAATTTTTGACTGAGCTCATCAAAACCAAAAGAATGGGAAATGTAAGAGAAAGCCAATAGCTGCATTTTAGAATTATTCTAAAATACACATTCCATTGGAAATATTAGTTAAGGATGCCAGTAACTCAGAGAGAAATTGCTGTCACTATGTTGCATGACAATGCTAACTCTCAATGCCTTTTTTTTTTTTTTGAGGTAGTATTTCTTCCAGATACATTATTCCTTATATGAAGTATATTTTCCTTCACTTGTATGCATCCTTAATATGATTAAAACCAAATAAATGGAACTAAACTAAACCATCTAATTACAACATTCCCTTGAACCATCCATCACATGGGAAATCTTCTATGCACATGATTAAGCAGTACCTCACAAGCAAGATTCACCCCCTTTTTAGTGCCTTAAATATAGCCAGGATGAACTAAGCACAACCAGTTTGATTTTAAGTATACAGTGACTTAAGAAATTCCATCCTGCAAGTGTCAGCAATTATTAATGAAGAGTAAATTTCAAAATTAGCTACAGAATGATTTAAAATGCATTTGTTCCTGAAAGTTCTTCCTCCTCTTTCTCAAATAAAATAGATTAAGAAGGAAATTAAATTCTTCAAGAAATAAATTTTGACTGAAGTGAGAAATCATACTAAGAAGCTAATTTCAGAAAGATGAAATTAATTTTGGTGACATTTATTCTATTTAGCAAAAATGGCAACAAAACACATAGTAGCTCTGTTACCATGAGATAAGAGGTTAGTAATTTAAGGCTGGGCATAGTAACAGTCTACAAGGATTTAATCCTTCTGGTACAACATCCCTTGTGACCTATCATTAAAGGTTTAGAGTAAAACTGACAATTATTATTAGCTTGTAATTGGATTTTGGAGATGCAGTATAAAGTTAGGATAATTTAAATGACTGTTGACACTGGAAAGATTATGTAAACAGTCTGAATCAGCTGTATTTATCAATTTATTTGGTTGGATAAAAAGGCTCCTCGCTTATCACTATTGTCAGAATACAAAACGTGTACTATTACTGCAGTATTCTTTTTCACATTAAGAGATAAAAGCAAAGAAACAGTAAGAAAACGTCCCTTTGAGAGTTTCTTATATTAGCATCTATCAAGATTTTTTACTATTAACCTCAATTAAAGTAGCTGAAAAGCAAATTGTTATAAACATGCCATTCTTGACACAGAAATTTTCAAATGTGTGTCAAAATACTTGAAAAATGAAAATAGTATGTTCAATTATTTTACTACATAGATTTTTAATTATCTATACTAAGTTTTAGAAACTGATAACAGAATTGAAAACGCAGGTAATTTTTACAAATTTATTTTTAAAATGGTTCTTGCAGGGTAAACCACATTTTCTGTGCTTGGTTCAAAAACACGGCAACATCTAAGCTTTGCTTTCATGAATCAGCACACAGCATCTCAGCCCAAAGCATGAAGCCACATCAACATTTGATTATCTATCGTTCTTTAATAGTCACTTTCTTAAGCAGACAGTTGGACATAATCTTAAAAATGTGCTTACTAATATCTGATACTGAAATGATAAACCCCTCAGGAGCTGAAAATTTCTCTTTTTCTGATATTTCCCTAACCAGTATTTTTTCCTTGCCTTTTTTCCTTATTACCAGTGCCCTTTCCTTCCTACATGAATGTAAAAATAGACCAAAATCTCTGTGTGCCATAAATCATGTCTGTCCTCCAAGCGGCAAGTACTTCACGTAAGAAATACACTCTGAATAAAACTTTCAAGACCTCAGGATCCAAGGTCCATTTCAGAACATCACAGAAAAAAAGTCAAACGCATGAATTCACTGTGCAAAAACCTAAAATACTCCTTCAATGGGTATAAAGGAATCAGTATTTGGGTTACACTGGTTAATTATTAAATAGGGGTGGTGAAATACAGTGATTTCCATTAAAAAGCCAGCATTCACACAGAGTATCTCATCTCTCTTAACAACTTAGCATGACCCTCTGTTTTAGAAAGAATTTAAATATCCTAAGACCTGCGTTCAGTCCACCTGAGAACATAATCTATAATACTGATACCTTCATGAGAGAAGATTCCAAAACAACTCCATTTGCATTCAACTAGATTGTCTTCCTTAAATTTAATCTTTCTTAATTAACCATTGTAATCCAAGAAAAGAACTCAAAGATACACTTGAAAATAGAAAAATTATCTTCCAAAGTATGCCAAAATGGGAGATGTCAACATTTTGTTCTGCAAATAAATCTTGGTAAAGCAAACAATTTCCAAAGCACTGTAACTTTGAAAGCATTTCATTTTCTGGTATAAAAATCACTTTTGAAGATTTCTTTAATAAATATAGAAAACTCACTTTAAATGATCATAAAATATACTTATATCACCTACTTTATTTGTAAATGCTGATGCTCCAGCTTTTAGGGCCTGATTCAATGAGGATCTAAATACCGTGAGAGTAAAAAATATGTATGAGTATATATAAATTTGAGATGACTCCAAAACCTGGAGAAATTAGTATTCAGGTAGAAATGGTCAGTGGGGACACAGATTTTGAACTATTTTAGAACTTTTAGAACTGGTAAAAGGAGCCAGTTTTTCAGATATCAATGCCCTGTCCTCCTTACCTACCAATTAATAGATCATTGGAAGAGAAACATACTGGAGGATTTGGCAAAGCAGGTGACAAGCAGGTTCAGCCATAAGAATACCTGGCTATCACTTACTACTCACTGCCCTAGGGTCTTTAGTCATTTAATAAAATCCAGTTAGCAAGCTTTAAATTACTGTGGTTTTCAGTTACTGTCAAGAGCAGCCACAGAGTAAGTGAAAACATTTAATTAGAAGATATCAGTCGTTAGGTGACTTCCTCTGAAATACCCAGTCTCTAAAATTTAGCCTTGACATTTATTCAGATAGTTAATGATGTTTTAACAACAGAAAGAAGATGCTCCAGGATTGGGGAAAGGAGGCATTTCTCCTCCAACCAGTGTTGTTATCAGTCATGGGCAAAACTTCTCGATTGTGAAATCAAAAGTATCTTTTGCCAATTTAGCCTTACATATCTGCTTTAAAACTTGGAATGTAGTCAGTAACAGCGAAATAAATCTCTATGCCTATAACATGCACAGGTAAGTATACCTTGAGATGAAATGACTATGAATAAAGGACTGTCACCACATCTTTTACTTCTATGCCTTCATGTGCTTGGTGGCACATCCTAGGAGTCAGTAGTTTGGCAGTCAGCAAGGAAGATTTCAAAGAAGTGTGTATATAAAATCTAGAGACAAAAAAATATCCATCCAGCTTACCAATCCTGCCTTCGAATTTATCTTGTTTTTCTCACTTTTTCAATGCATTCCATTCCCACTGGAATCTTATTTCACTAATGCAGGATTTCCCTCAAATTGTCTACAGATTCTTTACAATCCTGTAATGTTAACACTGGAAACCTCTTTCCTCTTATTTCCTTCCTTACGGTTTGAAAAATTTACATGACCCCATGAAACTCTGAAATTTGACACCAGTTTTCTTTCCTCCTGATAAAAGCCTATAATATTCAGGTGTTTTATCAATAGCACTCTCTTTAGTGAAAAGTAAGGGCACAGATACAATGACCAAAATCAAGCAATATGGATTTTTTTTTCTTTTTTTTCTTTCTCCTTAGGAAAGGATATATGACCTGTGATATCCTTTAAAACCTCTGTTGGCTTAAGAACATCAGGAGTTCAGGAGTAGAATTTAAGTCTTCATAAATCATTGGCAGTCTTAAATCCCATTTAGTCCCATCTGAAGTGTGCTAAACATAATTGCAGAAACTAGGAAACACACACTGGGACACTACTAAATCAATCTTAAGAGACCCTTTAAGACATCTTGAAGCAATGCCTCTTATGCTTTATATACTGCTGCCCTTCTTGCAGTCTCCACCGGGCATAAGAAATTACACATTTTTAGGGTTATTAAGTATAACATTTTCACAGCAGATCAGCATGAAGTTATTTGGCTGGGGCACAGGTGTTTCTTTAATTATATAACATTTGGAAAATTCACTGCGCTTGCTGACCTTCAGATCACGCTCCTACTTGTGTGGTTTTGCAGGCTCACACAAAGTAACAACATAAGGACACAGGTTGTATCTGGACTTGATTAAGTGTTTTCTTATCCTGTTTTCCTGTTGCATTTTATTACGTTTTCAGTGTTTCTGGGAGAAACTGGCTGCTTCAATATTCCTGAACAATACATTTAAAGAGATGGCAACTCCAAAGTGGAAAGTTGTGTTTGCTATGAACAAAGACTGCTGCAAAATTCAGACCTATTTTATGCTGATAAGTTGACCAAGATGCAGAAAAATACTGCCTGAACAGATTTATATATTACATCAATAGCTGAGGGCATGACGACAGAACAGTTCACAATGTTTTAATCTCAAAGTGTTATGGTACAGCTTTAGCTGCTTTCCAGGTAAGTATTGAGCTGGCAAGTACCTGTTCTCAAAATACTCTAAGCAGATGTTATGCTATGATAGCTATATTCATGTACCACTAAACCCTAATCAAATATCCAGGGGAAACCACAGCTCTAGAGTCAGTTCACAGCTCTCTCAGTAATTCTCTTTACGTGACTTCACACTGCCATATAGGCAGATAAAAATGCAGGTTATGAAGATTGATCCAGTACAACTTACACAGTCTTCAAAATGTTTTACAAAACATATTAGATGAGCAATGTGCAACATTTCATATAAACCACCTCATAAAAACCAATACTGATCACTTAAACACATCCAAATAAACTGAGCTAAAGCCAGAGAGAAATCCTCAACAACACGTCCAAACAAAACCAAACAAAACTCCCCCATCAAATGCAGACCTTGCAGCAGGCAGGCAACAGATTAGCTACTCATAATGAGGTATTCCTTAAGTTGCTTAGTTTTATAGTTTCATGTACAACAAGATAAAATTTGGCAGAATTTAGAAGAAGCCCTTCTACCCTTCCCTAAGGTGGTATTTTTCTCCTTTTGAACTTCAGCATGTATAGTCTAGAAGGTCTACACTTCAGACACCTTAGGCCAGACAAGGCCAGCTAAGGGAGGAAGTCAGATGACAAAACATCACCATTAGGGCTGTGTAAACCTGACAGTAATGGTGACACTTGGGAAGAAATCTCACATTTTAATGAGAATGCACAAGAATAAAAAGGTTCAGGCTGCAGATGACACAAAGTAAACTCTTTCTTTCTTCTCAGTTACTAGTTAGACATCAGCACCAAAAAAGAATAATTGAAGCTCAAGTCAAACAGGCTGATATATTCTAGTGCTAAGAGCTGTCCCCCCAATTTGAAATGGCTAGCAAAGATGTTCATTAAGTGTGTACCATTATACAATAGCACCAAAACAATTAGAGCATAACAATGAGAGGAAAGATTTGATGGAGAAGAAAGTTAGTGAACCTTTCTGAGGCAGCTACAATGTAAAACTGCACCTAAATTGTGAAAGAGGCAGCAAAAACAGGCATTATGAACATTCCCTCTAAGGTTTTGCAGTAGACAAAACCACGTAATGTCTTTATTAAACAACATGAAGTCTATTTAACGCTTCTTTGGATGCACTAATTAGGTTTTCCATTGTGGGACAGGGTGATACAGTACTAAGGGCAAAATGGTTCACTTAGTTAAGTTCCATGCTACTCCTGCTCACGTAACACAGTATAAGAGAAGTGAGCACATTCTGTGAGAGACACTAATGAGCTTTTTACTACTGTTTTGGTCCCGATATTAAAATACATGTACTCTTTTTAATATAGGAACAAAATATTGACTTGCAGGAACTTAAAAGTCAGTTAAGTCAACCTCTCCAGTGTGCTGCCTTAAGAGGAAGAAGAGTACTTCTGCACACAATTTAGCCTTAATGCTGAAAACTGCAAAGTACATGCTCAATTTTATATCTCCTTGAACTCTCTGCATTCCATGAGCGCAGATGAGCTAGCTCATGCACCTGAGGTTAAAAAAACTTTCATAACATTTTGAAGCTTGCAGCTCTACTCTCTCCTTCATGAAGTTCTGAGATAGCAAAAGGAAATTCAAGGTGTGTTTAAATGTTTTTACTATTTTGTCTGCCAAGTAAACACAAAAACACAAGTGCAGAAATGCTGAATTTACAACAGGCCTACATACATGCAAAAAATAAACCCAAACAATCCTAAACTCAGATCAGTCTCCTTTAAGCATTCAGTCCCAAAGATTAAATGTTCCTTCAAATATGAACAATTAAGTTGCAAAGCCAGCATTACAGCCTGTAGTCATGTTACAAACAGTGATACATGTTCCTGGTGACCAGGAAAGCATCTGGCAGAGATTGTGGCTTCACATTCAGAAACAACTACACTTTTTTACAACTAGCTGTGTTCCAATTATCTCCAAGTACCTGTTTCTGCACACAGCTACACTGCATGGAAAAAGAACATCAGCTTCCTCAGGTTTTAGGTAGTTTGGTTTTTTTATTGCTTGGGGGGTTCTTTGCTGAAACCAAATCAATTGAGCTATTAGTAAATGAATATTATGAAAGCTGAGAAAAGTATCAATAAATCATTCCCTGTATAGAAAATCAATAAGCTCCTCTACGTTCATCTAAATGTTTATGTGTAAGTAAAAACCACTTTTTTTTTTGTGAAAGCTCAAGACTGATAGTATTGGAAATAAAAATAATACTGAGCATTAGATAATATGGCTTTGACTTTTAAGATTTATTTTAGCAGCCTGAACCTTAACCTAGAACCCAGTTAAATTCCTATTAGCTTCCTATAAACCCTTCCTGACATTTGGGTTTCAAATATGTCCTGAACATGCTCTGGGTGTCAGACATGAACAATAACTCTTTTCAGAATCAAGACAATCAGCTAAAAAAAAAGAGATTGGAGGGTTGATCATGCAAAATTTCCCCCCTGTCCCCAGTACTGTTATGTATTTTTAGGCAAAATGCTCATTTTCCACCTTATTTTCATGGGAATTCTAAGGTCTACACAAAGCTCACTCACTTTGTTTCAACTATGTTGCACTAACTTAACTGCAGAAAAGGGAGAAAAGGCTGAATCCGCATGTTCCTTGCTAAACTTGGCCAGAGCCCGGCTGAGAATCATGTGACTGTCCCTAATGACAAGAATATTGGGTTAAGAAGAAGTCTGACTTAGAAAGCAAGTAAAATTGTAGGGCACACAGCTCACAGGGCTCATCCTGGCACCACAGGCAGTATAGGTAACCAGCTGGAGCAATGACAGCTTCTGGTTCTTGTCCAAGCATTTACTGGAAGTGATAGGCTTCCACTTTCATTTCCCAGCATCTTACTTCATATCACTCAAAACAGGATCCCAACCCATTTGTGTTCTGCTGGTACATCCTAACCAGAAAACATTCTCCCCTCTCCAGTCCTTTAATTGCCATCAAAATCATGACCACTCCTACGGTCCTGCATTTTTCACTTTCCAGGTACATCCCCACTATGGAAGCTGTACCATGCAACTTCTCCAGCCTTTTCCCATGCTGTTCCTACAATACATTTCCAAACCACTACACTGATCTCCCTGGCTGCCTGCAGAACATAGCTCTCAGCTCCTCCTTAGCCCACTGTGCTCTGTCCTGAGCTGGAAGTAGGGTTCCTGGCATCCTCTGAGCTCTTATTCCAGATGCTCTGGAACACAGCACACCAGGCTGGAGAGGTGGAAGCAGCAGCAGAGGTGGGTCTGTATCCTTTCTGAGGTAAGAGCCCTCACAGTGCCTTTCTCACAATACGGATGTGTGTCTTCTGTGTCTTCTCCACAGGTGATTTTACCAAACAGAACCATCTCTGTTTGGACTTAAGCACGTCCCCACTTACAAGTCTATGATTAACATGGTGCTAAATAACTTTATGGATAAAGGGCTTCTGTGGCTGCAATTAAGTCATCACAGACATAATCACAAGCTGTCAGACTCTATCCAACACAAGAATAAACTCTTTCAAGAATTCACAACCTTAGTGTGGAGACTTCCTGCCTGCACCATTTTACTCCATCACATGAGCCAGACTCCTAGAAGGAAGAATTAGAACAAGATTTAGGCCAAGCAGCACCATAATAACACACAGCTCCTTGTCATCACTCTATTCTCTCTATGTGCATAACAGGCAGGAGAGTTATGCCTAAACCAGAGGGAAAAGTGAACTGGTCTCATCACAAAACTACCATAGAAATAGCAAGAAGACAGACAAACTCTGGAAAGAGTAAAAAATACACCTCCTACAGTGTCAAAATTCCATCATCCCACATGGCATTAAGCAAACATCTTCAGCTGAACATCTCACCTACAGCAAGAGATCCAAGAGAAAAGAAAAATGTCATTGATCACAGAAAAAGAAGCTCCTGAAAATACAAGCCATCATTACTGACAAGAACTATCCTGACAACAGAAAAAAGTAGCTCATCTCTGCGTATTTCTTTTACTCAGTCTCAGATCATATTTCACCAGGCATTTGCATCTGTAAAAGTCATTTCATTAGTAAAAGACCTTTAAAAATCAGGGTTATTTTCCTCTTATGCATAAAAAAAAAAAAAATAAATATACATCTATTTTAAAATAATTCTAATATATTATAAATGTTTTTATATTTACAAATATAAGATGTTTGTTATATAAGAAGTATAGATGCCTAAGCCAAACACTGATCATTACTTCAACAACAGTTTTTATTATTAAATAAAATTGCAATTATCCTTATTCTTATCAGCTCATCAAAATTGGCCTGTGAGTAGATGTTTTTCTCAGAATGTTAACTCTGCTCTGTAATTGCTTTAGCAGTTACACTTTAAGAGCTTAAGGCATCACCTCGGCTACTTCAAAGCACCATGAGTCAAAAACTCGATCTGCTGACTAAAAGCTTTGATTTTCATGAAATAACTTTTCCAAGAGTACATGGAGGTGTTGGGAAGTTTTCTGTTCCAGGACTCGATTTTTGGCCTAAGTTAAAGTACTGGAAATGTAATTATCCCACACATCTAATCCTAAGGATTAGGCTTGGGGGGGCGGCCAATGGCAGAGAAACGAGATGCAAATGCACTGGTTTTAACATCCAGGAATTTAAAGCCATGATTTTCAAGAGTCTGACTGTTTTGGAGATCACTGTTAGTGAACTCCTGTGTCAACCCTGATATAACTACAGATTGGGGGACTGGGGATGTGGGGAGGTTATCTTAGTTAAAAAGCAACAGTATCATCAAAGTGGTAAACACAGAGTAGTAATAAAATAACACAAAACTTTTAAACATCCATCTAAATTCAGTGGTACTCACAAGTAAAGAGTCTGGAAGGTTTTCTTAGATTACTTTAGTTGCTCCTATCCCTATTCCCAAACAACAATATGTAGGAAAGTTTCAAAAGCCATAGTTTAAATTGCACATATTTGACACCTTTCTAGAGACTTACACTTTGTACTCATTATTGTCTATTATCTAAACTGATATAATTTAAGCACTTGTTTATATCTAAACAGCAGCTTTTAAGAAAGAATCTCACAATAGCTGGCTCAAGCCTCTGAGCAACTGAGCTGGGCGGCTGCACAGGAAAGATGCAGCACGGAGAGCTTTTATTCTGCTCCTGCAGAAGCTGTCAGAACATAAGTATCTTCTACATTGTTTCTCTAGCACATGTTCCTCTAGGAACCTTAAATCAATTGTGAACTGACAGAGCACAGTAAAATTCTACCTTACCCCCCTTCCTCTTGCTAGTAGAAAGCTGTGGCAGAAGAAGGAAAGATCCTGCTGCCCTGAACATTGACCCCAGCCACTTTACATCAACAAATGTTCCCATAAAAGGAATTCTCCACTGGCCCTTTACAGCAAGGATTCAGCTTCTTTTAACAGCTGGAGTTATTGGGGAAGGAAGGCCCTTCTTTGTCATAACTTATTAAAAAGACTAACAGGGAACGTGCTATGAAGCTATCCAGTGTCTCCACCTACCAATTTTCCATTCAAACCCTCTCTTCCCATCTTCTCTGCGTAGACAAAAATTATTCCCCTCAGCTTTTTAACTTTAGCCTACCTTGAACAGACTACAAAAGAGCAATGTATGTTCACATCACTGGAAGACAGAATAAAGAAATCTGCATCCATAATGTTAGAGACTAGATTTTGCACTAGATTTTGCTCAGTCTGTTGTGAAACTGAATTGAGTATGGAGGTGAACTATGAGAAATGGAGGGGAAAAGACACAAAGCCAGAACCACAAGAAACATATCCAAAGTACTACAAAGCATGGAAAAAGATGAAAAATTCAACTTGCCAGAAAAAAATTAACTCCTGCTAGATAGAGAAACTCAATTAACTAATATGTAATATAGACACACTTAGAATCATAGAATAAGCTGAGTTGGAAGGGATCCTCAAAGACCATCAAGTCCATATTTGTGCTAACATTCGACATCATAAAATATACCATTTCATTCCCTCAAAGTCACATGTGACATCAAAGGAGAGACACTAAGTAACTGCTGAGAGGCAGAAGTTGCTTAAATCACCTCATAGCACTAACAATTAAGCATTGAACTTGATGTCCATATTTCACCAGGCCAGTGGTTAGTATCAGGTCTAGAGTCCCGATCTACTTTCTCCACTGGACTCCTTCACACACGCTGGACTCCAGCCTATGTGTGCACCAAAAGGTTCGCATATTCTTAGAAGGTGTTTTAAGGCTTCACTGGGTTGCCTTTGTAAAGGTATCCTGAAAGCACTGAGCTCAGCAGTGCTGACTCCAAGGACCATCAGAAGTGACAGAGCAACAACACTAAGGCATGCTGAGCATAGAAGCACTCCTGGCCTGCAGAGCACATCCTTCCATACTGCAGAACAGACAGACCCTGTTGTGACCAAACGTAGCCCAAACTCCTTAAACTTGACTTGCAAACACTCAGCCCAACTACTGCCCTGTTCAAATCTGAGCATCTCCCCACCGTTTGAAACACAAAAATGATTGCACATCCTCCCAGCTCTTTGAATCCAAAATATTTTGGAATTTATACAAGGGATTCATGACAGTAAGTGCCACAACTATGCATAGGGGTTTGCAAGACCCAGTCTTGCAGGCCACACATGCAAACTTAACTCTGTCCACATGTACATTAGGCCACAATCCAGTTACATGAGAGCACAGTATTTCTCAAATAAAAATATATGATCGCATTTTTGTTCAATTCATGCCTTTTTTTTTTTTTTTGCTTTAAGTCTCAAGCTATATTCTCGAACTTCTGGTATCCATGAGCTTAAATACTGACCTAGAAATCCAACAGGCTTCTTCTTTATTTAAAACATAAATTTTTTGAGTGTCTACAGGAAAAATCACAAATACAAAAATTTATGTTTTAAACCAAGTATAAAACATACTCTGGTGGTTACTGGAACTCTCCATCCTGCATGATTTATTCATAAACAGTCTAAGACCAGATAATCCACAACACTGCAAACAAATGTGGCCTGGTTTCATTCACATCTTCCATGCAAACAGATGCTTATCATATTTTTCTCAAAAGAAAACAGATGTTCCACTGCTGAAATCCTGGGGATACAGGTTAAAAAAAAAAAAAAAATAGCAATTTACAGTAGGTAATAGTTTGAATATTTACTAGCATTATGTGAAAGACTATGTTTTTAGTCAAAAACAAGACCGTAAAATTAATCATTGCGATCACCCATCAGTTATGCTTTGTTCTTGGCTTGCATGTCCACCAAGGTAATCATTATTTTAATGATAATTATGGAAGGCTGTAAAAAGTACTAGGAAATACCAAAAAGTACCATCAAAAATAGACTTTAGATTTATGATTAACTGTTTAACACAGAGGTTTTAGAGCAATGACCCAAAGCAGTAATGAAAAAATTAGTTTTGCAGTTTTTATAAAGGTGGCCAAATCATTTAACAAACAATTAGTGCTCACAGCTCTTTTAAGCTCTCTCGGGGACATGAACTTGAACACAGTCCAGAAAAAGTGACTGAAAATCATTCCTCACTTTTATGGTATCCTTTGTAAACCCCATTTAATAAAATCACATCATTCCAGTTTTGTTCTGAGCAAGCACTTTGTACTAATTTACCAGTCTGAGCTGGATAAAGGCCTTGAAATAAAGAGAAAAGAAGTAATTGTCCTTTGAGAGAGCAAAGGCTTTCTAATATGACCACAGTAGATGAAGTTGACTTGACAAAGAAAGCACTTCCTTGCTACAGCATCCCATAACTCTAATGGCAAGGAAGGGGAAAAAAACAAGTGCTATTGCAGCAGTAATACTTTAGGTAAGCTTTAGGAACCAGGCATGAAAGATTACTATCCAAGGCAATTATTCTCTTTTCCTCATGCACACACATACATAAAGCTAATTATACAGAGGTATTTCTGTTGTTTCTAACACAGCTATCAAGTACACAGGCTATTGCACTTTCTAAGTCAGAGGGACTTATGCATTTACCAATAATGACAGAAATGGTAAGTACTGAAGTGCCTGATTTGTCTGGATTCTTCACAGGAAAGGATAAGCTTTGAGATGAAATACAGATGGGTACAAACAGGACACAGTCACAGAAAGTTGCCAGAACTCCCTCTGCTCTCTTTGTGCACCTAAGTCCAGTGTCAAGAGCTATCATGGCAATCGCTCGGGTACTACTGACTGTAGAGTAAAACTGGTGCTGAGGTGACTGCATGGGTTAGATCTGACTCCTGTAAGGGTACTAAAGCCCCCTCCATGAGCCAGAAGTGTGCTAACAAACTGAAAGAATGAAAAAACTTCAGCAACATAAAAGGCAGTATTAGCAGTAAGGTATGGACACTGCAGTAAGAATATGTAGCAGATTAATTATCAGAGTCCAGATCAGCCTTCAGCTGCACGAATACAGATTTTAGTTACTAGAGAACACATTAAAATGAATTTTATCAGCCCCTGCATTCATGCTTCATTAGGAGTACAGGAATTGTGCTGTATTTTTTCATACAGTTCTAAACAACTGTATAAATTGCTGTTAGGTTTCAAGATGCAAGCCTACATACATGTCTGTAAACACCCATCACAACAAAAACAGCTAGAATATATACAAAAGTATCAAAATAATAATGGTCACTTGGATTTTTAAAATAATCTTCTCATTGCTATGAAACTTACAGTTTCAGATACCCAAAAGATAACAAGGAGCAAAACTGTAGAGCTAGAGGGGAAGGTGGAGCCTCTAACTCAGCTAAGGACTTAGTGGAATAAGCAGAAATAATGCTTTTGACTCAGTTCTATGATGAACTGACAAGCAGAGAATTCATATTAAAGATGATGTACAGTGTTTAGTATTCTTAACTTTTCTGAACAGCTGAGACAGCAAGAACCTGAAGGCATGAGCCCTAGGTAAAGCTGTATCCAGTGGATACTAGAAAATGGAACATTAAAATCGTTAGTTTTGGACTTATCAAAGCAAACATTCAAAATTGTGTATAAAGAGTACTATATAAAGTAACATCACAGACATGGCAATCTTACATATATAAAATGAGGAGAAACCCCATAATTTAAAACAAAACAAGAGGCCTTCATAAATTAAGGAGGCAGATTGATTGGAAGAAGCTAAATAAAATGAGCTGTGATGAGAAACACAGTTTACTATGGGAATGAAACAAGCAGAATCCTGACAGTGAAGCTATATGGAAAACTTGCTTAAACAGACAAAAACGCTAATTTGATCCAAACTTGTTTATGCCACATCTATTACTGATACAGAAAAATAAACATAAAGCTTGAGACTGTGGTGGGTATATAAGTGATGGTAAATTATGCAATATACACCAGAAACATGACCATTGCTAGAATTTATAGACACTTAAAATTACTCTTAGATATAAAAACCTTTAAGATGCTTACATTAGCTCAGCCTACCAAGACCTGCATCTTTTATCTTCACATTAATAGTGACTTTATCCAATTTGCAGATTTTTAACTAGCAACTGCTCACATTAAAGTCTTAAAAATATCGGGGTACTTTATAGAATTGAGAATTACATGCAGATATTGTCATTTTCTCTGTTTCTGGCTAAAAAGTACAAAGCTGTTGGAATTCAAGGAAAACTAAAGTCAGTTCCAAATAAGAACTTACAGAGTATTACACTCCATTCAGTAAGTGAATAGTTCATTTGAATACTGAGGGTACTGAAAATATTAAAAGAGGAAAAGAACAAATTAAAGGTGTATGTCCAAATTAATACTCCCAGCCTGACATTTTAATAACAATGTATGTGCTCTGGCCAATTTATTTCATGTATCTTGCTCAAATGATACCATACTACATCTCTAATAATACTGTACACCATCTCCGTACTAAGTTACTTTCCAACTATTCCACAAACTTTTCAATTGATTAATATCTTGAATAGTATTTAATATTAGTATTGAATTAATATTTAACAGTAACAATATATTCTGTATACATTTGCTACTTGCATTTGCTTCCATTGAATTTGTTTTTCTTACTGACAGGTAACTGATATCTCAACACACTGTGTAGAGAAGAAAGTGAGTACTACATTTTGCTACTTGTGTCCATGTAGATCATAATCTTAAGAACTAACCAAAAATTCATTAAAGTAACAGTTGCAGATATGATAAAAAACCTCATCACTACTCAGTCTAAAAAAGGTATAGTCTGTTTTATTTAGAGTTTCTAAAAAAAAGCCACGAAACTATTAGCGTGTGTCAGAACAGAATCTCTGTGCAGGAGATCACATAAATGTGCCCTTCAAGGTGAGAAGACTCAGACATGGATGTAATAATAAGTGAAAGGTCTTCACTGTACATTTTACAATGCTTTTCGAGTCATTTAGTAAATAACTACATTGAATAAAACTAGTGCAGAACCTTCTTAAATTAAAGGTTACAGGGACGAAGTCTCATTTGAAAAACTGTAATTGAGTATATGCGAAAATAGAAAATTAAGAACAAATAGTAATTTTGACATAGCTCTTCCTGCTTGCACAATTAAATGTAACAGTCTGTTTTAGTCAAGAAATGAAACTTGTACAATATTTTTTATATCAAGGTCCTTATTCTCTTTATTTTCAAAAAACTCAAAAATTGTACTTTCCAAAACTTCCAAGCTCTTCTAGTTTACAACAAAAGCTCAGTTTGCAACAGCTCACTTTTGAAATATTTGGCTTTTAAATTCAAAGGAATACCTGGCCCAACACATTGGATTAGACAGAATACAGATTTTTACTGTATGGCAAAGAGTGAGGATCATAGGAAGAAGTCCTTTGCCTCAGCTTATCATTTCTCTTGGATAACCAGGTAGTTTTACCAGGTTTTACCAGGTAGTTTAGCATAGACTTCCAGTCAACATCATTATTATAAGGATACACAATAGTCATCTGTGCAAACAGGAACCACACAATTCTCATGCAGCTGTCAGCCATGGATATTTCAACTGCACTTTTCAGAAATCTATTTTGTTTTTATTTGTTAATATATTATGAGCACCAGCTGTTAATATTGGATTTGATAAGGAGTTGCTGAATGTGTGAGGTAATGAAAGATTCTTTAACACCATATTCATACAATACACTCAGCTTTTGTTACAAAATTAGTCTTAAAATATACATTTTATTCAAATTTTTATTAACCTTTCCAAAAACAGCCAAAGCACATGTGCCTGCTATATTTCTGATATG